>NC_068308.1:33141167-34341167 GCF_025860055.1 Xyrauchen texanus | reverse complement strand
CTGTGTTGTTAACCTGTTGATTTCTTTCCCTATTTTAGCCTCCTCGTGTGTGCTGTCCAGTGCCAGTTCATCTTGTTTGTTCCCCTATGTCGGTCCTATTTGTTGGTCGGGAGGGGGGGATAAAACAGCGCCTGTATTCATCTTGCCAAACTTCCGCTGGGAAATCACCAACTGAGGCCCATGAATAATTTGCTTTTCCCCCTGCTTTAACACACATAAACACACACACACACTAGTTCACCTGGGGACATGGTGGTGGATTAGATTTAACCGAGCACAAAACATCTGATTAGCCTCCAAAATGTGGAAATCTGCTTGATTTTCATACATCAATATCAGATTCATATTTTAGTGTGTTCCAGTAGGAAAGTATGATCACAAATGATATCTCTTTAATATCTCCATTGTTTATCCTAGACAGTAATGAGATTAAATTGAAAGCAAATTGAGATTTTTGGTAAAATTATCTGCCTCTTAGACATTACTTCTAATTCAAAAACCCAAAGTTGCTGTAAAGACCAACTGAAAAAATCATGCTTGTCCAAGTTGTTTTATGCTTACTTGGTCTTGATCTAGCTGGTGGACCATCATAGCTATGAAATAATATTTAGTATAAAAAAACACAGCTTCTGGGCAATAACATTTTACTTGGGGTTGCGAGGCACTTTTCAATGTTTAATTTTAATTTTCCTTAGATGATGAAATTTTGCTTGGATGTTGCAGCTTTTTATTTCTGCTTATTGTGAAAAGAGTGACTTGTCTAACGCTCGTTCTCACAAGCATTTAATTAGTGTGTCCCTCTGTTCTAGTCTCTACCAGACCGTTAAAATGCCTATTATAGTATCTTTGTATCTATTCACAGAAGTGTCCTTAGTAGATAAATAAGCCTTTACTTGGTAAGGAAACTAATATAATAAGTGCAATAGAAAACAAAGCATTTGAAATACAAAAGTTTAGTTTAGTTTAGTTTATTAAGATCCCCGTTAGCTGCTCCTAAAAGTAGTGCAAATGTGTCAATTTCACAGGCATACACACACACACACACACACACACACACACACACACACACACACAGGACTGTGTGGGACAAAATAAAAGCTAGCTTAAAACCATATTAAAGAGACCCATATTGAAAATTGGTATGATTTATTTTTTATTACATTTTTTTATAATGGAGCCACATTAATCACATATCTCTGGGATTTAACCATACAGGTCCTTAAATATGATGCCACAAAAAGTAAAGTTTGTTCTAAAAAATGCTCTCATCATTTACTCACCCTCATGCCCAGATGTGTATGACTTGCTTTGTTCTGCTGAACACAAACAAATATGTTTAGAAGAATATCTCAGCTCTGTAGATCCATACAATACAAGTAAATCGTGACCAAAACTTTGAAGGTCCCAAAAGCACATAAATGCTGCAAAAAAGTAATCCATAAGACTTCAGTGATTTAATCCATCTTTTGAAGCGATTCAATCGATTTTGGGTGAGAAAATACCAAAATGTAACTCCTTTTTTACTGTATATCTTGCCATTGCAGTCTCTAGGCATGATCATGAATTAAAGCTTGATTATACTTCCTAGTGCTTGACACATGAGCAGAGCGCTAGATGGTGCTTGGAAGTGTAATCGAGCTTGAAGTCCAAGGAGACTGATGATGTCAAGATTATTAGTGAAAAATTAGTTCAATTTTGATCTGTTCTCACCCAAAGTCAATTTGATTGCTTCAGAAGATATGGATTAAACCAGTGGTTCTCAACCCAGTTCCTGGAGGCCCCCCAACACAACACATTTCAGATATCTCCCTAATCAAAAATACCTGATTCAACTCATTAGCTCGTTAGTGGAGACACTGAGGGGTGCATTCCATTCAGAGGATTTACTGTACACAGTGAGAGCTTCGGAGGGTAGAAGGGTGTAGGCCTCAAAAGTATTAGTAATTTGTCTCGGGTTACTACCCCTGTTCCCTGATAAAAGCAGAACGAGATGCTGTGCTGATTTAGCGCTTTGGGAACAACTTTAGGTGTGATCAGCTGTGAATATGTGTGCAGCACATCAATAAAATTGACTAGAATTTATAGCCTCTACTGATGACATCATTGGATGGACCTGTAGCAGGGCTAAAAACAGATGCGTCACAGGTGCATCGTCAGGTATTTTGTCTGAAGAGCAGTCCTGGGGCATCCCAGTGCGGCAATGAAGTGCAGCATCTCATTCTGCTTTTATCAGGGAACAGGGGTTACAGTTAAGTAACCCGAGATTTTCCCCTATCAAAAAGCTACACAATACCCACGCAGCCACACTGTGGATGTCCGGACTCTGTTGTGCTCACAAGAGACCGAGAGGTCTCAGACATGAGCTTGTGATGTAGACTCAAGGACATAAGAGCCAGGAGTGGTATGAACATCCAAACTATAGAATTTTATGAATGTATGTGGAGAGGACCAGCCCACCACATCACAAACATGCTGCAGAGGGACACCTATAGCCAAGGCTTTAGAGGAGGCAACCCCTCTGGTAGAGTGAGCCCTGATCCCTAATGGCAAAGCTTGACTGCGTTGGCCAGGGCAATAGCATCCCTCACCCAATGCGATATTGTCTGCTTGGTGGCGGCCGCCCCTTGTTGAGGCCCCCATGGCAAACGGATAGTTGCCCTGACTTATGCCACTGGCTAGTGCGGTGGACATAAGTCTGAAGGGCACGGACTGGATAAAGTCTGAAGTCTTTTCTGCTCCGGCGTTGTAAATGGCAGGGAGCAGAAGGCTTCGAGAGTGACCGGATGTAAAGTCAAGAAGGAACCTTAGGCAGGTAGTTAGGATGAGGGTGCAATATTGTTTTTAGCCATTGGGTGAAATCTAAGCAGGATGGAAAGACAGACAGAGCCTGCAGATCCACAATTATTTTTAGAGAAATAATAAGAAAAAACATCTTGAGAGTCTGTTGGTCACCTGTACCCGTAGCGTCCCAAGGGGCGGCTACCACCACTAGCCTGGACGCAAAACCGTCAGGGTTTTTTATTTTTAGAAATAACTACCCTGAGGTCTTGCTTTGGTGGCTGCTGAGGGCGGCGAACCGGCCCGCAGTCTTTACGAGGGGGAGTACCATTCGCCACTCTTTTGTTTTTGAGCCTCTTGGCACCCACGATAGTCGAATATGTCGACGTCGAGGGCACAAAGACACAGGAAGTATAAGGTATCCTCCATGAACGAGAAAGCTCGTCATGGAGGTCATCAAAGAAGGGAAGGGACTGATGAGGCGTTCCCTTATCTTGGCCACCAGAAAGAAATCTGTCCTCCATTCTAGAGCATTTGGGAGTCTCTTGTTTGCATGGCCGGTCTAATTGAAGCCTGGCCAACACACTCCTCAGCCAGATCCATATGAGAGCCCCACGATGTAAGAGTGGGTGCTGTCTCTCGGAAGTAAGCAAGACGAGTGCAAAGCATTTTGACTGAGAACAGATCGCAATGCTCGCTCCCGCCCCACCCCAACGCAAGAGCAGCATGCTCTTTCCCCAGACAAACTTAACAAAACTGGTGTGTGTCCCTCTCAGCCATAGAGCGTAAACATGGGAACACCGCTTGCTTTGTTTGTCAGTCATTCTTTTTCTTCCCTTTTTTTTCTTCTGTGCACTGCATAACAATTCTAATTCTAAAACCTAACAGAGGAAAGTATGAAGTTCTGACAGTCAATAAGCACAACATACACACAGAATGATCTGAAGACAAATGATCTGATGATGCACATGTGACACATCTATTTATAGCCCTGCTACAGGTGCATCCAATGATGTCACTAGCAGAGGCTATAAATTCTAGACAATTTTATTGACGTGTTGCACAGATATTCACAGCTGATCAAACCTAAAGTTGTTCCCAAACGGCTAAATCAGCACAGCATCATAGTGTAACTTTTTGATAGGGAACATAATGCACTTCAGCATCATCTATCCAAGCCAAAAGAGCCGCTGCTGTCGCAGGAAGGTTGACACTATTTAACATCACCTGCACATAATCAGAAATTTTTACACATGATTTTGTATCACTAACTGCTTTCAGAAACTTAAAATATATTATTTAAATCTTTATAACTTTAAGCTTCATGTTTAAAAATGTATTTTAATAAAAAAAAGAAACCAATTAACATATATACAGTGCATTTATTAAATAAATAACATGCCACTTTGTATTATTATTTTATTTAAACACCTTTAGAATAACTGATCCATTGAATTTACATTAAAATGACACAAGGATTAACCAGTTTCTAAAAAAAGCAACAGTTTAAATAATTTTTAAAAGTTCATTATAAAAATGTTAAGCTTTTATAGACTATTGAGATTGAAGGGATGTCGCACTAAATTACTCCTGGCAAACCTCCTTGTTTGTGATGTAAGCTCCAGTTCTGGTCCGCTTGGCAGCAAAGTGTCCATCTGTTGAACCCTATGGAAACGGCAGTTTCAAAATGCCCTTAGATTCAGCTATTTATGAGCCCTTCGTTTTGAAACAACCCTTCAACATCGCAGCCACAATCCTTCCCCTTCAAAGTGCCCTTCGGAGGCAGATTTATCCTTTGTGGAACGCAGGGCAAGAACTGAATTGGGTGTGTCAGAAAAAGGAGATAATCAAAATGTGCAGTGTTGGGTAGTGATTAAATCATTCAGTTGCATTGTATGGACCTACAGAGCTAAGGTATTCTTCTAAAAAAATATTTGCTTGTGTTCTGCAGAAGAAAGAAAGTCATACACGTCTGGGATGACAGAAGGTTGAGTAATTGATGAGATCATTTTCATTTTTTTTAATACTTCTGGAGTTATAGGCACTCCAACTTTGGAAAAAACAACACTAAAAAGGGTCGTTTTTCCCCCCATATTTGGACTCAAACCATTGGCAATAGAACAACTGGTGCTGAAGTCAACTGTTTTAGTTATTGACCTACCTATCTCTGTGTAAACATAAAATAATGTTGCTGACACCTTATAATGTTATTTATTTTTATTTATTTTTTTCTTCTCTTAAATCATAGCTGAACATTTTTACCCCACTTTACAAAATTTAGTAAACACTCAGTAAATATGAATCCATACCATTTCATATTTTGGCTTTCACCATCATTTATGTTTATCTTTCTATAGAAAAAAAGAATGAACAAATTCACAATTTCAACTGGTGAAGTTTCAGAAATTTGTTTGATTTGACATATTACTTTGTCACGATTAAGAGGTTTGGAAAATCAACCAATCGTTACTGTAGTACTCACTTGACCAGGTGATTGGCCATATCAGGGTCTCGGGCTGATACTGTGCCAATAAAGCTACCGGCATGTGTGTCTTCATCCACCTCAAAAATGAACATGGCCCGACTGAAGACCGGAGGTTCGTCCACATCCGTGACTGTAATTCTGATCATTGCTGTGTCGCTGAACGGCCCCAGGTGCTCAAAGCGTCGATCTATATGTGTGTTGGTCACCTGCACCCGTAGCGAGTACAATCTCTTACTCTCGTAATCTAGTGGCTGAATGAGAGAAGGTTACGAGAAGAAAGATAAGTCCTCACATCCTTTTTGAATAAAAGTAAGGCTTACTTATGTGATCTATTTCAGCTCTGGTTTATTTGGAGATGGATTAACGACATGCTTTGTCGACCTAAACTTTTCTAAATCGAAAGCCAGTTTTTGATACTTTTATTGAAGAGTGCTTATCACTGCACTATTCTTTCGATTTTAATGTCTTTTTATACAAGGAGAGCATTGTGCTTTAATGCAACCTTTTAATTATGAAACGATTAAAGACTCAAGGTGCGATCTTTTTTACCTTTTGCCCATTCAGGTCTTCTTCCATAGCTATCTTTCATTCTAGTTTAAGCAATACGATTTGCATAATTGCCTGAGCCTCGTCAAAGCCTGACCCGACAGAGAAGAAATAAGCTATAGGCAGATTTCACCAGGCAAATAGATCCCTCCACTATACAAAGGGAAAACGGGACTTTTTTGGCTGTGAATAGAATTAAGCACCTTTGTAAATTTAATAGGACACAAAGGCTTTGATTTAGGGGATTACCTTCAAAGCACTTTGCTTCATATGGGTGTGAGTGTGTGGAAGAAGGAAAGGTGGATGTTGGATGGTGGGGGGCAGTAGTGGATTTAGTTGCCTAGGGCGGCAGGTTTCTCTGGGGCACCCGACAAGCATCAGTGTTGAAAAGTAATGAATTAGCTACAATCTTAATTGCCCTGTTGATACGCACCCCCTTTTTGAGCACAAACCATGAAAATGACATACCTGAACATAAATGGTTGTATTTACTGGACCCTTTGGAGTATGGACACAGTTGTAGTATCTTTTGAAAGAAGACACTTTGGGCTTTATTTGACAAGAATTAGAATGAATATATGTTGTTATTTTTTAAAGTTAGAGAAGCTGAAGTTTATAGTAATGGAAATATTTTGTGCTGAACATCTAAACATTCTAACAAAACAATAATATAATGCAGAGACAACCTCAAAGCCACAAGTCTTAAGAAGTTATGTTTCAAATTTGAAGATGATCGAACAAAAAATGAGGTTCCTGCAAGCTTTTTTCTCTGTAAAATCACTGGAAGTGTACAGAGTAAAATTAAGGCTCAACCTTTCGAGACGACACAAAATCTGATCGCACTGCTTGGCTATTCTGAATAAAACTACGCCCCATTTTTAAAAATGGACTTTGGAGACAGGCTAATTTTGTTTACGAGACTGATATATAAGATCATATAGTTTTACAACATGAATGTTTCTAAACTACTGTTTCTGGAGCATTGCTATCTTGAAACAGAGATTGGATATCAATGTTGAACCCTTAGACCTTTGAATGGATGTATAATTTGTTAACATTCATTACAGTTATAGACGGTAAATTATATATTAAACGTAAGCAGAGTGACGTCATCACTGCATGAGGGGAAATGTGTATAAACAGGTTACATTATACAGTAGCGTGATGGTAGTTCAAATATCATCACAATAGAGGCTTTTTCCAAGGAGTAACGATGTCACATAACAAAACACAACATTGCTTTGTGTCACATTTTATTGCGCACACAGCAACCTAACAAACTGAGATGGTGATAAAACACGTTTACCTAAACCAGCCTCTCTCTGTCACATGAGAAGTGTAAAACATTCAAGTGAATTGGTTCATTTAGATGGTTCATATAAGCAAAAGAAAATTTTGGTAATATAAGGTAAAAGAAAATTTCACTAATCCAATTATATGCAGCTTTAGATAGTCCAATTACTTTCAGTGAATCGGCTTGTTCATGCTAATATATATGAACTAGTTCAAATAAACGATTCAATGATTCACTTGATGTAACTGCTGCTGTTTATTGCTATGTTTTTGAATCATTTAATATAAAGTGTTTTATTAGTTGTGTTAAGTATAAATTAATTTGTTCAAATTAGTATGAAGTTATACGTTCAACTTAATGTTGCCAGCCTTTTTGTCAAATGTCACACGAATTGAACATAAGTGAACAGGTTAAAATAAATGATTCACTAATTCACTTGAGGTAACAACAGCTGATTAACACTATGTTTTCAACTTAGTTAATATAAATGTGTTCTAGTTGTATGTAAAATATGTATTAGTTGTACTTAATATAAATTAATTTGTTAAATTTAGTATGTTTTATTAGTATGTATTTATTTGTCCAACATAATGTTGCCACCAATTAGTTTATGATATTAGTTTAATATCACCCTAATTGAACATAAGCGAACCGGTAAAAACAATGATTCACCAATTGACTAACTGTATATGTAGCTTTAGGAAGTCCAATTCAATTAAGTGAATCCGTTTGTTTATGCTCTTGTAAAAATTCCAGCTCAAATAAACGATTCATCGATTCATTTTAGCACGGGCATAGGAGTCACTGCGTCTTCTTTTTTGATCCAAAATATTTAGGTATTTGTAGTGGTTTATTGCTATGTTTTCAACTCAGTTAATATTAAAAGTGTCTTATTAGTTGCATTTAGTACAAATGTATTTATTTTTAATTTAGTATGTTTTATTTAGTACACGTTTGTTAAATTTGCCACCCTCTTTGTTTAAAGCCACACAAAATGACATCGCCATTTGTTCCGTAATTCAATAATAGGCCTATCATTTGAAAGATATATTATTTAATGAGAAAAAAAAATGTCCAGAGTGCTCAAGGAGTTCAAAAAAGTATATGAAGGTGCTCTTTGGGGTCGAGAGTTCATTGCCATGTAGAAAAAGGAAATCCAAGGCACTCTTCTTAGGAAAATAAAGAAGCCTTTATTGGACTGGCTATATCATGATAGAAAAATTATTAAAACATGTGGGAAAAGATACAACCCAGCGTGGCAGCACAAACAGCCTTCTTCAGGGTAGGAGAAGAAGGCTGTTTGTGCCTACGCTGGGTTGTATCTTTTCCCCACATGTTTTAATTATTTTTTCTATCATGATATAGCCAGTCCAATAAAGGCTTCTTTATTTTCCTAAGAAGAGTGCCTTGGATTTCCTTTTTCTACATATATTATTTAATGTTCTTCCAATAATAGCTTCAATATTACAGTTTAATGTTTGAAACATGAGATATATGGGCTGTTTACCTTCTTTACCGTTATCACCCCTTCTTGACTCGTTCCTTCTGTGATAATATTGAAGGCATCTTGCCCGTCGCCATCCAGAATGGAGTACCACATCTCTTCATTCTCTCCCACGTCCGCATCATATGCTTTGATCCGGCCCACCGACGATCCGATTCCAGCCGACTCGGGAGTGGAGAGATGGTAGGTACCTGGAGGTAGAAGTAGAGAGAAAAACATAAAAAATCAATTGAGTAAACAGTCAGGTGTTGGTACAAACTCTTTGTTCTTGAGTGAGGCACTTCTGTGTGCATTTGTCTATTTGCTTATCCTTCCTTCGGGGGGGAAAGCGAAGCTGCCTCTCTGTGGTTATTCTTTAATAGAATTTCAGCTCCGGTGAGCCAATGGAGGAGGTTCTTTTAAAAACCAGTTTGTGGAGACGGTTTCTGATGTGGCTCTTGTATTGGATTTGAGACTGTGACAAAGAGAGAGGGATTATCACCCCAAATGAAGCTCCCTCTGTGTACTCTCTCTCTCTCTCTCTCTCTCTCTCTCTCTCTCTCTCTCTCTCTCACTCCATCTCCCTCTATCTCTTTCCACTTTTTAGCTTTTATCCTTTTCTCTCTCTCTCTCTCTATCCTTCCCTTTCCACCTCTCTCTCTCTCTCTCTCTCTCTCTCTCTCTCTCACTCCATCTCCCTCTATCTCTTTCCACTTTTTAGCTTTTATCCTTTTCTCTCTCTCTCTCTATCCTTCCCTTTCCACCTCTCTCTCTCTCTCTCTCTCTCTCTCTCTCTCTCTCTCTCTCTCCCTCTGAAAGCCTCTTTCTGTGGACATTTTTATTCTGGTTTCACATTGTGAGTCATCCTGGTCAGTTGGAGAAATGGGCCCAGAGCATATCCGTGATAACTCAGGTGAAATATAACATACATGCCAGATGAGACAACACTGCTGTTCTGTGACCACCCAAACAATTTCATTCAACAATGTAATTCCATATTCTGATTTTTGTTGAAGTCTATTTGCAAGTTCTAGCACTGTGGACTTCTATACATGAACACAGATATTATCTAGTCTTTATAAATTATCAATAGCTGAATTGCGGTCAAACCCTTGTTCATTTTATGTACATTTCATGTACACTTGAAACTGTAAAAATATTTTGTAAGGTAACCTAAAAATGTGCTTCATATGCTGACATCTATTTTAATGGTTCTATTTAACAAAGTCTCATGAAATGTCGTAAAAATGTGTACGGGATGGCGAAATCGTAAAATATTGAATGATTTGTCTTGTATGAAATTTTACTGCTTTTATCCCATAAGAGACCATCCAATCAACAAACATCATTTCAAATCCATACATTACAGTCATAAAATTTTAGCTAGCCTCCTATCCAACACATTCTTTTAAGAAAGGAAACGTCTGTGAACAAATTTGGTTATTTACTTATGCAATACAAATGACTGATGTGTGCCAATAATTTGGTACATGCTTCCCTCACCTCTTTCCAAATCCCAATGTTTGATTTTTCCAAGAAAATGGTTAAAATCATGGTTACGTTTATTTACAAGCCAACTCATACGATTTCTTAAAAGTTCATACTATTATTACTATTATTATTATTATTATTAGGGTCATGAGACCAGGTTTGTTTTATTCAAGTAAAATCCATTATTTAATATGACTAAATCAACCTGACTTCATTGAGTTACACCAAAACAAAGTTGTTGTTTTTTAGGTTCACATGACATTTTCACTTATTACAGTGCAACATAAGTCATATTTAGTTTTACCATTTTCTACACAATGGGACAGAAAGGGAGATGTCAGGGAGTATGTAAGTCTCAGTAACAATTCACTTTCATTGTATCCCTTTTCCATACAATGAAACTGAATATGGATTATGAACTCTCCATTTAAGTCAAAATATGCACATGAATGGATAATTAGTGATCTCTTACTGTGGGGGAAACGAGGAGGACTGTTGTTGACATCCATCAGGGTGATGTTTACTGTAGTGGTCCCGGAGAGGCCCCCATCTGTCCAGCCATATCCTTAGCTTGAATCACCACCTGATAGTGCTCGCGGTTCTCTCGAATCATGTTTGGAAGGGCTGTCCTTAAGACGCCTGACAGAAAGGATGGATATTGTTAAGTGCAATCTAATTAGCTTTTCCATCATCATTATTATTATGTTAAGGTCATGCTAAAAAGAAAAAAAGGTTGGACAAATGAAAAACATAACTATGGAAATTATTTCCCTGCATGGGGCTATTTTAAAGAGAGTTTAAATTGAGTAGGATGTCAATCTTCAGATCATGTTGTGATAACGTTATTAGTGAACATGAGAGCTGAATTCATTTTAACTGAACTACACACTAAAATACCACTAACATGACTAAGATAATAGCTAATATTTATACCTATAACTCAGAGATAAATACATGAATGATATTAAAGTTATTATAAGAAATATATAAATTATATTATTATTATAGTTCACCCAAAAAAATGTATATATTATGTCATATTTTATTCACATTCATGTGTTCTAAACCTGTATAATTTACTTCCATCATTACAAAAACTGCTATGAAAGTGAATGGTGACTGAGGCTGAAGGTGCATTCCAATCGACCAATATGGTCTTCTGAAGTGGACTTCACATGGAATTCAGCCATCTTACGTGAGATTCCAATCGAAGGGAACGTTTATGTTCATATCATCTTGCTGGAAGTGGAGAGGGATATTTACCCATCAGTCATTGCGAGCCAGTAGAGTACTGACATAGTGTAACTAAAATAAATGCTAAAATCAAACAATCTAAAGGAGTTTGAGACGCTGTCATTTTAATTGAGCTTAATTTACCTCAGTTGTCCTTTCTATGCGGTTGTGTTCGAGTGCAAAGTGCACGAGATGTGACAATATATTATCATAACAGTTAAATGACACACACATATATTATAAAATAATATATATATATATATATATATATATATATATATATATATATATATATATATATATATATATATATATATATATATATTTTATATTAAGAAATTGTTGTCTGCTTTTGGTGACGTTGCAGGTTATTCCAAATTGAACACATTTTGTCAAGTGAAGTGAACACTGCACTGGGACCCTGTGTAGTGGAATGCACCTTAACATTCTGCCTAACATATCTTATTGTGTTTTATGGAAGAATAAAAGTCATACCAATTTGGAACAACATAAGGGTGAGCAAATTATGACATAATTATAATTTCTGATTAAATTACCCAGATGTTACCAATACAATTATATTTGACATTTCTTGAGAACAAATTGCAGTGTTTTACTGTTGATACCAATAAAATGGATGGCTTAAGTGAACCTTTAAATTCAGAAAACAGAATAAAAAAAAATATACATACTTTTACAGCAAAAAAATATAAATAATAATAATAATGCATGATACATATGTATATAGACAGGAGTATACACTGTTATACAGTATGTACATACAGTGGTATCCAAAAACCTGAAAACACTCGAAAAAGCTTCTATTATTTTTTATTAAAATATTATTTTATTTTAACAAGTTTTTATTTATTTATTGAACATCATATCATTAGCATACTAATTGTATTGTAACTTTTTATTGTAAAATAAATAAATATTATGCTTTATCTCTAATGCCCAACTTACCAGTCTCAGGCTCAATTGAGAAATATGGCTGGCCCTGCAGTATACTGTAAACCAGCTTGGCGCTATTTCCATATGATTCATCATCTGCATCAGTGGCTGTAACTCTCATTACAAAAGCACCTTGAGAAAGAGAGAGAGAGAGATAGAGAGAGAGAGAGAGAGAGAGAGAGAGAGAGAGAGAGAGAGAGAGAGAGAGAGAATAAAGAATGTAAAATGAAATGAAAACTACACAGACAGCTCTTCAACCAAAAACACAGATAGCCACACAAAGCTGAAACCAGACAAAATTATTGTGAAGCACTAAGGGATTATAACATGTACAGTACACCACAAAAAGCAACAAGATCTAAACCACAATCTTAATGAAATTAAAGACTCAATTAATGATAATCAGTTCTGGGAAAAATGGAACAGTCTGAATAAACAACACAGCCAGGACATACAAAATGGAGAATTATGGAAAGGCTATTTTAAAAACGTATTCAAAATATTTCTCCAGAAAATCTCACACCTGACCAGAAAAACATTACAAAAAAAGAGTCAGTTGGAATTTACAAAGAAAAATAATTTAAAAAAACTTTAGACTCAGATTATTACAGAAAATTGACAGATGCACTTAAGAAACTAAAACGCAGAAAGGCGTGTGGTTTAGACAACATTAGAACAGAATTGTTAAAGCACAGCCTTGTTAAAACTGTTCAATCTGGTTCTGCAAACTGGATACTTTCCTTATACCTGGAGTACATTTACATTTATGCATTTGGCAGACACTTTTATCCAAAGCAACTTACGTTGTCCTTATTACAGGGACAATCCCACCGGAGCAACCTGGAGTTAAGTGCCTTGCTCAAGGACACAATGGTGGTGGCTGTGGGGATCGAACCGACAACCTTCTGCTTACCAGTTCAGTGCTTTAGCCCACTACAGCCACCATGGGTTGGAAGCACTAGCCACGCGTCCAAGCTCCAGGTGAGGGGCACTAAAGGGACGATCGTGTCTGACGTACCTGGAGGTGGTGCCTCTCGGCGTGGAGGAGCAGGTGATGCCACGTCAATGAGCGTTGCTTCGTCCTGAGGTGGCTGCACTGAGTGCTTCGTCCTGAGGTGGCTGCGCTGAGGCGAACCTCAAAGCACTTACCTTCCTCTACGTATCCGGCATAGGGAATTTTAGCGACTGAGGAGGAGGACCTCTCGGATCGTCCTCGACACTCGTCACAACCAGTTGGCTGTAGGCATGGCTCAGCAGGGCACGCAAAGGCGGGGGGACCGTGTGCACGGGGCCCTGGCTGCGAGTGCTCAGTGTCTGGTTGCTACTACAATGCCGGTCGTGAACTCCGATTATGTGACCCAAGGAGTGAGGAAACAGCTCTTTTTTGACAATTTGGGTACTGCAGCACATTCTGGGTTCAAAGAACAAAAAAGAAAAGGAAAAAAAAGATTTACCTCCAGGCCCTCCACCAGGGGATGGAGTGGGCTGGATCCCAGCTCTGTAGCGGACGTCTCGCTCCCTGGGTTGTCTATCTCAGGGGCACTTAGGAGCCTTCCAGGTCCTCGTGCCGGCCCGTGAGACGGGGGGCGTCAGCCTCCTGGAGATGGCTCTACGCTGGGGCCCAGAGCTAGGCTTGGGCTGAGGCCGAGCCGCCTGGGCTTTCACCACCGCAGGGGGACACCCTCGGTGAACAAATAGGGTGTGGGATCTAGAGCCGCACCGAGGCAAGATGTGGTGGATAGCCTCCATCTGCTTATTCACCACCGAGAACTGCTGGGCGAAGTCCTCAATGGTTTCGCCTAAAAGTCTAATTTGGGAGATGGGCGTGTTGAGAAAGTGCGCTTTGTCGGCGTCCCTCATCTCGACCAGATTCAGCCACAGGTGGCGCTCCTGAACCACCAAGGTGGACATCGCCTGCCCGAGTGCTCGCACTGTGACGTTCATCACCCAGAGGGCAAGGGCAGTCGCCAAGCACAGCTTCTGCAGCACATCGGGATCAGGACTACCCATGTGCAGTTCTTTTAGTGCCTTGGCCTGGGGTACCTGCATGAGGGCCATGGCATGCAGAGTAGCATGCACTGTAGGCTTTGGTCGCCAGAGACGATGTAGTAGTTCAGCTGGCTCTGAAACCCACAAACCCACTATCAACTAACAAACACGAGTTTCAGACCAGTACTGCTGAACAAAACCAAATCAGAATAAAGCAAATTATAAAATAAAGCAAACATTTATATTTCGACCATTGGGAAAATGAAAGTAAAAACCAAAGCAAAATGGAATGTTATTGGGCCCTAAACAGAAAGTATAATCTGGCAGAATATATCCACAATGTAAGAGATCTAAAACATAGACAGATCCTCACCAGATACAGGCTGAAAGATCACAGTCTGGCCATAGAAAAAGGCAGATACAGACAAACATAGGTTCCAAAAGATGAACAAGTCTGTGCTCACTGTGACACTGGTGAGGTCGTGATAGAGACACACTTTCTCCTTCACTGTGAGAAATTTACGGAGTTGAGAGAAATAATTTGACAAACTATCAAAGCTCATGCCACAGTTTTCCAGTTCAGCAGAAACAGATCAAATGCATGTGTTACTGAGGGAGGACAATCATGCATCAGTTACAGCAAAATTCCTTTTTGAAGTACACACCCTCAGAAACAATTACTGCCTCAATGTACTTCATTCACAGTATTTTTTAATGTTCACAATGTCTGGTTTTATTTTATATTGTATAGTGTATATTGCTATTATAGTTTTTATTTTATTTTATTCCTTACCTGACACCTTATTATTTGTATAATTATTTATATTTGTTAATGTTTTTTTTTATATTTGTTTGTCTTGTCATTATCTATTTTGTGTACTAATGCTTAGGCAATGCTAAGGCAATATTGTATGTAAACAGATTCATAATAATAAAGTACCTTAAATTGAAATTTAAATTGAAATACCGAAGGACAGAAAGGGAAAACAACAAAATCTGGAGAATAAGGAACTACATTCAAACTTCACTGGAATAACAAGAAGGATTAATATATTTGGAAAAGGATTTGACTAAAAGGAGAATTAAACAAATAACAGCTGAGACAAAATAACAGTGGAAGCCCCAAAGAACTGAAGAAATCTAAAGCAAACCAACAGAGGATTTCAACTTGCTCTTTGATAGAGAAAAGCAATCCATCCTGAAATATTTTCATAAAAAACTAATTGGAAGAGAGAAATAAATTAAAAGGAACTTTTAAAATGTTTACAAACAAATCAAAAGTTTGGCCAAAAACTACAGGCTATGCACTAATTCAAAATAACAATAGCAGAGGATAGTTGTCCTTCACACCTTCTGATTGGCTGGTTGAGCTATTGCCCTGAACATCAAAGACGTGTTAACTGTAGCACTATGGTAACAGCAATAGTGGGGACTGGTGCTCACACCTTTGCTCATCCTACAAACATCCAGTCTGAGAGGAGCAGACAACAACAAAAACTGCATTTCTACACAGAACGCCCAGCTGTCTGGCACACAGCATTCTGCACATTTTTTGAACATTTTACAAAACAGAGAATTTGTAAAGGCAGACAACTGTGCATACATGAGGATTCAGAAAAGGACCTGGATCACAGGGAATTAACTGTAATGGTGCAGGGAAATTATGCTTCCCTCACAAACTTCCACTCCCTCAAATAAATGGTGAAAAGGGAGGGAGCAATCTGATAAACCGACAAACTGAGTGTCCACCTCATGCCAGTACAGAGGAAAGGACCACTCCAGAAGAAACAGACAACAACACCATTCCCCAAAGCAAAGGCATCCACAACAGAGTTGCTCAACTACAGCTCTGTTTAGCTCTGCTGGAAGTGGAGATAGTGGGGCTGAGTGAACAAGTCCATGCCCAGGCTACCACCATCAAAGATACTCAGCAACTCAGAAACCAGCTCTGTCAAATCAGAAACCAGCTGAAAGTGTCCATCCAAGAGCTGAAGGAGAAAATGTAACACCTTGATGCAGAACAGAGACACACACACAGAAATGAAACACATAATGGTGAAGGACCTTTCAGAAATAAAAGAGGACTTAAAGTGAGAGCTCATTGGTCTTAAGTCAGAGCTGCCTCATATGCAACAGTGATGATCAAATCAGATTCCTTTATTGTCTTTGTAACAAAATGACATCAATATTCTGTATGACTCAGTCCAGACAGCAGCTTATAAAACACAATGAATGTAATAAAAATAAATAATTTTAATCCATTTATATATAAATAAGATAAAAGTTAGGAAATGTCAGGATAAAAGTCCAGATAAGAGACTGTTGTAATCATTAAAGTGCATAAGTAAATAAATAAATAAATTCAGTCAATATAGTCAATAAATAAAGTGCACTAAAAGAATACTGATAACAGTGTGTGTGTGTGTCATTTCCAGTGAGGGAAGTGCTCCAACAGTCTAGACACAATTATCCTGAATAGTGATAGTGGAGGCTACAGCTCTCAGAAAGAAGCAGACGAGTCTGCATACAGACAGGATGTTGATGAGCTGGCTGTCTGGTGCAGTCACAACAACCTTGAGTTGAACATGCTAAAAACATTGGCGATGATACTGAACATCAGGAGAAATCCACCTGCATCACTCTAAATTCCACAACTTTATTGACACTGTACAAATTGGAAAATTCCATATCTAGCTTAAACGCTGTAAGAAACTACTCCTGTTACAAAACGACACATTCCTATGTGATATATATATATAAATCCCACCATCAGAGTCCCCCTACTACAATGAAGATATGCTTTTACTCAAGAGACATGCCATTTCCAGGCCCAGGGAAATGTACTTATTTGTGGGGACCTGAAAACAAGAACAGGACAACAGACTGACTTCACGGACACACAGGGGAGTGTATATAAATTAACAAAAAATGTACATGTATAAACAAAATTTTTCTCATCTTCACTGAAATAACCATGACCATATTGTCAATAAGATTTGGAAAGACCTCCTGTAGCTCTCGAAGTCTGGTTTTGTACTTTGTCAACGGTAGGATACGAGGGGACACTTTAGGGAAATTTACATTTTGCTTACCTCTTGGGAATAGCACAGTAGATTATATGATAACAGACTTAGATACTTCATCTCTCAGAGCATTCGCTGTTAGAGAACTAACACCTCTGTCTGATCACAGCCAAATTACTGTTTATCTCAAAAAGACAAGGACTAACATTAATAACAACACAGTCCAACCAGCTGTACAATATCAGAAAACCATACAGATGGGTTGAAAACAGCTTAGAGGTGTACCAGTTAGCAATAAGCAGCCAAACAATACAACTGCACTTAGATAACGTTCTGGAAACCAACTAAGCTCACACTAAAGAAGGTGTTAATCTGGCTGTGAAAGATATAAATGATATATTTAAGAAATCAGCAAAAAAGTTATAATTGAAAACAAAAACTGGACAAAAATTGGTTTGATCAAGATTGTCAGGAAATTGTTACTATCTAATCAAAAACATAGAGATCCAAATAACGCATTACAGTGAAACATTAAAACAATAAAAACATACACTCAGAACCAAAAAAGCACAATACACCCAAAAGCAACTGACAATAATCGAGAAGTCAGTCAATGCAAACCAATTTTGGGACAATTGGAACAACCTAAAAAAATTTATGAAAAAAATGGCCTGGAAGAATTAGCAATCCAAAATGGAGAAATATGGAAAACCCATTTCCAAACAGTAGTTAATGAAGTATAAACTGGCACAAAGTGTAGTCAAAATCAAATAACTAAACAATTGGATGTACTAGAATTGGCAATCAAAGATAATCAAAACTTATGAGACTTTCCTATTACTGAAAAGAACTTAAAATCCAAATCAAAACTCTGAATCCCAAACAAGCATCTGCATCTGGATATTGAATGAAATGTTAAAATATAGCTTCACTAAACTCCAATCAGCCATTCTAAAATTGTTCAATGTAATTCTGAGTGTAGGTTACTTCCCAAACATCTGGAATCAAGGACTGGTAACACCCATCTTTAAAAATGTAGATACATTTTACCAGAGGCATTTGTGTGAGTAGCAAACTGGAAAAAATATTTTGTAGTATAATTAATTTGAGACTTTTGGACTTCATCACAACCCACAATGTCTTGAGGAGAAGTCAAATTAGATTTTTTAGTTTGTTTACAAAATTACAGTATTTCTGACCATATTTACACATTACAAACCTTAATTTAGGAACAAAGGAACAATTTTTGCATGCTTATAAAAGCATTTGATTCAATTTGGCACAATGGAATATTTAAAAAACTTAATGAAAGTGGCATACGAGGTAAAACCTATGACCTCATTAAATCAATGTATACTGATAGCAAATGTGGCGTCAAAATTAGCACAAAAATATGTTTTTCCCTGGAGGGTGGAGTGAGACAGGAATGCTGTTTAAGCCCAACATTGTTTAATGTTTGCAACAAAAAACTAGGAACCAGTCTGGAGCGATCTACAGCCCCTGGTCTCACTCTACACAACTCAGAAATCAAATATCTGCTGTACACAGATGACCTGGTTCTGTTGTCTCCCACTGAACAGGTTTGGACTCCCAATGAACAGACTTGGACCCTGACAGTAAACCTCAACAAAACTAAAATCAAGAAATATTCACATTAGGAAATTAATCACATTTTAATTTAAATGTTTTGACATTTTAGAATCCATGATTAAGCCAATTGCCCAGTATGGCATTGAGGTGTGTTTTGGCAAATCCAAATCAAGGATTCACCAAATGGGAAAAAAAGCCAATCGAGAACCTGCATGCAAAATTCTGTAAAAAAGTATAATCTACAAGTACACGGGCACATACCAAATAATGCATGCAGTGCAAAATTAGGCAAAACTAATTATAAAAATACAAAAATGGGCAATCAAATTCTTGAAACATCTAAAACTCAGTGACCACCACTCTTGTAAACCCCGCAAAACAAAGAGTTGAGCAAAGAAACCAATCCCCTCTCTCAGCTGGTCCGGAGCTTTAGTCCTGATGCTTCACCAACAGTTACTAACACTCATCACAATGGAGACCAGGACTAGAACAATAATGCTAAACAAATTAGATACAGCCGAATTACAGCACAAATAAAACATAATTATATCACTTATTGGGACACTCAAACACAACATCAGAGTAAAATGCAATGCTATCTGGCCCTAAAAAGAGAATATACCAATGCAGACTATCTGTACACATTGACAGACAAAACACAGAGAGCCACCTTGACAAGGTATAGACTCAGTGGACACAACCTCACTATAGAAATGGGCAGACACAGGAAAACATGGCTGCCACAGGAAGAAAGGCTGTGTCCATACTGTGATCAAAACAAAATTGAGACACAGCTGCAATTTTTAACATAATGCACAAAATACACAGACATCTGAGATCTTTTTTTTTTCCACAAAATTAATGTTCACATTTGAACATTTAACAAACAGTAAAAAAAAAAAAATGCCCTTCTTATTAGGTGAATACTAGGACTGCTGTGTGATATTAGCAAAATGTGTCTGTCTGCCACAGAATGAGGGACAGTGAGTAAACTGATCCAAGTCTGCATCTCCAGTATACTTTACTTTGTCTTTTTCTAGTTTTTTTGTAATATTTACATTTTTTCCATTGTGTGTAACTTTAAACGTGAGTACATTTTTATTATTTAACATTTTACTTTTTATCTTATTTGTCAAGAATACATTGTATATTTACTGTGGTGTGGATTGGTGGTGGTGTAGTGGGCTAAAGCACAGAACTGGTAATCGGAAGGTTGCTGGTTTGATCCCCACAGCCACCACCATTGTGTCCTTGAGCAAGGCACTTAACTCCAGGTTGCTCCACCGGAATTATCCCTGTAATAAGAGCACTGTAAGTCGCTTTGGATAAAAACATCTGCCAAATGCATAAATGTAGTGTTGTTGTGTTTTGTCTTATATTATGTACATTGTTCAGCACTGTTTTTGTTTTGCACTGTTTTATTTGTATGCAGAGAGAGAGAGAATAGTAGAAATAGATATGAGTTATGTATGTGCAATTCCAAAAACTTCAGCCAAATGTGTCTGTAAAACGTGATCCACACATACAATATTAAAACCTTTACATTATCAAAGCAGTGCATACTAAATTCAAAGATGCACCATGAACATGTGCATCTAAAATCTGGGCTGTAAATCATGTTAACATTGTTATGTGCCAAAGCATTTTTACGCAATATATATGTGAACTGTATCGCACACTTTAGCTTAGCAACATTTTAAAATCAAACTCATGAAATCAATTGCAAGCCTAGTCTCCTTTGCAGAGCGTTATTTGAGCAGACTGTAGAGTTGCTCTCAATGTAGAACATTCCAAGCCAGACACTTATGAGGTTCCATGATGTTAGGATGCTGATTTAGAAGGCAGCTGCTTTGTGGGTAGTAGGCAGCGAGGCAGGCCACTAGGTTTTGGAATGGAGCTTACATGAACAGATACCCTCCAAATGTGAACAGCGATCAAGGCAAATACATGATCACTCGTTCTTTCATCTTTCTTATCTCAGTGTATTTCTTATCTAAATCCTTGTCTGATAATTACTCTAGCAGAACGGTGAGATGGACATATTTTTAATTGTAGCTTCTCTTCTCGCTCTCTCTGGGTCTTCCTATTCATTTTCTGCACTGATGGAATCTGTTGTATGTTGCTGGGAAACGTCAGACTAATAATCTGCTCAAAGAAACATTATAATTAGACCAATTAACCTTAAATTAACATGATTTTGGAGGTTAATTTTAAGCTTGACACAACTTTGGACAGCTGCAGGAGAGGGGGAAAATGATACCAATGTGCCTGATATAAAAAAGAGCTCTTACATTTGACTGCAGCCTAAAAGTAATGATAAAATAAAGTAATAAGCCATTAGAGGCCATGGTCAAGAGGTGCTCTTAGGCACAAGGTTGTTGCGTATTGCTTTTGATAAAACGACAGTATAATCAATATGTTAAAAGACCCAAATTTTTAACAAATATTTACATTCAGTATTGATAACAATTCCAATAATTCTTACAGCAAGTCATATTCATTATATCAAATTCCATTTTTAAACCGATCAGCCACAACATTAAAATCCCAGGAGATCAGCAGTAACAGAAATACCAATTATCTAATCAGCCAATCATGTGGCAACATTGCGGTGCATAAAATCATGCAGGTATTGGTCAGGAACTTCAGTTAATGTTCACATCAACCATCAGAATGGGAAAAGCAATGTGCCAGATAGGCTGGTTTGAGTATTTCTGTAATTGTTGAGCTCCTGGGATCTTCACACATATGCTTGTTCATGTCTAAAGTCACTTGATCATGCCATTTGTTCCAGATCATTAGACATGATGCCTTGGAAACCAGCTTGAAACCAGTATCTTTATGAGGTAATGTGACTGATCTGACTGGGCAGCAAGGCAGCTGCCTTAGGGTTTGTATTTATCTGTTTAAAGTTGGCTATTGCCCTTCAAAATAACTAGAGAGAACAACTTTTGTCCTGCAACATCAAGGGCAAATTCACTCTTCATTTCCTATTTGCCAACAGCCATGCTTTCCATTACAGTCACGACAGCAACCAAGTCGCTCCCTCTAAGGTCTTTCTTTTTTCATTTGTGTACAACTGACAACTTACTGTTCTTTCTTCTCAAAAGACTTCAGAGATGACGTCGTCTTTCCTCAGTCTCACCTCTGAAGGTGGATCGAGTTTGTGTGTTGTTTCCGCCATGGATCAACAGCGTCCTTGGCATCTACAAGACCGCCGACGAGAGGCATGCGCTCTCCAAACAGCTCAGAGAATACTAATGAATGCAGAAACATCTGTCACCCTCCGATCCCATTCCGATAACACAGAGGGAAACAGGGTCTCGATCTTCATGGATGGCCAGATCTGATTAATGACAGGAACGTTTGCAACACATGGCCAGTTTGTTTGGCATAAATGCGAGTGCCACCATGACCCCTCGGTTTGCAAGCAGAGTTGTTTGTGAATTCGTACAAGGCCAGAAGAAAGGAAGAGCGAAAGTGAAGTGTCAAACGAGCATGCTGTCCCATTTACGTTACAGAGTAGCGTGGATGATGTAACTTTGAACCCCACGGAGAAATAAAGGAATGAAAGGAAGAACGAGACTGCTGGAAAGTGAATCAGGAAAGAAAGGCAGAGCTTGGGTTACAAGTGTAAAAGCCTGGGGGTAAGGACTGTGGTCTATTTACAAGGCTGCTTTTACCAGATTGTGTTGAATAAATAACTCCCCTGCCCAGAGTTAAAGCGAGACTTGCCCTACCATTACATGCTTTTAAATTTAGGAGAAAAATAATATCAGTAGTGACAGTGGAGGGAGGTATCTGCCATTTTTAATGTTACAAATCTGAATAAGACAATATTGTATGTGGTCAGCCTGTAAAACACAGATACTTCACAGGATAATTCTAAGACTCTCAACAACAGAGACATAAATGAGATCGGGTGCTGTAATATAAGAATCAAACAGAAAGTCCCTGAGGCCTGAGTGGAGTGGTTTTGTACATGTGTCTGAAAATATGACTGGTAGTGTTTCAGCCTGGAGGGATATATCTTTCAACAAATACTGCTTAAATAATCTCTACTGATTCAGAATTTTCCTGAATAATGAATACCTATTTGTTTTAATGACAAATTCAATGCTGTATTAGTAGTTAGCACAAATGCTCAGACACTTTGGAGAACCACGAACCATGTTTTTTACTATAGTAATGTTGTAGTAACCATGACTGTAGTAGCCATGGATCATTTTGTGGTTACTATAGTTTTACTACAAATACCTTGGTTAAACTATGGTTACTTTAGTATATTTGTATTATTATTTTATAAGGAAATGTCACCTTTATTAAAGGTGAACTCAGTAATTGTTTCCTCATTCAAAAAAATTTGAACTTCTAAAGACCTGAATTGTAATTTTGCGATTTATTTAAGAAATCGTGACTACTCTATAGTAAAATGAAACTCCACTCCAGTCATATCAGTAACCTTATAAAAGCTGTTTTAATCTATGTAGCTGGGTCCACGCATGGGGGTAATGGAGAGGGTCCACACATGGGGGCTGCCATGTTAGGGTGCTATCACACAAAAAAAGGTGCGCACCTGAGTTCGAGTAACGTCAAAGTTCGGTTCGTTTGGGTGGTGTGAACGCTGTTTCTGAACTAGGGAGCGGACCCGCGAACCGCACCAGAGTCCACTTGAAAAGGTGGTCTGGGGTACAATTCATGTGAACTCCTTTCGCTGCTAATATGAACACAATCGTAACAAATCGTGGAAATTATCTGTAATTGATGACGTATAATTCGCATATTTGCAGGCTCCTGATAGCAATTTATGGTGTGATGAATTTCTCATACCAGTATTTGTCCAAATAAATCACCTTCAGAGAGCAACTCACATTCTTCACACTTGCAACGCAGCCACAGGCTCGCATCAAATGCTAATATTCTTCACATAATTGCACATTCAATGCATCTGTGGCAGATAAACAAAATTGTTGTTTTGTGCATGTAAAGTTTTTGTGGTAAATCTAAAGAGATGAAATCTTCAATAACACAGCGAAACTGATGTCTTCTTGAGTTATTAATTAAAGTAGTTATCAGCTGCTGCTTGTACTCATGTTGATGACGTAATTGGACCGCAGTTCAGATCCAAAAACTATGATGTGAACAGAGACCAGTGGGGGCAGGGCGATGGGGAAGGAAACAAGAGTTGGAGTACACGAGTTCAGTTTTTGATAGGGTCACTGATTTATTTTCTTGAATTAAACCTCCTAATTGTCCTTCTCGCTATTGTCTCTGGTATCCTATGCAGAGAACAAAATTCATTAAACATTCATTCTTGTATTCAGCAAATCAGCTGAAATGTATTGGTTAACATGGCAATGACATCATGCGCTTAGTGCTCATGCTCTATGTCAATGCTCTTGCATTCCCTTTCATTTTGTAATTCCAGAGATTTCAAGAACAGAATGTTCTTCAATAAAAGTAAAACTGTTAAAAGTAAACTGACATCATATATATTGTACTACATAAAATCTTGATTTTATGTAGTACAATAAGGGTTTGGTTTAAAGATGTTGATACGACAAAGAACTTAGCATTTTTATTGAGCTCCCTTGGAAGTTTGCTGAGGTTAAGAACCACTGCACTATCCCATTTCAAATGTCTAATTTTGCATCACATTTTTTTAAAGGTACTCATAAACCAGACAGAAGAAGGTTACTAAAATTACTGTACAAAATGTTTCAGTAATGTTTAGGTTTCAGTTTTTATCATTTCTGAATATATGGTCACGTGACAATTTGTTTTACACATTTACCAAGATTAAGGTGTCGACACATCCTACCCACTAACGCATCTTACCACACTCCCTTACCAATAAATAAGTTGTTGAAAGAGCCAAAATAAAAAAGGAAAAGTTTCATTTGACTTTTAGTAACATTTGATACAGACTTTGTGTCAAGACTTACCAAATGATCCTTCATGAATGGACAAGCACACATAGGTACACCAAGACATCACTAACCACTTCAAGCTTAATTTCAAGATTTGTCTTTGATTCATTTGCCGGTCACAATGATTAACATTCACAACGATTATCTTATCATAGAAAAAAATCTTTAATCAAAACCGGCTGCCTTGTTTTTGTCAGAACTGTAAATGAGTTTTGATTCATTTGATAAACGTGCGGGTTAATTTGTTGCTTCATGAAGATTAATTGATTTTAGCTCACTGCATCCTGTTAATTTACTCTGATTCTCTCTTGTTCTTAATGGGTTTAAATTAACTGATAATTGAATGAATTTCAATGGGATATTCTCACATCTTTATCCTCACTGCAAATGATGTGAAGTTGAATGTTTTTTCATAGTTTTATTCAACGCTGATTAAGTGGCTGAAACAAAGTGTTTTCAAATTTAGCATTAAAAAAGCAAAAGTGTTAGTTTAAATAGCGCAATGTCACTTTGCTCTGTGTAGTAAATGGTTTTACTGCTCAGTTTATTTTGAATAGCCCCTTGTGAAGCCTTTTTTATTATATTTTTTGGTTTGTCTTTTTTATGAGTCAAAAACAGCTTGGTTACTGTTGTAACCTCTGTTCCCTGATGGAGGGAACAAGATGTTGTGTCGATGTAGTGACACTAGGAGGTCACTCTTGGGAGCCCCAAACACCTCTGATCTTTGAGAAAAGGCCAATGGAAATTGGCGAGTGGAACTTGCATGCCAATCCCCCGGACGTACGGGTATAAAAGGAGCTGGCTCACAACCACTCATTCAGGTTTTGCACTGAGGAGCCGAGACAGGGTATATATATATATATATATATATATATATATATATATATATATATATATATATATATATATATAAAGATGTTGAAATTATTATTAAACAAGATTAATGAATGCTTTAAAGGTATTGTTTATTGCTAGTTCATGTTAACAAATTGAACCTTATCAAATTATCAATTGTGTTTTTATTAACTAACATTAACAAAGATTAATACATGCTGTAAAAAAATAGTGTTAATTGTTAGTTCAAAGTATCCAATGCATTAACTAATGCTAAATAATGTAACCTGTATGTAACTTTGTATAGTGTTACCATTTTAACAATTATTTAAAAAACACATTGAAATGCATTAAACATTACCCATAAGTAGCTTCTAAACAGTTCTAAATAGACACTTGAAGCTGAACTCTTGAACCAAGATACAAATTTACTTACCAACAGTTGACATCTCTGATACACTGGCCACAAATGTGTCCTTGGAAAACTTTGGCTCGTTGTCATTGATGTCATGGATTTTGATGATGAATTCCGAGGCCCTCTCCAGATCCTGCCCGGAGGTTTTGTTGACAGCTTTGGCGCTCAGGGTGTATGACGCTTTCTCTTCCCTGTCTAGCCTTCGGATGGCATGAATATCTCCGGAATTCTCATCAATCTCAAAAATAGTTCCAGCCCCGTCTCCTGTGAGGACATACTTCACCGAGCCATCTTCTGTATCCATGTCTGAGTGTAGCTATAAAAGAGTAAATAGAGTTTCAAGGAATTACCATTTAATTGGAACTTACAATTCCAGAATGAATTGTTCTCTTAGTGTGTGACTGGCAAATTTTTCAGTCTGTCTAATCCAAATGTTTAACCTGTTGCCTCAGACCTTGTGCAAATGGAACCAGAAGTTACACAATTTTGCTAAAAACAGTTTAAACCCTTTCTGGATGCAGAATGTCTGTCTTGAACAATGTTTTTAAATGAGTCATGAGTCAGGAAATGTGATATGACTGTGAATTAGATCTAAAGCCTAGTTGCTTTCATTTTCTTTGTGTGTCAGGCTCCAAACTTTGGTTACACTTAATTTGAATGTGTCCTTGTAACAGTGTAATTACATAAGTAATTACTGATTATTACTAATTAACAGCATGTACTTACTCTAGGGTTAGAGTAAGGGTTTGGTTTAGGGTTTGCTGCTTGTAATTACGCATAATTGAATGTTATTACTACAGTAAAAGGACACATTAAAATAAAGTGTTACCCAAACTTCTGACTTCAGGGGAAAAATAAAAGTTTAGAAGTATTTATTTCACATCAGTATCAGTAATAAGCAGGCCCACACTAAATCTGCGCCCACAGAACACCACAAAATGCTCCACAGTATTTGCAAAATTGGAACTTCTCTCATTCATAAAACTTCTAACGATCTTCCTTCCATTGTGTCTTTGTGTTTTAAATAGTGTTGGCTAATTGTATTATGCAGCATTTATCAATAAGGTTGCAGTTCTCTCAGCTCCGTTCAACATATTTTATCACTTCTTTCACATGGGGCAGTATAGCAAGTTCAGTGACACCCTAGCAGCTGCCCACAACACCCAATCAACCATCCACAACACCTTATCTCTTACCAGAATATCGTAGAGACATGGGGGTGGGCTCATTTGACTGGAGCAAGTGTACTGAGGACATCAGTGTACTAGAACTTTGAGGGCAAGCCACATCTCTACACAAGAATATCACAGAGACATGGGGGTGGGCTTGTTTTAATATGGGTGGTGGGCTGAGGATCGTGAGGGCTCCAGCTATATGTCTACACCAGAAAAATGCAAAGAGGGCGGCCTTGTTTGATTTGGGGAAGTGTACTGATAACCTTTGTGGGACATTGTGGCAGCAAGCTTTGCCATGGCAAGCATCACTCCCATGTTCTTCAGAAAATGCTCCTATTTAGAATTCTTTGCTTTTATGTTTGGTACACAGAAATTACACACTTTACCCTTAAATTTTCCCTCAACAGCAGCACACCCCTCCCCAACCCCACCCCTAACAGCAACATACACCACTGAATTGCAGTCCAATTATGTGCAGAACCCCCAAATTTACAGAAAGGCCAGTGTTTTCCATGGTTGACAGTGTATGGCAGATATCCAAGAGAACTGTTAATGGAATCCAGTACTTTCAGACTGTGAAGGAAAGATATGACCTGTTTTTGTTCAGAACAGTCACAATTACACAAAATGCCTCCTTCAGAGCAGAACTTTCATTTTACACCTGTCTCTTAGCAACAAGTGGAAGCCCAGCAACAATCTCCATCTGATTGCAGTTCCTCTTTTCCTGATTACGATTTTACTTGAAGTGGCCAACCCGGTGACAATTCATAAAACCCTGGACAAAACACCAAGACCAGACCTTTTTTTCCAAATGTAATAAATTATCAGTCAACATCCAAAGGAAGCAGCAAAAATAGTCATCTTTCTAGAAACAAATAAAAAGACGTCTTTCATTATGAGAAAGGTAAGGTAAGCATCGCACACTACAATTTCATAATCTTCCCACTTACTGCTAAATGCACGCTATAATCGGATTCCATTTTAGAGGCTTTCCTAAGCACAGTTATAGGGATGAAGATAATTTGACATGCAACAATTAAAACTTCAATTTGGAGTTTGCGTCATCACAAAACAATCATTTCTTGCCATCCTGAAACTAAATTAGGTATCCATTACACAAATATCTACATAAACAGCACTGTAGCACATGGCCCAGATAATTGGGTTGCTTTTCTTTTGTAAATTTACGTCTTGTGTGATTCTAGACCCTATTTTGGATCTATATCCTCCCGTCACTACAAAACATCAAAGTTCATTACATTAACCATTTAAGCTCTGAATATGTTTTTAAAGATTCCCTGTTTAAGTGGCATACCCAAAATAACTCAACAAAAAAAACTGAATCAAGGAGGATCAAGTGTTTGGTATCATTGTAAAGAAAACTTTTCAAACTTTTAATGATATAGATTATGATACATTCTGAGAATCTTGGCCTAAGAAACTGCTGCAAGATCTCCAAAAAAGTCTTTTTTTTTCTTATTTCACATGATATATCTCTGGGTGTAAATAAGACGGCTTCGAAATGACTGTTTTTGTTTTGTTTCCAATCATGTCAACCGCTTCGGAGAAAATGTGTGCGATACGACAAAGCAATAAATAGTTAAAACATTACAAAAATAATTGATCATATTGTCCAAAGACGTCTCTGTGTGTCCAAATGCCAAAAAACAAATAAACACAATAAAAAAAAAACACAATAATTGTACTTAAGAACTAATTACACATGCAAACACAACAATGACTAAAGGTTTGCATTGAATGCAGACATGAATTTAGTAAAATGATTTCACAGAAAGAGTGCCTTTTGAGTGTCATTTACAAGAGTGTCATTTACTGGTGCCATCTCCTGAAGGCCACATGTAACATTGTGCTGCTTGTGGATTATCTAGTGATCTATGCATCCAATTACATTGTGTGTGGGCATGTTTGAAAGATGATCACTTCCTCGAAGTAATGTCATGTGATAGTTTAAGTTCTGTTAATTTTTTTGTGAAGTTATAAGTGAAAACGCAGCATGTAACAACATATTTGTCAAAGACATATTCTTAGCTATTGCTCCCTACATTTTTGTCTGTGAGTAAAACAAATGGGCTTGTTGTATTCAACTCTTTGAAAGCTTTCCAACAACATATGACAAATGGCTATTTGATGAGTTTGATTATTTTACTGATAGCAATAATATGTACAGTGCATTTTATTTTTATTCATTTATTTTATAAATTATCAAAACACTTCTGATTTGTCTGCAAATTTCAAAGACATTTTTGTAATGTTACAATACATTCTCCTAACCTAGCTCAATATGAAAAGACAAATATGTAAGCCATTTGTAGGCTGATTGTAGGTTAAAAACTGTAAACAATGGGCTGAGATGTTTCTCCTTGTCTCACCTAAAAGCTTTTTCATTAGCATTCTTGGGTTTGGAATTTTCAGGCCATCCCAGTGATTGTTTAACTGCAGTTCTTTCCATTTTTCATCAGCCAGCTGAAAAGGCAATTATAATGTTTTTTTTTTTCATGTCGATACCTCTTGCATAGTTTATTAATTTAATCAAAACACAAACATACAAAAAAAAGAGCGTGGTTTACATATTAATTTGTGTTCTCAATTTTACTTTTAGTTTTGCTGGTATAACTGTATATAATTTTACATGTTTGCAATTTCCAGATGCTTTTATCTAAAGTGAGAAAAAAAAATCTAAATCTAATCAAATTTAGTGAGATTTCTGCTTAAAGCAAGAAAATTGTAAATGTAAGAAAAAATAAGCTTCTCATTTTGAATTAATGTAATCTTTCTTCATTTCACTGGTAATATTTGTCTTGTTTTCAGAAAAACAAGTTTTTAAGTTTTCTAACAAAATTTATTGAGATGTATGCACAAATAAAAACAAAAATACAAAACTATGAAAAAAAAAATGTGTTTCCCCTTTTTCAAGCTTCAAGTCATGATCTTCATGGAGTCTGCTGATGTTAACATTTATAGAGAAAAATGTGTTATATTTTGGTCTGTTCTCACTCAAAACTAAGTAGATCACTTCAGAAGACATGGATTGAAACACTGGATTTGTATGGATTAATTTTATGCTGCCTTTATGTGCTTTTTGGAGCTTCATTGTATGGACCAACAGAGCAGAGATATTCTTAAAATTTTCACCTTTGGGTGACTGTGATGGACTGACCACCTGTCCAGGTTGTTTCCCTGCCTACGGCCTGAGACAGCTGGGATAGGCTCCAGCACTACCCGGGACCCTTCATAAGACAAGCAGCTATAGAAGATGATGGATGGATGTTTGTATGAACTATTTCTTTAAGTATGTTTTTCTTGACTTATCAAACCCATGACCTAGACGTTATTAACACCTGTACACATCAATGTTTTGTTTACAGTGATACCAGCTGTCATGACATTTGTATCACAAGTTTGATTCATTTTCCGAACTCAAGTCTCATAGTGTCTGCTCACACTTTATTGATTGTTCAGTTCCTTCTGGGATTATATTGTCATCGCTGACACTGAAACTAGAGATACTGTAAATGCACCACTTGCTCACAAACAGTAATGTGATAGCAGTATGACATCAGGTCAGGTATTACTGACAGTATCATTTATCTATATTCACTGCATAACCACATGGATTGCAATATTTTACTGCATGAAAAGAAAAAATAAATATCTTAGAGACACAGCTTTGATATAGTATAAAACAACTGTTTTGGCAACATGTGGCAGCTTCAACATGTGCAGGACCAGATGGTGTATACGGATGCCTCACGCACTCTGATGGTGTTATTAAAAGCCTTTTTAAGTTTTTGTGGTTACTGTGACTTATTCTGCTGAAATGTAATAAATTCTGAGGAGTATGTACTTGACACCTTACAAATACACTTAAATGAACAGATGCAGCATGAATAAATTCAGTTCACACAGTTGTTCGGTGATTGGAAGACACACATGGCTCCTGTGTTAAAAATGTCAACGCTTGTTGTTTCCAACATTTAAATGTATGCATTAGCAAGACACTTTCCTCCAAAGCAACCTACAGTGCATTCAAGGTATATATTTTACAAAATGACCTTGACCTTGACATTACTTGACCTTTGCAAAACAATGTTGCACATTTAATACACATTGCCATTTCACTATGCACTAAAAATGTACAACCACACACAGTTCATGTTGATGAAATAAAAAACAAAATATGAAGATAAAAACAACATATATTTTGTTCAGTATCCATTGACATTCTGCAATGGACATAAACCAGCAGTCCAGCCAATGGCACACAAACATTTTGTGGAGGCCGCAATGGACTTTGTGTGACGTCAAAAGCGACATTTATCTCATATATATTAATTAGTGAATGCTGACTTTGCCAGGCAACCTTTCTAGACAGCCCAATCCTCTTAATTAATATTCTTGAGCTATGATTTGTATGGCCTTACTGTACGAATGTACCACTTCAACTTGTCATTGAAGTGCAATATCTTTCATATTAAATTCAACACTATCTTTTACTGTCTTGATAAATATTTGTTAGTGCACATTTGGAAATCGATCTGTAGCAGAGTAGTTGTCCTTCTATAAATCAAAACTGTACCAAAATAAGTATGTATAGTAAAAAAGGAGAAAGAACCTTCCAATAAACAATGGTGACCAATGGACAGACAGACAGACAGACAGACAGACAGATAGATAGATAGATAGATGCATCTGTATGTTTTTGTAATAAATGCGATGACAACATGACACAAATTATTAATATGTGTACCCGATTCCACAATGCAATATTAAATGTTAAAGAAAATATCATTGCCTCTCTTTTTTGAAAACTGCCCTGTCTCTCGTGGTCTGGACTTGATTTCTATAAAGCCAATATTTTTAATAAACTCCATGTGTCAACCTGACAAAGCCACAATGTTTACCGTCACTGACAAGAATGAAGGAAAAGTCCTAATAAATAAACCCAAAATTTGTCGTGCAGAGAAAGAGAAGGGGTTAGGGGATGTGTCTGCTTTCAGCTGCAAGCCAGTAATCTATGCAAACATAAGCATGCGAGTCATTAGCATGTAGTTAATGAAATGTTTGTGCGCTCTATCTCATGGGTCCACATTCTCCTGAGTGACAGAGACAGCGAGGGACACAGCATGCAGGAAATCCAAAGCAGATATAAATAACCTGAGATAAGATCTAATTATTTTTCAAGCATATTCACAGCCGCTGACTTCACACCCAACTTTGATGTGGGGTGAACCAATTTTTTAGCAAGAAATAACATTCAAAGATGCATTTAATACTTTCCTGACAAAAATGACATTTTTTAAAGGGCAAAATAAAGAATTGTTTGTTGTTGTCATACTTTTATAAACACACTTTGTGGTAGCATAAATCATAGGAATCTAACCTTTATTTCTCAGAGGTTGATTAATATTAAAATGGACAGATTTCAACTTTATTTTCCTTTTTGTTATACTATATAAATGTCTTAAATGAAACTTTTTACCATGCCTTCATCAGTTTGCTACTGTTCAAATGCCTTTAATTTATAGATGTTACTTCTTTACCCATACTTTCAAAAACATGAACATGCATCAGAAAATGCTGAAATAGTACATGTTCACCATGATTATATAAAGAGGGTGAACTAAACAGAGCATTTCAATATTTATGGTGTGGAAAAATATTTTTTCAATAAATGCAGCATCTAATAAAATGTTTTCAAAAGTTAGTTTACTTGTTTTCCAAGGAGACAACAGTGTCTAACAGTGTCCCATTGAACAGAGCATGCTTGAGATGTGATGTGTTGAGAAAAAACAAGTGAGCAAAACAAATTAACATTAGCAAGTCTTTTGGTTAGTCTCTATGGGGGAAAAATATTACCTTTTTGAACGAGTCAAGTTGCAGGATATCTTACGATTTCAATCATATCGTACAAATTATCACACATTTTCATGAGACTATGTTGGGACAGTTTTAAAGGGGTCATGAGATGAAGAATCAAATTCCTAGCCTTGATCTTTTGACATAAAATAGGTAATTCTACTATATTTACATTTACATTTATGCATTTGGCAGACGCTTTTATCCAAAGCGACTTACAGTGCTCTTATTACAGGGACAATCCCCGGAGCAACCTGGAGTTAAGTGCCTTGCTCAAGGGCCCAACAGTGGCATCTTGGTGGTGCTGGGGCTTGAACCCCCAACCTTCTGGTCAGTAACCCTGAGCCTCAACTACTGATATATATATATATTTAAAAAAAAAAAAAACATACTGTAAGTTTGAGCATTCTAAACCTTCTCCTTCTATTTAAACCAAGCTGCAAAAATGTCTAGTTTGAATTTCTGAATTTTTACGTCACAGGGACCAAAATGTCAGCAAAAGACTGCCTCAGCAGCAAGACCCCATCCATTGGCACTAAGTCAGACAGGTAAGTAGGAAAGATATGGGCCTCATCTGTCAGGGGAGACTCATCTACACCAAAGGGGACTTACACAGGACACCTTACTAAACGTTTTATCTACATAAACATGCACTAGACAAACTGTTTTGAACATTATCGTGCATCACGCACCGCTTTTAAAAGATGCAATGTCAAGTTACTGTATAACTATTAAAAGGAGACCCTCATGCTGTGTCTTACTGTTTTGAGTATAAAGGTGTCCTGTATGGGTTTTTGCTCTCATCTGTGCTATTTTTAATAGTTGGTCTATGTAAACATGCACTAGATGGATGTCTTTGATCATTTTGATGTGCTCCATGTTTCAATAGTGGTACAAGTGCAACTTTTAAAAATGCACTCCATTCCACTACTGCTTTCGGCTAATATCAGCATAGATTGCTTGTCAAAATATGATTCAAGCTTTGCAATGGAGCTGTTATTGAAAGATGGGCAGTCAAAAACACTATTGGACCCGACAGCAAAACCGTAAATAACCAATTCCATTCAAAAATGTTTCAAATGTCATGACGGTATAGTTTATGGTGCTGATGTGATTGAGTGAACAGATAAATATTTTCAGATGCAATGTTTTTGATTGCATTATTTGCAAACCTTGAAATGTAGTTTTATAATGTTATGGAACTGGTTAATTTTATTTTGATTGAGGTTAAATTATGGCTGTATTCCAGGGGCTGCACGATGTTAGCTAATCATAACAGTGGGTGTTTTAGTTGAGGTTTTAAGGAGTTGATGAGGCCAAAACCAAGAATTTCAGATAAAGGGTCATTGACAGGGTGGAAAATTATCAAATATTATTCAATTATGACGGTTTTGGTGCAAAAACTCTTACTAAAATTGGTCAGTGGACCTCAGGGAAGATAATACAATTATGTATTTTTTTTTTTATAAAAGAGTATGTAATGACCCCTTGAACGCCACTGTGCCAAAAGTGCCTATAGTTTAGAAATGTCCATTGAAACTATGCTGCAAAAAAGGTCTCAACTATCTTGTATCTTTTGAATCAAAGGATTCAAAATCATTACAACAGCATTATATTTCCAGGGCACAGCTAACATTTAAAAAAGTCAAAGAGGCATGACAGATGACATTGGCTTAAGACTGAAATCTACGCTTGTGTAGCCTTGATGTATTTAAGAACTGTCAAATCATCGACTGAAAGTCTCTTAAGTCATATGTCAATGCATGCCATACACAATATGTAATATGATAAAATGTATTTTTCATTAAAATGGCTAAGCAGTGCTTAATTTATTTCATTTCATTTCAGAAAAACGCATACCATTCATACAAAGTGTATTTTCAGGTAAACAGAGGACTTTCATGTTAGTTTTGGACAGGAAAAGCTGATATGAAAATGTAGATTAAATTTTCATCTCAGCTATGAATGAAATCCATTGACAGCACCATCATTTGTCTCTCTATGTCCTTTATTGTGAAGAAATCCTTCAGCACTGCCATGGCCCACACAGACAAGAGTTTGAAATCCATAAAAAGACATCTGAGACAAAGACAGTAAATAAAATCAGACAATTCCATGAAGCAATACAAACCCCAGCTTCTCTGGGCTAATTGGTATTTGTCAGGCAAGCATCTACTCATGCTTAAAGGGTATACATAAAACACTGAATTAATCTCTGAGGTACACACACACACTTGAACAACAATAGCAGGCTTCATTAGGTCATTAATTTGAGCTGGACTGTGGTTGCGCTGAAATTCCCTGCAGAAATGATTGTGATGAATTAAATATGTTTATGTGCCACGGTTTTAGCAAGACGTAATGCGTCTTATTTTTTTATTTCTTTAACACTATGAAGCAGTTCTTAATATGAATTCACAGTATACAGTACTGTGAATACTGTGCATGTTATTTAAGCAGTAATTCCCTGGAAATAGGGGAAACTGGTGCTAACAGTCACACTTTATACTCCAGTGAATATTTGTCAGGGTAGGTTATTTTGGAAAGTCAATTTCAAGTTGTGCCTTGTCAAAAAAAAATTCCATAGTTTTTTGCCCATTGAACACATATATTGACCACTAATGTGGCTGAAAGGAGGAGGCGAGAACCGGCTTTTCAATATAAATAATAGTTTTAATGATCAACTTAAAAGACAACACACACACACACACACACACACATGACGGACATGTCCGCTAACAATCTCTCTCTCCCGCACGGCCCTCTGCAGTCAGCCTTTAAACCTCACGGAGGCATAATTAGCCTAATACGGGACCAGGTGTGTAGTATCATGACCCGGCCCCGCCCTCCGCGCTGTCTGCCGGCAGGTCATCCCCATCTACCTGGACGAGGGAGGGGACAAGGGGAGGGAAACAGAAATATTAAAATGGGGGTACTTCCGAACAGTGTAGTACCCCCCAAAAAACTGTAAAATTTAAAAGAGGATAAAGGCCAACGCAGAGCAACAGTGATAGAGAGAGAGGAGAGAGAGAGAGATGAAAAAAAACAAAAAAAAACTCTTACTCGCAAGTTCTCCGATACGCCGCAGCTTGTTCCTCGGCCACTCCTCCACCCTTAATCAGACGATAGCCGCGCTTCTCCGGGCGGATCCGAGGCAGTCCTCCAGCCCCTGGCGGACAGAACACCCCACCGGGTTCTCGGGGAACAGAAGGGGTCTCCCCCGCCCCTGGCAGCGGTCCTCTCGCTCCAGGCGGTCGCCAGTGAGCCCCTCCCCGCTCGCGGTCGGCGGTCTGAAACCCCACCGTGTTTCAGCGGCCGTAGGCGACTCCTGCGCCCCTGGCAGCGGCCCTGACCGCTCCAGGCGGTCGGCTAGGAGCCCCTTCTCCCCTCACGGTCATCGGCCATCGTCCTCGTTCAGGCGGTTGGGGTCCTCGTCCCCCGGCAGATGGCCGCGGCTGCTCCGCTGGGGTGGACGGTAGTGGCGAGAACTCTACTACGGCGTATCCTTCCCGGGCTTCGGCACCAGTGTAACGTATTCAATGGAAAGGAGGAGGCGAGAACCGGCTTGATAATATAAATGATAGTTTAATGGTAAACTTAAAACAAAGACACAAACACATATGACGGACATGTCCGCTAACGATCTCCCTCTCCCGCACGGCCCTCTGCAGTCAGCCTTTAAACCTCACTGATGCGTAATTAGCCTAATACGGGACCAGGTGTGTAGTATCACGACCCGGCCCCGCCCTCCGCCCTGCCGCAGTGGCATTCTGTAACAGTATATCAGGCAAGTTGTCACAGTGGAACTTGCCTTTAACAGCCTATTAAAAGATTTTCTTTTTTTTTTGCAAAATGTAAACGATAACACAATTATAAAACACAATTTCATGAAACTACAAAAGTGTAAAAGGTAAAGTACAAAAATATCAAGCATTGTTTTGAAAATTAATAATTGTATACCATTTAAAACACATGACAACTGTGACAAAACAGTTTAACTTTTGGGTTACCTTAATTATTAGGGGCGTGGAGCGAAGCCATTCTCTGTATCTGTATCGGTTACAGTGTCAAAATTACCTGTATCTCTTTCTGTATTCCGATATAACATGATGTGGATGGGGCTTAAATTGGAAGTGTGTCAAAACTAAATGCAGTTTCTGTAAAGCTAATATGCCTTGCATGATTCATAAAATTATTTCTTCTTTTATTTATTTATTATTATTATAAATTATTATTCAGTCTGAAGCGCACATTGACCATGTAGGTTGTAATTGCATTTAATCACAGCCTTTTGCAGTTTAATAATCACATATTACTTATCACGATTTTAATGTTATTTTGGTTAATTGTGCAGCTCTGAGGGATCATGAAAATAGTTATTTAGTCAAATCATGCGGCCAAATAAAAAGTGCATTAAAATAATCACAATATTCGCAATACTGTTTCATTTTACATCCCCAGCAAAATCATTGTGATGATATCCCAGCCCTATACAGCACAGGTTTTAGAAAGAAATCAAGATTTCTCAGGGCCAGTAAAGCCTTCTCTGCTGGCATAACATGCCAAATAAATAAAAAAAAATATATATTTAATTCTCAAACACCTTTTTTGACTATGTATTTTTAATCGCTTTTCACTTTTAAATAATCTACAAACAAATAGACAAAAACGAAAAGTTTATCCAGTCAGAATTGTTTCCTTGATTCTTACAAGAAATGTGTGACAACTGTTATACAAATCATATGATCTCCACCCTTAAAGGGTAACTAAACCCCTGCTCAGAGTCTGAATCCACCCACTAGAAATATTGAAAATGCTGGAAAAGTGGGCAGACCCCGGCGGGGATAGAGGGAACGAACCGAGTGCGGGGCTGAGCGGGGGGCACCTGAGACTCGTAGTGACGGATTAATTGACAGCTGCTGTCAGACTCTATGTTATTATTGTTCCTCACACGGTCGCAAGACGACATGTACATGAATCTGGCGTGGTGAGCTGGAACCTGCTTACGTCAGCTGTCACCGCTTACGTCACGAAGTACCGCAACAGCCAATAGGAAAATTCAACTGCAGTAGCCACCGTTCAACCTGAAGAGGGCAGCACTCAGACGTTTTTACACCATATATTGTAGAATTAAAACACTTTATACACAAATGTCAAAAAAATTACTTGAATCAATGACCAGTACTAATAAAGCCCCATTCTTACAGATCATTAACTAAAAAAAGTTGGTTTAGGGTTTAGTTACCCTTTAAGAATTTCCTCAGAATCCCTCAACACTGCAAGTAAATAGGCATCAAAAGTCAGATTGTCAGATTTATCAGCCAATCAGATTGATTTATTTGTTCATGGTGGGTGTGGTCTTTAGGATATGTCCGGGTCGAGGCCTTCTAGCTGGCCTTGAGTGATACAATCATGCTTTAAGTGATGTACATAATTTGAAAGCGAAGAACGTGAGATCTGTCTGACGAGTCGGCTGTCATCACTGCTGTTATTGCCGTTGAGAAAGAGATCCTTATGGAATTACAAACACGCGATGTTCTGCATGACCATGCAATTGATTTATTGATTGATTTTCACTTCAAAAGTTTTCCAAGTGAGAATTCAGTGTCGAATCAAGTTTTGAAAAGTAGTGCTGCATTCCATTCAAATAGGAAAGTCGGATTTTCCAACTTCCTACTAGGAAAAGTACAATGGAATGCATCTTTAAGTCAGAATTACAACTCAAAGAAATATTAGGGAATGTAATGCATTAATGGTATCATATATCAAGTAGGAATATCCCACATCCAACTTGAATGGAATGCAGCATAACCATGTAATCTGACAAAATAAAATGTATTGCAAGCAACAATTAAATCACAACTATTATTAGATAGATGTGTTTAAAATAGTTATCTGTGACATAATGTATGATGCCCAATGGCATAGGATGTCTTATTTATTGTGAAACTGTGTTTTCTTAATGGCATGTGTGATTCATGAAGGCCTAGATTTAAAATGCACAGCCCGCCACTGGAAATCAGGTTGCCCCTCCGTCACCTCACCCAGGTAATCCGATCACATGTGGAGAGGTGAGTGTAACAGTTCAAAGGTGGGCAAGGAGAAGGTGGGAACCAGCTGAACAATAAACAAACTTTAAGTATATAAATTAACTTAAATAAATATAAAACATAAGGACACAGACACACATGCGTCTCTCTCTCGAAACTGGCATCTCTGGCTCCCTTTATCTCGCTCTCCCGCTTATCAGCTGATTTAACGCTGAGTGTGCACTATCAGGGCCACGCCCTCCTCCTCGTCACATTGAGACACATTGCTGTTTACACCTGGTCACTTAAATGGGTCTCCTTTGACCACTTGGAACACAAGATTTGGAGGGGAGGGTCTTCGTTTAATGAAGACATACATCCATCACTAAATCAGTTTGTTACTGCATGATATTAAAGCACAACAAAATCAGAAAAGACAAAGAAAGTGCAAAAAATACACTGTTTCTCCCATATGTGGTAGAAAATTAATCTAGCAGAAATATCTGTTAATTTAGTGGATTACCTGTATTAAAGAAGCTTCAGGTGTTCATGCTTGTAATCTGTGTTAAGCATATCAGATACAATAAAGAAGATCTGTGAAGCTCTCGTGATTGTGTACATATCCGTTTTTTTTTTTTTTTTTCATACTGCAATATTTAAACTCTGTTTTAGCTCAGCGGTTGCATGACAGGTGAGGGGTGGTGATTCACTACTGATGGGACACATGAAGGACGGAAAGCATTTACACCTCAGTTGCGATCTGGTCACTTGCTTTTTTGACCATATTCATATGTGGGGTTTTTTATCTGGTCATAAAATATTTTAGACACAATTGAGACCTGTATTTAGTGCTGAACACATGCGATTGGATCACCCAAAACACACCTAAATACCAGATGGAAACTTTAAAATGAAAAATTCTTAGCTGCTCACAATGAACCTACACTGCACCTTGGTCATCTGATTTTGGTCATCTTGAGATACCACCATGCACATTTTCATTCATAAAGTTTATACTTTAGTTACTTTACCCATAAGCCCTGAAAAGTTGTCTATGTGGTATGGTAAAGAGGAAATTTGTCCCCTCTGTGAGGCCCCAAGTGCAAATCTGCAGCACACGTTGGCTTGCTAGACCATGCAAGACCACCTTGGCACAAGGAGGTGTGTAGATTAAATACCAGCAAAGGCTCCTCAAATGAAATACATTGAGTTTGTTAAAAAGGCATGGCACAGAGGAAGGAAAGATCAATCCTTATACATGGAAGTGAGGTCAATGTTGGTCGACCTTGGCCAACACCTTAAATTTCCTTCTGAGATTGTCATTACCTCATTGAGGCTGGACATAGTGTTATGGTTGGCATCAGCTAGGAAAGTCATAATGATTGAAATTACTGTCCCATGGGAAGACAAACTGGAGTCAGCCTATAAGAGAAAGAAGCTAAAATATGTTGATCTGGCCACCGAGTGTAAAGTAAAATGGATGGAGGGCTACCACTTATCCTGTGGAGGTCAGGTGTTGAGGGTTTATTGAAACATTAATGCAGCACCTGTTGAAGAACATTGGTATCTATGGATCAGCATTGACAGAGGAAGATTTTGGCTATGGTTAAGAAGGAATGATGTAAAGTGGGGTATGCTGAAGTGATAAAGTAGGAATAGGGTATTGAGCCCTGGTTGTATGGTATATCTTGAGGGGAAACAAAGAATGTCTTAATGAGAAAGCAAAAACGAGAGGCAAGTGAAAGAATCTGGTGTACATCTGCAGGGGGTGGGAGACGTTCCTGACCTCTGCTCCACCACCAGGATATGTTCCGGGATTTATGGGGCAAAACATCCGTGATAGATGACCCCATAGCTGGAAAACTGAAGACACCAGCGGAGGAACAGCAGGCAGTAATTTACAATTACACATATTTATTTGGCAGATGCTTTTATCCAAAGTGACTTACAAAAGAGGAAACCATATGCAAATCATCTTAAGGAGACAGTTTTACAAAAAGTGCCATAGCATCAGAATAGTTTTCAAAACAGATTAAAGTTCAACAATTTTTTTTTATTGACTAGTTAAGTGCTCATAGAAAATATGTGTTTTTAGCAGTGTTTTGAAGACAGAAAGTGCGTCAGCTTCACAGATGGAGTTGGGAAGGTCATTCCACCAACGTGGTATGATGAGGCCGAAAGTTCAGGAAAGTGTTTTGGTGCCTCATTGTGTTGGCACAACAAGGCGACGTTCCTTAGCCAACCCCAGGCTTCTAGTGGATGCATAGCTCTGCAAAAATTATTTTAGGTATGCTGGAGCAGATCCAGTGACTGTTCTGTATGCCAGCATCAGAGCCTTGAACTTGATACATGCATCCACTGGCAGCCAGTGAAGAGAGACAAGGAGTGGTGCAACATGTCCTCTCTTTGGTTCATTAAAGATCAGATGTGCTGCATTCTGAATCATTTGCAGAGGTCTAATAGCACATGCAGGGAGGCCTGCAAAGAGAACATTACAGTAGTCCAGTCTAGTTATGTCAAGTGAATGAACAAGAAGTTGTGTGGCATGTTAAGAGAGGTCTTTGAGATGTGGTCGGTGAAATGTTTTTGTTATCGATGGTTAACCCAAGATTTCTGACCGTTTTGGAAGGTGTTACTGTCGTTGCACACAGCTGCACGGTGATGTTGTGTTCAACAGCAGGGTTGGCTGGAAAGACAAGGAGTTTGGTTTTGGCTTGGATATGTTGCAGGTGGTGTTCCTTCATCCAGGCCGAGATGTCTGCCAGGCAGGCAGAGCTTCAAGCAGTCACTGTGGTGTTGTTGGGCTGGAAAGACAATGCCCAGCAGGTTTAAACATTTACCTGTGCATCTAATTAGTCATACTGGCTTCACAAACTCATTGTTTTGTTGTCATTTTAGATTTGTTTGATGATTAGTTTATTTTTATGTTTTTCTATAACTCTGTAGATTGTTTGCCTTTCCAGATAAGGTTTTTTCCAGATTCCTAGAAATTACCATAGCTACAGGCATGTTAGTAACTTGTCTTATTGATTGTAATATTTGTTTTCCAACAGGTCTATATCACAATCAACCAGATGTTTATTCACAGTGTAGCCAATGTTTTCCATTTTTGCGGTTTACTAGAAGACTCAGATTGTCCTAATTATTGCCAGCTCAAACAAAAAATGCAAGGCAACCCCTTGGGCCCCTGAGGAAAAATTAAAAGACATTTCAGAATAAGGCATCTGGCAGACTTTTACAGTGACTCGTGAATAAATATCAGCAATGTGATTCAGCCTCATAGATCCTGATTCAACTCTAAGCACAACCCCTCTGTTCATTTCTAATGCACTACAGGAAGAGTGGCGCATGTCAGTGAATACTGATGGCTTGCTCATTTGCTCTGGGAGCACTTTATGGCACAACAATGCACTCTCAGTTGCACTGGCAATCCTGAACAGATACCCTTTGTTTATTGGCAGGAATATTTCTCTCACGCAAGGTTGCCTAAATAATCTCTGCCAGTCAAAAATTTGACCATGTCTCTAAAGAGGAGAAACACAGAGAACTGTGCAGCCAGATCTCGCAAGAGAAAGGAGCAGCTTGGATAAAAAAAATTAAAAAAAATCATTAAGCAAGGCTAAATGAAACCATCTATCTAACTATCATCTATCTATCTATATTTCTATCTATCCATTCATACATACATACATCAGGGGTGGAAAGAGTACAAAAAAAATCATACTCAAGTAGAAGTACTGTTACTTCCCAAAAGTTATAGTGTGAGTAAAGTAAAAGAAGCTGTCCTAAAAACTACTCAAGTAAGAGTAAAATAGTAGCTCATTTAAAAGTACTCATGAGTAGTGATTATTGAATAACGAGTTGCAAAATCTATGCCCCATTCTAATGAACACTGTATGCCAACTTTTAAAATACATCACTTATCTATGATAAACACTACATGAATCTGATTCCAAAAAATAAAAAGGAGACATGATGACAGAAATGAAAAGATTAAAAAGTTATTTTCAATACACTGATCACCATTTTATATTGTATTGTATGAAACAATTACATTAAAATCTGTTTATGTGTATGGTCTATAATTTCCCTTAATGCCGACAGAGCGTTATTGTTGTGCATAAAACATGTTCAAACAATGCAAGGAATGCAAACAAATGCTAAATAAGCAGATAATAATATGGCATGTCATGTCCCGCTCAATAGAGGAGGTAGAGCATGCATGGGAAAAGTTGTTTGGTACAGGGGCTACATCACGAAGGAATAATTCATCCAAAAATGAAATTCTCTCATCATTTACTCACCCTCATGCCATCCTGGAGGTGTATGACTTTCTTCTGCAGAACACACGTTTTTAACATGATTTTTAGAAGAATATTTCAGCTCTTTTGGTCCATACAATGAAAATGAATTGGTGCTAAAATCACATAAAAGCATAAAAGTAGTCTAATCCACGTGCCTCCAGTGGTTTAATGCATGTATTCAGAAGCAATATGATAAATTGATAAATATTTAATTCAATTTTTATTAATTCTCCTCCCTGCTCAGTCAATCTCCAATTGAACTTTCACTTTCTTCTTGTGTTTGTGGTGATTCACATTCTTCATGCATATCCCAATCTACTGGGCAGAGAGAAGAATTTCTTTTAAATTGACATAAATTTTGACCTGTTTTTCACCCACACCTGTCAAATAAATTCTGAAGTCATGGACTAAACCACTAGAGTTGTATGTATTACTTTTATGCTGCTTTTATGTTCTCATTCTAATGCATGATGCACAATTTTCTGAAATTTGTGACTTGTGGAATATTCTGCTGATGTATTGCTCTTTTCTATCTTTAAAAAGGATAAGTATAATTGTAAATTATTTGTCATCTCTACTTTCCTGGTAATGTATTATACCAATTAACACACTCTCTACATCAGGGGTCAGTATTATTAAAAACGAAAAATATTTTAAATATATATTATTATTAAAAATGTCACTGTTTTATTCTATTACATAAATACTTTTAAAGCTACTAAAGATATTCAACCAAAAGTAGTGAGTGGTTTTCCGTTTCCTTTTCAATTAATATCCTTTATATGACATAGCCTACTAGAATTTCCAAATATAGAAAACTACTCAAAATTTTGATCGAGGACATCTCTCTTTTTTTCCGATAAACATCTAGATAATTTTATTGCCCAGCCCTATTGATAACAGTGCATTAATCTCTCACAGCAGCCCAATAATTTCAGTGATGGATAGTTAAACTACAGGCTATGTTATAGACACAAATAATCTAGTATTTACCAGGATATATTTCTTCAAATTAGAGGCAGGATTAATGCTGATATCTGGCTTGAGCAAGTTAAACTCACATGACACAATCATAAACTACTGAAAAATGTCTGTCTGTCTGACTTATATTGAAATATGTATTATTTCATAAACACTGGGAAATTATGTAAGTGCAATTTATTATTAGGCTAATAATAACGCAAGTCCCCATGCTTTTTTGATCAAAAGAATATTTTTCATTTCAATACATTACACTGTTAATGATAACAGTTCAAATTGAAGCACATAAATACATAAAAAACAACTTTCATAGCATGCACAATATCCACATATTTAACAGCGTTATATAAAAAATATTCCTACTCATCTAAAATGTCTTGCTGCTGTCCTCACCCTGTCCCTCACTCTGATATATCAACATAAGACAGAAACAAAACAACTTATAATTTCTATTCACACCTTTATAATCTCCATTGATCACATGACCTGTATTACAACAACAGTTTGTACACTCACTGAGCACTTTATTAGGAATACCTGTACACCTATTTATTTATGCGATTATCTAATCTGCCAATCGTGTAGCAGTAGTACAATGCATATAATCATTCATTTACAGGTCAGGAGCTTCAGTTAATGTTCACATTAACCATCAGGATGGGGAAAAAAACATTCTCAGTGATTTCGACTGTGGCATGATTGTTGGTGCCAGACGTGCTGTTTGAGTGTTTCTGTAACTGCTGATCTCCTGGAAATTTTACGCACAACAGTTTCTAGAGAGTCCCTTTTTGCCGGCAGACCGAAATGCCTTGTTGATGAGAGAGGTAAACAGAAAATGACCAGAATGGTTCGAGCTGACAGAAAGGCTATGGTAACTCAAATAACCACTCTTGTCACAATTGTAGTGTAGTAAAGGTGTCAATAGAAATGGCATCTCAGAATTCACAACATGTCGAACCTTGAGGTGGATGAAGCACAACAGTAGAAGACCGCATTGGGCACTTTATTAAGATCATAGTCTTCCTAATTAAGTGCTAAGTGAGTGTACATTTCTACTATATTATATATATATATTACACACATACTGTACTATGTAGCTAAATTATATTGGCATGTAAATGTATTATAAAGCCAGGGTGGACACCTCAGCTCAATCTGGTTCCTTTCTGGGGGTTTTTGGGGGGGGGGTTCCCACTAACTACATCTTATGTAGTTTTTTTTTTCTCTTGACACGGTCACCTTTGACTTGCTCACTGGGGGGCTTAATTAAACCTTGAATATGTACACTACTTGATGAGCAATCATTAAAAGCCACAATAACATCTAGATGCCCCTGAGTTCTCTAATAGGAACGCTGCAGTGAGTGGCCATTGTTTAATTCACAGGCATTTTAAAGCCCTAAGGGAACAACGTTACATAAAACTATGCTTTTCAGTACAGTTTTTCACCATCTTGACATGATTTTCTTTAAAGTTTTACACTAGGGATTTTAAAATGCTGGAGAACTACAGCACAACATAATTCATATTAGTAACCTTACAGACATGTACCGTAGGTGTTATTTGGGCTTTTGATGATTGCTCTTTATGTAGTGGACATATGTAAATGTTCTTAAATAGTAAAGAATAAAAATAATCAGCAACTTAATTACTGTAGTAGCTCTATTTGTTCACATAATACATATAAATAAACATAAACATGACAAAAAACTTAACAAAAACAGTTCTCTCCTCTGACTGCAAGTTATCATATAACATTTCTCTTTTAATAAAAGCCTAATTAAACACCATACACAAACACATATTATCACAAGCTTAATTAACATGATGAATAATTTTTATTATTACTTATTATTTTACTCAAGCGAAATCGATGAACAAATGGGTGTAATGTTTGCAAGCTAAATCTGGCCAAAACGAAGGTGTTTTTAAATTTGTTTTGGTGGGTCAAAATATATGGCAAAGATGGCATCTAAACACCTTCTTCATGCCATTGGTCCATGTCATCTGTGGGTGTGGCCTGGAATCTATACAAAAAAAGGCATTTAATAAATACCAAAAATAAATGATAAAGGTCTGTTAAAGTGTTTTTAATATTGTTTTATTAAATTTTTTTACATAAAACCCCTATTTACACTCGCATGAGATAATGTCTCTAGACAGTTTTGGAGAAAAAGCTGCTTTATTCTACATATGGTGCTGAGTGCACATTCACACATCACCATTTTGAGAATATTACTCTCTTTGTCTTAAAAATCCCCTGTAATAGGACAAATTAATTAACAGAATGAATGAAACATGGCTGACTGCAAATAGTGCATTATATAAATAGCGTCTCAGGTTACTTAACTGTAACCCCTGTTCCCTGATACAAGCAGAACAAGATGCTGTGCTGATTTAGAGCTTTGGGAACATCTTTAGGAGTGACCAGCTGTGAATATGTGTGCAAACGTCAATGAAATTGACTAGAAATTATAGCCTCCACCGGTGACATCATCAGGATGAGCCGGTACAGGGGCTATAAATAGATGTGCCACTGGTGCATTGTCAGGTATTTTGTCTGAAGAGCAGTCCTGGGGCATCCTCAGTGCTGCAGTGAAGCAAAGCATCTCGTTCCACTTTTATCAGGGAACAGGGGTTACAGTTAAGTAACCTGAGATGTTCCCTATCAAAAAGCTACACTTTGATGCTGCGCTGATTTAGCGCTTTGGTAACGATAATTTGGTTTTCGATAATACCCACACTGCCACACTGCGGATGTCCTGACCCCTTACGGTTGTGTAGTAGTGCTCACAAAAGTGCACGAGGTCTCAGACATTAGCTTGTGATGTTGACTCAAGGACATAAGAGCCTGGAGTGGCATGAACATCCAAATTTTAAATTGTATTAATATGTGCAGAGAGGACCAGCCTGCCGCATTGCAAACATGTTGCAGAGGGACACCTCTGGCCAAAGCATTAGAGGAGGCGACCCCTCTGGTAGAGTGAGCCTTGATACCTACTGGCGAAGCATGACCGCGCACCTCGTAGGCCAGGTCAGTAGCATCCCTCACCCAATGTGACATTGTTTGCTTGGTGGCGGCCCCCCCTTTGTTACGGCCCCCGTGACAAAGGAATAGTTGCCCTGACTTACGCCACTGGTTAGTGTAGTGGACATAAGTCTGAAGGGCACAGACTGGACACAGTCCGTGAAGTCATTCCTGCCCCGGTGTTTTAAATGGTGGGGAGCACAAGGCTTTGAGAGCGACTGGATGTACGGTCGAGAAAGGAACCTTAGGCAGGTAGTCAGGATGAGGGTACAATATTGCTTTAGCCATTCTTGGGGAAAAATCTTAGCAGGATGGCAAGACAGACAGAGCCTGCAAATCCCCAATTATTTTTAGAGAAGTAATTGCCATAAGAAATTTATCTGACGCTGACTCTAGAGGTTCAAAGGGGATCTCAACCAGACCCTCATGGACTATTGCTAAGTCCCATGAAGGGATCCTGGTCCTAGCAGGAGGTCTCAATCGCATGGCTCCATGAACAAAGTGAGCGAGCAGAGGATGTTTCCCCAATGGCATCCCAACAATCAAGGCGTGGCAAGCCGATAGAGCCACATAAAATCTGAGAGTGGCGAGGCATGTGCCTGCTGATATTTTTTCCTGCAGAAATTCCAGAACTGAAGCAATCTGGCAGTTAACTGGATCTGCATTATGTGCACTGCACCATCTTTCAAAGACACCCCATTTATTAGCATAACTTGTTCTAGTAGAGGGAGCCCTAGCACTTAGAATGGTCTCGATAACTTCAGGGGAAAGCCCAGTGTCCCTCAGTTGTTACCCTTCAGGGGCCAAGCATGAAGGTTCCACAGCTCGGGGATGAAATACTGTCTCCTGTGCCTGTGACAGAAGGTCCGTCCTGTCCGGAATAGCCCAAGGCGAGCCGTCGAGGAGAGACGTTATCTGCGAGAACCATACCCTGTTCAGCCAACGCGGCGCTATCAGTAAGAGGCAGGACCCTTGCTGGCTAACTCTGGCCAAGACTCCCGGGAGCAGAGAAACCTGAGGAAACGCAAACGTGCATTCTGGGCCATGTATGTACCATCGCGTCCAGACCCAGGGGGGAAGGTTTTCTGTGCACTGCCTAACAAATTCTAACTCCTAATAGAGAAAAGTAGAAAGTTCTGACAGGTTGAGAAGTACAACACACACAGAGTGGTCTGAAGACAAAAGACCTGACGATGCACCTGTGGCACATCTATTTATAGCCCCTGTCGCATCCTGATGATGTCACCGATGGAGTCTATAAATTCTGGTCAATTTCATTGACGTGTTGCACACATATTCACAGCTGGTCACTCCTAAAAACGTTCCCAAAGCGCTAAATAAGCGCAGCATCTAAATGTAGCTTTTTGATAGGGAACATCTGTTTTTGTGTGATGCATAATTGCATCCTTTGGTAAACACATAAAAATGTTTTTCAGATGGAGTAAGTGCACCCATTCACTCTCTGTTGCTTTCTGCCTGTCAATCATTTTGCGTGTTCTCATAGGATTGTAGTTGCAGCATATTATTGAGGCTTGATGTAATTTTTATGCCATATTGCTCATAACAGTTTTCAGTTGAGTGTGGCATTTTGCTGTGGTTGTTTTTTAAAATAATTTCTGTTAGATATTGGTCTCAATAAAGCTCATTTGGTATCTTTAAGGAAAAGGTAAACACATTTGAATTGATGCAGAAATGTCTGAACGGTAGAACATTTTTGATTTTCCACGTTATCATGTTGGACTATTTGACAGCTGTTCTTAGTAGTTTGTCACACTTAATTGTGCTATGGAAGCCCAAAAAACATGACTGTTAATAAGCTAAAAGAAATGCAATTCATGACTGCCTGTGTTTATAAGCAACTTTATTAAAACAAAATCTCAAAGTAGCCGGACATGACAACAATAATGGATAAATACATTGACATGCCAGTATTCTAGGCAAAAAGTGTGTGTTTTGTTCATTATTTCGGAAGGATGTTCTTGATTATAATGAGCTGACAGTTGAATATGAAGCAAAGAGAACGCAGATTTATCCGAGGCCTTGCTTTCATTTGCCTCTGCTAATTCGCGTAGCACAAAATTAGCCTTTTGACTTGGAGCTGCTTTAGGAATTAAATCCCCTGCACACACACAGAGGGATTGTCAGCCGAGCACACAAGAAATCATTGACAATTCTTGTCAGGTCGGTAGTGAACACTTGCTTAGTGCTGCAGAGAGGAGATTGTGAAAATGAGAGCCTGAGCCCAGAACGGATACAGAATAATTATGTTTGTTTTTTTTTCTCACTCTCTTTTTTTCTTTGTGTACATCTTGAGCTCACTCAAAGTAGACGCACACTCAAATTGACTAACTCAACACACACACACACACACGCTTGTACACTGGTACAATCACCCTCATGTTGTCTGTCCCCAACTCAACCCCACTCGCCCCTTTTATTGTTTGGCTGTTCTGCGTTAATCATAGGCCATGTGGTTCACTCAGTGGTTTTAACCCTTTTTTCCTGTCACACACAGAGGTTTAAAACCGAGTTCATCGCATGTAGACTCTACAAAGATTTGAAAATGCATGAGCCCAAACTCAGCAGAGCTCAACTCTTTCTCTCTCTCTCTCTTCTAATCTCCTCAGCTGGCTGTGGACTCGGCTGGTTCATTTGAGTGGATAAGGACACACTGCAACTGCTTAGATAGCTGCAGGATCCTGTGAGGCCTGGCTTTGCTGTGACAGGGTAAAAAAAAAAACATCTGCACGATCTCTTATCAGTTTTAAAACATGCTCAGTGTATTTCTAGGCAGATTGCCATACACTGTATTTGCATTTGAGATAACATCCATGTTTTCAAACTAATTGGTGTGTCGGAATATTTGTAATTAACAAAGTATCACCCTGTATAATACACAGTGGCCTCAGCCAAGCCTCTGTTTGAAGACAGCGTTCCATTTCTGCTGTCCACGAAGTAGACAAAGAGCTACTCAGAGCATCTAAAGCTTTGCATGCAATCCAAGTAGATGCGCAAAGCACGCACCAGACAAAGTAACAACAGGGCTTGGCCTGCCTTCTCCCAGGGCAGTGCTGGCAGGCTCACCACCTGATCCCTGATGGGGGTCGTGGGAACCTTGGGGACATAGCTCCTGCCGGGGTCTCTGGATCACATGAGAGTCTACCGAGCCGAACTTCAGGCAAGTATCTCTGACAGAGAACGCCTCTTGATGGAGGTAATTGGTGTGTCGGGATAATTTGTTTAAAAGTATACAGAGTAATTAACAAAGTATCACTCTGTGATACTTTCAAAATGTTTGACTGTCTTAGCATTATACTAAAACAGAACATAAAACCAAGTAGAATTTCTTTAAGAGAAAATAGCACAAATGTCTCGGTTACTGTTGTAACCTCCATTCCCTGATGGAGGGAACGGGACGTTGTGTCGATGTAGTGACACTAGAGGTCACCTCTGATCTTTGAGAAAAGACCAATGAGAATTTGCTTGCCACTCCCCTGGACATACAGGTATCAAAGGAGCTGGCTGTAACCACTCATTCCAGTTTTGTGCTGAGGAGCCGAGACAGGGTCCCAGACATTCTAGCAGGTAGTACAGCTTGGGGCAAGAGGACACAATGTCTCGTTCCCTCCATCAGGGAACGGAGGTTACGACAGTAACCGAGACGTAACCCTTCTGTCACTCACTCTACGTTGTGTCGATGTAGTGACTCTAGGCGTTCCTATACAAAAATGCCAAAACAGCTGGACTGTGTTATGTGAATTGCCGATGCAGGTGCAAGAAAGCTGCTGCGTGCACAATAGCAGGTGCATCTGTCTGCACGTAGCCTCCCCCAACGCCCCAAAAGACGCCATGTAGTTCCCCACATCCAAGCCAACCATGGCCATTTCTCTCTATGAGTTCTCTTCAGGGGGAAAAGATCCTGCGGAGACCACATCTGGCCCAAAGGGGAGGTAAAATGTGGCAGTAAATTACGTGGGCTCACTAGCCGCACATGGAAGAGGTGCGGTGGTAGGTCCTGCCTCTACACACACAGTGACAGGGGCAGAGAGAGCTCTGCACAAGGGAGACGCGGGTCTACCCATAGAGAAATGGAAAATACATCACAGGGGGTTACCGGAGTAACCGGCACCTGTGGAGCACCTATCGCAGTACAGGGCATGTTATCGGCAAGTATCGCTGACAGAGAACGCCTGCAGGTCCCCAAGCCTCTTGATGGAGGTGAGCGCAATCAGGAGGGCCATCTTCAAGAGAGGGCTTTCAGCTCGACTGACTCTAGCGGCTCAAACAGAGCTCTCAGAAGGCCCAGCAGGACCACGGGGAGATGAAAGAAGAGGTGTGGCCTAGGAGGATTCAGCTTCCGGGTGCTTCCTTCCAAGAACCTGACGATCAGGTTGTGCTTCCCTATGACCTTACCCCCCACTGTGTCGTGGTGTGCCGCTATGGTGGCCACATACACCTTCAAGGTGGAGGGGGACAGCTGCCCCTCCAGTCTCTCCTGCAGGAAGGAAAAAACTGACCCGACTGCACATCTCTGGGGATCTTCACCTCAGGAAGAACACCAACTCGTGAACAAACGCTACTTCAGGGCATAAAACTGCCTTGTATCATGTCTACCACTTCCGGTGACAGGCCACTTAGGTTTTCCGCATCCCATTCAAGGGCAGATGCAGAGTTTCTAGAGGTCTGGGCAGAATATTTCATTCTGGGAGATGTCTGTTGAGAATTCAGCCATAACTGGCACTCCTGGAATACCAAGGTGGACATCGCCTTCCCCAGTGCTCACGCAGTGACCTTCGAAATCAGTTGCTGAGCGCATCTCCTACATCACCTCGGAATCAGGACTACGCATGTGTAGTTCTTTCAGTGCTTTGGCCTGGTGGACTTGCAGGAGGAAGGAAAGCTGTGACAACAACATTGCCATGGTCATGTTCTACAATGTTAACATGAACAATCCACGAACGCTGCCTCAGTTTGAACGTGACCCAGACAGCACCCGTGGCCATCGGAGGCAGAGAGATAATGACCGCATCCAAGAATCACAACACAAAGACGGAAAGGCATCTTTAAAAAGTCACATCTTCAAAAAGATGTTCATGTCAATGTGTTGCTCTAATAGATGAAATATACTCTTTGCAGAAATATATACTCTTTTAGCGCTGTCAAAGCACCCAGGGACATATCCTGCACTAATCAGGCAGAAGGAGAGAAAGCCGCTGGAATGCACCATACATCCAACAGCATTTGCTTCTTCAAGTTGAATGGATCGGCAGTGAAATTCAGCTCGCTGACACTTCTCAGCTCTATAGAAAATATCTGAATGAGTGGTTGCAGCCAGCTCATTTTATACATGTATGTCTGAGGAAGTGGAATGCAAATTCCACTAGCCAATTCTCATTGGCCTTTTCTCAAAGATCAGAGGTGTTTGGGGCTCCCAAGAGCGACCCCTAGTGTCACTACATTGACACAACTTCGAGTGAGTGACAGAAGGGGAACACACTTTCCAGGCAAAACATTTAACAAAAAAGCAAAAACAAATGGATACAAATTTATTTAACAAAATAAAAATGTTGGGTTTCAAGTGTAAAACAGTGTTTGTTTTTTTTTTGTTGTTTTTTTTTTTTAAATAAAGACAAATGTATATGAACACATTCTGGTTGTCAAACGTTGGGTGAATATGTTCACAGTTCATAAGATGTCATTCCTCCTAATTTATCTGTTTTTTTGGAGTTATTCCCCCAGTTCTTTAGCATTCCACAACCTTTCTCTTATGAAACATCTAACAATAATAATAGAAAAGACAAAATTGCACACAAAAAAGTTATAAATATATATATATATATATATATATATATATATATATATGTAGGTTCTTTAGTGACCCAAGACTTGTAATAGTGACACAATATATATTTCTACTTTTATAAATTATATTATTTATGATTATTTGATATATATTTAAGATTACTTCCACAGGATATTTCTTTCTTTGTTTTTTACAAGACAAATACATTTAAGGGTTTATGTGATCAACTAAACCTGTGGTAGACTTCATACACCCATTAAATAGGACCATTGGACCAGTTGGTTAAAAATCATTTAAAAAAGGGCTAAAAAAAAAAAAATCACAATTTGTAAGACTATTCCACTGGTTTTGATATACTATATTTAATGCAATAAATTTCATTCATGGCCATGGCAATGTTGTTGTCGAGGCTTTCCTTCCTAAGGTCGTGGAGGGCAGGGCATCCTGTTTCGCAGATTTTAAAGTTTTTTTTAATGAAAAATGGACAAGTCAAAATGTATTCTTGTGGTAATCCAAGGGATTGAAGTCGGCTGGCATTGCCGTGTCTGACAAAATGCGCAATTCCTGACACTGTAGTACTATCAGCTATTATTTTATACCACCAGCTCTTATAAAGTGCTGGTACTGTGTTCTACTCCTGCAACATAATGAGGGGGGTGTTTGCAAATTATGCAGTTATGTCTATATCTAAATATGACATGTTTGATATAAGGGATAATAATAAGGAAGATATTTCTATCAAATATACATATTTTCAAAATACCTTGTTATCTATGCATTAGAGAGGGGATATGCAAAATTATGTTTGGAGGGGAGCACCAGTGTAAAAAAGTTTGGGAACCACTGATCTACTAAAACGCAAACAGCGTGTGAAGTTGTGTTTTCAGCAAATAAACAGCTTGACATATTCATTTTGAAGCGTGCAGCACATGCAGGCTGTATATTTATTTAATTATGACTGCAGACTTTTGCGGTTTGATAATCACATTAGAAAAAATTATTATTTAAATTTTTGTAATTTTTAAATCAGTGTAACAGGACTAACAGAGCACATTTGGAAAAAGTTGTGTGTCAGTCAGGTAGTGCACGGATATTGAAATGAGTCATTGCTTGATACTACCAGTACTGAATGAACTCTAGTACATGCCACTTCTAATTTAGGTAAGTACAGACCAATTTCAGCAGCAAAATTTTGACAAACTGTTACCAAATTTACAGCGATATCAGTCTGCAAATAACACAAATTGAAGTATGGACATTAAACAAATCTAAACTATCTTTTCTGAACGCTTGTTGTCTGCTTTGTCTTAACTATCCGGTCCAACTCAGCCATTTAAAACTTCAAAATGTTGAGCTTTTATGTTTATGTCTTTAGTTTACATGTTTTTAAGATCACAAAAAAAATTATTCTGTCAAGTAAATAAAAACGTTTGACTTGTAGCATATGTGCATAATTAATGAACACATGCTACACACTATAAACGCTTGAAGCACACTGACAGAAGGCTGTTGTTTTATTGGAAGTTGTCTTTCCATATTATGAATTATTTCAAGCCTCACACTCAAATATAAATCCTTTTTAGGGCTTGTCTGTGACAGGGGGCTGATGGTAGCCTTGGATGTATAGAAATAAATATGATATCCCACAAGGCTCTGTAAAGGTTGTTGAATTATCTTTATGAGAGAACCATGATGGCTTCTCACTGGGACTGTAGGCACCCATCCATCAGGTTACACAAAGATCTGTCACTCACACACACACACACACACACACACACACACACACACACACACACACACACACACACACACACACACACACACAAACAGTGGTTAGAAATGTGGAAAATGGATGGAATGAATGATCAAGTTGCTCCACAGTGGTCTATATGAAACAGCATGAGGGTGTTTCCTTCTCCCTCGCCCTCCTACAGTATTTATGGGAGCCCTGTGTCTTTATGGCACTTTAATTGGGAACGATAGTGGATGGTGGAAGAGAAGAGGGCCAAAAGCATGCTATTGCTGTCATGCCAGGAAAAAGCAAGTTGCCAGAAAAAGAGGGAGAGATAGATAGAGAGAGAGAAAAAAGAAGCATCAAAGCTCTGGGAAAGAAGCCAGACCACTGCTGAGTCTGAAACTTCCTCAACTGATGGACTCTTTGCAGTCAACGCTGTTTTGTTGCCTTGTCACGTAAAATGCAATGGTATGAGGGCGGCATCTCTTTCTTATTTTTGATTGATTTATTGTTTTCTTTCTCACCCACTCTCTCCCACTCTCCTCCTCTCGCTGTTGCCGTGCTCTCAGACAGTTTTCTTGTCTGCAATATTCTCCACAACCCAACAACATAAGAGGAAGAGATGTTGTATGTCTGTGCTACCACTCCTCTCTTCACCCCAAACCATCACATGACACTTGTTTACTTGCAAAAGATGAAGGCGATGATGAAAGAAAGCGTCTTCGTCATAAAATTGCACATCAACAGCAACCCCTCTCTTCCCTCCCCTCCACCGTAACCAGGATTATAACTGCTACTTTCCAAAGGACTGCTGTCTTTGCACTTGTCGTTGACGCTGCTGGCATGACAAGCATTCCTCTCTGATCTGACGCCACACAAGCTGCGAAGAGGAGCTCGGCTTTTTGATTTTAACTCAATGCTGTCAAACTGGCAGGGCCACTTTTCAACCACTGTGTCGCATGGAGGCACACAATCCTTGGCCCATAGAGGTTTGACTCTTGTGTGTTTTGGGATAGTATATTTTCTTGGCCTCATCATATCCTTAATGTGATGAAAAAATATCACACTCACAATTTTTTAAAGATATAAATTATAATAGTTTCTATTTATAACAATATTATAATGAACATGACAGTAAATTAAGTAATGTTGTGTTCTGTATGTTCTCTGTTTATTTATGTTTTTGTTTGTTTGTTTTTTCTTCAGATTGTTGCTATTTCCCCAGGTGCTATGCACTAACTTCTAACATGGAAAATTGGCATTTAAAAAAACTATTGAAAATATATAAATATAGGGCAAAATGACTCATTATGAAACAATTTAATAAATATACAAATAAATAATGAAATAAATAAATTACGAAATTGTTAGAAAACTGCAATATCATGAATAATTAAATCACAAAATAAACTAGTTTGCATCTATTTATCATAATCATTTGGTTTTTTTATTTAAAAAAAAATATATATATTTTCATTCAATCATGAGCTTTGTGTCTTTTCATTTTCAGGGTTACGGTTATCAGCACAACACTCAGTGTCGGTGGGTATCACCTTACAAAAACCTTTTTATTGGCTTTCTGGTCAATAAAGTTTTAGGCAATGAGTTTAGGCACGTTTCCATACCTCAACAATTGCTGAGCTTGTTACAATAAAAAATATCTTGTTAACTCTTGCAGATGAAGTTGCCAAACAAAACATTGGCAATGACTTAAAAAAGTTACATTGGATTAATCTTAACTGTCGAGCAGTATGTTAGAGAAGGTAATTATGGAAGAGGACGTCCTACTTTGAAAGGCACACCCACTGTCGTTGAGTGACACCAATAGCCTTAACCCTTAAAATTAAATTGAAGACACAAAGCTTGTGCTTTGTGAAAAATCAACACAAATCTAAAGCTAAAATTAAAATAAAAGGAATATTTATTAGTTTATTTTGTGATTTAATGATCAATTTAATGATTTTTTACAGTTTCATAATGTTTTTAGAGATTTATTTAAAGGGGCTGTAAAATGGAGAAATTTAGACATATGAGAGGTAATTGTACTATTAAAAATATACTTTAAATTTCAGAACTCCAAACTTACTCCCCAGTCTAAAAAGAGCATTTATAGTTGCCCCTCTGCTGAAACATTCTAGTTTTGAAATCTTTCTGTTTGTGACATCACAAAACATTGCTCATTTGTATTTACACATCCTACAAAAGGCTTTCTCGCACCCTTGGCCCCGCCCACTGGTACACAGTTCAATTCAAGATGGCAGGCCTTGTGTGGCTATCTATTCAACATAACACCAAAGGGGTCCCATCTGGACTATTGTGAATTATTTTGTAAATAAACATGAACTACACAGACTCTTTGACAGCTGCCATGTATCTTGCCGCTTTTAAAAGACGTGGTGTCAAGTTACAACTCTGAAAGGGAGAAGCAATTCTCTCATTCAGCTACTGCTTCTATAATGGACGTGTTCTTTCACCCATCTTCACTATTTTAAATTGTTGGTGTAAGTAAACGTAGGACGTCTTTGACGATGGACATCTTTCACAATGGACGATGGATGTCGTTGACCTTTTAAGTGTGTTTCCGGTGATGTGCACCTCAGTGCGCCTTCAGTATGTGTGTGTGCATAATTTCACCATTCTTTGGACTATGATGTGTTTATTTTTTTCAGCTCATGTCAGCATGGATTGCTTGTGAACAGTCAAAATACGATTCAAGGTTTCCAAGGAAACTTTTATAGTAGGATGAGGCAGTTAAAACACTTCAAAAATGTAAGTAAACTGTTTCATTTCAAATGTCATGACTGTTTGATAGTTTAACGGTTAATATATTCGGATGCAATGTGTTGGATGTGTAAACCCTGAAATTTTGTTTTATAATGTTGAGGTTCATTCTCTTCCAATTGAGTTTTCTAATCTGAGGGGCTGCATGATGTTAGCCAATCACAACAGTGGTCGTATACATTTAAGTTTTAAGTAGACGCTTAGGCCAAAACTGAGCGTTTCAGACAGAGGGCCAAAAACAGGGTGGAAAATGATCATATATAACAAAATTCTGGCTGTTTTGGTGCAAAACTTTTATAACATCATCATTGGACCTCAGGGAAAATAATACAAATTAGAATTTTCATGAGATTGGGTTTGTAGACACTTATCCTATGCACGGTCACGGGTAGTGCTTGAGCCTATCCAAACTCTGTCATGCTGAAGGCAGAGAAATACCCTTGACAAGTGGCCAGTCCATCACAGGGCTAACACACACAGACAACTCTCACTCACACCTATGGGCAATCGTAGTCTCATATTCACTTGACCTGCATGTCTTTGGCCTGAAACCCATGCAAACACTGAGAAAACTCCAAACTCCACACATAAAGGCCCAGGTTGAGCCAGGACTCGGACCGGTGACCTTCTTGCGGTGAGGTGACAATGCTTTCCACTGAACAACCAGGCCCACTTGACCTCCATATAATGCATCTTATAATGAAACATCTAAAATCAGGTGTTTCTCCCTTCTTCTTTTTTCACTTGTCAAAATGTTTCAAACAAAAAATATTTTCTTAGAAATCTTTTTTTAATTGGTTATAATTTTATAGATTTTGTATAGATTGTCCTCAATATCACATTGCATCCAGTTTTTTTTTAATACCCAGAATATTCCTTTAAATGACAAAAAGCAGTTCCTTGACATCATTCATCAGGAAGTGACATCATTTTGAGGGAAAATGATAACATAAGCATTAGTATGTTTACACAATGGGTTTGATGAATTATGTGATGTATATGTATGCTGCAAGCTTGGACATCATGGCTGTTATTATCATGTTATGGTGATAATGTAAGCTTTTGAGTAAATTTCACATCTCATTTAGATTTCTGAATGTCAGGATGTGGTCATCAATATAAAGAGGGCTATTATGGCACTGTTTCCCACACATTGATTAATTCTAATAGCCTGCATCCTCATTGATTTTTTTTCTAATACATCATCTGCTATCATGCCGAAAGCAGGTATGAGTTCATTTGATTTTTGTGATTCATGTTCATCGCTGACCCTTGGCCATGTTAGTGTTTTTCGTGAATGAAAGTAAGGCTGACTGAAATGTTGCTCACATTTATACTGTAGCTCAGCTGGGAGCGTGGCACTAGTAACATCAACGTTATGGGTTCAATTGCCAAGAAACACATACTGATTAGAAATGTATGCTAAAAACAGCACAAGTTGCATTGGATGAAAGTGTCAGCCAAATGTGTACATTAATACATTTATGCTGTTCAAACACCCTAAAATGCTCTTTAGGAAAAAGTACTTTGGTGGAACCAAGGTTCACATGGTAACACCATGGTATATTGATAAACTATATAACGTTAAATGTGTGATTACTATACTACGGTTTTGAAATGGCAATGTATGTCACTTCAGAGAATACCATGGTATTACCATGATAGTACCTTTTCCAAAAAAACATTGTAATACCAAGATATTCTTTGTTGTGTATGGTGTAAATGATGCAGCTCAAAGAATAATGACTCTCTCCACTCACTTTGTAACCACTGTAACATTTGCAAAATTTAGAAAAACTTTGGATTGAAGATTCCTGTTTCTTGGAAGGGTGTCCTTGATTTTGCCAAGCAGAATGTGGTCCTGGATCAACATCTTTTGTTAGTCCCAGAATAACATTACTTTCTAAGATACATAGTCCTATTACTTAACCGTAAACCATAACCCAAACTACTGACAACCCTTGAAATCCAAGAACATGTTCTACTTGGCAAAATCACGGTAAGCTTCCTTGCACTGTTTATTTCCACAAACTAGCTCTTAGAAAATCTGCTCTTACCTTTCCGACATACTGCTTACCAGTTCCGGTCCATTCCTCTAAGAGAAAGAAACTATTCCACATCCATCCTCGTTTAGTGCGGTGTAGCGTCCGTCCATCCCGATCCAATGTGCTAATTCCAGGGACCGGACGGATCAGTGCACTGCTGCAGCCCATCAAGCAGAACAGCAGGAGAAAAGCAAGTTGATTGATTATCATTGTATTGTATCACTCCTGGAGAGTCCTTGATAAGAAATCAATTAAGAAACAGAGCTCTGTGTTGAAGATACTGCTGAATGGTGGGACAGATGAAATGGGGCATCTTATCCTTAATTTCCTTCAATTCGTTCCTCTTTGGACCTGTAATAGACAGAAAAAAAAAATAAGAAAAGATTTGAATGCAAGATCAGTTGAAAGCCATTAAACATTAGTTTAAATTGTACGACTGATCAGAACACTCTGGAAACAGATGTTAGTTGACAAAAAATTGGGTTGGCTTACTAGAAAAAAAAAAGACATTGTTAATAGTTAATGGTCGGAATGCACAAAAGGTGCACAACCCCTTTGCACATTTAAAGACAATGCAAGAGTTGATTCTTGACAACATGGAGGACACAGGGCATGTGGTTGTTAATGCAGATTTGCACTGGAACTAGCAGGAAAAATATGGATTGGACAGCAGTTGGTGAGACATGGGCAACAGTTTGATGGGGGTTTTGTTGGCTTCCACATTTCAGTGTCACACTCTCCTTTATAACTCTTTTGCTCTCTCAAAATGTCATTGGTAAAATGTCAAATGAACACACCTTAATCATTTAAAATCCATTCTAGCTTCTGCAATTATTTGCAAAGTGTGTACACTAGAATGGAGTGAAACAGTCTGGACCAATAATCTCATTAATTGTTTCCATAGTGGAATGTTTTTAATGATAACTTCAAAACCTTTAAAAACAGGCCTACCTTGAGGCCAAAGGTTGTTAATTGATGGTATTTGCCCCTGTCGAAGCCATCAGTCCATGTATTTCATTTTCATTTTCTTTATACATTGTGTTTTATAGTGTAATATCTTGTTAAGAAATGAATCCCGAAGGGAAATTGTCCACCAATCATAGAAACGTGACTTACAAAACGTTCCAAACATGCCCTGCAGCATGCGTCCACTTCCATGATGCACTGTGAATGACACAATCATTCTCGCTAAACAATCAAACTACTTATTTATTTACTACTTATAATATTTTGTAATACAATTAAAATAATTTTTTTCTATGATTATTATTAATATAAGTCAATAGTTGTATATTTCTTCCATAATTTCTTATTTGATGATGTCATTCTCAATGCTTAAGGGGATTGCAGTTTTTTTCCCCCATTAAATATACTGTATTTATTACACAATAGTCTTTTACCTTTGTATATATATATATATATATATATATATATATATATATATTTTGCTTCAAATCACAGTTTGTAATGTTGGAATTCTCCTTGGAGCTGGTTGGTTTGGTTCATGGCTTAGAAGTAATTTCTGAAGGATTGTGTGAAATCCCTCTAGAAAAATAAATAATTGGAAAAACACTTATGTAGCCAAGGTGGCTGAAAAAGTAGGCAGACACTGTTGAACTTGATAGCATCCGTGACAGGCATGCGCTACAATTTGGTTATGATCTGGAGATTTCTGTCACAGACTAGTTGCAGACTTAACATGAAAATGTGACAAGCTTCAGTCTTGTAGTTTGCACTTTGCTTAAAGCTGAAGAATGTGATTTTTTTATTGTTAAAATACATGTACTTTGTACTTTCTACTATCCCTGCTATATGTGAGAAAGCCATTGTACATCTATTATCCTAAAATCTCAGTGGCAGTATCAAAACATTGAGCATCCCGAACCAGCCTAACAGCAATGTTGGCTGAACCAGTGGCACAAGTCTGGGGTGGGACCATGTTTATCCAATGAATGGCAGATGGGGGTAGTGTTGGGGAAATCAGTTAAAAAACAATCATTATTTTTGACTGTTTTTACTATGCGTAACCTCCTTTACAGACATTTACCATATGCATATTGCCATCCAGACAAGTGACTACCGAATTTAATGTTATGAGAAACAGGAGATAATACAGACTGTTAATGCCTCATGTAAGATTATAAATGCAGAATAATTCCAGCAACATGATTTGGATCTAGGAAAAACCCAGCATTTCAGTTTGGAATGTTTCCACGTCATAAATGACAGGCCCTCTGCTGGATCCCTCCCCACACAGATTTAAACCAGGCTGTTCTGTGTAAGGTTACAAGGACCATCAGATTTGCACAACTGGAATACCAAGACCTTTCATCTTAATCCAGGAACATTATACACAAAGTCACAATACTTTACCTATTTAGCTCTCTAGAATTTACAGAATGCATTTAAATCCATGATTTATACAAGACCTAGTCTTGATAGGTAATTCTGAAATTGCTTTGAACTGTGGTAACTTGTATAACTGACAAATTAATGATTATAGCCTGATGTACCTCTTTAAAATATGTGTAATATTTCATCCATATTGTATAACCAATTAATTAACCAGAATTATTTTGTAACCAGGGATATTCATGTTTTGTTACCTACACATATAACAAAATGTCATGTTTAGTATGTAAGCGTTCGCTGGTGTATGCAGAGAAAGCTGATGACAACGAATATCATGACTCTTGTACCATTCTCAAGATATAAAAGTTCATGATTAAATGTGCACTATTTTTGAGCGGGACATTTTTAAGAATTTGAAACAAAGAACCATAACTGAACTGTTGGAAAAGACAGCCCAGTTGACCATGTGACTCTGAAAAGTCACTTCTGATTGGCGCAGGACACCTTTGGGTATGCGGCCAATTTCAGTTCAAATATTTCCAAACAGGAAGAACACGCCCTGTTGCCTCTCTCGACGTCCCGAGAAAACTCATCACTCTCTATGGCCTCGCTTCAAAGCTAACCCCATAATTCATACAAACAGAATCAATATTCATTCAGAGATCCAAAACATTGATGGAACGAACTTTCGACCAAGAACCAAGCAACACAAAGAACACAAGGAAAACACCAAAGACACGCGAGTACATCTCCAATATTGTGCTCAAAGTGCTGATGTATTAATTAAATAATTTGGGTAATCCGATAGCAAATCGATGTAGACTCAAGAAAGAAGGATAAATGGTTTTAAGGTATTGTCAACAGACTCCATAAAGTTAATTTTCACTGTACTTATCCTTTATTTCAAATTCTGTCACTTTTCACCAAACTGTCTCATGTATATATCTGTTAGATTAGATTTATGTTTAGAGTAGTAATAAAAGTTTGTTTGTGTTCAAAGACGACGTAACTGTGTTATAATTTCATCCCTATTTCTAAAAGATTTCGCTTCAAAGCTGTACCTAAATACTTGTGATATTATTTTCAATAAGCCATGAGAATAATATCATTCCAATAAGTGAATTAATCATAATTCACTTATTGAAGCTAATTCCTTACAGTAGAAATTGTGAGCTGATACAAATAGACGTTGTATTACGATTGCAATGGTGGAGAATCTATTAAGACAAATAATCTCGTTATTTGTTATTTAAGTATAATAGTTGTCGAACGTGACTAATTCCGTTATACATTTCATTACCTAATAAGGCACAATAAGGACAGTTTAATTTAGTTCATAGCTCACATATTTCAAAGCCCTAAATTCCCTTCTAAATTTAGCATACAAAATATCCTTACATACAATGGTGTGAGAATGAGGGCAATTTAAAGTTCACTTCAAAATGTCACATTTCCTTTATTCCCTACACTCAAGTGCCCATAAGTTATGATCTTTGTCTTGTTTTAGACTAATATATCTAGATATCTTTTAAACAAGTTCTGTTAACCTGAAAAACATTATATTTTTAAGATATTAACTTGTTTTCAAAGAATATATCTTATCCCTGGAATTTTATTTTTTATTGTTGCAAGCATAAATCTATGCAATTTTGCTTCTCAGAAAATATTCTTAATCGTTTTAAGACACATATACATATAAAACTGGAAACAAAACAAAGATTATAAAATGATGTGTGCAGTGTTGAACTATTGTCTGACATAATTGGATTACTAAAAGAGCTTTTTAAAAACAAAAAGTGCAAGCTTACCTTTTTTTGTATTTGAATGTCTGTGCATCCACTACCTTATTAAAGCTTATATTTGAATACCTTTTCAATTAGTTAAATAAAACGAATATAGCCTAATTTTAGCTGGATAACGTTTCATTTTGATTCATGTGCTTAGCTACATACTTTTTTATTCTAAATGCTGTGTATTTAATGAAAAGCAGTGTTTATAATCAGTCTCTTCAGTTCATTACTTGTCCAGCTGGAGTCGCCAATTCACACAGTAGTAAAGAGTCCTTACGCAAGGGGTACAGCTTGCGTGGCAGTCCGCCCATTTTCACGTCAAGTTTTCTTTTTGTAAATCCCATCGTGAGCTTGAGGAGTGGGGAACATTTATACATGAGGCCCCTGGTCACTCGGTGGTCTCTAATTAATTGAACTTTATTGGCCTGAATGTCTTTAAACAATTACTCACCTTTGTCTAATTTTGAGGTTCTCTCAACGCATCCCAGTCAGAACACAAGTTCTCAAAGAGTCAGTATAAAACTCAGTGCCCACAAAATGCTAATTACTTACACCGCTATGACTCAAACTACTGCAAAAAGAGCAAAAGCAAAGGCTCACTGAAGCAGACTCTCCTTTAGGACTAGTTCTGATAGGTAATTTGGAGAATGTATGCATAATTTATTGGCTTTTGGAAGTTAATCCTAATAAATCTTTCCTCCCTCATTTGACAAGAGCCCATTTTCCAGGAGTCTGTACAAAAGGCCAAGAAGCCAGGTTTGCTTGACAGGCATTCATTATGGCACACATCTCTAGGGGTCTCGCGAACAAATGAGGAGCAGATTCATAATGTTGTGGCGTTTTTGTTTAACGATCTGAATCAAAGAAAAGAAAGAGGAGGCTTGGGAAATGGGGAAAATTAAGAAATAAAATACACAGAGTGTCAGTAGGGCCATCATGAATGAACAAAGTGATTCCTTTCTTTGTCTTTGAGCAAATTAAGGCCCTGGTTCTATTTGATGTGACTAAAGTTGTGCATGTAAATGAACATTATCTTGTGAATACGAATCAAATAATTTACTTAATGAGATACGGATGAAGTTAGGAATTATTCACCAGGCAGCGTTTGAATGTGTGCAGAATACAGTAATTTGTGGAATCACTGGCTCCGCTAATGCGAGTAATGAATTCTGTCAGACCCAACAGAAGAGGCCTTTTGTGGCCCAATCTTGCGGTTAGACATACGTTTTGACGGTGCTCAGGATTAGCAGGTAGGGAAGAACTTTGACATTCAAAAGGCCTGCAGATGAAGGGTCTGCAGATTTAATTCATGAAGATCATGAATTAAACATGTTTTTTTATGAGACCAAGCTAAGACTTTCACATCTGATATGAATTCACATTGGCATAAATTGAGACTGTTGCTCTGTTCCAAAACCTAGTGAGTTGCCTACAGATATAGTATTTTAAATAATTGTAGCCGTGCTACCGATAGGGAAGGCTGTTCTATAAGGTAGGCATCATAAACAAATGTCTAAATCTGTATGACTTCCATGGAAACACAAAAGGAGACGTTAGTACATCCTTGGTGGTCACCATTCACTTTCATTGTAAAAAAATATGCAATAAAAGTGAACGGTGACTGAAGCTAACATTTAGCCTAAAATGAATTGTCTTCAGAGAAATTGAACAAGAAATGAAAGGTGCTGTAAAAAATTTTTTTGTTTGTTATTCATGGAATAGTATTCCATTAGAGCCACTATCAAATGAAACATAAAAGCAAAACATATTCCCCGCTGGAAAACTCTCGCCAAAGACAGAAATTTGTGGAGGAAACAGATTCACAGGATGTCTTCATCGGACACGATGGACAGCTGATTGTACAATATTGTGTTAAAATTTCAATATGAACCCAAACATTTTCAAATAAGATTAATTACTCAGACTCAAAACGTTATTTACTTTAATGTCATACCTACTGACTGTAACTACGTTTCCATCCAATGATTTTTTGCGGAAAAAGTTTTAGCGCATCAAAATAAAGCTGATGGAAACACACATTATCGCTAAAATGTCACAAATGTCGACATAATATTTTGCCGTTTAACTCAAGCGCATAAACTCTATGTCGATACATCAAATGTCGTGAAAAACTGGTTTGGAAACACTTTTTGTCGATAAAATTGGCATTAACGCAAAAATGTAGTGTCACTTGTGTAATGTGTTATAGCTGGCAGGACACAGGAGTAGACGAAGACGATGATCCCAAGTGCAGTTTATTTTACAAGTTGAGTGAAATCCAACGTGAAGTGGAAAAAAACAAAGCATAAACATGACTTGACATAGACTATGATACATAAACATGGATTTTGACTTAGCAAGACAATGGTACACCAAACAATACTCGACAAGAGACAATGGCAAACATGAGGGCTTAAATACACTGACATGGGTAACAAGACAATAAGAAGAAAACCAATCACAAGATTGAACTAATAAGACAATGAAACAATAACCAATAACATAACAGAACTGATCACAAGTAAACAAGACAATAAACCAATGAAAACAAGACAAATGAACATGGAGGGAAAACAGGACATTACATGACTAGGGAAACAGGAACTAAAATTTTCAAAATAAAGGACATGGAATCAACAGAATTGACCAATCATAACAGACAGGGCCAGCTGACCAATCAGAGCAGACTGGGCTTTTCGGAAAGGGGGCTTTAAAGAGACAGGAGCTATAACAGAGCATTTCAGACAGAGAGTTAAAAGAGGTGCTGCAGCAATGTACAGTATGAGAAAAAGAATGTGTTTTTTGAACATTAAAGCATGTAAAACTATTCTATTAGACCCCAAAATAAAACGATGAACCTGTAAATGAGCATAATATGGGCTCTTTAAAGTGATGCCTTTTCATTCATGGTTGTAAGATACATAGGGTAATGTGTTTATAAACACTTTATTATGTTGTTTTTTTTACAAATACTAGTTTTCTTCCTGTAGCAAAAGCTGTTGATATAAAGCATTCACAATTATCAAAAATAGGTTTTCATATACTTGAAACACTGAAAGGGGACCAAAATATCATAAAAGCTCTCTAATAGAGAAAAACTAATTTTATGACAAAAAGATAAAGGATACTTTTGTAATAAGTTGACAATATTATGAGAGAGAGTCATCAAGAAATGGTAAAACAGTACAGAACATAAAGCTGTACATGTTTCCAGGTTACCTAACATTAAATAGGTTGGTGTCAAAATCACATAACATAAGAGTAGGGTTCTCTGTGACAGCTGTAGACTTTGTAAACAGCAAAAACGAAATGTGTCCATGGACCACGGACATTGATGCTCTTCGTCTGTCAATCATTTGACTCTTTCTGATAGTGTTGTATTTGAAGCTGATTATTGAGGCTATGATTCATAATCTTTGTCAGTTGAGGGCGCTATTGTGCCACTGCTGATTTTGACAGCCACAGGAACAAACAATGCTCGTCTTTTGCTCGGTTATGGACTCAAAATTATCTTTGGAGGGTGGGTTTGGAATGAGGGGTGTGGCTAATTCAACGGTCATGTGTAAGTATCAAAAAACCTTTAACAGATGATGATGCTAAACCTATTTGCAAGTGGGGTATGACAAATATATTTGTTTTCTCATCTGAAATCAGACTATTTTCCATAGCCCACTGGCATTTTATTTAAGCTTAAACGTAACATTATGAACTATCATGAAGAATGACCAAAATCTTGTTTTAAAAATGTTTAGTCATTTTTTTCCTGGAGACAAAGACAAAATACTGAGTAAGATCATTTATTGTGTGTGTGTGTGTGTGGGGCAGTAGGCAGCGAGCCAGATAACTTGGATTTGGAACAGAGTTTGTCTATGTAATGAAAATGCAGACCGCATTTTAGTTTGAACTAAGGGTTATACAATCATCAACAGCTAGCATATAAAAATCAGCTCAAGCCTCAGCAGTGACCTTGATGGAAAGATCCATATACGTAAATATCCATCAGTCAGTGTCATGGTCCACGACCAAGTTGACTGATTTAATGCTTTCTATGACACATCCTGCATTCGCGGCCTTAACTCAAGGGCAAGTTGGGACAAAGGTGAAATGAAAATGCTCAGGCATGCATATGTTTATTGCTCACAAATTCAAAGCTTACTGAAGTCTGCTCAAATGATTTGTGGTTCCAAATGTTCTCTTACTCATTAGAGTATCAGTTTTGTTGTTTGTGTTTTGTTTTTGTTTTTCAATTTGTATATTTCTTGTAAAATTCCAAATGTTGAAATACAAGTAACTAAAAAGAGCTATATATAATTGTGGATAGCATTATATATTATTAGCACATAGATATGTGATGAGACTTTTGGTAGTGGACTGAAAGAATCTGAGCAACATTTGAGCCATTATTGCGATCTCTTCTGAAACTCCAGAGATAATCTCATGGGAGTTTATGAGGGGTCATTCCATGTCAACTCATACAGAGATCCCCGGTACAAGTTTTTACTGGTGAGAGATAGACATAAATGATGATGAAAGCCAAAATATGAAATGCCATGGATCAATATTTTTAGAGTAATACGTTTTTGTGCAAATTACAATTTTCTCCCATGGTTTTTGAGCAAAATGACAGGTTAAAAATGCCTTAGAAAGATGACATTACCATTATTGTATTTTTACACAGAGATAGGTAGGTATATTGCTAAAATCAGGTGAAAGCCCTTGTTGCATTAATTGCCAATGTTGCAAGTCCAACATTTTAGGAAATAATTATTTTTTGTGTTGTTGTTTCCAAAGTTTAAGTGCCTTTTAACTCCAGAAATATGAAATATGTCATAATATACTTTTAGATTCTAGTTCAGAATAAACTTTGCTTTTTGTTTGCTAATTTTTAATGCCCTATATGGTTAAATCCCAGAGATTTGGGACTCTCAAAGTGGCTTCATAAATAAATTGTTCAATGTATAAATTTTCAATGGTAGAAAACCTGATACTTTGGTCTTGGAAGAAACTGATGAGAATTTTGATTGTAGACTTTGATATCTTGGAAACTCTGAGAGTAGTTTGAGACATAGTAGAGATCTCCACATGTGAGATTAGTTTATCTTTTTTTTTCCAGGAGAAACTCTAAAAAGCAGAATAACTCAAAACTAAAAATTCCATCATAATTTACCTTCATGTTGTTCCTGACCGGTTATGGCATCTGTACAACACAAGAATGTTGACGCCACTCTTTCCAATATAATGAAAGTGAAAGGTGCCTGAGCCTGCCAGTCCCTAAAATTCTGTCTAGCATCTTCTTTTGTTTCCACAGAGGAAAGAAATTCATGCGTTTTTGGAACAACAACACACATAAATGAAAGAATTGTCATTTTGAGGTGAACTATCCCTTTAAGCAAATAAACATTCTTATCCATGCATACGTTTACTGCGCACACTTTCAAAGCTTGCTGAAGTCTGTTGAAACGATTTGCGGTTCCAATTGTGCATGAGTGCTGTTTAAAAATTGACGTTCTCCTCCTCGGGGTGCTTTTGTTTTTCATTAGGCACGCATAGCTGAGTTATCAAATCACACTCTGTACACGTTTTTTTTTTTTTTCTTCAATTTTACACAACATAATAATGGAGTGCGAGGCACTGTGTATATCCAGCTCTGTCAGGGAGATGTTAGCACGGCAGTGGTGAGATGATTGCTTGTGAAAATGATGAAGATGGCTTGTGAAAAGCACAGAAAGGAGACTGTGTTTCTGTGATGACTGTGGGCATTGCAGGGTGCCAACAAGCCAGAAATTTCGTATTTTTTTATTTTTTGATTGTTCTCACCCACGCTCTTAGTTTAGCCCCTCCACGGCAATGTCAAGAACGTTCTGGAAAGAATTGCCAAACTCATACCATTAATGCATGGCGATTTTCATGATTGCATTTTCTAATTATCATTCAAGGCTGTCCTTGAGTTTTAATAGCATTCTGGATATTCATCTTTGATACGGCATGCCTATTAAGCTTTAGGCCAGTGTCTCTTTTTTTTAATGCCTGTGCAACAAAGAAAACAAATCCTTGCCAGATGTTTAGGGCCGTCACTTAATTATCTCACATTGATTAGTGCATTAAAAAGTTATTTATGAGTATGGGAGGATCTGTGATACTGTATGGGGAGGGATGGAAAAGGCAAGGAAGTCGAGCGAGGAGGGAAGCGACGGAGGAGTGTTCTCACTTGTCCTATTAAGGGCATCTAATTAGTGTGCATACTGTATGTGAATATAGGCGTATGTGGACATTTTAGTTGAGGGATAATGAGGTAATGTTATGTAATAATTAATTAATTGACAGAGCACGGTATGTTGTTCTATGGAAAACTCAGAATGGCTGACCCCTTGATCCGCATAACACTATTAAAACAGTACATGCACCTCTTGAAACGTATTATGTGGATGGATGGACAAACCATAAAGATTTCTATAATGTATAGTCCTGATTGACAGTGATACACTGCCAAAGTCTACAAGATCAGACTGGGACACAGACATTTTCAAACACGATACACATACTCACGATAGTCTGTTTATGTAATTGACGCAGTCCTGTCTGCGAGGTACTGCTATATTTCTCCCGAGGTTTATAAAAGCAGCCTGGGGCAGCGTTGTCTTTAGTGAATACATCTGCTGGAGTTCAACACAGCCTCGTTCGCTCATGCTATCTGGCTCCAAACACTCTTCTCTCTCTCACTCCCAGTATATTCCCCCTAAGACCGTATCAGACATGGATCATTTAGGGAATCTGGGCTATTTCTATCTACACCTGACTGTGTTTTGATGGATGTCTGGAGCCATATGTGGGGTAAAGCAGCTCGTGCCCGTTTTACTCAATATTGCTTGAGGGAAGCTTTTCCTTTACTCCGTTTTAAATAACCTTGAGATATTGAGACTGCAGGTGTTAAAGGATGGCGACTTCATTTATAAGTTGGATGGGAGAACAATGGGAGGCGCTAAGGGTTGGTCTTCCAGGGCTTAAGCCCCTAAAATAATTGTATCACTTTTGGAGCAAGATTTGGAACTATTTTGCATAAAATCTGGTTTATTTTGCCATTTACTTTGCTGCAAAGTAATTTTAAATGATGGTGCATCCTGCGTTGACTTTGATACTTGTAGATGCAAAAAGTACCAAATATAAAAAAAATAAATAAAAAAAAAGCGAAAATGTGGATTCCTGTAAGGCTTTTACAATGGAAGTAAATGGGGCCAATCTAAAATCTTTAAAATGCTTACTGTTTTAAAAGTATAGTCACAAAACATAAACAATATGTGTGTTAACAAGATTTCAGTGTTATAAAATCACTTGCTAACTAATTGTACAACTTGTTACTAATTTTACACATTGCCATGATGATGTAATGTCAACAAACCCTGAAATGACTGTAAAAATGCTTATTTAAACAACTTTACAGCAAAACAGAAGAATTAATGTAAATGCTTTTAAAAAATAATAAGCTTTACATTTCTGTCTTTAAACCCTCCAAAAATGTACCCCATCCACTTCCATTGTAAGGGCCTCACTGTAACTTCAATTGTTGCTTTTTTTAAAAGAAAAGGACAGTCAAGTCAAAATATTTATTTTGTTATTCAACATGCAGCAAATGCTGTCGATTGAGCTTAACTTGTATTGAACCCAGAACATTCCTTTGAGACACAAGGCCATTTGCAGTCTTTGCAAAACAATTTTTATGACACATTGCCATCTCATAAGCACTAATTTTACCAACCTTCAGTTCCCTTTATTTCCAAAATGTAAAAAAAAGAAATAAATAAAAAATGCCTGCCGAGGAATGAAAGATGTGTACCTTGACATCACATACACTTAATAATACACCATTCAGCCACAACATTAAAACCACCTGCCTAATATTTTGTAGGTCCTCTTCATGCCACCAAATCAGTGCCAACCTGCATCTCAGAATAGCATTCTGAGATAATCTCCTCACCAAAATTGTACAGAGTGGTTATCTGAATTACCATAGACTTCAGTTTGAACCAGTCTAACCATTCTCTGTTGACCTCACTCATCAACAAGACATTTCCGTCCGCAGAACTGACCCTCACTGGATGTTGTTTTTTGTATTTTTTCTCAATATTCTGAGTAAATTCTAGAGACTGTTGTGTTTGAATGTTATTAATTAATTAATTAATTGATAAATAGTCACACATTATACATACATTTCTGCATATACATGGTGAAATTATTTATTTTTCACATATCCCAGCTAAGCTGGGGTCAGAGTGCAGGGTCAGCCATGATACGGCACCCCTGGAGCAGATACACAAATACTCAAACCAGCCCATCTGGCACTTATCTAATGATTATCGCATGATTGTTGGTGCCAGACGGGCTGGTTTGAGTATTTCTGTACCTGCTGATCTCCTTGGATTATCATGCACAGCAGTCTTTAGAATTTACTCAGAATGGTACCAAAACATAAAACATCCAGTGAGTGGCAGTTCTGTGGACATAAATGCCTTGTTGATGAGAGAGGTCAACAGAGAATTGCCAGACTGGTTTGAACTAACAAAGTCTATGGTAACTCAGAAAACAACTCAGTTCAATTGTGGTGAGAAGAATAGTTCAGAATGCTATTCTGAGAGGCAGGTTGGCACTGTATTGGCGTCATGAGGGGGACCTACACAATATTAGGTAGGTGGCTGATCGGTGTATATAGACTGCATGCAGTTTGAAAGACTGAAATATTGCTCTGGACTTGTTTGATATTGTATCTGACAATTGAAGCTCCCTCCTGTTCTATCCAGGCATGGTCAGATAAGAATGGGCATACAGATTGTTTTTAAGATGTACTATCCATCACTAGATAATTTTAAATATGTGGCTAGGCTTTTGTCAGTAGAACGTATGTAAATGTACAGTGTGTGTGTGCATGTATATGAAAGTAAAGTCATGAAGATTTAAAATTGTATCAGCCGTAATAATGACTGGGATTCATTGCTACTTGCCATTGAATTTTGTGCCACTTGGTGGAGCTAACTCTCTCTCAGATAACAGTTAATGTTCATTCTGTCTCTCTCTATCACATGCCACACTCTGAGTAGATACCCTCGTTTGTTCAGTCTGAAATAATGATGAATAGTTGAAAATAGGTTTGCTCTTATGGACAAGATCCAGGAAGTAGACTCTGAATGGCTGTTTACATTCTATGAAATAAATACAGAACAGAATTAGGGGCCAAGCACCAAAGGTGCAAAGGCCTTATTTTATCTGTTAGTAACATTATTGTTATTATTATTATTACTCAGCTTCTTCTTTTTCCTCTCAATGGGAGCCTATGGCAGCCAAAAGAACCGTTTGTAGGAAAATGATGGGGTGGTCATGAATAGTCCCCAAATTTGGGACCTCTAGGACAAACTCCATAGCGCCACCACCAGTCCAAAGATTAAATATTCTTTTGTGTGTATCTTTTGAACCCTTTGAACCATTTTAATTTGTCTGATTACTTTCTTTTTTAGGATTCAAATGAACCCCATAGATTATCACTTTATAATTTTATAATGTTTTTCTTTTTCTTATAGCAGCCATACTGTCCCTCCGCCACATTGATTTTTTAATAAAAAGTGATATATCTTTTAAAAACATTGTCAGATTAAAAAAAAATTAAAAATCAAATATGCATCATAAACATCATATCCTGAGGATATCTGATCAATTTGGTGACAGTGCCAGCTACAGTTGAAAAGATATCCTACACTTGTGTGCTGACTCTAACCTAAGGAATTCTCTTTGCCACTCAGGGACCTTGTCAACTGAGTGGCTCAGTGTGTTAAAGCATTGGTTTATAGTTTCAAGGGTTAAGGGTTTGAATACCCACTTTGACAAACATGCAGTTCAAATATCTGTTGGTACTGATATATTTCCATTGTGTTTACTAAAATGTTACTGGCCTTTTCGCCAATCAAATTTGGTTTAAATTTTGTTGTAACATTACATGAATAAAAAATTGATTATGGTGACTACAATGATTGGCTGTGATTGCTCTATGCTTGGTATGTCCCTTTGGCAACTGTCAATTTTGTGGCTCTGTGGTGCAGTAGACTGTGCATTGACCTGTTGAATGGAAAGTCATAGGTTCAATCCATCCTGAGACAATGTGTAATGTTGTATGTGTTTTTGCTTTATGTCATTTGTGATCTTTGGATTGTGGTTAATGCTGTGCATTACTTGTCATTTTGATGCTTGGCCATGTGATTGCAGCTTGCAGCTACAGTATTTTGTGTATGGATTGTATCCATTATTAATATTATTATTATTATTATTATTATTATTATTATTATTATATATCCCCAATGGGAGTCTATGGCAGTCCATAGAACTGTACATAGGTAAATGATGAAATTCAGCACACTGATAAGGGTGGGCTTGAGTTGCCCTCATACCAAATTTGTTGGCTCTAGGACATACTCCATTGCACCACCAGCATGTCAAAATTCACTTTTTTTTATGTATCTATTGAAATATTTGCCCTAGAAACAAAATTATTTTTGCCTGATTAATTTTTTCTTAATGATTCAAATGAACCCCTTACAATAAAAACCACCCATTACCATCTTGCCATCTTGCATTGACATTTACAGTTTAAACATTTAATGTCCTTTAAATGTTCTCCAATTTAACAATATAATCTCCAGACCTAGCTGCAATGAACTGACCAGAATTTATTTTAATGTGTGCTACTGTTCAGAAATGATGCTAATGTGAATGTAACAAGGTCGATGTGAAAATCGATTTGAGGCTGTATCTAAATGAAACTTGGTATGCTTCTTCAGTACCATGATCCAAGGCAACATGCATGGTTTGGTGAAAGCACCACCTGTGGGTCAAGAAATGTCAAAATGGGCTATTTTACATGTAACTTTTGAATCATTTGTCCTAAAAATATGAGTTTGGTGTCTTTGGATTTCTTGGATCATGAGGATTTCTATGATATAATTATACAACAGCAGCCAAATAACCTCTCTGCAATTTAGAATTTTATGCTTTGTCCAATTTGGATGAAAATTGGAATTAGACTTTGACGTCATGTTCTGAGGGTACCTAAATAGTTTGGAGACAGCGCCACATAGTATTTAAATTTTAACAAAAGTATGACGTATTTTCAATTTAAACAAAACTTTTAATGGATTGTTGCTTCCTTATTCTAAATCTTCTGGCATTGGCAGGTATACATTTCTAAATGTATTTATTATATTTGTAGTATTATTTAAAACCTGATGCTCTCAGCATGGAATGTTGGAATTGGCAATTTTGAGCTGTGTTAACGCATTGAAACACAAGTCAAAGGTTACTTCTGTTGATCTCCGTGTTTTCATAGTTTGCTTACTACCATGCAGACTGTACTTTATTGCGTAATAACCTGTAAAAATACACAGAATTGGCTAAACAGATAAAAGAAGGTAAAAGATAAAGAAAGTACACTCTCTGGGTGATGACTGATCATCAGTGATGACACGTGGTGTTAACACACAGAATCTACTGAAGGAAAGTGGGAGATTTAAGAAAAAAAGGGATCAAACCAGCAAACACTACAACAACTGAATCTGTTTTGCTGTCACACAGTATTGGATGAACATCCACTGTAAAATTTGCTCTTGAAAAACAAATGAAATGTCTCAAAATCTCACGGGAGAACGCTTGAAAATACTCAAAATACAACATTGCCATGTTCTGTTATTATAAGTCACATTGTTTATTTTTTATTTTTTTTATATGTGTGCAACAGATTGGGAGTTAATAGAGCTTTAGCTGCATTTAGTGTTGCTGATTTTTTGTTATTACATTTTTTATTTATTTTTATTTATAGTCACCATTATGATGTAGGGTTGTGCGGTAAACAGATACTAACAAAATATCATGATACAAAAAAAAAAATAATAAAACGGTACAATATCTACGATATATGACTGTTTTGAGATGAAATCAGTGACAATTTGAAAATAAAATAAAAAAAAATCTCGATACGGTCAAGTGTGTTCATTAAACAGAAGAAGGATTTCATGTAATTAAATATACACTCACATTTGCTGCTTGCTACAGAATGAATGAGAAGTGCCACTCTGCTCTTATGATCTACTTCACACGCATGCTCACACATACACAAACGCAACAACAATATTGATGCACTACGATCTTGAAATGGAATGCATAGACTAATAATTGCCAACAAAAGCCTTCAACAGCCAATTAACAAGGACAACTGCATCAATGTGAACTTCTGCAGCTAATCCAGGATGGACTTCAAAAGACATTGATTTTGTTTGAACTGTAAGATTAATGACCAATGTTTAAACACTGACCCTAAACACTTACTTAGTCTAATAATTTTAAACCATGACTTTAACTATACATAAGTAATATTTACATTATATTCATGATGTTAGCCAGAGAGGAACTGGCCCCCACAGTGAGTCTGGTTTCATCCAAGGTTAATTTTTCTCCATTAATCAACATCTTATGGAGTTTTGTGTTCCTTGCCACAGTCGCTTTCAGCTTGCTCACTGGGGTTATTAATACAATTATTATTTAATTGCTTATTTTTAAACACGATAAACAATCGTATTTTATCTAATTACACAATGATGATTCATTGACATTATAGACTTTATTTTTATCATCTGTTAATGCCTGATCTTCTGTAAAGCTGCTTTGAAATGATGTGTGTTGTGAAATACTTGACTTGACTTGACACTTGGTGCTTGATTTTCATGCAGTGTGTGTTTAGTGTATGAATGGCTGTGAACTGTAAGCAATATCACAAAATCAAGTGTACTGAATAGCAGCATTGTGTTTCAGCAATAGCAGCCTTGCCCAAGGTAATCAGATTATTTTTCATTAATGTTTTCATTAATACTGTCAAGATCTGTTGTGCAGAATTGTATTTTACCAAAAATAAAATAGCATTTTTTTGTTAAAGATTAATTATTATATTTACATTTGATTAAAGCTGTATTTATTAATTTGATTAAACATCATTTGATCAAAACTTTTAATTAACCCTTATTTTATGTTTGGGGTCTATGATCTCAGAACCTCTTCAAATAGTAAAAAAAACATATTCATCATTATTTTTTATCCTGATATTTCATGAATTTTCCTAATAACATAAGATCTTTTCAGAAATGTGTTTTTTACTTAATGATTGTTTCTTAAGACCGCTATGACATGACTACACACATGTGATGTTTGGGGTCATATTGACCACAGTAATAAACGTTATTGAGAGCAAAGGATTTTCACATGCTTTGAAACTGTTTGGTACCTAAGGTGCAATTTCTCAATACAACACTCTCTCTCTCTCTCTCTCTCTCTCTCTCTCTCTCTCTCTCTCTCTCAAATTCAAATTCAAATGAGCTTTATTGGCATGACAAATTGTACATTGTATTGCCAAAGCATTTATATGAGCATGAAAATTAACAGTAGAACAAATTCTGTATTGAACAAGTGTGTAAATAAAAATAATAATAATATATATATATATATATATATATATATATATATATATATATATATATATATATATATAATAATAATTAACAGTGTGTATACTTTCAGTGGTGTGTGAGTGAGTGAGCGTGTGTGGGTGTATTTGTGTGTGTGTGAGCGTGTGTGTAGTGTGGGTGTATTTGTGTGTGTGTGTGTGTGTGTGTATGTGTGAGCGTGTATTTATCACTTTGTGGGGACCAAATGTCCCCATAAGGATAGTAAAACCCGAAATTTTTGACCTTGTGGGGACATTTTGTCGGTCCCCATGAGGAAAACAGCTTATAAATCATACTAAATTATGTTTTTTGAAAATGTAAAAATGCAGAAAGTTTTCTGTGAGGGTTAGGTTTAGGGGTAGGGTTAGGTTTAGGGGATAGAATATAAAGTTTGTACAGTATAAAAACCATTATGTCTATGGAAAGTCCCCATAAAACATGGAAACACAACGTGTGTGTGTGTGTGTGTGTGTGTGTGTGTGTGTGTGTGTGTGTGTGTGTGTGTGTGTGTGTGTGTGTGTGTGTGTAAATGGGCGCATCACTGTTTGGTCGACTCTTCCCTCTTTTTGTGGCAGGAATTGATGTATTTTGCTGCTAGTGAAATGCAGTCTCTTTGTTCACCAAGTAAATATTGAGCTTGTGCATCATTCTTATTGAAGTTGGGACAAATCATTTCAAATTTGGGAAAGAAGTGTTTTCGAATGTCATTATAATTAGGGCAGGTGGTTAAGAAGTGCAGCTCTGTTTCTATTTGTCCTTGGTTACAGTACGGGCATAACCTGCCCTCTCTGGTCATCCAGCTCTGTCTGTATCTGCCCTTCTCTATCATCAGGCTGTGGTCGCTCAGTCTGTACCTCGTCATGTTTTTCCTCAGTTTGTGGTCTCTGACTGTACTCAGGTATTCTGCTGTCGTGTAATCTCTGTTTAGGGTCAAATAACATTGTAGTTTACTTTGTTTTTGTGTTGTTTCATTCCAATAAGTTCGGTACTTTTCATTTGTGCTTTTATCATTTGGTTGGGCCAGATTGTGTGGATGAAGGTGTCCGTGTCCTGAGGCTGATTATTGTTAGTTGTGTTAGTCTCTCTGTGGAGCCTCAGGACCAGCTGGATGAGGGGACTCTTCTCAGCGTTCATTTCATGGTTTTTAAGGGCTTTATAATGATAAGAGTTGGGGTCACTCAGTTTTAGATGTTTCCAAAATTTGATGGCTCATTCTCAATGTGGATTAATAGAGGGTATTGGCCTAATTCTGCCCTGCATGCATTATTAGGTGTGTTTCTCTGTACCTGAAGAATGCTTTTACAAAACTCTGTATGCAGGGCTTCAATCGGATTTTTGTCCCATTTGTCAAATTGGTGATTTAGGAGAGGACCCCAAACTTCACTGCCATATAGTGCAATAGGTTCTATGACTGACTGGAATATTTTGAGCCAGATTCTGATTGGTATTTCAAATTGGATAGATTTCTTTAATGGCGTAGAAGGCCCTTCTTGCTTTCGCTTTCAGTAAAAGTATATCTCTCTCTCTCTCTCTCTCTCTCTCTCTCTCTCTCTCACACACACACACACACACACACACACACACACACACACACACACACATACACATACACTCTCTCACACATACACTCTCTCTCTCTCTCTCTCTCTCTCACTTACACACACACACACACACACACACATATACACAGCACATTGCACAGAGATACACTTTTGAGCACCAGAGATGACAAAAAACAAACATGGTGTTAGATTACAATAACACAAAAGGAGGGGTAGATAACATGGACAAAGTGGTTTCTACATACAGCTGTCAACGAAAGACCGCTCGTTGGCCCCCGATAATATTCTTCAACATTCTGGATACCAGTGCATACAATGCATTTGTGATTTGGTATACCATCAACAATGAGTGGTGTGGTGGCAAAATGAACTGGAGGAGAATATTCTTGGTGCAGCTAGGATATGACTTGGTGAGGCCTCACATTGACAGGAGAGAGCACCTTCCTGGGTCACTTTTTACTGCATCCACTGTGAGGAAGATTCAAAGTCAGTCTGAAGCAATCACTTCTCCAGCAGCTGCTGGAAACGTGGACGATGCCAGGTCTGCTTCAGAAAAAAATTATTCAAAGGCTAACAAAAGATATCTGAAATGTTACAACTATTTGTGTACAGCGCACGCACAAATGATCTGTTCCTCTTGCATCTGAAGTGAGTCTTTTTTGGTTTTCACCATTAGATACATTATCAGGAATTTTGTGGTGTGACAGGGTTTTAGGAGAAAAGTGTTTGGTCATCCTTTTTCTGTATTATATGATATACTGTATATGTATATAGAGGGAATAAAAGAAAAACTTGTTGAATATCAGCAGTTCAAGACTTATTGGTATTGGCAAAATGTATTACAGAGAGCACATCAGTTATCTAGCTTTGGAAATGTTCTGTTTGAAAAAAGTTCTGTCTTGGGAAACAAAAATATATGCCTGTTCTTTTTTCACTAGCACTAGGGAACAGAGGCTGCGTCTAGCTTCCATGTTGCCTTGAGGCTACTGTAAATGTGCACATAGTTAGTCTGCCTAGTTGGTGAGTGTATGGAAAAAAGCACTTGCATTTTAATTTTTTTGTTATAAATATATTTAAGTAATATCACACGAGCAAGAGTGCAATATGGCCCTACATCAGCATTGCTGTGATTCGTGCCATAGGTAATCACAGCAGTGCTGATGTACAAGCATGATAAAAGTACAAGCAGGGATATTACTCCATATTTCGTGGTAGCCGGTGAAACAGCGTTGTCCTCCGCCATTTTAAACCGTATGTATCCAATGTGGAAACACTGATAAAAGGTAAACAGCTTGAGTTCTGAAATAAATCAGTTGTGTCTATCAGCTGTGTTGAGCCCTAATTCTGAAGTTGTCCATTTAAATTTGTTTACAGCTATTTCCTAGCTTTGGTAATGTATTAGTAATACGAACGATCACAGAGTGCTGTTCTATCTAAACAATGACTAACGGATTCACTTTACGTCACTGAATGGCTCATATTACACACAAAAATTAGCTTTTGCCACCACCTGCTGGCTAACATATGTAATTTCAAAAATAAACACAAGCAGAGTGATACACACACATTGAAAGTCTGAGTGCTGATAGTGTCAGAACATCAGTGCTCATGGAATGTCTCTCGTCCATTCACATTCGAGGACTGGAACTAACTGTGGTATATATATACCATTTTGTATTATTATTTTGTGTAATCAAATGTTATATGGTTATTTTTAGATTTCCTTTTTTTCTGAAACATGCCCTTGAAATGTGCATGAAATTTACATTTGGCTGTCCTGTTTCCATACGATGTGTATACACTGTAAATTTGCACATAGTTAGTTTGCCTGGTTGGTGAGTGTGTAGTAAAAAAGCAATTTTGCATTTACTTAATTTTTCTTTGAAAACAATGATATCTGACCACGTTCAGATTGACCCCAAACATAAGTAATGTTACTATTTTGGAAAACATGGTGCAATTATTTACAGCTGCTAGTCTTTCTGCTAGAACTATGCTGAGCTTACATTTATCGTTTTCACACTTTAATCATTGGGGTAACAGTGACCCCAAACAATGAGAAAGTGAAGCAAATCTCAACAGAACATAAGGGTTAAAACATTTAACATGGAATCCAGAAAAAATAAAACTGAAAATGCTGAATTTGTATCTGTAAGACTTTATGCAGTTATTTTAATCAAGTCATTTTCTGTGTAATTTCATATAAATCTGAGGCTTTTTATTTGTTGCCAATGTATTGATTTTGTATCGATTCCGAGGTACCAGGGCTGGTATCATACCGAAGCCAACATTTGGGTACCGGAGCAACCCTATTGTGGTGATTAGTGTTCTCTTTGGTTTGGCACTTGAACATTATTATTTAATTAGTAAGTTATTTTAAGCATGTTATTCACATTTTGAGAAGTGCTTAAAAGAAGTGTGATGCTTTGATCACATCGGATGTAAGTTAATTGTACAAATAACATTCATAACATTATTTGCAATTCATATTGAAGAGTTACTGCTATGTGTATTTAAGCTGAGCAGATTCTGTCACTGAAGGATGCAACAACATCTTAAATGAAAGAAAAGGAAAACTTTTACATACTTGTTCACACAGACTCATCCCTCTTACAGGTGTCCACAGAGAAGCAAAGACAAAAGTGTTTCCTCTGTGCATATGTGTTGCATGAACTTCTTTCACAGTGACACATCTTTTAAACATTCTTGTGGGTGATTTTAGGATCCTTTGAAAATGAATATTCACACTGACGTTTATGTATAAATGCAGAAATGTTAGCAGGTCTTTCAAAACATCACATTCAAATAATTGAATCCAGGATCACAACTAGCTCATGGGAACACAAATCTCATACATGGTAACTAAAAATAAACCTTTTCCATCAAATAAAATCACATTATTAAGATTAAACTAAACTTGAAACATAACTCTAACTAAATTATTTTAAATATTAATTAATAACACCCCCAAACAGTCCCCAAAACCTCCAAAGACCTGCCTAGTTAATTATGCAAAGACAAAAGCTAATAGCAAAAACCACAAGTTATAGAATTCATAACCTGTGTTGTTGTTACTGATTTTCAAGGGGGATAGCTAAATTGTTCCACTGTCACAGTGACAAATATATACATTTAAATAAAAAATAATGCAAAATTCAGTTGCATGGCTTTGAATATCTTTATATATATATATATATATATATATATATATATATAAATACAATTTATATATAACCCTCGCCACAAACCCAAATTATTTAGGGGATCCTAAAATATTTCTGTGCCCAGGGTCCAACATTTGGTGCTACACCCCTGTCACTAAATAATACTTCCACTGTAATCCTGGATTTCTTTTGCTAATTTGACATTTACGCAATCTCAATTAGATATACCAGAAATCATTCCAGTGGACCCTTTCCATCTCATTGTGTTTTCCAAAAAATAATCATATTAATTTGAAGCAAGGTTCAAGGGTCTAACCAAAGAAAACAATAATCATCATAATGGTGACTTCAATTAATAAAACAACATAATGGCATCAGCATGACTAAATAGAGACACATGTATATGAATTTTCAGTAAATAGCTTTTGCACACATGAAACACAAACATACTCACATCATATTGAAACATTGTTGTCTAATATAAAAAAAACTTTGTTTTTGCAGTAATATTCTGCTTGTTAACATCAGGTTTCATCACTAGAGAGTGTACATTCTTTAATGATTTGTTTGGCCAAATCAACATTGATCATTTCAAAAAAGTTGATCACTGAACACCATTCAGTGGGACAGAAATGAACACTAAGGAGTGTATATTTAAAATCAGGATTTTGCTTTGTATTCCGAACCTAGAATGTCTCTTTGATATCAGTGAGACTTGTAGATTGTGTGGTCCAGTGGTTAAAGCACTGGGGTTTAATTGAAAAGACAGACTAATCAGCCAAGGAGAGGGATAAAGGTAGCCGGATGCAACAGTTCGGGAGAGCGAGATCCACACATAGCTACTGACTACCAGAGGGTGGAGGAGTGGTCAAGGACCAGCCGACTGTGTGTCTGGGAACCAGTGAACAATTTTTTTCTCACTCTCCTCTCCCTCTCTCTCACTATCACTCTTCCTCGCTCGTACCCTCTCCCCTTTTCCCTCCCCTTGTCTCCCTCTCAGGTCATGAGGAAGGTGGGGAAAGCCTGCCAGCAAGCAGGGCCGGAAGAGCAGAACCCCCCATCCCCCTCGCCACAACAGGAATAACCCTGGTTTTATCCCCATCTCAGCTGGTTTTAACATTGTGCTTCTGTTCTGCCAGAGCTCTTTGCATTGTGGTTGTTTTATGGCTTTACGCCCTGATCATTGCTGCTTACAACTATTTTTGTTATTATTATTCTTCCTCCAAAAATTGGAGTAAATGGCAGCCCATACAACAGTTTGTAGGGAAATAATGAATTGTGGCACACTGAAATAATGAATTGTGGCACACTGATAGGGGTGGTCATGTATAGTCCCCATAGCAAATTTGGGACTTCTAGGACAACATTTTCAAAAATGCACTTTTCTTTTGCACATATCTTTTGTACTGCTTGTCCTAGAGTATTTTTTGTCTTATTACTCTGCTCTTAATGTTTCAAATAAACCCCCTTACATTAAAACTCATGTACAGATCATGCAAAACATTTATGTTGTTACTGAGATACAAAGTTGATTATGGTAACTATAGTGATTGGCTGTAATAGCTCTATGCTTGGTATCTCCCTTTGGTGACTATCAATGTTGTGACTCTGTGGTCTAGTGGACTGTGCAGTTACCTGATAAATGGAAAGCTGTACTTTCAAATCCATCCTGAGATATTGTGTGTGTTTGTGCTTTATGTCATATGTGGTGTGCAATGCTTGCAATTTTGGTGCTTATCCCCATAATTGCTGCTTGCAGCTATATTTCTATATAAAGTGAGAAAAATATTCAGATTATAAAATACAGGATAAGTAAATCTTAATTTATTTTGTAAAATTACATTGCTCAGAGGCTGTTCTTATATAGCTGAGGAGATGTAATGGAGTACAAGTATAAATTATTATACATTTTGTTTTTGTTTTTGGGGGGGGGTCTCTTTTTTTGTCCATAAAACTCCATAGGAAAAATAAATGATAAAAGCCACAATCTTTCCAGCAACTCCAAAGGAGACACATGTCTGAGAAGCAAAGGTCTCTATTTGTACTCCATTTGATTATTTAGGACAAAATATTCATATAATTAAGAGAGCTCATTTGTGATTTTTGCCAGAAATGGTAAGATTGAAAGAATGTTGTGGAGTTTAAAACAGATAAAGGGTTCACTGTTTGTAAAGACATTGTGCATTTCTATCCAGACATTCATCACAGTTTGATGCAAATGTTTGTGTTGTCAGTGACAGATCCTCTGTTTACTGGCTTTTGTGTGTGTTTCCATGTGAATCGTTTCACAGTGAAAGAGATTACTGAGTTATTACTGATGCTTTTTTCGAACAGCCCATTACATGCTGAAGAAATACAACAAGCACTTTAGAGGTTAATTTGTGTCCGACAATAATGACCACCCACTAATGACTTCCAATACAGAGATTCTGTAATCACACATATTTAGCAGCTGCATATCCTTCTAGTGTGTGTGTGTGTGTGTGTGTGTGTGTGTGCGTGTGCGTGGGTGTGTGTGTTTGCTTGTGTGTGACAGAGTGAATGAGTGATTAGGCATGAGCTGTGGGGTAGACTTGTGCTGTGTCCAATGCAATACATATGTATGAAATATTCCAGCACCTCAGACACACAGACACATGAACACGCACATCGTTTATCTTCAGACTGATCTAGCCTGTAAAATAGCTGCCAAATGACACACAGGTCATTAAATAATCTGCTTATCAGAATCACGGCAAAGCATTTTGTTTAATTGGATAATTCATTTCAGAATTATTTTCAAATTAAATTGCCACAGAAATGCTGCCAGTCCCCATCAAGTTCAATTCACACATCTTTTGCTGGTTAAATTTTGAATATTTAATTTTAACACACTTCTGTAACCAGAAAATATACATGGCTGTAACAACACATTTGCAACAATCAGATTATTATATTATTCTTTTTTTAATCATACACTCAATAATGTTCTATTAAAAGTGAAACAACAGAACCAATAACTTTGAATCAGTTCACATTTCCAAGAAGAATAGTAAACACCCCACCTATGAATCTGACCAGAGAAGACATCTCACTGGTGTAACCCTGACTTTCAATGTCTAGACTCTGGACTGAATACAACAACACAAGAAACAGTTATAACTAGGACGTCCCTCTCAGTTAATCTTAATCTGGAGACCAGTGACCAAGAATATGTTTAACAGATATTCACAAAAGAAACCAAATTATTGTTTAGACATAATGAGCCTCTATCTTCAGGCACCTGCAAAATAAACTAATGAGTCATCTACTTACTTTGCTTTTATTTTTTTTTGTGGGCTTGACACGTCTTTTTCAGTTGCTTAAAATCCGTGCACTTTAATAAAATATTTCCCCCAGTGTAAAATTATCTCCACGGCAACCGCTCTGCAGGGCACATACGTCTTAATGATAACCTTTAGATGCAGTGAGTGTGAGAGAAATTACGTACATGACTGCTCTCTTTCCGGACTGTCCTCATCCATCTGAAAATGAGTGGGGTACAGAGAGAGCGCGAGAGCAACAGAGCCAAAGAGGGAGGGACGGAAAGCGAGAGAGAGAGAGAGAGAGAGAGAGAGAGAGAGAGAGAGAGAGAGAGTTTTACCTTCGTTTTCTATACTCCATTGTGTTCTTGTGTGTTTTCAGGCATAGTTGTATATCTCCTTAGCATAAGCTCCACGCTTGTCACATTCCCTCTCAGCTTTCACTATAAGACTGAACACTGTCCTGGGGCTTACTCTCTCTCTCTCTCTCTCTCTCTCTCTCTCGTGTGTGTGTGTGTGTGTGTGTGTGTGAGAGAGAGAGAGAGCAGACTGTATCTCCTCTTTTAGATTTTTCACATGGCAAACATAATTTCTAACAATTATCTTCAAGTGTTTTGTTTTCGAGTAAAATGTATCTGAATATTCTTAAAAAGAAAAGAAATCGCTTGATATACAAAGCTTTTAGAGAATGTATCTTGAATATTTTGTCATGTTGCTGGGAGTAATTTTGGGCACGTCCACACTAATACATTTTCTTTTGAAATCTCTGTTTTCAGTTTCCTAACATCATCGTTTTCCAAAGTATGCGATAATTGAGAGTGCTTTCGAAATGCTCCGTTTTCGTGGAGGAAAACACCATTCTAGTGTGGGTGAGAGTCACAAACATAGAAATATCAGTGCGCTTTTAGATAAAAACATATTAGATTGGACATGGCCAAAAATGGCTTAGTTGTTGCATTTCTTACTCGTTTTAAGCATAACCAAGTGAAAAAAAAAAATATTTAAATTAAGAAATCTGTCAGTGCTACAAGCAGTAAAGTAAGTCTTATTTTAAGAATAATACATAATTTACTCAAACAAGACAAAGATAATTTATAAGATATTTTAATTATTTATTCTTTCATCTCACTGCCTTTCCTGTTTCTAGTCCTTTGTCTTAATTTATTTTACTGTACTTATGTTGGGTCTTACGTGTACAATGTCATTGTTTTTTAGTTTTTTTTTGTCACTTTATGTATTATTTTCTTTTCTCTCTCTCTCTCTCTCTCTCTCTCTCTCTCTCTCTCTCTCTCTCTCTCTCTCTCTCTAACTCTTTGAGTGTCAGGTAGATTGTGGCAGAAGGATAGCACCCATGATTGGCTGCCACTCAGTCGTTGCCGATGAAAGAAAGGTAAAAAAACAGAGAAGAAGCAGATGACTCACCTGGAGCTGCATTTTTTAACTTGGCTTGCCATAGATTGTGTGGGTGTGGGGTACACCACAAAGGAAAAGATGAGACGGAAGGGGTCAAGGAGATGTGGGGCAAAGGCATTAGCCAGCAGGCAATAGATGGCGGTAGTGATCCACAGCTAATGGGCATTGGGTGATAGATGGACTCGCCGATGCTAACTGTCTAAGGTGATCCAAGCTTGATCTAATCAGGGTTCATTGACAGTGGAATGAAGGAAAAAGAGACCATAATAGGTAAATCAACACCAGTAGAGAGGCGAGTGAGATAGAGAGAGGTAGGGGTTGGGGGTGGGGTGAACGATGTCCAGCCACTCTGCAGGAGTCTGGCATCACCAGCCCTCTCTCCTTTACTTCATATCTCTACTTCCATCATGGTATACCAAACCAATGGAGATAACTAATGGAGTTTCCTAATGATACAAAGATAAATGGTAAAGATAATATATTACTAGTGCATTTGACAGTTTAGGGGTAGTTAACACAGACTGATCTCACTGTGAATTTGGTGACAGCTGGTCAAAATTTTGTCTGTTAAAATCGTTTTTTACTAAGAGAAAGTTGAATCACTGCCTCTAGAGTGCGATGCTTGAAGTGTTGTTGAAGGTATGGGTAACACAATCTCCACTTTTGGGGTAAATGTCCATAGTGTGCCACCATAAGCAAATAGTTTTTATTTTTTTAATTATGTAATTTAATGTAATGTAATGTAATTTTTAATGTAAATTATGTACACCCTAACCCCAACCCCAAACCTAACTGTCAGTTGAGTAACAAGGTCATTTTAGAACGAAAATGCAACCACGGAAAATACAAAACACTCTCTATTGTTTCTGTGAATGCAATTACTTCCAGGTTCCCACAGGACTAGTGTCTCTGAGGCTACAGATGCAACGCACTATCAGTTGTTCCACAAGTAAAGGTAAAAACATTTAATTGCATTTTAGATGCAAAGATGCCTAAAGTGTGATGCTGTTAAAGTGAGAATGGCATGGTAACCTATGGAATAACATGCTTCGTTACAAATTTACAACAAAAAACAACTCGCTTTTCCTGCCACTCTCTGGACATTTCACCAGGAAACTGGTGCTTAATGAACATGTGCCCATACATTCAACAACACTTCCCGCTTTGGCCATTGGGGCAGTGATTTGAATATTGGGAGTCATAGACCATTTATAGCAGCATATCTTTTGCCATGCTGTTGCCGAATTAACAGTGTCAGTCTGATTAAAACTTTGCTCTGATGGCCCGACCAGCCTAACACAGCAATATTGGCTCATTCAGTGGCGTGAGTTTGGGGTGGGACTATCAGTTGACAAGCCAATGGTGTTCGGGGGTAATATTTGAAACCTGTAAAACTGTTTATAAACAGTCATTATATTTGCAACTCTGTTTGGTGACTCTAGTGTATCCACCAAATACATCTAGACACACATCTGGAATATCGAGTGCGCGCTTGTGTGTGTATGTGTGTGTGCATGTGCACAGTTTTTTACAACATATACATCTCTGCAATAAAAGAGAATAATAAAACTATTTGGATGTGTTTTTTACATAGATAAACACAAGGTTTATATTCATACCTTAGGAAATGCTCTGAGACCCTTAAAGAGATTATGTGTGCAGAAAACTGGATTTCTCTCCTGGTTTCTATATCCACAGTTCTGTTTAATGCAGCAGTTTGTCTACCTTGCACCCAGGCCTGTGTGTGCAATTCTTCTTAGCAGGGGTATTGGCATTTTTTCTTACCACAAGCTTCATCATCATTGTTATTATAATATTTTAATGTTGTTGTCATTGCTGTTGTATTTAAATGCAAAGTGCAGCTGGTTAGTCGAGAAAATGTACGAGGAAGAAATTAGCAAGATTAAACTTAATTTGGCTTGCTTTATTGGTCAGACTGTTACAATTATGCTTTTGCCTATATCTAAAAATGAGAAATATTTTGTAATAAATGTCTCTTTGTATAAGGTGTAAATACATCACCACATGGGGTAGTGCTGATGTTTGAAATTGACTAATTTATGATTATAGGGTAATGTGATGCAGATATGTGTAAACAGCATAATGTTGCGCTCAGAGTTATATTTTATTTTATTTCTTCCCTTTCTGACCTGTTCATTGCATCGATAGCTTTATGTGTCTGAGCGAAAGATTTAAAAGTATCGGTTACCTAACGTAACCTCGGTTCTCTCTAGATGAGGGAACGAGTATTGCATAAGCTAGCTTACGCTACGGGAAAGATTCATCTTTTCTGAGATATTGAAGCCAAAAAATTATCCTTAATTTTGTATCCATTGTCAACGCAGTGTGGCAGCTGCAGACCTTGAGCGGGCTAGCGTGCGAGTTCATTGGTTGCTCTGCGGCAACTGCTGCAGCCTATAGACGAGCTTGGGCGAACTCGCATCCAATGAGAGGCGTCCGCGCGCTCACTGCATCAAAGCCCGCCAAAAAAGGGCGTGACTAGAGTGCATATAAGCGTAGTTCGTAGGCTGGAACCCTGGTTTTCATTGACTGAAGCGAAAAGTCGCTCGTACGCAATACGTTAGGTAACCGATACATTCTCTTACGAGAGGTTCTCTCCTATTGCGTAAGCTAGCTTACGCTATGGGAACCCATTGTCAACGCCGTGCGCGCCAAGCATCCACTGTATGAGCCCCAGGGAATTAAGGGGGGACCCGGGGGAGCCCTTATGAGTGGGGAAATAAGATTTGGCCGGCAAGAATGCGGGTCAGTGTTTGTGTAATATATAAGCACATAGTGGGAAGGGAACGACAGAGCGGCGGTGCCGGTCTGTGTGGAATGTGTCCCATCAGTGCAGCTCACCAGGGGAGCTGTAGCGTATTAAACCGCTAGTAGTTTTGCCTGCAGAGCGGGCACTTCCATATTGTAAAATCTGACAAATGTGGAGGGGGAAGTCCATCCCGCTGCCACACATATGTCGTGAATGGGAATCCCGCTGGACCATGCCCACGAGGATGCCATGCCTCTAGTGGAGTGAGCCCTAATGCCCAACGGGCATGGCAGGTCTTTTGACGCCGTATGCAGCAGCAATAGCGTCCACTATCCATCTAGATAGTGTCTGTTTCGAGGCGGCGAGACCTTTGGTGCGCCCTCGAACGAAACGAAAAGCTGCTCAGAGCGCCTGAAAGCGGCAGAGCGCGTGGTATACAATCTCAGTGCTCTGACTGGGCAAAGGAGATTGGCGTCGCGTTCGCTATCGGATGCTGGTAGCGCCGATAGGGAAATGACCTGTGCTCTGAAAGGAGTACCGATCACCTTGGGAACATAGCCGTGTCTAGGTTTTAAAATGACCTTGGAGTCACTTGGTGCAAACTCAAGACACGCAGCGCTGACAGACAGCGCGTGAAGGTCTCCCACACGTTTGACTGATGACAGGGCAGTCAGAAAAACAGTTTTGAGTGAAAGGTATTTCAAATCCACGGATTGAAGTGGTTCGAAAGGGGGGGCTTTCATAGTTTTGAGAACTATAGAAAGATCCCAGATAGGAACCGATGGGGGGCGCGGGGGGTTCATCCTTCTAGTTCCCCTAAGGAAGCAGATGACCAGCTCATTTTTTTCCCCATGACTGGCCGTGCAGGGGTTCAGCGAACGCCGCAACGGCTGCCACATACACTTTGAGCGTGGATGGGGATCTGCCCTTATCCAGCAGCTCTTGTAGAAATCCGAGCAGCGACGACACCCCACATGTCCGCGGGTCCAGGTCTCTGTCGGTGCACCATTTTGAGAACACAGACCATTTTGACGCATAGAGTCTTCTTGTGGAAGGGGCTCTAGCATGTATAATGGTATTTATTACTCCTTCTGGCAGAGCGACGGGTAGTCGCTGATCACCCACGCATGCAGCTCCAGCTCTGGGTGGGGATGACAGATTGTGCCGCGAGCTTGAGAGAGGAGATCTGCTCTCACTGGGATGGGCCACGGCGCTGTCAGTGACAGCTGCGTAAGCTCCGGGAACCATGTCTGATTCTCCCAACGCGGGCTATGAGGAGCACCGAAGTGACGCTGCTTCCTGATCCTCTGCATTACCTGTGGTAATAGCGAGATGGGGGGAAGGCGTAAAGCGGGCACCTGGGCCAGTCCTGGGCCAGCGCATCCTCGCTTTTCGAGAAAAATATCGGGCAGTGAGAGTTCTCTTCTGACACAAAGAGGTCTATCTCTGCTCTGCCGAATAGGTGCCATAACGCCTGGACTGTTTGAGCTGCAGGGACCATTCCCCTGGGGAATATTGTCTCTGGACAGTCTGTCCGGCCGCCGCTCAGGTGGCCTGGCACGCGCGTTGCCCTCAGCGAGCGCAGGTGGCACTGGGACCAACTCAGTATGCGCTCGGCCAGATGGAAAAGGTTCCTGGATCTGATACCGCCCTGACGGTTTAGGTAGGATACCACAGATCTGTTGTCCGAACGGACCAGGACGCGGTGACCCTGAATGACCGGAGAAAGCGCACGAGCGCGCACTCGACCGCTATCATTTCCAGACAATTTATGTGAAGGAGCATTTCCTGAACTGACCATAGGCCTAAAACCGAGAGCCCTCGCGAGACCGCGCTCCAACCCGTGTTGGACGCCGCCTGTCGAGATGACTTTTCGGCGAGATACAGCTCCCATTGTCACTCCTCGCTGATACCACTCGGCCACTGTCCAAGGCTGCAGAGCTGAAATACAGGTCTGAGTCACTTTGATGGGCTGGCGGCCTGTGGCCCAAGCCCGGCGAGACGCGCTGGTGCTTAGCCAATGCTGAAGCGGGCGATGTGCAGTAAACCCAGCTGAAGTACTGCTGCGGCTGAGGCCATGTAACCTAGCACTCTCTGGAATTTCTTCAGAGGCGTGAGGCTGTTCATCTGAAAAGATGCGGCTAGTCGCTGAACACGGCGCGCGCTGTGTAGATTAGCGAGCCGCCATTGCCACGGAGTCTAGTTCTATCCCAAGGAAGGAAATTGTCTGACTGGGCTGTAGTGAGCTCTTGGTCCAATTGACTGCAAGACCCAAACTGTTCAGATGGCTGAGGAGAACTGCTCTGTGAGACAGAAGCTCCATATGTGACTGAGCCATAATCAGCCAGTCGTCCAAATAGTTCAGAATTCGCAAACCCTGACTCCGCAGGGGTGCGAAGCCGCGATCCATGCACTTCGTGAAAGTACGGGTGCTAAGGACAGGCCGAACGGAAGGACGGTGTATTGATAAACCTGGCCGCCGAAGGCTAATCTCAAGAATGGCCTGTGACGGGATTTATCTGAATCTGAAAGTATGCATCTTTCAGATCGAGAGAAATAAACCAGTCCCCTGGCGCATCATGCGCGAGGAGTTTCCTGATTGTAAGCATTTTGAACAGTCTTTTGCAAGCACCTTGTTCAAAACCCTGAGATCTAATATGGGTCTGAGGCCGCCGTCTTTCTTGGGAACAAGAAAATAACGGCTGTAAAGCCCCGACTCGCTCAGAGAGGGTGGCACTTTCTCTATGGCCCTTTTGCACAGAAGGCTTGCTATTTCTGAACGAAGCATGCGCGCTGCTTCCGTGTTCACAGTGGTTTCGAGCCGCTCTGAAGCGAGGAGGGCGGCGATCGAACTGTAGCAAATAGCCCTGTTGTATTGTGCTTAACACCCACTTGGATATCCCTGGAATAGCTTCCCACGCTTTGAAGCGTAACGCTAGAGGGTGAATGGCCAATTCGCTCTGATTGCCGCACACAGAGCGCAGAATAAAATGTGTGAGCCGCTTAGTGTGTTTATGCATGATTGCTCGCAGACAGCATGAACAGGCTGTTTTGTGAGTGACTTCCGATTGGAATGAATGGGGAAAGAGTCACATCTGTTACGTGATGCGCAAGCATAGTCATGGGCACGGGACTTACACACAGAGGAATGTTTGCTGGCCGTGTAACAGAGCGGGCAGAGAATGGGCGCTGCGACGTATTCGTGGGCGCATTTATCGACTCTAGCGCTCAAGCGGTTCAGTAATCGCTTTATGTGAGCGTGCTCTGGTGGGGACACGAGACATGCAGTGCTTGTGTGCAGAAGTGAACACTGGATTGTGGGCACGCTTTCACACATAGGGCTGGTCGTGGTGACAGAGCGGCCAGAGAATGGGCGCACGACGCATTTGTGGGAGACTTTATGAGAGCGTGCGTTCTGATAGGGGCACGGGATGTGTTATGCTTGTGTGTAGGGGCTAACACAGGGTTGTGGGCACATTTTCTACACATAAGACATGTTTGCTCTTTACAAGATTTATTTGGGTCGCCGTGAAAATGGCGCTTGAGTGCAGGCAAGCGGGCAGTGTCACCGCTTGTTGGCTGCTAAATTCACCACTGCAGTAGCCTGAGAGAAGGGGACTGACAGGGGCTAAGCTTTGACGGTGGTCCGCCGCGGCGGACTGAGCCGCCGCTTGTTCAACAAAGCTAGGAGGACTTCGGTTGTTCAGGTTTCAGCGCAATCTTAGGCCGAGGCCCGCGGGGGCGGTGGTCTACGGCGCTGTCTGAGCGCGATCTGGGGCAGCCGCCCTGTCGGCGCTGGGAAGTCTGGCTTTGTTGAGCTGGGCGCTGTGAAGATGCTCATGCAGGAGGCTGGTTACGTGGGCAGCCTGCAGAGGAGCTAGCGCGGCAAGGCAGGAAGAGATTCATGGCTTGGGTGGCTTTCTGGACTTCCAAAACGGTCAACAATGCCACTTACCGCGGAACCGAAGAGACCGGACGGAGAGAGCGGCGCTGAGGAACGTGGAGCTCAGTTTCTCCCATGTCAGCTAGCGCTAGCCACAGGTGTCTCTCGGTTACAGTCAGCAAGGCCATGCACTTCCCTATAGCTTGGGCTGCAGCTTTGGTGGCGCTGAAGGGCGAGGTCCGTCAGCGCCCTTAGATCTGTTACAGCCTCTGGGTGCCTGCCTCTCTCATCCCACTCCCGAAGTAGGTCCGCTTGGAGGATCTGCAAGACGGCCATGGAATGCAGAGCAGATGCGGCTTGGCCGGCGGCGGAATAGGCGCGGCCAACACAGGCGGTAGTTCTGCAGGCCTTAGACGGGAGCACTGGTTTAGACCGCCATCTCGCGGAGGGCAGGCAAAGGTGTGCTGCTACCGAATCCTCGACCGGGGGTATGGAAGCGAGAGCGGTGGAGACGTGGGATCGAGTCCTGGCCGAGAGAGGTGCGTTCCACGATTTAGAGAGCTCGGCGTGGAGTTCCGGCAGGAAGGGAGCGGCCCGGGCCGCGGGCGCCGCGTGGTGACGGCTTTGAAGAAAACAGCCGTTGAGTCTGTTGGGAGCCTGCTCAGGGGCGGTGACCACTCGAGCCCGAGGCGGTCGACGGCCTGTGTGAGGAGGCGTATCAGTTCCCCTTCGACTCCGGCGCGGGTCCTGCTGGATTCCTGGGCCGCTGAGGAGGCTTGTGACCACTCCTGCTGTCCGAGCCATGATGGAACAGCAGCCTTTGTCCTCCGCCGCTCCCGAGGTGGCAGCAGTGCGGCCGCCGGCGGCAACTGCGCGGTCCCGGGGCGGGAGGGTGAACGCGATGCTCGAGGGAGGGGCTCCGGCGAGACAGTCGCTTCTAAAACCGGTTCCGCAGCCTTTGGGAGTGGGCGCTTCGCGGCGCGGCGAAACAGAAGGCGCGGCAGCTCGGTTTTGCATACTCGAGTCAAGCCCGCAGGGTCGACATCGGAAGCTCCTCGCAGAGGTCGCATCCGCCGCCAGTGAGGGCGCAGCTCTGCATGCCCCAGTCCCAGGCAGAGAGCGCAGATGATGTGTCGGTCTCCGGCGCTGAGAGGAGCGCGCATGAGCCGCAGGAAGTGCGAGGCATCTTTAAAAAGACGCCGATACTCTTTTGTGAAGTTCGCTGAGGAACTTAGCTTGCTCTAAAAGGATACGCTGCCGGATGGCGTAGCTCGCAGGATGGCTGAAGGTGGCGAAGACGGCCGGCTTCTTCGAGCGCTGTCCACGCTTGCTAGATGCCCCTCGAACGGCGACGCGCTTCCAGTTCAGAGATGCGAAGAGCTTCGCTGAAGAGATGAAAATCAGGGTTCCAGCCTACTGAACTACGCTTATATGCACTCAAGTCACGCCCTTTTGGCGGGCTTTGATGCAGTGAGCGCGCGGACGCCTCTCATTGGATGCGAGTTCGCCCAAGCTCGTCTATAGGCTGCAGCAGTTGCCGCAGAGCAACCAATGAGCTCGCTAGCTAGCCCGCTCAAGGTCTGCAGCTGCCGCACTGCGTTGACAATGGATACAAAATTAAGGATAATTTTTTGGCTTCAATATCTCAGAAAAGATTAATCTTTCCCGTAGCGTAAGCTAGCTTACGCAATACGAGAGAACCTCTCGTAAGAGAACCGCTATTTATAGAGGGACACATTTATTTTGCCACATTTATTTAGCCTTTCGCTATTTGGCCAAAGTTTTAAAACATGCTTTTTATTTACTCATACTGAAATAAAAAAAAGTGACAAATGATTAGACTTTATAAACAATAAATACAAAATAAATAATTAAAAACAGAGATACCATATGGCAAACACAGTTATGCAGATGTGCCAAAGGCCTATGTGAAATTGAGACCATAGGAGTTCAATGATAAAAACTGATGAAAATTTTTAAAGTAAAGGACGCACTTATGCAGAGTTCTCGCAAAACACACTCGCACACATGCATAAACACTTTGTACACTACCGTCCAGTGCATTTGTCTGTACATTTATGCTTCATCTACTACTGGATACTGTAGGATTACAATGAAAAACAACCTGGTCTCATAGAATCATATTACTATACCTACATTTTGGAAAAATACATTAACGTGGCTTGCTGTACATATTGCGGCAGTTTTCTGGTAAAGTGAATATTAAATTCACTATGAAAGCATTGACTTTTATTACCTTTCACACAAATCATGAGTGAAAGGGCAGATCTAAAAACTTTCACTATACTGCACGTCTTGTAAGACGATACATTTTAACGTTTGAATTACTCAACCGACTACTTTACAAGGTTGTTTGAGCTGGTAGAGCGTTAACTTGCGATGTAAAGGACAAGGGTATGAGTTATGAATAGCATCCGTGTCGACACATGAGCCGAAAGTGTCATAGAAGCTTTACAAAATGATATGGTTGCTTCAGAAATAGTGTTTCAAATGTTACAATAGCTTTTCTTGACAGTATCGGTTAGGATTAGGTTTACATTGTAGGGTAGGGAGGTAGGTTTTGTTGATTTAAGACTCGATAGAGCATTAACCTTAAAAACTCATCTGTTTTGGAAAACAAATGTACTCGCTTCTAGTGCCACACAGGGGACATCTTTCCTCAGAACTGCCGCGATATTTGTAAGCAACCATTTAATATAATTTTGCAAACATTTCACCAAAGTCTCTTGATTTCCATGAGATCAGGCTGATTAAAACCCCATCATAATACCATAAAATGGCTTAACAAGCACAATTTTCTTTCCTATGTTGACATATTTCTTGAAACATTACATTTTCTAGGGGCATATCGAAGAGCTTGGCCCTTTTTTTAAATAGCCAATGGGTTTTAGTTTATGACACAAGCATGAACCATTATTAGCTACTTGCTATTGCTAATTGGAAGCAGGTGTTATTAAAGAGCATTATTTTGGACACTCATGGCCATTAGTGCATGAGGGGTCATTTAGGTATGTTTTTCCCCGGAGGAGATTGTGTTGATGTGCAAATCTGTATATGAACTAAAAGTTAATGTCAACTTTTAGGAGTTCACTATCATCTTGATGAACTCAAAGCTAATAATCATGGAATAAAAGCTACAAAACTAAAATTTTGAATACAGTTTTTCTCTACCAGAGAGGAAATGTCAAAATGTGTTTAATAAAATTAGATCTGACAGGTATTTATTTATTTATTTAGCTTATCTGATGTGGGCAACCACAGATAAGGATTATTGATCACGGCCACAAGACAGTAATGTGATTTGACTGAAACTGATACACAGTAATGTCAATGACACAGCAGTGATCCACACAAAACATCAAAATGTGCAAAAGGGCATTAACAGTAGGTTTCCGCTTCAAACTCTCCAAGATTTGAATGCTCATCCTCTCTCTGATTAAGAGAGTCAATATGAATTCCAGTCATATAAAGTTTAAAACTTTCATGTGTAGTGGGGTTCAAAAGTCTTAGGAGTTCAATTTCAGATTTTCTATGTACAGTATTCTAAGTTTGCATGCACGCCGCTCTCAAATGTGTCAGGGCATGAGCACTAACTTCTTGATCATCTTTAAAATGAGTCTTTATATTGCATCACTCAATTCTATTAGAGAAAATTCATCAGTCGATCTATGGTATTACCACTCTTTCTCTCTCTTTCTCTACATGCTACATTGCGCAGGCATGGATTGGTCATTCCCGGTAAGAGCATTCTTTGAAATGCACCAAGGATGCCTTAGTTCAGGAGTGGTGTTGTAGTTGAGGAGTAGAGAGTATCAGAGTGATTATACTGTGTGTTGAGCTGTTTTATAGCTTGTGAGAGTAACTGATTCCATTCATTTTCTTTACCTGCTTCTTCTTTAAATTGAACCTTGTTTATATGGCTAATGAACGCTCATAATTGCAAATTGTGTATATATTGGATATAACCATTTCTTCACTACGGAATCCGTAGGGGTTGGGTGTCATTTATTTTCCAGAATAATAAGAATAATATTTTTTTTGAAAGAAACGGAAATCTGGTTGTCAGACAATCTTAATTTGTATTGCACCTTGCCACTTCGTAACATAAACTGGGGGCTCGTCTAAAAAGCAGGTTGATAAAGCATTAAAAACCCTTCTTGTGGCTGCATGTTGGGTAAGTCCTTTAATCTTTTTCTTTGTTTGGCTGATTTCTTTTTGGTGTGGGAGTGGTTAGTTAGTAGTGGGATTATGGAGTTTGATCTAATTGCCATCATGCTAACTCCAAGCACGTAGCAGTTCAATCGTTGCAGGAAGGATGATTTGTTTAGAATAGCAGCATTCTTTCAAATAAATGTGCCCCTTTGAGCCTCAAAGAAGGAGGTCAAAAAAGTGTTGCACCAAGAATTGATTTTGCAACAAATTTTTCCCGATAGTGGGTGATGCGGTGGATTGTGATGATGAGGATGGTGCTACTGCAGCAGTGGAGGCCGACGAGAAGCCCACTTCTGCAATACTGTACCCTGTACGCCCTAAAAACACACTCCCTGTATTGCAAAGTATCCCACTCTATATGACTCAGACTGACCCAAAGTTAGCATTAAGACTGAAGGAGTTAGAGCTCGAAGTGGAATGGAAGGAGAACAAGACTAAACGGCTCTGGTTGCGAGAATTGGAGATGGAGTTGGAAAAGGAGACTATGAAATACGAGTTTCGCAGTCCGCCTCCTCCGGCTATGGATTTGCTTGAGAGTTGTCCTGCCTCTCCTTCTTTTGCTCAGCTTCCCTCTGCAGCTGTGCTGATCACTTCCAGTCGAGCTTCTTTACAGGAGGTGAGTGATGCAGCAGTATTCGATGTGAGCATACATATCAATCTGGTGCCACCCTTCATAGAAGCCGAAGTTGACTCATATTTCACTGCTTTCGAGTGAATGGCAGCAACTTGCAGTGGCCTAAAGAAATGTGGGCTCTTTTGTTGCAGTGTAAGCTTGTGGAAAAGCCCTGGAAGTCTGTTCCTCATTGTCAACAGAGCAAAGTCTTGATTACGATGTGGTTAAAAAGACTGTTCTCCCTGTTTATGAGCTAGTGCCTGAGGCTTATAGACAAAAATTCAGAGCCCATAAGAAAGCAGATAAACAAACATTTGCGGAGATTGTGAGGGGAAAAAAAACCCTCTTTGACAAGTGGTGTGCTGCTAGCAAGACAACAACTTTTGAAAAGTTACAAGAGTTACTTTTATAGGAAGATTTCAAGAGTTGTGTGTCTGAAAATTTAGTTGTGAATTTAAATGAACAGAAAGTAACGTCATGCTTGCTGATGAGTTTATGCTAACAGACAGAACCGTTTTCTCACTTGTGGTGAGATTTGATAAGGTCGCTGTCCAGAGTGCTGAAGTGCAGGTGAAGGGAGCCATGGGGGGTAGTTCCAAGCAAGACGCAAAGCTGCTCCAAGTTGGACAGGTGATGGACGGGTATTTTTTAAAACCCAGAGAAGACAAAAATCCACAAATGGTCTTGGACTACAACGACTTGGACTTCAGCTGCCAATGCATTAATGCCCGTTGGCCCCTTGAATGTGGCTGCCTGCACTCAACTCACTGTGGATGGAGTCAAGCTTATCTTTGGAAAAGATTTGACGGGAGGTAAAGTATTTTCCCAGACCATTGTTGTGGACAACCTCAAAGCAGTTAGTAACACAGTTTAGCCAGTTTCCTGATGTGTTTCCAGACTCATTTCTTGTATTGCCTAATGAGAGTGTGGAAGATAGAATTTTTGTTGAACCAAAAATCTAAATGTCTATTTGTGTAAAATTCCATTTGCAGATTGGTTGCAAACAGCTGGCTGCTGCGCAAAACGACCTGTCAGTAGTTGAGTGTATGGCAGCAACAACAGACTAATTTACTTCTGGGATAATGATATCCTTATGTTTAAGTGAGAAGCTGATGATAGTGCATGTCACATTTTGTGGTCCCCATGAGTTATCGTTCCCAAATACTAGCACTTGCTCATGATAACATTCTCTCAGGACATTTAGGGATTAGGAAAATATATGACTGCATGCTACAATACTTCTTCTGGCATGGTTTGAAATCCGATGTAGCCGCCTCCAGCTGCTTGTGCCACTTCTATCAGCTGGTGGGCAAACCAAACCAGATGATACCTTCTGCACCATTGTATCCAATTCCTGTAATAACATTCCCATAACATTCGAATGCATCAATATGGATTGCTTAGGTCCGTTACTGAAATCAAAATCTGGACATCAGTGCGTACTAACCATTATGTGTGGTGTTAAACGCTTTCTAAACGTCTGTTCCGTTGTGCAGTATTAAAGACAAAGCTGTGGTTAAAGAGCTGATTGATTTATGCTCTACTTTCGGTTTACCAAAAATCATTCAGACCAAGGTTATAACTTTACCTCCACACTGTTTTCACAGATTCTCTGTGAACTTGCAGTCGTGTAGCAGGTCACAAATGGTACATTGGACTCAAGACCTAGACAGACACTGTCACCAGGCTCCAACACCCTTTTGATCTGTAAAGAGGATATGTCACCAGTAAAAGGGCAGAGAATGCTCTGTCTCCGTTCCATTACACACATCATTAATTATGAAGAAAATCATCAAATGCGTCTATTCATCTCAGCGCACTCTAACATACAGAGATTATATTAGCCATAACAGTTAACAAGAGAAAAAAAGATAAACTGCAAACACATAATCTTTACAAAAAAATAGGAAAAATAAATCAAATAAAATAAATTATAAATAAATACCTATATAATTATGGACAGCGTAAAATAACACATATATCGATATGGTACCACCCAAATATGTGCATTATTAACAGATGTCTGAATACTTATACATCACAGTTATACAATACATCATATTATGATATTATAATTGTCATCACTTTATATATAGCACCATAATATATAATGCTTTTGTAACGTTTGGGTGTCACTGGATACAAGAGGAGACGCAGGAGTTGGAACTGCAGATCCTTTATTCACAATCACTGGAGTAGAGCAAACACTGGAGTAGAGCAAACACTAACACCTGAAACATAACATTCCAAACATCAAACTTCATTACAATTCAAGGATTGACCCAGACTGACAAAACTAAAGAGTATATATATATATACACTTAGGTTTAAAAGAGGGAATGACGCACATGTGGGGATAATGGAGTAATCAGGGCAGTGACTTATGGGAAATGTAGTGAGGGAGAGAACTTCAAAATAAGAGTCCTTGAATAAGGTGCAGACAGACTGTGACAGCGTTATGTTATAAACCATTATTACGTTGCTTCAGGCCCATACCACGTGCACAATATGCCGCATGCAGAGCACACCAGGTGCAAAGATTGTACTACAAGCATAACGTATATTTCAGAACATATACCATCACTATAACAATTAATTAACCACATGAACACATATAACATATTATTAACATACCTGTAAAGATAATATGTCACCAGTAAAACAGTGGAAACTGCTCTCACTCCAATACGGTACACACTAAACATATAATGCTAATTAGCCAAGATCTCGAAGTAAATCAAAACCCACATACTACATTATCATTCAATCTGCATATTATTCATATCACTGCATTTATTCAATAAAACGTTGCATCAATTATGGAGAGAATCATCACATGTGTCTGTTCATCTCAATGCACTCTAATGCCGAGTTTACACGACACAATTTTTTGCCCGATTTTCACTCACTGACAGTTTTGTGGAGATTGCCGACAAAAGGCCGAAATCAGAGTCAAATCAGAGTGCGCTCCCATGAGTGATGAACACAATGTATGAATTATCACGTGATCTGAGAGAAGTGTCGACACGTCACCATTTTCAGCCAGATATCTAGACATGTTAAATATCTAGACCTGTATGCTATTCCAAATCACACAATGTGAAATGTGTTTTGACCGAATACAACTGCAGCGTTGACCTACAGCCAATGAGAGATCAAGAAACGAGGAATGGAAAGTTTCAGTGGGAGGAGTCCTGATTTACCTGCAACAGAAAATGTACTAGCATGCATACGCTGCAATATCAAGAAGTCTCATTGAACCTCATTGAAGAAATGTAGGAAAAATTTGTGGAACATTGGCAGGAGCACCAGTGCCTATTTGATGTTTCCTCTGAACTGTACCACAACCGGGTGGAGAAAGAGAAGAGTTGGAGAGAAATTGCCAATTCTCTTTGACAATCAGGTAAGGAAATATTTAGATTTTTCAGTAGGAGGTACCTTTTCATTTGTAATCAATAAAATATGTGATGCCTTTACACATTATGTAAAGGCGATTAAAAACATACACGTCATATTCAGAAATGCATAAGATATGATCATGCATTTGTTTTCATATCTCGTATCACTTCTCATGTGTACTCTGTTGTGAAATGTATTTTGGAGTACAGGCAGAGTCGTTGGGGATTCCTCAATATTGAAATGTTTTGTAATGTGTTCACCCCTGTCGCCGATTCCTCATGTAATTAGAAAACCCTACGACTTCCTTGACAAGACAGAGAGATGTGTAATTTGAACGGTACCACAATCCGACATCTTTGAAAGTCGTGTAGTGTGTTGGAGGCATAACAGACTGAGATGACACATATGTTGTGCAAGCAAAATACTAGAAGCGCTTCACTGATGCATTCCCCCTCCACACAAATACTCCAGTGGGCAGATAAATATAGTTCCAGAACTCCTATAACACGCATTACTTGGAAACAACACTGAACAAAATTGTGTGAAGTTCACTAAACCAGGATTATAATACATAATATAAACATAAGAAATATAGAAAATAAAATAAAATAACAGGAATTACATTTTACTACAGCTACACAAGCAGCAGTGTAAGCGAGTCTCTGGGCGCACTTGAACATTTCCACCAGACCCTCAAAACCATGCTGCGCACATTCTGTGTGCAGAGTTTTCAGCCTGGCGACTCGGTCCTCGTTCTTCTCCCATTCCGGGTTCCATGCTGCAGGCGAGATTTTTGGGTCCCTTCATAACTGAGACAAACATTTGTGAAACTAACTACATAATCCACACCTTCGATTGTAAACGAAAGACTTGTGTTTGTCATGTGAATTTGCTCAAACCCTACGTTGACAGCATCATTGGTCTTTCGTTTGTTGGTGCTGAATCTGTGCCTGTCGCTGCTGTCACAATATTTCCTCTCTGTGTCAGCATGGAGGATGATGGAGTGGATGGCCGTGATGAAGCAAAACTGTGTGCCAGGTTATCCAATTCAGAAATGTTGCTGGATATTGATAATCAGTTGGATTATCTTCCTGAATGGCATCGTAACAACATTGACAGATTCAGCACAAACAAACGAATGACCAATGATGCTGTCAACGAACGATTTGAGCATATTCACGTGACAAACACGAGTCTTTCGTTTACAATCGGAGGTGTGGATTATGTAATTAGTTTCACTCATTTTTGTCTCAGTTACGTAGGGTCCCACAAATCTTGCCTGCAGCATGGAACCTGTAATAGGGAGAAGAAAGGCTGAAAACTCTGATAAGTACTCCGTTTATCATATGTCTTTTCATTTTCATTTATGCTGTCTCATACATGCGATGCAATCATTCACAAACTTGACTTGCATAATCAAATATTGACAGAGGTGATTGTGAAATTGTGTTTAAAGCTTCCAAGGATCTTCTCTATAGCGCTCCTGTTCTCCTCGCCCCTAATTTCACTTGTCCATTCAAGTTGGAGGTGGACACGAGTGCCTTGGGAGCAGGCGCTGAGTTATTACAAGAAAGTGAGTTAGGAATTTAACACCCAGTTTGTTATTTTTAAAAGAAATTCTCTAAAGCCCAACCAAACTAAAGCACATCTGAGAAAGAAGCCCTAGTGTTGCTCCTAGCCCTTCAAAACTTTGGGGTTTATATTGGTGGCAGTGCTTTACAGGTGGTGGTATATACTGACCACAATCCCCTTATCATCCTCATGCGCATGTTCATCTCAAACCAAAGGCTGATGGGGTGGTCTTTGGTGGTTCAGGAATTTAACATTGACATATGTCACAAGAAGGGCACCAAAAATGTTTTGGCAGACACATTTTCTCGTGCTCATGAATAATCAGTCTGAGATTAATATATTTTAGTCAAACAGTTTGACTTTTATGGGTGGGGGTGTTACAGACGTATTGCTTTCTTATCTGTGAGTCTCTCTCTCTCTCTCTCTCTCTCTCTCTCTCTCTCTCTCTCTCTCTCTCTCTATTTCGCTATTTTACTTAACTCCGCCCTCATTGGATGCGCTCCATGGCGCACACACAGAAGATCGTTCCCGGGAAGATCCTTGGAAATGCACCATGGATGCCTTAGTTCAGGAGTGGTGTTGTAGTTGAGGAGTAGAGATGTTTCAGAGTGATTATAGTGTGTGTTTAGCTGTTTTATAACTTGTGAGAGTTACTAATTTCATTTATTTTCTTTACCTGCTTCTTCTTTAGTTTGAACTTATTTAGGTGGCAAGTTAATGCCCTTAATTGTAAATAGTGCATATATTGTATACAAACTTTCCTTCACCACAGGAGCCGTAGGGGCTGGGTGCCTTTTATTTACACCGAATGTATCTTTTTTCTCATGTTATAGGTTTAAGTAAGGTAAGAACTCTGTAGGTTTGTTTAATTCTTTTTTGAGAGACAGTTTAGTTATTTTTGGATACAGTTAGTTGTGTTTTCTTTTTATTGTTTTGGCCTTGCTCAACCCTGAAGTACATTTTTGCTTCCTTTGTGAAAAAAGCGTTGAAAGAAACGGAAATCTGGTTGTCAGACAATCTTTATTTATGTTATACACTGCCTCTTACTGGGGTCATAGCTATCTTTAACCTTAGGTTAACTCAGCTCCTGTGGATTAATTGGCCTCCATGTGAGTAAACCAATCTAGATGCTGAGATAATCCTGGAAAGACATGATTAGCATGGCGATAGACCCTAAAGCACAGCCACTGTGCCACTTCTGGAGCATCATCACCAGATGCTGCAATGGTTGTCTGGTTTCTAGCATTGAAAAGATGTTCTGAACGAGGTAGACTATAATACGACATGCAAAAATATACCACGATTATGTGATATCAGACTGATCTCACAGTGAAATCAGAAACAGTAGGTTGACTTTTCTTTAGCTGAAACCGTCTGTGCTTACCGAAATTAGAAGGAAAAATGCAACCTCCAAATTTTGCTTGTCACTGTTTATGTGAACACAATTACATGGTTTCAGTGCTGGATTTTAATCCATATCTCCTGAGCTGCTAATAAAACATGCTTCTGGTTGCACCACAGGGGAAGGTAAACACACCGGAGCTGATGCAAAAATGTATGAGAGGAGATCCAGCTTGAGAGTGAGTCATTATAATGTGGCTGATCCTAGGATACCAAAACTCTCTGAAAAAACATGCCGACTTCCTGTATGATCATGTTTTTGAGATATGTATGAACTCAATTATTTATATATTTATTAATGTATATTCAAGGATTAGCCACAACATTAAAACCATTGACAGGTGAAGTGAATAACTTGTATTATCTTGTTACAATGGCACCTGTCAAGGATATATTAGGCAGCAAGTGAAACAGTCAGTTCCTTAATTTCATGTATTGGAAGCAGGAAAAATGGGCAAGCGTAAGGATCTGAACGATTTTGACAAGGGCCAAATTGTGATGACTAGACAACAGGGTCAGAGCATCTCTAAAACGGTAGGTCTTGTGGGGTGTTCCCGGTATGCAGTGGTTAGTACCTAACAAAAGTGGTCCAAGGAAGGACAACCGGTGAACCAGCGAAATGGTTCACTGATGTGCTTGGGGACCAAAGACTAGCCCCTCTTGTCCAATCCCACAGAAGAGCTACTATAGCACAAATGGCTGAAAAACTTAAAGCTGGCCATGATAGAAAGGTGTAAGGATACAAAGTGCATCGCAGCTTGCCGCGTATGGTGCCGCATAGCCGAAGGGTGCCCATGCTGACCCCTGTCCACCGCCGAAAGCGCCTACAATAGACAAGTGAGCATCAGAGTATCATGGAGTAATAGAGGGAGGTGGCCTGGTCTGATGAATCACAATTACTTTTAGATCATGTGGATGGCCGGGAGCATGTGTGTCATTTACCCGGGAAAGAGATGGCAACAGGATGTACCATGGGAATAAGGCATGCCGGCAAAGGCAGTGTGATGCTCTGGGCAAAGTTCTGTTTGGAAACCTTGGATCCTGGCATTCATGTTGAAATTACTTTGACATGTACCAACGACCTAAAGATTTTTTAGACCACGTACACCCCTTCATGGCAACAGCATTCCCTGATGTCAGTGGCCATTTTCAGCAGGAAAAGTTGTGCCCTACCACCCTGCAAAAATTGTTCAGTAATGGTTTGACAAAGAGTTCAAGGTGTTGACTTGGCCTCAAAATTCCCCAGATCTCAATCCGATTGAACATCGATGGGATGTGCTGGTGTGATCCATGGAGGCACCACCTTGCAACTTACAGGACTTAAAGGATCTGCTGCTAACATCTTAGTGCCAGATACCACAGGACACCTTCAAAGGTCTTGTGAAGTCCATGCCTCAACAGGTTAGAGCTGTTTTGGTGGCACGAGGGGGACCTACACGATATTAGGCAGGTGGTTTTAATGTTGTGGCTGATTGGTGTATATGCATGCAGCATTATCAAACCACACTGGCATAGTTTAAGGCAAGGGTAAACCATTTTATGAATGCACATTTTTACCAAAAGGTTTAAAGATTGAGTTCACCCAAAAATGAAAATGTTCTCATCATTCACTCATCCGCATGCCATCCCAGATGTGTATGACTTTCTTTCTTCTGCAGAACACAAGAGAAGATTTTTAGAAGAATATATCAGCTCTGTAGGTCCATAGAATGCAAGAAAATGGTGATAAGTACTTATAAGCTTAAAAAATGAGATAAAATCAACATAAATATAATCCATCAGACCCCAGTGGTTTAATCAATGTCTTCTGAAGTGATCCAGTTGGTTTTGGATGAGAACAGAACAAATTATAAATCCTTTTTACTGTACATCTTTACAGCAGTATTTTTAGTGATCATGATTTCAAGCTCTATTACACTTCTAATAGTGCCAGGTGTAGATATTGTTTTGGTGGTTGTGATTGTTGGGATTTGTTCCCCTGTCACCACTCAAATTTAACATGCAACCTATGCCACTGGTTAAGTACTTTTGGAAAGTGTTGTCACCAAAGATCAATGTTTCATTAATTGTATATTTTTTCCTGCAAGAAGGGTAAACATTTTCAATAGCCAAGGCTTTAAGGTATTGTATGTGACTATACAGATATTGACTTTCAAAAATGATCCTACCATAAGAAACATTCACTGGCGTAAAAAGAGTGACAACTAGCCCTGGTCTTACCTATATATAATGCAAGAATACAGATTCATGACCAGTAACAAATATTTACAGCTGGTAAATTTTGTGTGTACTGTATATATTATATATATGTATATATAAATATATATACAGTAAATGGCCTATGAAGTCCTTAGAAACCAACATAGTGATGTTTGTGAGCAAATAAATAATTCTACATTAATGTTTTTGGGGTCTATCATGAATATTATGATGACTAATTGCCGCTCTCCTAAAGTTCTGCAGAAAAAACATTATGACAAGCTTATTTGAAATAATGAATATTGCTCCGGTGTTGCTGCATATTCCTGTGAGCTCCTCACCTCTCAACACCTACACTGTTAGCTGCAGTGAGGAGTGTTTCCCATAGCTGTCAATTTACATTCACATGAAGACAATGAGTGAAGGGCCGCCACACACCTACCTCAACTGTGAATTAGTCGTGACTGCGTAATTAGTCAGACTAGCTCTGACAGGCCAGTTTGAAGAGATCAAAATTTATTTAAAGCAGAGATGGCAGAATGGACAAATGTTCTCAAGCAATCCAATTCAACAATTGTCTTTTAAAAGCTTCTCAATCCAGCAATTACAAAATAATAATAATAATAAATAAATAAATAAATAATTCACAAGAATAAATATGTATGCACTAATGTATTTGACACAGAGTTAATAGTGGGTCTGAAGAGAACAGTGATAATTTGAAATGCCCCTACAAATAAGTTATGACACAATAATGCTATGGAATTTTCTGTGCAGAAATTTACATGACAGAGGATTATTATTATTAGAGGCAGGACTGGACTGGGAAGATAAATCTGCCCAGGATTTTACATGGCAACTGGGGGGGTTCGCTGTCCTTTTCTACATATTGCGGTGCCATTTTGATGTCTGTTTTGCATAACATGGCAGCTCATTTTAGCTTATCGTGGCCAATTTGGCGCATTTCACGGCTGACCCACCAGCCCCGCTCGGTTCTCCCGATGGCCAGTCTTCCCCTGATTGGCCCCAAAGTGCTTCGGCCCTCCGGAAAAATGCCCAGTATGCCAGATTACCAGTCCAGCCCTGATTAGGGGTCAAGCCCATAGAACTGCTTGCGGGAAAGTTTTGAAATTTGGCACACAGATAGAAGACAGTCTGATCAGATACCACAGCAAATTTGGCATCTCTACCGCAAACCTTATGGTGCCACCAACTGCCCAAATTTGCAATCACGTTTATGTTAATAACTTTTGAAACGTCACTCCTAGAAACAAATTTTTTTTTTTTTGCGTTGATTCCTTGGCTCAAAACAATTTGACCATATTATGTCATTACCCGTCATGAAAATTTTTGCGGCATTTTACATTTTCTGAAAAACCTCCTTTTTTTAACTCGTCCTAGGCTTGTCCGATTTGCTGAATTTTATGGACGACTTGCGTGTCTTTACGAATCTCGGTATATGTCTTTAGCACTATGCTCTGAAGGGACTCAAAACGTTTCGTGAGAGCGCCACCTTGTGGTCAAAAATTATAATGCCATTTCTAAAAATGCTTATAGCTATTGACTCCTTTCGCCTACTGTCATGAGACTGGTCTTGATAGATTCCGTGGTTCATGCCTAGAACAATGATACCAATTATGTCATGATCGAGCAAACTTCCTGTTTGATAACCTACTTTTTCGAACTCCTCCTAGACTTTTTTCCGAATTTCACAAAAATTGGCCTGCATCATCTAGAGGCACTCGCGAAATATGTATTAACAGAATTTTGATGAGCCATACCATTTTTGAATTGCGCTTCAACAAATTTGACCAAGAATGCGCAAAATGTAAGGCTGTATGAGGCTTGAGGCTGTATCTCCACAATGTTTTAAGGGATTGAGACGAAACTTGGTGCTTGTCATCACTATTAGGCCCTGGGGTTACCTAGATTTTTTTGGCTTATAACTCTTGAACACTTTTGCTGAAAATAACAAAAATTGTCTCTTTAGATCTTAATCATCTTAACTTCCACAGTGTAGAGAAAAGGGACAAAAAGAAGGTATAGAAAGGGAGGCCATATTGTCAGCAGTATTTTAAAATGTTCATTTTAACTGTGGATCAGGACTATGTTCCTTGCACACCACATTTGCTGCAGTTATAGCTGACTGGAATATGTGGATTTTTGTGCTTTGTTTTATTTTGGTGTAGATTTTATTGTCATAGCTGACAGGACAATGTGAATCTGGAGGAGGTCATCTATCATAATGTGGACTAGAGTCATAAGTGTGTGAGATGGAGCTCATATATCACTGCCATGTTTACCTGAAAATAACCCGGTTTGAGGTCCTCATCATTTCGCCACACATGCGAACAGAGCGAGTGTGAGTTTTACTGCGACTACTATGAGTGTAATGTCTTTCACCCTGTACCTTAGACTTATCTGTTTTAACAAAACCTATATCACAAATCCAGCCTTCAATGTTTGCAGACTTTAATTGCAATGTGCGTTATAATGGCTGTGAACAAATGAAGATATCCTCAATTCCTTTGATGCTGATGTCGTCTCTTTTTGTTAAGATTTATTAAAAGCACAGATGTGTACAAATTCTCTCAATTTATGATATTTTATAATTTTCTGCATTACTGTTTATCATCTGGGCAGAGAAACACTATAAACGTGTAACAACATAATAATAATAACATAGTTATAATTTACATTGTTACATTGTTACTACACTGTAATACAACATCATACAAAAAACATAGAATTTCTTATTATATTTGTTGATGCTATGTAGGGATGATCATGTAGCTGGTAGTCCATGATGCCACACTCAGAAAAAAGTACAGTTTTTTCATCACTGAGGTGGTAATCTCAAAGGGATATTTTTTATGCCTCTAAATGAAATGTATAGCTCTTTTTAGGTACATAACTGAACCCTAAGACCCTATGGACTCTATGCACATGTTCTGGTAAAATCTGAGGGCAGAATGACGCAAAACAAAACAATAACTTTGATCTGACTGCAGGAAAATCGATCTGGTTCAGTTCCCACTGCAACTTGTTCAGCTCAAACAATGTATTTAAACACCTCCAACCTACGTTGAGTTAAGGTGATACTCGTTGAAGCTCTGTGTGTGTGTTTCTAAAAAAAATATCTATACAAAATGTGTTAAAAGGGTTCTTAAGTACTAAATAATGCACTAAAACAATTGGAACATGGATCTGTCCTGACTTCCTCTACAGATAATATAACCATAGTATCACCATGCTTTTTTGTAGTAAAATAATTGCAACCACAAAATTAAACATGGTTACTAAATTAACACCATAGTACTTTAGTATCACCATTGTTAATATCATCAAATCTATGTTTTCAGCCAAACAATCATGGTTACTACAACATTACTATAGTAAAACTATATATATTTTTAATTTATTACATTTACATTTATGCATTTGGCAGACACTTTTATCCAAAGCGACTTACAGTGCACTTATTACAGGGACAATCCCCCCGGAGCAACCTGGATTAAGTGTCTTGCTCAAGGACACAATGGTGGTGGCTGTGGGGATTGAACCAGCGACCTTCTGATTAACAGATATGTGCTTTAGTCCACTACGCCACCACCACTCCATTATAAATAGTAGTACAGAAAATATTAAGATTGGAGTCAAGAAACAGAATGGGAAAAATAATACTCCAAATGCAGAATCAAACCCTAGCCGTACAGATACTGGCTCACCGACGTTACACTCCACGCCATTGGAGCAACCCTCTCAAAACACTTTGTTGTGTATTTCTGTGTTGCCAATAGACTATTGGGTTACATCTGAAAGCAAATAATCACTCTGAAAAACAATATAATCAAGCTTCGGGGCAGTTATTGCCCCAGTACAGTGATGGGGAAACTATACTGTAACAAGTCACTCTTCTTCGGATGAGATGTTAAACCGATGTTCTGACTTTCTGTGGTCACTAAAAATCCCAGAGGACTTTTTGTAAAGAGTAGGGGTGTAACCCTGGTGTACTGGCCAAATACCCCCATTGGCCCTTCTCAATCATGGCCTCCTAATAATCCCAATCCATGAACTGGTACTATAACTCTACTCTCTTCTCTGTACAAGTACCTGGTGTGTGGTGAACATACTGGTGCATTACGGCTGCCATTGCATCATCCAGGTGGATGCTGCACACTGGTGGTGTATGAGGAGAGTCCTCTTTTCACTGTGTAAAGTGCTTTGAGTGTAGTGTCAGAAAAGCACTATATAAATGTAACGTTTATTCATTCAAAGCTCGTAACCTACAGGTTTGAACTGCATAGTGTTTCTGGTTATCACGTGTATAGGGTAAAACTCAAATGCATATTATACAAATAATGTGGTCCCAGTACCAACTTCCCTGACTTCTTTTTAAATATTTAATAATATTTCATTGATAAATATTCTGCTCCAATAAATAATGATTTATTTATTGATTTATTGCCAGGAGAATATAATACAATGGTATACATATAAATGAATTAATTCACATTTGATAATACTGTTTAAAAATAGAAAATATGGGCTAGCCTGTTGGCACATTAAAATAAAGCACATGCTTTTGGATGTCACAATTGTTTGAATATGCGGTCTAATGTTGCTCGCTCATAACGTCTGTAAATAATACATTTAGCCAATAAATAAATGTTCTTCTCTCTCTTGTTTAAAAAAAAAAAAAAATGTTTTATGGCAGTTGGCAAAACAAGCTTAACTTACCCTTACCGCCTCCAGCTGGTTGTTACATTGGGAGAAAGAGCTCTGAGGCATTCAGCTCTGGCCTGTTGAAATGTTATAGTTATAGCCAGTGTAACGAAGACTCAGGCAGGTTGGGATCCATCAGCAGTTTAATGATAAACACTCAGTAGTCGTACAGGCAATGGTCAAGCACAGGTAAACAGGTATGTAGAAGCAGGCAGAATCAGAGTAATGCAGGCAGAAGATCAGGGCAGGCAGCAAACACTCGATTAACTAGAACAGGCAATACTAATACAGGGCAGGCGGCAAACAAACGAGGTACAGAGACGAAGCTGGGTTGATACACGATAGACAGAACTGGAAACAGGATAAACGCTTGGAATTGTAGCCTCAGCAAAACAAGACTTCGCAATGAAGGGGTAAACAGACATGATTTAAATAGGGAAGAGGCAACAAGGAACAGCTGTAGCATAATCAGACCTAGGTATGTGGGCTTATGGGAAATGCAGTCTTTACGGTCAATACTCTGGTGAATCCGATCTACGGTGGCTGAAGGGGGAGGTGCCTTCACCGGTGTTCGTGACAGAGCCCCCCCCCGTGAGCGGCTCCCGACGCGAAGATGCGACCTGCGACGAGGTCTCCCCCGAGGTCGAGGGGCCGGTTTCTCCGGGTTGATCCGATGGAACTCTGTGATGAGATTGGGGTTGAGGATGTCATTGGTACCGACCCAGGACCTTTCCTCCGGACCGTACCCCTCCCAATCGACCAGGTATTGGATCTGACCTTGGTGTCGTCTGGAGTCAAGCAGGGTTCACACCAGGAAGGCTTCCTCACCACCCACAATCAGGAGAGGGGGGCCGGGGGTCACCTCCTCCTCAGCCCTCGGAGCATCGGCCGGTTTCAGCAGGGAGACATGAAAAGTGGGGGAAATGCGGTAGTTAGCAGGGAGTTGAAGACGAAATGAAACAGGGTTAATCTTTCTTAAAATCTTAAAGGGACCCACATACCTAGGACTGAGCTTCTTGCAGGGCAAGCGGAGACGAAGGTCTCGGGTGGAGAGCCAAACCCATTGGCCCGGGCAGTAGTCTGGACCGGAACGGCGCTGGCGATCCGCTTGTTCCCTGGAACGGTTTACCGCCCGCTGTAGGTGGACGTGAGCCTGGTCCCATACCGCCTCACTGCGCTGGAGCCAATTATTCACTGCGGGGACCTCCGACGGTTCGCCAGACCAAGGAAAGAGAGGGGGCTGGTACCCCAGTATACACTGGAAGGGGGTCAGTTTGGTAGCTGGTTTGAGAAGGGAGTTCTGGGCGTATTCGGCCCAAGGAAGGAAGGGGCTCCAATCCGACTGGTTGTGGTGGCAGTACGTATGGAGGAATTTGGTGATCTCCTGGTTGAGGCGCTCCGTCTGACCATTAGACTGTGGGTGGTACCCCGACATGAGGCTGATGTTGACGTTCAGGAGCCGGAAGAAGGCTTTCCATACTCTGGACGTGAACTGAGGGCCCCGGTCCGAGACGATATCCTCGGGGAGTCCGTAGTAGCGGAAGACATACTGGAACAAGTGCTCGGCGGTCTCGAGGGCTGTGGGAAGCTTGGGTAGAGGTATCAGACGGCAGGCCTTGGAGAACCGGTCAATGACAGTGAGAATCGTCGTATGACCTGTGGCAATATGCGACCAGGGACGTTGAGGTATGGGTAGAGGTTGGAGCAGACCTGCTGGTGGTTGTTTCGGGGTCTTGGCGATGTTGCAAGCCTGACACCTATTCACGAAGTCGGCGGTGTCATTCGTCAGCGTCCCCCACCAGAAGCGGTTCCTTAAGAGACGAACGGTGGAGGTGATGCCAGGGTGCCCAGAGTTTGGGGTGTCATGCACCCAGCAAATTACCCTCTCCCGGATGCTGGGAGGTACAAATGTCCGGTTGGGTGGACATTCGGGTGGAGGCGGAGCAGTAGCATGGGCCTGGGAGATGTCGGACATGAGGTCCCACTGGATGGGAGCTAGGATCAGCTCGGAGGGGATTATGGGTTCGGCGACGGGACTTTGAGGTTCGGCATCATACTGTCGTGAGAGTGAATCGGCCTTGACATTCTTGGATCCTGGGCGGTAGGAAATGGAGAAGTTGAAGCGGGTAAAAAACAAGGCCCATCTGGCCTGTCTGGGGTTGAGTCTCTTGGAAGAGCGAAGGTACTCTAAGTTGCGGTGATCTGTGAAGACCAGAAATGGGTGTCTGGCTCCCTCCAACCAGTGTCGCCACTCCTCCAGCGCGGCTTTCATGGCCAGGAGTTCGCGGTTGCCGACGTCGTAGTTCTGTTCGTCAGAGGAGAGTTTGCGTGAGTAAAAAGCACAAGGGAATAATTTAGGAGGGTTACCTTGGCGCTGAGAGAGTAGCCCCAATGCCTGTGTTAGAAGCGTCGAACTCCACCACGAAAGGGAGGTCAGGGTTGGGGTGGTGTAAGATAGGAGCAGAGGTGAAGCGCTCCTTCAGCTGGTCGAAGGCCTGAAGGGCATCGCTGGGCCAGAGAAGCTTGGTTCGTCCACCCTTTACCATGGTGGTGAGTGGTGAGGCGACGGTGCTGAAGTTCCTGATGAACCTCCGATAGAAGTTTGCGAATCCCAGAAAACGTTGGAGCATCTTCACTGTGTTAGGTTGAGGCCAGTTTAGGACGGCTTGAACTTTATTGTCGTCCATGGCCACCCCCTCAGGGCTGATGATGTACCCCAGGAAGGCGACGGACTTCAGGTGAAATTCACATTTCTCCGCCTTGGCGTATAACTGGTGTTCGATCAGACGCTTCAGTACCTCTCTGACCTGGATGATGTGTTCCTCGAGAGAGTTAGAGTAGATCAGGATGTCGTCAATGTAGATGATCAGGCACCGATTGAGCATGTCTCTGAAGACATCGTTAATGTGGGACTGGAACACCGATGGGCTATTGGACAAGCCGAACGGCATGACCCGATATTCATAATGGCCACTAGTGGTAGAAAAGGCGGTCTTCCACTCGTCCCCCTCCCGAATGTGGATTAAATTGTAAGCACAGCGCAAGTCCAGCTTGGTGTAGATTTTCGCTGACCTCAGTTGTTCTAGTGCTGCGGGAAGAAGAGGCAGTGGGTACCGGAATTTGACGGTGACATCATTCAGGCCACGATAGTCGATACAAGGACGAAGGGAACCATCCTTCATCCTTCTGCCCACGAAGAAGAACCCGGCTGCCGCCGGAGAAGTGGATGGTCGAATGAACCCCTTGGCTAGCTCCTCCTCGATGTAGGACCTCATGGCGAGGGACTCGGGTTCCGACAAGGGGAAGACGGGGCGGTGCAGCCCCTGGCTTGAGTTCGATGGCGCAGTCGCTGGGGCGGTGAGGCGGAAGTAGTGACGCCTTGGCCTTGCTGAAAGCCTCACTCAAGTCGGCGTATGCTGGGGGTATCAGGGAGGAGGCGCTGAATTCCCCCAATTGTCAGATGTTAAGTTAAAATGTACATGAAAGTACAATGGAAAGTGTGTATTTTAGGTGCTGTAACAAAACTGTAAACTCGAAAAAGTTAGCAGAATTAAAAAAAAATTTGTTAATCAGTTACATACATTTTTTAAGTTAATACATTCTATATTTAAGTAAGTGGAACTGTCAGGTTTTAATTTTGCACTGCTTAAGTATTTATTCTTAGAGTAAGCTAACTCATACATTTTGATGGCAATTAACTTTAAATTGAGTAAACCATAGGGATGGGCGGATCGAAACTAAAAATATTGATACTTCCGATACTGAAGTGGTATCAGAAATATCGATTATGAAGTTGTTGTTTTTTTAACTACTGTTGTGATCATATTTTTTAGATAATATGAATAGTAATGCATCTCATAAGCTAGAAGTAAAAAATAATAATTATATGAGTGAATAGTTGCACAGGAACTATTTTCTTCCACTCATCTTGACGGTCAAAAATGCTAAAACACACCAGCAGTCAGACAGCGCTCACCCATTCAGTCATAGTGCTCGTTCAAAGATGGAGCACTGCTTTCCTGAATCAATGACACAAAAACAGCATCTGGAGTTATTCACACCAAGTAATGACAAATCTAGACATGACATGTATTATAATGGGCTTGTGTGACCATTTTTACTGGTTTATTTAAATTAAGAGGTGTTAAAACATTGAGAATGATCTTTAATCCTCGTTAATAAATAATACCCCTATGAAAACTACCCATGGATTTACTGTAGTAATATTGTATTAACCATGAAAAGTAACCACGATTGTAGTAAACGTGTTTTTGTTTGTTTGTTTTTTGGCAGTAACCAAGGTTTTGATACAATTAACCATGGTTTTGCTACAGCATTACTGTAGTATCCCTATTGCAACTTGTTTTCAGTAATAGTAACCATACATTAATATCTATGGTTAATTTTGTGGATTTATATGTTGCTTATACTTACTAATTTTAAAAGGTAAACAAAGCAGCCTAATAATTTACATATTTTTATGTGTATGGTGTTCATTGGTTCTTAGTCTTGTTACTGGTTCTTTCATGTAATTGGTTTATGCTTATTGTCTTGTTATCTTGTTTAGAGTTCTGTTTATTGTAACTGAGTTGACGTTATGTCGTGTTTATAGTCAAGTGAAGTTTCAAATGTATGTCTAGTTTAGTTTATGTTTCAAGTTCATAGTCAAGTTTCAAGTTTATGTCTAGTTTAGTTTATGTGTCAAGTTCATGTTCACACATATAGTTAGAGATTTTGGTTTTGCATGTCTTCAAATAAAACTGCACTTGGGATCATTACACATCACACATCACACTTCGTCTTCATCTGCTCCTGTGTCAGGGTTGCCAACTCTCACGCATCTGGCGTGACACTCACACATTCAGCCTCAATCTCACGGTGAGGCTGAATGCGTGAGTGTCACGCCAGATGCGTGAGAGTTGGCAACCCTGCTGTGTGCTGCCAGCTACAATACGTTACAGAATACTCGACCAAGACAAAGGCAAACATAAGGGCTATAAATACTCTGACATGGGTAACAAGTTAACAAGACCACCAATGAAAATATAAGACTGATAATAATATATGAAGACAATAAAACATGAACCAATATCAAGCAAGACTAATAAACAAAGGAACCAATGAGAACAAAACACATGAAACATGGCGGAAACAGGATAATCACATGACTAGACAAAGAAGTGAACACATTTCAAAATAAAGGACCTGAAGATGTTAACAGGACTAACTTTTCCAAATAAAAGACACGAAAAACAGGAACCAACAGAATAAACATGACAAATATGTTGTTTTTGGTTGTCACCATTATTGTGATTTGTATGTGAAATTATGAGGTCCACTAACTCACACATTTAGAAATCGTGTCACTGTGTAAGTGATTTCAAAAGTAAATTCATTGTATTAGCTTTCTCTTACACAGTTTATTGAATACTTGCCCTGAACGTGGTGATCGCGGTGGTAGAATGCTTTTCTGAATAGTGATGGATAGATTGGATCATTTTACTAACTTGTATCTTTGAGTCTCGTTCAGCAAAATGAACAACCTTTATTCAAGTAATTTCATTCATTTGAGCAGAATAAAATAAACATTTTCAATTCTCAATCTAAACAAAGATATTCGAACTGTCACGTGACAAAATAACGAACGACTCAGACCAGATGACTCGAGAGGTGAAATAATAATTTCTGTTTCCTGTGTGAGCAAAGCATTGCGCATACAGCTGTCACATGACAAAAGAACGAACGACTGAGACCAAAAGAGTTGAAAGGTGAACTAATAATTTCTGTTTCCTGTACAACACTTATGTGGTTTTCACGTAACAAATGAATGGAGGTTGCACAATGCGCATGTGCGGGCAACACAAAATGAATGAATTCATCTCTGAGACTACTCGTTCTTCTGAGTCACATTAGTTCAAAATGAACAAATCGTTTATGAACGACCCATCACTTATTCTGAATGGATACTCACTCTAGATCAAGAAACAGCTTTGTGTTTCAATGTGCAATAGATATTTTCCCTGTCATCTGAAGAAACTCTTGTAAATAATGCATGCAAAAACTAATTTCCAAGAGTCATCTTGACAACATGTCCTATACTATATATTCCTAGGAAGAAATAGTTTTCAAAGATACGCTGGGAAAACTATTTGTCTTAAGAAGACAAAAAAATTACCTTTTTGTCTTTGTAAGGGTACAAATATGTGCCCAAAACAAGGGCACCAACACAGTGATGGCCTTCTACTTTAAACTGTACAATTTATTTTCTGAGAGTAGAGCTACAAGTTTGTGAATTTGATTCCCAGGGAATGCATGGACAGATATAAATGTATGACTTGAATGCACTGCAAGTTGCTTTGAATAGAAATATCTACCAAATGCATAATGTAAATGTAAATACCTGTGCATAGAAAATTATTCAATTCTGGAAAGAGCCTGAACTTGCATCTTTTATATGTAAAGTCTCAGATAGAGGGGTGTGTCAGACAGACATCCATTATTGGTTAGGAATGACAGAAAAACAAACAAATCAATTTCCATTTAGTCTGTCAACCCATATTAGTTTGCTGTGACGGAGTAGATCAAGGACTGACTAACCAGCCTCAGAAAAATTGCAAAAAAAAATTGTCTTAAGGGACATTTATGTGTCCAGAATAAACTCTCTCTTTAAGGCATAGCACAATTATGTATATCATTATTTTTTATTTATTTATTTATTTTTTTTATGCACTTAATTGTATATTTGGGAACCAATTATTTAAATTAACTAGCATAACTAATATTAAGTGGTCAAACTTTTGATTGACTAGTGATTAGTTAGTCCTATAGACCATGTTGATTGTTTTTTCTTTTTTATTACAATAGCTGTCTTATGAAACTTACAATCATAAGCTTCCAAATTGCACAGCAACAAGGAGAAAATGAAGAGAAAGATTAAGTAATTATATCTAATTGGATGGGTTCCAGTCATCCACTCAGCTTCAATTAACTACCAATTTAGTTCATTTTTGACCAGAGTATAGATTATTTGTCATCAAGGAGCATAATTCTAGCATTTTAAAATGGCCCCTAAACTCAGTATGAATGTTTTCACATTTGATGAATGGTGTAAAGCAACAGTAAACAATACATTTTGTCCTACACAGTCCCAAACGTTTTGAATAATGCTGGATTTAAATGTGTGAATACATCTGCTCTTTACATATTTTAGACGTCTTATTTATATCTTTATATTGTACGTTTCAGTGTCTATTCAGTTGCGCAAAAAATGTATATGTACACTTTACGTGCAAATACCTATGAATACAAATGAGATCGAAAATTCTGCCCTCACTCGGCCGAAAACCAAAAATGATTATTTTAAATTCGAATTTCTTGCAATATTTTAACTAATTCTACATGTTTTTATTAGGGATACACCAAAACCACTATTTATTTACATTAAAAAATTACATAAAAAGCCTATTTAGAAAACCTTTATAATAAACTATTCTATAGCAAAATGCAGCAGCAAATTTAACAGTAATTCCAGTAAAATTATTCAGTGAACATGAAGTAATTTCTATTGGCACATTGTTTTTACACACATTTTTACACACATTGTCCAAGTGGTCTGTATTATTTAGTGGATCTCTTTTGTGTTCATTTTTGTTGTTATAGGATTATCATATTTTTATTATTGTAATTTAATAATAATAATACATGCTAAAAAAATGCTGGGTTGTTTTTGTCAACCCAGACGCTGGGTTGGGCCTGTTGGGTCATTTTATTGGGTTATTTTCTCTCTGTTGGGTAGTTTTCGTGTTACCCAGCCACTAACCCAGTCATTTTCACTGACAGATGGAACTGTACACCCCTCTCTCCACCCTGATTCGACAACCCAACGGCGGCGTCAGAACAGCCCAGCTGCTGTGTTACCTGACGCAGGCTTTTTTGGATCATCTTTAAGAGTTAGCGGTTCTCAGCGTGGACAAATTGGAGCATGTATTCGTTGAAAAAAGGTTTGTGTCAGTGTTTTTATCAATAATGTCATTACTGTACACAAGAAAATGCAAATATACCATTTCATAATCAACTAATAATTTCTGTTTCCTGTGTGAGCAATGCACAGCATATATGGCTGTCACGTGACAAAAGAATGAACGACTCGGGACAAAAGAGTTGAAAGGTGAATTAATCGTTTCTGTTTCCTGTACAGCGTCTATGCGGTTTTCACATAACAAACGAACAGTTGTTGCGTAATGCGCATGCGCGGCCATCACAAAATGAACAAATCACTCTCTGGGACTATGTGTTCTTCTGAGTCACATAAAACATTTGTTAAAAATGAATGAATCGTTAAATGAACAACCCATCACTAGTGCAAAATTTGACCTGTCATTGAACAGAAACATTTACATTTATTAACCATGCTTCCAGTATTCTGATGACTGTTAGATAGCTAACATTATGAGTTTAAATCATTCTTTAACCTTTTTTTGCTTTTCTTTCTTATTGTCTTTTTGTAGGTAGGAACAAATATGGTGGAGTACCTACAGCAGGCTGAGATGTCAAGGCCTTATTCCACTAAATACTACTATTAAAGGGCTAGTTCAGCCAAAAATTAAAATACTCTCATAATTTACTCACCCTGTCATCCCAGATGTGCACAACTTTATTTCCTCTGTAGAACACAAATGAGGACTTTTAGAAGAATATTTCAGCTCTGTAGGTCCATACAATGCAAATGAATGGTGATAAAAAATTTGAAGCTCCAAAACTACACAAAAATGCAGCAGAAAAGTAATCCATATGGGTCCAGTGGTTAAATGACTGTGAAAATGAGAAAAAGTGAGAGTCACATCAGTATTTAAGTCCTCTTTTTTTAATGTAAATCTTCACTTTCACATCTAAAAGTCACATGTAGCACCAGTTTAGTTTTTCTGATGACACATGTGGCACCATAGTTTTATGTGAAAGTGGAGATTTAGTGTATGAGAGGACGTAAATATTGATCTGTTTCTCACCCACATCTATCATACCACTTTTGAAGACTTGGATTTAACAGCTGGAGTCTTGGGGAATACTTTCATGCTGTCTGTATGTACTTTTTAGAGCTTCAAAGTTCTGGCCATTATTCACTTGCATAGAATGGACCAACAGATCTGGATATTCTGAACCATCCATCCATCCATCCATCCATCCATCGTCAACCGCTTATCCTGTGTACAGGGTCGCGGGGGGCTGGAGCCTATCCCAGCTAACATTGGGCGAAAGGCAGGGGACACCCTGGACAGGTCGCCAGTCCATCGCAGGATATTCTGAACAAAAACAATAATTTTAGAAGCAGAAGAAAAGCATACACATCTGGGATGAGGGTGAGTAAATGAGAGATTTTTAAACTGTCCTATTAATAATACAATGGGTGTTTAATGTTTTTAATGCCTTGTTCATTAATCATAAATGTTACTTCATTGTTCTTCATGCTGTTTATTAAAACATTTGTAAAATAGTTTAAATGTACTTATTGAATGTATTTTTTTTCATCCAAAGATAAAGGAGCTACCAATTTAAAGATAAAAAATGATGTTGTGGTTTATTTTACTATATATATATATATATATATATATATATATATATATATATATATATATATATATATATATATATATTTTTTTTTTTTTTTTTTAAGAATAAAACAATATGAAAATATTAACCCACTTTTGAGATAAAATTAACCCAGCATTCCAGTAAAAATTAACCTGCATTTGGGTTGAATAAATAAGCCATTTGCTGGGTTAAAATAAACAACCCAACTTACTAGGTTAGTTTAGCCCAAAGTGTGTTCCATATTTAAACAGCAGCTTGGCTAAAAACAACCCAATTCAGGTTATTTTGAACCCATAATTTAGTGTAATAGTGTAGAGTGTAATACTAATAAAGTTATATAATATAATAATGAAACTTCTGGCTTTTATTTTGGCAGGATATTACAGGAAGAACTTTGTAGCCATTTGTGAATGTGCTGCTATTATGAGTAGGGGTGAAAGATAGGGATGGGTTTTATAAAATTATATCTCAATATTTTTCAGCCTATTGACGATATTCGATTTATATTTCGATAATTATGTATTTGCTCTAAAATGGCTCAAAAGTGTTTTTAATTTTTTTTTTTTATTTTTTTTTTTATCAGATGAACCATCATTTAATCCAAACAGCCATTGTAGCCAAGTAGATAAAATATTTAAATACATGAAATACAAATCTAACACAAGGGAGAATGAAATTCAATCATTTTCATTTATATGCACTGTATATATATATATATATATATATATATATATATCATACACAATGATTCAGAGTAGCATAATAAAAAAACATTATTTACCTTCAAACGTTTTTATTGTGTAATGCTTCTTCACTGACTTATTTTTGAAACCCCAGTTGCACATTGCATAATACTAAATTATTACTATGGGACATGTCAGGTTTTTTATTATAATATAATGCTGAATTATCGTTATTATTCTGATCGTTAGATTATACCAAAGTAACATATTTCTGTCCAATTTACTTCATCTTCACATGGGGGCTTTTATGTTGACACAGATAAGGCAATAGATCTTTATCACACTCATAACGTGAACGTAAACAATTGCAGAGTAAAATTCGACAGCGGTGAATGGGAGACCACAGCAAATATTATTTTCACTTACCCATTTGCTCCAAGAAAATAAAAATCCACTATTAAATTTGAATGAGTTTCTAGAAAAAAAAAAGAGAAAAAAAAAACATAGAGAATGGTGGATTAAGACAGTCAGATGGAAGAAGATTTACTGCCAAATTTACTGTCACTCTCTCAGCAGCTGAAATAGAAACCCCCTCACAACTATAACAATTTTTTCTTTTTTTTAACTAATTCCATTGTAATATAACAAAGCATAATGTTATAAACTTATAAAATGTTATAAATCATATAAAAAGGTCTGCTAAATAAGGCAGAAACCCGTCATCACAGTATGTGAAAAAGCTTTATGTGTATTTGAGAGTTTACAATGTTCCGCGTTTCCTGAAATGCTGTAATCTCCTATTCTGTTATTCTGTGCTGCGTTTGTAGATTTGTATAATAACTTGTAGCTGTTACTAATGTTTGCAATTGCGCAAATGCAGGAACCTGCATTACTTTGATTTCACAATGCCACCGTGCATTCGCTGACAGATCAGCGCGTCACTGGTTTGTTCTGAATCACACACAGACCGTTTATCTGTCTTTTATTCACAGCTTTTAGTGGATTGATAATCACATAGACCAACTTGTCATTTTGATGCAATTATGTTTAATTGTGCAGCCCTGAAAGGATGTACTGATGCACTCTTTATGAAACTTTATGGTCAAATGAAAGCACATTAAAATCATTGCGATATTGACGATATTTATCAATTTTACATTTTCATCAAAATTATATTGTTAATATTTGATATTGCCCAGCCCTAATGGCCGATACCACTTATTTTCTTTTCGATATGATACCAATAATATCAAGTCCACGACTGACGCTAGAGGCTGTAGCCTCCTTGTTAGCACACCCGCCTCCCACGCCGGAGACGTCGGTTTGAGTCCTGTTCGGAGCAGGGCGATCAGGACCGGTTACAATGGTGTCGTGACCCAGATGGGAGTGAGGTTTTATTTATTGTGAAGTTACTCACGAAGCTGTTTCTCTAATTTTCTATCATTACCTCAACAAGGTACTGATCCCTCCTGTTTAACGAGCCTTGTGATGGCGTCTTTCAGCATGCATGTTAAGATGAGCGGAAGAAGAAATAGTTTCCATCCTGCACATGTATTTGCTAATATAGCCTAATACTTTTTATTTCCATTTTTTTCTCCACGCAATAGAAAACAATCTTTATCAAATGCGCTAATGACCAAGATAGTAAACGCTTTACTTCTGGGGATGTGGACTTAATGTTCAACATAAGCAGTTTTTTCTCCATCTGAGTGTTTCTGTTATTGGATTTTAAAGTAACAATTTCTTTTCAAATTGTTGGCCTAAATTTCTGTGCATCCCTAATCTTCAGACATCTGATCCAAGTTCATAATTAAAAAATAGATTTTATACTGTAAGAAAAAGTCTGGTGAACTCAATGAAAGAGGTCTAGGGAAGGAAATGACAAGAGAATAAGCCTCAAGACAAAATGGCAATCGGCAATGAGCTGAAACAGTACCATTAGTGTTCATAAAGAGAACCGGAAAGGATTGCTGAAGATGAGGCAACCAGATACTGAGAGCTGTTACTGCTGACATAATGGGGACTAGACAGGAATTTTTACAGCTTTGCATACTACAGGTCTCGATCATGTTAAGTGTGAGTATTCATGGACTCTGACAGCTAGTGAAGTTTTAGTCCCATTAGTATTCCAGTAGAGCATGATGGGAAGGTCATAACTGAATGCAGATAAATGTTACAAGAGATAATCCACTGACCTCAAATCAGATTTGGAGAATGAAGAAAGGTCAAATTTACATTTTCTTCTCTCTCTCTCTCTCTCTCTCTCTCTCTCTCTTGTTTTGTCTATCCCTCTCTTTCTCTGTCCTCTAAAATCGGATGCAGTCAGAGAATTGCTCTGGTAATAACTGACACTTATGGCAAGGTTATGACAGATGGTTGTATGTTTACTGTATGCTTTGATTAAGCAAGAGCCAGAGATCATGGCTAGACACACTACAAACACAGACCCATATCTCACTCTCTCACTGTTCCTCCCTCTCTAGAGCAGTCTTATGAGATATGCTGCTATAGCGATATGCACCTCCAAAACTTCACACTGGTGAGATTCTTAGGTTGGAGGATTCTTGCAAAACCTTGAGCAATCTTTCGATGTTATCACTTGTTGAAACTATGCAACATGCGGAAGTGGCTTTAACTGCAATATGCTGTATTTTATTACTATTATATGTTAGTAGAATTATATTATGCAGTTGTATTATATAGATAATTTTGAGGCCCTAACGCATCCACAACAATATCAAAATTGTAACAGGCAGATAAATGTGCAGTCATCGTGACTGAATATAAAAATTATTTAAAAAACAAGCACCATAAAAGTAGCCCACATCTGGCATCAGAACATTTCTGAAGCTTTTTGAATTAAATTATCCAGCTTGGTCTCATAAACATTACTTGACCATGGCAACATATTTGCAAAATGAAATTACTATCTTCTTTACATTTTTTGTTGCAGTTTCTCAGTAGAATTTCCAGCAGGGGGCGCCAAAATTGAGTAAAATGATGTTGTAATCAGAAGTTATTAAGGGTAATATTAGATTGAGGTTTTAATGAGTAAAACGTACCTCCCTAACCTATAGCTTTAACCTAAACCTAACCAAAAGTGGTCTAAAACCAGAGATAAACAAAACAGACATCCTTACCCTTACCAAACACCTAAACCTAACCGACAGTGTCCAAAACAAATGATAAATTAAAAGCTTATTTTCTGAAGCAATCACATCATTTCGTGTCATTTGTTGTTGTTTGACTTTATTGTCTGTTCAGATTTACTGGACAGAAATTCATCTTTGACACTGGTACCAAGACATAAAACATAAATGATTGAGCACTCATACATGAATAAAACAAATTAATACAACATGTACATGTCCACACACCTATAGTACCCGCCTCAATTGACAATTTGATTTAAAACAGTCACCGCCAATGGAACAAATGATCTAAATGATTTCTATGACACTCTCGTCTCACGTTAGCTTGCATGCTTGATTGAGCTCGAACCACATTCTTCCGAGGCCAAAGTCCAACACTCAACACATATCACTATGAGGTGATCTAGTGTGGGTGCTAATCAAATTAGAATGTGTAAAATGTGTGTAAATGTAGGTAGGTCTGTAATACAAGCGTTAAAATGTGTCGTTTTTCAAATGATGCATCATAGTAAAAGTGTTGTGATATCATGACATAGCAGTGTTTGACATATAAACACTTGTGATTTGAGTGAAAGTTAATAAATTAGACAGTTGTTGTAGAGCCTCTAGTGTAAATTTCACAAGAATCACACACTGTAGTCGTGATTTGTGTGAAAAGGAATAAAATGCACAGTTGTTTTAGCGCCACTCCAATGATATGTAGAATTTGGTACGTAAAAGTCAGTTTGCAAACAGTTAGATAAAGGGAATAGGGAAATAAAAAGGGAATAAAAGTCATTGTAAAGCTATACAACCAGCTACGAAAAAATCATAATGAAAAAAATGTGTGTATAGTAATGTGTTTCTTGGAGACCAGGTTGGGTGGTATAGGAAAACATCACTAGAGTGTCTATTCTTTATGAAAATCTGTTGTTCTCTCTCTCTCTCTCTCTATATATATATAGAGAGAGAGAGAGAGAGAGAGAGAGAGATATATATCTCACAAGCTAAATTGAACAAACAATAGCGAGGTTTGCCGAGTTCTTTGATTAGAAAATGCCTAATTTCCAGAGCGAGGGCTTCTCTTCCTTTATTACTGCACAAGTACCTTCACTGGGACACTTTGATCAGCTTATTTCCCTTGTTGCTGCTTATGAAAAAATACTACTTAGAGTCTCTGCAGGACTGGTAGAAGAGAGGATACAAAAGGGAAATGAAGACAGGAAGGACGGAAGCTGAAAGTGAATGTTGTCATCCAATCTGCATGTCTTCTTTAGAGTTCCTATACATACAGACGAGGAAGAAGAAGATTAGGTTAGGTAAGATTATCTCATTTTCTCATTGTGACCCACAATGTCATGACTGTACACATGAGATTCTGATTATCAAGTTGATTGACCCTCGACAGAAATGGCTTCGAATATCCATGAAAGATAACAGCATCAACGGCAAACTCTTTGATGATAAAATATGAATTATTTATTTGGATTCATTATCTGATGTACTCAGAAAACCACAAAGGTGAGTGAATCCCCAACTGGGCCTGAAATCATAACTACACCGAAGCTTGCATGCCCAGGATTTAAACCCCCCCTTTACAGGACAATGCATCCCTAAATAAAAGATACACTGAAAACAATCAGTAGCTTTGTGTTCTGAGGTAGACCAGTTATCATGTTTTGATATCTGTGGTTTCCTAAAAAGGAATGCTGAGGTAATTTAGTCAACCCTCAATTTATGGGTGTGTGTGAGTGTGTGCCAAATTCAAAGAAATGGTAAGAATTGACAAGAGAGGAAAAAAGGAAAAAATGAATTTGCACTTGTGTAGATGGGACTTTGGTCTATTAAGGTGAAGTGAATTATTTCAGCGCCATTAGTTTCACCAAATGGAAAAAACGTCATGTGCCATATGCTCCAGAACAAAAAGGTAATTACATAGAAAGTATTTAAAAATAAAACTTATAAATAAATAGATAATTATTAGACTATACATTTTTTCCCCCAATCATAGCAGTATTTATCATTTAAAACTTTATGGATCTCAATAGAGCTTAACAGTCTGGTTCAAGAAGTAAAAATAAAAAAAACAAATACAATTGTTTTTGCTGCGTTTTCGGATAATCACAGTAAGCATAAACGTGTGAATGAAGTAATCAAGGCAGTCTACTTAAACTCTCAAACTACTTATATATTTGTATATTTCTAAATATTTTGCAATAAATGTAAAATATATTGTTTCTAAATTGTAATCAACAACTTTATTACAATGGAATACACCGCAATGTATACAATAGTTGTATGCATTTCTAACATTTTTAATTAAATTATGCCATTCGCAATGCTTCGTGGGATTGTAGTTCATTCCCTCATTAAAGACGTTTATGACAGTACAGTCATGTATCTTTGTTTTGCTTTAAATAAAATGTTGTAATGCTGTGATTCACCTCTGAGCTGGCTGGTTTGGTTCATGGCTTAGAACTCTTTCTAAGCCATGAACAAAAAGACGAATAAAAAAGTTTAAGAGTTTGATTACTGCCTCAGTTTGCCTATCCACAAAATTGTATGTGCAATACAATGTGATGGCATTTTGTCATGCTCATAAAAAACTCATAAAAATCAACCTGGTATCATATTGAAAACGTGACCATATAACTTTTTGCAAAACTTTTTATATTTGTCACCAGGTATAATTCCCTGCAGTTTCCAGGTGAAATGAACACTAGAGGCGCTACAACAACTGTATTTTGTTCACTTTCACTCATATCATGACTTCTGTGGCTGATTATGACACTTATATTTCTCTCTATTACTCAGACCCTGCTATATTTTGATATGGAGACACTCTTAAGTCCTATTATAGTATATGAATAGTCCCACATGGCCGATACCAGATGAAAACTAATGTAGTCTGGAATCTATATGAACCATAAAGGTATACACAGTATGGTTTTTTTACCGTCTCACAACAATATTTTGAAAAAATATAAATTTTAATGCTTGTATTACCTACATATATACATACATATATATACACTTATTCCAATATGATTAACCAACCTCATAGAGCATTGGACTTTGGACTCCAGCTGACCCATGACATGACAGAGACATAGACGCAACACAAATTGACATGGTTGCTTCAGAAAATGTTCTTTTCATTTCACTTCTGCATTTTAAAAACACTATTGGTTAAGGTTAGGCGTTGGTTAAGGGTAAGGATGTCTGTTTTGTAAAAGTCTCAATTCTCTTTTCGGACACTATTGGTAAGGTTTAGGGTACATTTTTAGGTTAGGGAGGTAAGTTTAATTAAAACCTACATCTAAAATTGACATTAAAAACCTCATCTGATTACAACCTCATTTCGGTCTTTTGGCAGCCCCTGCTGGACATTTAACTTGAAAAGTGCAGCAACACGTGTTATGAAGCACATAATTTCAGTTTTGTAAAAACATTGCAATGCTCATGTTAACTGCATGAAACCAGCCGGCATAAATCTTGACTACTGCAAAAGTTATATTATTTTGAAAAGAGCTAAGGTACTGTCATGTTGTTGAAAAATGGATCTCATTATTTCTTAGCATGAATAAATTGTTCACCATATGTTAACAGTGGTTCATTTTTTAAAATCCAAGCTAATTAATAACATAATAAATATTTTACATAATGTTGGACAGAAGAACTGGATCATTTGAATTAAAAATGCACACAATGGTATAATGAGTTGTTATGAATAATGCTAAAGAGACAGCCTCATTCACTTATTGTCAAGTCATTAGGTGAACTTACCCTTAACAAAATGGCTGAAATCACCAACAGCCTTTTTAGTCAGTTTATTATAATGAATACATAAATTATCAACAGTTGAAGTGTGATCTCTGTAATTTTGGACACATTTCATTTATTCATTTTGTACCCACTGGGACCCTGAAAATAATTTTATTTTTTTTTTCAAATGGATTGTGCTTCTCACACAAACTATGAACCTACAGTTAATTTTGCTATTTAAATGCAATAAAATCTTTCCTTCTTTCGTCTCCAAGAACTTGCAACTGGCTCACAGCAAATCTTTTCCATAGTTAATTGTGATTTCTATATCTTCACTTTAAGCAAATATGCAAAGTCCTGTGCACAGTTAATAACTTCAGAGGCACAAAGATGGTCATATACAGTACAGAGCGCTGAATATGAATGGATAATTTTCCTGCAGTTATTGCTTCAAAATTGGGCAATATTTCCCGAACAGACAAAATTATAATTTAACTTCCAGAGTGCTACAACGTATAATGTAGACTCCAATTCTTTTATGGCCTATTGTAAAAGCTGGGATCCACTGCTGAAAAACTGTCAAGAATAAGTTAACGGCTTTGTGGAGAATAAAAGGTTACACTAATAGTGAATGTGAATGTAAATTCAGTAAATTCAATAAACATATTCAAACATGTGCTTCCTGGACCATTAAAAGTCTTCCCAAATGAAGGCTTTTATGATTATTTCAAAACTATTCTGTGAATGTCAACAACCAGAGTTCTCCAAACTCTCTTTTTTAACCCAAGAGGGATAAAAGAAAAACATGTCTCCATTAACAAAACTTATATGTTTGAATACTTTTTTTTTTTTCCATAAATGTACACCTTGCAAATACATACATGGATTTAATTGATGCATACATTTTGATGCAAAAATAAATAAATAAATCACATAAATATTTACAACAAAAGCATGGGAGCAAATCTATGTATCCTTAATATTCATTGGGTTAGCTTCTATTTGCTAACATTTCTTGAGTATTATCCTTTATAGCCTTTTTGTGATTGTTTTTGTCTTACAACAAAATAAGACAAGAAATATGACAGGAAACAATAAGATGAATGGATAAGCAAATGATTAATAATCCGGATGTAATCTCAGATTTGTTCACTGACATTTCCTCTCTTAAAATAAAGTTGGATAGGAGGCTAGCTACAATATAATGCCTGTATTGTATATGAAATTATGTTTGTTGATTGGTTGGTCACTATGGGATAAAAACTCCCTTTTCTTTTGAGCCAAGTCATATTACGATTTTGCCATCTCATACAAATTATTATGAGCTGTCGTGAGACTGTGTTGGGTGGTTGAGTTTAGGGTTCTGTGTACTAAAATTTATTGGCAGGATTATTAATCATAATTAATGAACAGTAACATTTGCAGGTCTTCCAGTCCTCCTAATGATAACTAAATGAGATCAAGGTCTGTGAGAGAATATATATTTGTGATGAGGTGGCCTTTCCTAAACATCAATGTTAGTCTAACTACATGAATGATAATTTCCATATCTTGCAAGGCAGCATTGTATTAATACTCATCAAATATTATGGTAAGGGTTTGATCTAAACTCCTAACCTTAAAGTATTGAACTTCTGCAATTAATTTATCCCAGACCTAGTTCGATTGATCCTTTTAGTGTTTCACAGAAGAAAGAAAGTCATATGGGTTTGGAATAATATGAGAGTGAATAAATGATGATGGATTTTTATTTTACTTATTTCAAATAAAAGTGGAGAGGGGTTACACATGTAAAAACGTCTTTGGTTATACATGTAACCTTGGTTCCTTGACATGAAGCGAACGAGACATTGCCATAAGCACTATGGGGAAGTCCTTCTAGATGACCTTGATGAAACCCTTATTCAATCACACCAATCTTCTGATTGGCATGGTGGATGAGCCCCGCCCCTTTAGGCCTATATGCCAATGCCTATATAAGCGGGAATATTCTGACTGAGAGGAAAAGAGTGAGACACTCATATTATGAAACTCTGAAGCAGTAGTGTGACAAGCTTTGGCAATGTCTCATTACCAACATCTCAGGGAACCAAGGTTACATGTATTACCGGAGATGTTCCTTATCCATTCAGTTCAATCGACATTGCCGTAAGCACTATGGGGAATGATATTCCATCACGCCAAACTATGTGACATTACACTCCAAGTGTTATAACACTAAATAGAGATATTGGCCACAGGCCATGGGAGTGTTTATGATTTTAAAAGAAGCAATTCAACAGTATATAATTAGGTAGCTGTGGTGATTACAGTCGGTAGCCCACCCATAATAAGTGTTTAGGCTCACCCGCTTGAAAGTAAGAAGTGCTGTATATGGAGAGGACTTGTGAAGAGCTTGACGGCACATCCATGTTATAAAACCTTGCTAGCATTTTTTGTGAGAGCCAGGCTCCAGGGCGTGGTACTCTGATGTAATCGCTACATAAACCTTGAGCTTTGATGGGGAAAGACCAGTGTCCAGCTGCACTTGAAGGAATGTCAAAATCTCAGCTATGGGGCAATTCACTGGGTTTTTACCATGTGAAGAGCACCAAAGTGCAAACACAGGCCATTCAAGTGCATAGAGGCATCCCGTGGACGGTGCTCTAGCCTGTTGTGGCTCGTCCAATGTGCTCTGTTCAGGGGCCACATAGGTTCCACAGCTGTGGCTACGGATGCCAAATAATGCCTTGTTGTTGAGAGAGAAGGTCTCTCCTCAGCGGTATTTCCCATGGAGGGCCGCCTAGTATTTCTATCATCTCCAGAAACCAGGACTGATTGGGCCATTCTGATGCAGTTAACTGTTCCCATGTCCTCTCGGACTTTGCTGATAACAGAATGAATGAGGTGCACTGGGGGAAATGCATACTTGCTGTGTTTCCATCCCATGGCAGTATTTTAGTAGAGGTGAGATGCGACCGCCTGTTCCATCGAGGGAAGATTTGAGTAGTATTTTTCCATGGCTTGATCCACTTTTGAGAGGATGGCAGCATCTCCGACCTGAGTGTGAGAAAAGTAGGATGCATGCCAGGTCTTTGTAAGTTCCACGTAGACCTCAGTGAAGCAGAAGATGAAGATGAATTTTGTAGTCTTGAAGTAAGAACATTCTGAAGAAATGGTGACTGAGCACCTGCTTGAATAGGCCAACTGCATGCCAGAAGGGGCAGGTTACATAAGGGTTTCAACAACGTTGTCTTAAAGTACTTCCCCATAGTGCTTACGGCATTGTCGAGTAAACTGAATTGATAGGGAACATCACATGTCTGTCATGACACATTATAAAAGTGCAAAAATTTACCTATGGGACTCTTTGTAATTCAATGGATTTCATATTATGGATTTCCTTTATAACGGTATGGTATTGATTTAGCATTAGCATACAGTAGTAATTAATTCCATATAGCTTTAAAGTAGCAAGCGTTGCAAATGTAGCAAGTGTTGTGCAATAAGGGGACATATATTACCTCAGAGAAAGAGAGACCTTCAAATCAAAGAATATCTGGTCCATATTCAGCGTGACACTGTTGCTATGAGACATGAACTGCCCACTCGAGGACTAAAGCATGGATATCAAGATCTAGAGGTGCTGGTTAGCATAGCCTAAATATGTACCACAATATCATATTCCTAAAAGAGTCAAGGCCCACACATTACATTTAGATTATATTACACCAGGATGGCTTCTGGTTTTGTATAGCATTTGCTGCTCCATTACTTGAGAACAAGAAGAAAACCACCAAACCAGGCCATAAAGAATTGTCCCTACAGCTGTTTGCAACAAGATATTGTTGAGCTCAGTTTGATGCATCTGGATATTATGTTGTTTATTATTATACATAAATATATGGCTTTAGAAGGCATTATACTGTATTATTTCCCAATCATTGAACACATGTCTAGAGTAATTTTTAACTTTGGTTGTATCGCGTCATGAACAGCATTTTTAGGATGCTGTCAATTTAAACTTTTGCTTCTTAAAAAATAAGTATATATATATATATATATATATATATATATATATATATATATATATATATAAAGTACTGTAAAAAGTCTTAAGATGTTTCAAAAAAACATTTGTCTTAAGATGGTTATTTATATCTTCAGCTTTAGTGTGTCAATAGGAAATATAAATGTTAGAATCCCAACAGCCCTGCAACAGATGTCATGGTCCCCACAAAGCCCCCCACTGAACATCTTGTCAGTCTGAGATTACATAAAGAGACATAAGCAATTGAGACATCCTAAATAGATAGAAGAACTGTGGAATATTCTCCAAGAAGCTTAGAGCATCCTATCTGCCAACAACCAAGAAAAACTGTGTCCAAGTGTACCTAGGAGAACTGGTGCTGTTTTAAAGGCAAAGGTGGTCACACCGTATATTTATTTAGCTTTTTTTATGTTTACTGGACTTTAAATGACATTAGGTGACACATGAAAACTATTTATGTCATTCATTTTGAAGACATCCTCAAAATGCAACATTTTTCACAAGTATCTAAAGCATTTGCACAGCACTGTATATATATATATATTAGAGCCCGATCAATGTGTGATTTTAGGGTAAAAACTCAACGATTGCCGATACGGTGGCCGATATAGTAAATTTTTAGCTGGAATGAAAACAGATCTTTTCAATGTATTGTGCATCGATTTTGCACCGATATGACTATGCAAAGGTACTCAGCAACTTTCTTAAACGTATATTTTTATCAAAGAATATTTCACATAATTTTTATACATTGTCAACAAATTCTAGAAATTAACACTGAAAAAATAAATAATGAATAAAAATACAATAAATAGCTTAAAAAACATCAGTACTGTATGTTTAATATCAGTCAACTGCTGAATATTAAAATAAAGAATCAATTAAAATTAAAATAAATAACTAAATAAACATCAGTACTGTATGTTTAGTATCATTCAGTTAAAGTATCATTAAAATAAAGAATAAATACAAATAAAATAAACATCAGTACTGTATGTGTCATGATTCTCTGGTGTTTGCCTTGTGTTTCTCCCCTGTCATCTGTTCCTCCCAGATTACAATTCCCATAATTACCTGCCCTCATCACTGTCAGCTGTCCTCAATTTTTCTCACCTGTTTTCCATTCCCTCATTAGTCTTTGTATATAATGCCCTGATTTCTGTTCAGTCCTTGTCAGTTGTTATGTGTTTTGACCTCATGTGTAATCCAGTTCCTGTTGTGGATGTTTACTTTGTTCCTGTGTTCACCACGTTATTCTGTACTTTGTTTATTTTATTATACACTTTTTCACCGCAACTAGATCCAGCCCTTGTGACCTCATTCCAAACGTTAAAGTATATTTTGTATCTTTCAAATGCTGACCATTCAGATAAAGAATAAATACAAATACAATAGATAGCTAAATACACATCAGTACTGTATGTTTTATATCAGTCAGATGCTGACCATTTAAATAAAGAATAAATTCAAATAAAATAAATAGCTAAATAAAAATCAGTGCTGTTTAGTATCAGTCAAATGCTGACTATTTTAATACTTCCAGTCAATTAGGGGCAGATTGTGAAACAAGAAGCATTTACAAGAGAAACTCAAAACCTGCCGAATCAAGAGAAAAACAGCTGCAGCGATGTTACACCGTATTCTGCTATACAAGTTCAGGAGAAACTTTCAACGGTGGAAAGTTGAACCAGACTTTTAAATATTACATTTTATAAATGCAACAACTGGAATTGTTCAGTTGAAGGGGGTACCAAGCTGTGAATCCTAAACAAAACCGTTTGGTAAATACATGTTTACACATTAGCTTCCACTCATCTGACAAGCAATGAAAGTAGCTACGTGGTTAGCTATTTATCTGTAAGCTTTTTGCCACGGAGAGTAAAAGATGGACATTGTTTATTTACTTTCCAGCATTGTGTCTCACCAACTAGGTAACAACATAGCATGAAATCAACACTCTGCGGCCTCGTGCCTGCAGCCGAATCACAGCAGTGCTGATGTAGGGCCATATAGCACGATTGCGAGTGTGATATTACTTATATATATATATATATATATATATATACACACATACACGCACACACAAACTCATGTTGGTGTGGCTATCCTTATGACGACTGATATGTCCATAGACATAATGATTTTTATACTGTACAAACTAGATACTATCCCCTACCCCTAAACCTAGCCCTCACAAAAAACTTAAGGTATTTTTACATTTTCAAAAAAACATCATTTAAAATGTTTTTTTTAAGCGATTGGAATTATGGGGACACAAGAAATGTCCTCATAAACCACATTTATAGTATAATACCCTTGTAATTACCAGTTTGTTACCTAAAAACATTTCCTTATAAACAACCCAAACCTGCCCCTCACACTGACACACACACATATATATATATATATATATATATATATATATATATATATATATATATATATATATATATATACACACACACACAATTTAATAAATTAATCAAATGCCTGGTCTCTCTCACATGGTTTCGCTTTCAATGAATAAGAGTGCATTATTCCATACAATCAGTTTCTGATCTGAAATGTGCAGTCATGTCGAGTGTGTACCTCCAGGAAATTTATATATGACAATTTATAAATTGTCAGATATTTATTTATATATATATATATATATATATATATATATATATATATATATATATATATATATATATGAATATTACACTTATATACATTGCTCTGTTTGTCTGAGCATCCCAACCAGCACAAAATGACAATATTGATTGGAGCGGGACTATCTTTTGTTTGACTAATGGCCGATGTTCGTAGTGCCACGGAAAGTTGTTTGAAAACAATTATTATGTTTGCATTTTCCGTTTGTTGACATGATTGTGGCGCAGAATTCGTACACTTCAATAAAATGTTGAAGACTATTTCTAGAGTTTTCTAACTTAAAAGAGAATAAACTATCTTTTTTAAATGTTTATAATGAAAAGTGTTTTTGTGCCATCTTATTAAAAATGCCACTTGGTTTGCAATTTTTAAATCTAATTTACAAATGCATTCATACATTTTAAGTGTGGCTAAAGTGTCCAAATTAATTTTGGGTCCACTGAATATAATAATTGAATTTGATTATGATTGTTTTCTGTATTTAAATTGTAGTGGCAAATTATAGCCCAATGTGATCTTGGGCTGTACTTTCAGTCTTTGAAAAAATGGTTTAGAGGTTTTCTACAGGTAATGTGGCTATTGAAGCAATCACACCCGTGTCTTTAGAGCGGTGCTCAATCAAGGCTGCAGAATGGCATCCCAAATAGCTCAGCGAATTGTCATCTATTATTGTGCCAGTAATGGCTTCATACCTAGCATCTTATTTTAAACCCAATTTCTCTCAGAAAAAAGCAAACAACATAAAATGTAATGCACCAACATAATATAAATATATATATATATACATATATATATATATATATATATATATATATATATATATAGATAGTAATTCTCAGTATCTCAGTGTTCTTTAGGTATAGTTTTATGTATATTTTACCCAACAAAGCTTTTTCATGTTATATTTGTCATTATGTTCAGTTTCACCAAGAAATTGCTGGTTTGTGCCCATAGGAAAGAAAAATCACAAATGAGATATTATTTTCTCTCTTCAAGCAACCAGTTTAAATGGAGAGCTATTTTAGACTTTAGTTAAAGTGATAGTTCACCCAAAATGTGTGAAAGAAAGTAAGAAAGAAAGAAAGAAAGAAAGAAAGAAAGAAAGAAAGAAAGAAAGAAGAACCCAGTTAATGATGAAGAGACAGTTAATAATGGCAGAATTTTCTTTTTTGGGTGAACTATCCCTTTAAGTCTCTTGAAAAAAAGCAACCTGTGAGCAATATTATTTTGCTCTGAGTGGGTGTCAATGTCTATTCTTCCTGAGTAAAGCACCACCTTTCCCTTACATCCATTTCCTGCTGCTTCCTTTTCTGACCTCTGTAAACTCTGCATTGAGATTATTAGTACAATTTGCCACCATTTGCAGCAGTTATATTAAATAATAGGTTCTGAGTTTCTTCTTTAAAAGCTAATTACACCTAGGAAATAGGACCCACTGCCAGGAGACAAGGTGTGCCCCAAACAGAGCACAAAACACCAAGTGTATCCAATAATGGTACAGTATGGTGAAACCCATTACACAACTGTTACCCATCTGGGCAGATTTGTTGAAAAAAAAAAAAAAAAAAACATGTTCTGGGTGACCCCAAGTAGATTAGGATCTCAAAATAGCTTCAAAATATAGCTTCCTTTAGAGTCCTACAGTATAATGCCTTTAGCTCATAATCTCATCAAATTGTCATTCATAATTTGAGACAATAAATGCACTCTTTTCACAGGAATGTGTTAACAAAAGTTTTTGCACATTAATCAAATGCACTGTATATCAAAGTTTTTTAGCATCTTCTTTTTCTCTGTTATAGTACTACATTCCATTCAAATGGCATGCAACTTGACATGCATTTTCACACTCAGCCCTTAAATGGACCCACCAATTTCCATGGCAATCAGCCATCATAAAAATTACCAAATGGGTGCTGAAACTAATTGGATAATAGCTGCCATACTTTTTCAAAAATTTTATTCTGCCAGGACCTTGGTCAAAGTGGATTACCAATGACCCTATAGCTCTTTTTGAGTTTATTGGCTGAGCACTATCATCATAGTTACAGTTAGTATGTACCAAATTTAATCAAAATATATTATTTAGTTGAGGACTTTCAGCTGTCTTAGTAAAATAGCCCATGCACTACTTACTATATTGACCTCAGGTGGCCATGTTGAATTCAAAGTCCAATATGTTTTGATGATTGTATACAAAGGGACTCTAGACATGTGTGCCAAATTTGGAAAAGATAGGACCTTGTACTGTTTCAAAATATATGAGGGCATGTGTAATCCTTACAGCCAACGTGTCTGAGAATATAAGACACTTTTCTTCATCAGTGATGCTTTAATAATATGTGGCTTAAAGAATGATCAAAAACTGCTTGCAAAATATTAAAAATAGTGGAGAAGTACTGTCAATTTCGCAAGAGAATAATGATTGTAATTTTAATCTCTTTTTATTGTTTAATTTTGGGTTTGGAGTTTGCCTTTTCAATGCATCACTGACTGCAGAGAGCAGCTGTGGTTATGAAATGAAAATGAGCACAAAGCGATGAGGAGTGTGTGTGATTTATTGTGGAGATAGAGTGACCATTTGATTATACTTCCCATAAAAGATGAGAGTGAGTTACAGCCCAGTCTGCACAATTACAAGCTAATAGCGTCCAGCCATCATTACTCATACTTTCAACCCAGCCAGTGGAGCAATGAATTTAACAGTGGAATATTTGTGCCTTCCCTAACCAAAAAACTGAATGCTAGATGGCAAAAGAACATTGACACATTGAATATAACAAAGTAACTTCTGCAATTTAAATAATTCTGTTTTTGTTTTGGTTCTTATTGTATACTGACGAGATCTTTCTAACAGCACATGAGGACAATTTTCTGCAAGTATGTACTTACTGCTTTGCCATAGTTTAGTGCATTAACAACTTTTAGAAAAAAGCACATAAAGGTAACGTCATCACGTCAACTCAGTGTATTGAGGTTGTTGATACACAATGAAGGTGCAGTCATTAAACTCTCAAAATTGTCTTAATTGGCCAGACAAAAGAGTATGGTAAATCACTAGGTCAAGTACCTTATTGGTACCAAAAGGCACTCGACTTTGCAACTAAAAGAGATAAATCTTACTTGAATTACTCATTCACAACTAAAACACAAAACTGTCTTGACCAGTAGCGAAAGTTTGGGTTAGGACTACTATTTTTCTTTTTCTGTTTGTGACATTAGAGGTGAATAATTTAGTCACCATTATATAAATTAATAACCTATAAGAAACTGGAATCATTGCATGGGATCGGAATCAAAATGAGATGGACTGTAATGAATGAATGGCTTGAGTTACAAAGACATCTGCTGGAGTTCTCAACATTTGCATAAGCCTTTTTTTAATAAATTGTGTAAAAATTCTGTATAGAACCATCCCAGTGGTGCCAGCACTGACTGAATTGCTGAACTAAGCCAGAGGAGAAAACGGAAGAGAATGTCATGATCTTCAAATAAATCGAGTTAAACTCAACCTTAAACGGCTGAGAAATTTGACCTCAGTCCCTATTCAGGATTAAGGGAGAGTGACAGGGGAAAAAAACTCTTAATCTTCCCACTTGCGGAAAAAAATGGCAGAAGAGAGACATCTATTGAGAAGAAACTCTGTGCCTATAGGTACTATCGGTCTTCCACAGAGACCTTGCCTGAGGCAGCTGTCCACCCTGCTAAACTCCTCAGGGAAAATAGTCTCCCACAAAGATTCCCGCAGCATTGACAAAAAAAACAAAAAAAAAGATATCAGGACATCTAGTTCACCCTGCGGGTATTATCATAAAGAACATTAAATTAAAACAATTCTGTTAGCATTTAAATTAAAATAAAATTTGGAAAAAAAAAAAATGAACCTAAAATATATATTTATATATTTTTTTTACTCCAAAACTAACTGCAATGAAAAAAAGGACCACAATGTGTCATTAAGTTTATTTTTTTTCCTTTTCTCCCCAATTTGGAATTCCCAATGTGCTCTAAGACTCTCCTCAATCCGGGTGGCGGAGGACGAATCTCAGTTGCCTCTGCGTCTGAGACTGTCAATCTGCACATCTTAACACGTAGCTTGTTGAGCACGCTACCGGAGATGTAACGCATGTGGAGGCCCACGCTATTCTCCTCTGCATCCACGCACAAATCACCACATGCACCACCGAGAGCGAGAACCACACATTGTAGCGACCATGAGAAGGACCCCATGTGACTCTACCCTCCCTAGCAACTGGACCAATTTGGTTGCTTAGAAGACCTGGCTAGAGTCACTCAGCACACCCTGGATCTGAAATCGTGACTCCAGAGTGGGTAGTCAGTGCTTACTTTATCTGTTGATACACAGTGTATTATAAAAAAGTGTTGGGTAAATTCCTCAAAAAGTAATCCACTACAAATGAATGATTAATTCTCTAAAATTGTAATCAGATTATTTTCCTGATTACTTGGATGAGAAAATTAGGCAGATTATGTATTACTTCACTTTTAAGTTACTTTCTAAAACACTTTTTTTAAGAAAGTTTTTTTCACAACGGATATAATATAATGTGTACAGTATTTCCTGCTTGTGTTTTGTCAAACGCAAATTATACACTCATCACCATACATTTATTCTGTACACTGAGTTGTTATACAGTGCAAAGTATTCAGTTTTCACAGAAATATAAACAGATATGATCAAAATGTATTATTATTCAACAAAAACCCAAGTAAATTAAAAGTAGTTAACTTTAGTCTGATGTAATGTGATCCATTGAAAAGGAATTTGATTACAGTAAAACATTCCTAATTATATCTTTTCTGTATATTAAACTACAAAAACCCTTGGTATGATGACACACAAATAACCCTCTCAAATCCCATGCATGCTGCCAAAGATGCGTGAACCACTAAAAATGTTATTAGTCTTCATTGTGAATATATTCCTTTGAAGACTGCAGGGTTTGTTGTCCCATTGCTACTGTACTCTCTGGCAGTGTAAAAACTTCAACAAAAAAAAAAGGCAATGTAATTGGCAGGAGTTTCTGTGATGTATGCGTTGTCATCATGTTTTATGCCATCATTAATTTCCTGTGCTGTTTGTGGCCACAATGCAGGGAAGTTCCTGCCTGTTTAGCTGAATGTAATTGTGCAAAGGCTGTGAGCCTTTCAATCCACCTCATTACCTGGCTGATCCTTATGTGTGTGGAATACTGTGAAGACTCAATGGCTTTGAGGGCAAGGGTCTGGTCAACTTGTTCTCCACTGTATGAGTGAAATTTTATTAGGAGTTTAATTATGTCCGGTAGAAAAATGGCAGTCATTTCATAGTTTAATCTTGTTCTTTTCTTCAAACATTCCACTACAAATTTTGCGCTGACCTGCAACAGAAATGGAATCGGTGTTTAAAAATGTATATTGTGTCTTTCTCACCCTACAATCTTAAATAATCAGCAGATTACAGTGTAGTTGGAAATTATCTTGCAGTAGTTATTGACCTGTATAATAGCATTAAGTAATTTTGATTGTGCTTTTGTCAGTCTCAAGGTTCTTGTGATTGCTAACTCGTGAAAGGTTATGGAGGTGTCCCCTTACAAGAAAACTTCAGCATAGAAAAAGCTGACACTTTTTGTGTCAAGCTCACATGACAAATCTGAAACTTGTCACCCTTGAAACGTATAAAGACTTACAGTTTCTTATTTTCTGTTGTGTTAGTTCACGCTTTACACAACTAATTGCATGCTAAGAACGTCAATTACATGATCGTACTTCTCCTTGACTCTAGCTCCAACACAAAAATGCGATGACGATATGACGCAGAACAATCAAGAAGCCGCCTTCTTGTTTTGCGGCATTGTTGTGCCTGCCATTCACATTGATAGCATTGTTAAAGATAAATGTTACTTTGTACAATCTTCACATTGCAATCCTTCAAAGGCAACTGGTCTGGGGGTGGAACACAAGGACATTTGTATTTCAGGCTGTACATGGAACAGCAATTTTTTGCATGCACAGTAAGGGTGACTTAAGAGTTTTCATACGTTTCAGTGTGGACATGTGGACTTGCACCTTCTGGAAATTACTTGAAAATGCCAATGTTTCGAAAACAAAAACGCTGTTTACAAAAGTATCTGAATTAATGTGGACGTAGCCTGATCTTCACGGAATGGGAAAAAAATAAGTTAAAAGAGCCACACACACACACACACACACACAAGAATGTTGAGACAGCAGTTTGATGTTTTTGACAAATTTTTTGACATATTTATTTGGCATATGCTTTTACCCAAAGTGACTTACAGTCCACAGGGGCAATTCCACCAGAGCAAACTGGAGTTAAGTGCATTGCTCAAGAACGCAGTGGTGGTGGCTGTGAGGATCGAACCAGCAACCTTCTGATTACCAGTTATGGGCTTTAGCCCACTACTACACCACCACTCCATTGTGGTGACACATTGAACATGACAATAAAATGTAAATGATAAAAATTATGAAAAAATAAATAACTAGCATATTGTATTCCTTTAAAACTTCAAAGAGAAAAAACATCAGTCTTGTAGTTTACGTTTGGCTTAAATAAGACAAAAACAAGTCTGCCTGGGACTGTTTTTGTTTGGTGGTGGTCAGAAGGTCATAGAGTCCAGATGGGGTCATCAACTCCACTCCCCTGATTGACAGCAGTCTTGTCGCTGGCATGATCCAGTGCAAGGAAATCCAGTTAGTGCAGGATGGCTTTTAATAATAGCTTGCTGAGCTGTGATCAGGTGCTGGTGGAAGAGATCTCCCTGTCCAATTTAAGAGGCCTCGGGTCGAGACTTTCACATCGTTCCTGTGCCCATAACAGCATTTTTTTTTTGTCTGGGGAGCTCTGGACATCTCACACTATCGATTTGTGGTTATTATATAAAATTTTTCATTTAGTTGTTTATTTTGTAGCTTTTGTATCAGTGCCTGGCCTGAATGTGAGATATGTACAGTATTGCACTCTATCACTTTTTCGATATCAAGTTATTTCAAAATGATAAAAGTTTAAATTTAAAGGTGATATTTTCTTTATTTATTTTTTCAATATTAAAACACAATTATCCCAGCTTAATATGCAGAGACAACTAGAAAAGGACCATTTGTAGAATGATTACACTGAAAAGTGAAAAAACTGAGACTATAAGGAACTATTAAAACATCACTCCAGGGGTGCGTTTCCCGAACAATGACGTAACACTGCGTAACCACCATAGTACGATGCAGCGTTATAAAAAAATTAACTAACTAGTCATTAGTTTTTCCCAAAACAGCAGGAACGATGTCACACATCCATTGTTAGATTAATGGCATTACTCAGGGGATGGAGTAAAAATGTCTGCAAATATGAAAGTTATCTCATTTACACGTACACCAGAAAGTTATTCAATGCGAGAAAGCAGCTGAAGTTACAAAAGTGACATTAACTTTTTAATGTGACAGATGCATTGCGCTACAATAGTGGGGTGTGCCTGTACATAAGACATCAGTGTTCCCCAGACATACTTAAGCATTTGCACATGCACTCTTAACAAACATATGAACAGCAACACTGGGGGGTATCAAGGTCATTGCACTAAGAGTTTTTTTATTTTTATTTCAACTTGAATACGTGAATGAAGCGATTTTGCGTGTCCGAGTCAAGTCATTCTCATCTTTGCATTGACTTTGTATGTAATCATATGACGCGAAACGCTCACTTTGTGTTGTATGTGAACGCACCATTAGAAGGAATTGACACCACCCTAAATCATCAGATTTCAAAAGCTGTAAAATAGGAGGAATTGTTCTCATCCAGATTTTGTTCTGAATCCTGATAACTACAGTAGGATATTTTTTTCAGGATATGATTTGATTTTTCTTTGTCTCCAAAATATCCCCCTACCTTTTTAATCTTTCAAGTTTAACACAGTATTCAACCGGCATTGCCAAAACACATTGGATATACGGTGATACTCTTAAATACTTTAAATGTCAACTCACCAATCTAAATATATATTTTTTTCTGACCTCTAAAGCCCAGTGGCCCAATATTAAAATTTAACTTTCCCCATGGTGAGTTGAAAATGAATTTTGGCATTAATGTAAAAATCCAATCTCCACCAACTGCCAGTGAATATTAGTCACTGATGGAGTTTTGTATCACCTGTTTAATGAAGGAACCTGTTTTGACGGAGCTGTTGATCTACAGTATATATATTGCTAGATGTCACACAGATTTAGACCTGTTCCATCAATTTCACTTTGCAGCTGTATGTTAATACAGCATTTGAATAACTTCCTTGGCAAATGGAACAGATTCGATAAGGCCAATCGTATTATGTGCAAGGTAAATTTCATGTGCAGCTAAAATAATCCTGACAATGCAACTGTGGGGATTTTGTCCTCTACTAATCCTCATCGTATGCGGATTAGATTTTTTGACATGCACAACGCTCATTAATCATCAGAAATATGACTATAAATGAGCCAGAGTTAGCCGTATAGGCTACTTTTCATCTGTTTTCCTTGGTCAGTTCTTAAAAAGGCAACCTACAATTAAAATAAAATAACTTATCACAAATATCACTGTGGCAGGGTGGAGGGTGGGGCCGGGCCAGGCCATGATTCCACACACCCGTCCCCTAATTAGGCCGATTAAGCCAGAGAGGGATAAAGGTGACTGGAGACGGCATTGCCACAGAGAGAGAGTTTCTGCCCATTCACATACAGATATTACAAACTAATACACAAACCAGTACAATGCACACCCACCAAACAAGCAATGCAACACAGCAATGATTAAGTAGCAACACTACATACATAAAAAAACGAAACAAAAAAGACAACAAAGATCAATGACAAGTAGACTGAACAAACAGCAGGAAGGTAGCAGCCAACATTCTAATTTTCACATATTTGATTGTTAACAAGCCACAGATTCAAATGTTCATTAAAAGAGCAGTACGTATTATTTTCTCTAATATGCATTGGTATTAAATTCCATTCTTTAGATGTTGTTACAGAGAATGCTGACTGACTGAAAGCACTTCTTCGAATAGGAATGATGCAGTCCCCTCTTGTGGTATCTCAAACGGATTTGACATACTAATAGCTTTTTGAATTGGAGTTTTATTGTTTTGCTTATAACAATATATTTGTATCCACATTAGAAATCAGTTACACATGGCATAGGAGTGCTACACTTCATTTTATTGACATGATGCACAGACCCTGTGGAAAAGTCTGAGATTGAATGCAAAAGTCTGCCTTGAAGTGTGTACCTTGCTTTTATAAACCTAACCTGTGAGTACAAAGCTTTTATTTTAATAAATATAATAATACACCTCAAATTACCCTTGGATTGGACAGATGCAACCCAAAACCAGACAATACTGATTAACACAATTATGGTTAAACTGTTTAAAGCAGCACAATGTTTTGTTTTGTTTTTTTTCTCTCTCAAATAGCGCAGTAGGTCAGTGCTGGTACGCATTCACAGGAACAGATGTGATGTTCTTGGCCCTTTTGAAATTGTTGGGTTGTAATGGATCTCAGGGGGGTTCATGGTGTCTTGGTGCCAGCTTCAAAGTGTCTGTTCATTTCCAAGTTGTTTCCATGGCACCTGGACACCAGTTGTGCAGCATTTCTCTGGTACATGGACTCCACTAATGTATGGTATAGTTATGGTCCAGCTTTGGTATTTTTCTGTTGCCACTGAGAACTTAACAAATTCTATTATCTTGTTTTTTTATTGCATGCCTTAACTGAAAATCCAGCAAAAGACCACATTAGTGGTTTTTAAATGCACCAGCTCAAGAATCAGTCTCATCTGGTGGTTTAATTGCAAAATTATATCAGAATTTGTATACACTTGTGTGAATGGAAAATGTACAAAATGTTCACATGGAGCATTTTAAGTTTCTGGATGGATAATTTTAGTTCACCCAGACATTTTCACTTTCAAAATGTGAATGTGAAAGTGAAAGTGGAGATTTATAGTTAAACAAAAGGGACTTACGTATTGATCTGTTTCTCACCCGCACTTATTTTATTGCTTTTGAATATGTTGATTTAACCACTGGAGCCATATGGATTACTTTTATTTGGCCTTTATGGGATTTCTTTTTTGAGCTTCAATTGTCTGGTCACCATTCACTTGCATTGTAAGGACCAACAGAGCTGAGATATAGTTTGTTATCTGCAGAAGAAAGATAGTCATCTGAGATGGCTTGAGGGTTAATACATGATGAGAGAATGAATTAAAGAGATAGTTCATCTGAAATTGAACAGAGTAATAGTACCTAAAATGGGCTTTAGTCCCTGCAGTGGGAAAGGGCCTGTTGTTTCCCATTAGTATGCAGCAGTTTGGTCTCCCAAATAAATCAGCCACTTTAATTTCCCCTCACTCACTCGACTCTGTCCAATTGCATGTGTCATCACTCTTAATAGGACAGGGTGAACTTGTTGTCCCAGTGTCTTCATAGAAAATATTGTTTATCCTTCAGTTAGATACTGCAGGCATAACTGCAATTGACAATGTCAGTTTTATACTCTATTTATTTACCCATTTAACCTTGGACTTGTATCTGTGATGATATGCTATAAATAAAACTGTTCTTGATTGTTGTTTTTGATTTGAATTTCTAGTATAGGGGCTAGTTTTCACACTTTTTACTCACACCAGCCAGTCATTTTAACAGGGTAGGTTTATTTTTGAAAGCCAAGTCTTTATGCACTATGCAAAAAATAAATAAATAAAAATAAAAATTGTTATTTTATAAATTAGCATTAAACAAGATTAAAGAATGATGTAAAAGTCTATCTATTTTCCAGTGTTGGTTTATGATATGTACTAAATTAACAAATATAACCTTATTGTAAGGTGTTGCACAGATGGTAACACTTTGCAAAAAGGTTTAATTTGCTAACATTAGTTAACAGCATTAGTTAACATGAACTAACAATGAACAATCCTTACACTAAAGTATTACCACCTTCATTATTTAGCTTATATTTGCATGAATATATGCCAGTGTGTTTTTACTGAGTTTACTTTTTATCAAACAGCTATAGCAAAAAAAAAAAAATGATATATTATTTTTAGTCTAGGGGATAGAATTCACAAACACATACACTCACCTAAAGGATTATTAGGAACACCATACTAATACTGTGTTTGACCAACCTTCGCCTTCAGAACTGACTTAATTCTAAGTGGCATTGATTCAACAAGGTGCTGAAAGCATTCTTTAGAAATGTTGGCCCATATTGATAGGATAGCATCTTGCAGTTGATGGAGATTTGTGGGATGCACATCCAGGGCACGAAGCTCCCGTTCCATCAAATCCTAAAGATGCTCTATTGGGTTGAGATCTGGTGACTGTAGGGGCCATTTTAGTACAGTGAACTCATTGTCATGTTCAAGAAACCAATTTGAAATGATTCGAGCTTTGTGACATGGTGCATTATCCTGCTGGAAGTAGCCATCAGAGGATGGGTACATGGTGGCCATAAAGGGATGGACATGGTCAGAAACAATGCTCAGGTAGGCCATGGCATTTAAACGATGCCCAATTGGCACTAAGGGGCCTAAACTGTGCCAAGAAAACATCCCCCACACCATTACACCACCAGCCTGCACAATGGTAACAAGGCATGATGGATCCATGTTCTCATTCTGTTAACGCCAAATTCTGACTCTACCATCTGAATGTCTCAACAGAAATCGAGACTCATCAGACCAGGCAACATTTTTCCAGTCTTCAACTGTCCAATTTTGGTGAGCTCTTGCAAATTGTAGCCTCTTTTTCCTATTTGTAGTGGAGATGAGTGGTACCCGGTGGGGTCTTCTGCTGTTGTAGCCCATCCGCCTCAAGGTTGTGCGTGTTGTGGCTTCACAAATGCTTTGCTGCATGCCTTGGTTGTAACGAGTGGTTATTTCAGGCAAAGTTGCTCATCTATCAGCTTGAATCAGTCGGCCCATTCGCCTCTGACCTCTAGCATCAACAAGGCATTTTCGCCCACAGGACTGCCGCATACTGGATGTTTTTCCCTTTTCACACCATTCTTTGTAAACCCTAGAAATGGTTGTGCATGAAAATCCCAGTAACTGAGCAGATTGTGAAATACTCAGACCGGCCCGTCTGGCACCAACAACCATGCCACGCTCAAAATTGCTTAAATCACCTTTCTTTCCCATTCTGACATTCAGTTTGGAGTTCAGGAGATTGTCTTGACCAGGACCACACCCCTAAATGCATTGAAGCAACTGCCAGAGTTTGAGTAAAATGGACATTTTTGTTTTATTCTATAAACTTTAGAAAACATTTCTCAACATTTCAAATTCCAAATAAAAATATTGTCATTTAGAGCATTTATTTGCAGAAAATGACAATTGTTAAAAATAACAATTAAGATGCCGTGTTTTTAGACCCCAAATAATGCAAAGAAAACAAGTTTATATTCGTTTATAAAAACACAATACCAATGTTTTAACTAAGGAAGAGTTCAGAAACCCCTAAATGCATTGAAGCAACTGCCATGTGATTGGTTGATTAGATAATTGCATTAATGAGAAATTGAACAGGTGTTCCTAATAATCCTTTAGGTGAGTGTATACTAATATAAGACAGTTCTGAACTACAGTGGGTGTTTGAAACCAACATACAAAACCACTGCTACAGAAAACAAACATTTGTGCAATTGGCTTTTGACTCAATACCCTGACAGTTATATAGACCTTGTGACATATTCCCATTGTAAAGACTTCCCCTGTGTGAGTTTTGGTATAGTGAGTTATTTGGAATGTGTTGTCCATAAAACCTATTATTTTGTGCATATTTTGCCTGTCTCAATCACTATTTTCACTTGGGTCTTGCTTATGGCCAAGGGTAGATGTCATCATATTCAGCCTAACTTTCATCATGCATTTTAACCCTTATCCAAAATGCCCTGCTGGTGGGTAGGCAGTGTGGCCAAGTCACTGCCTGTCTCCAAGCCTGTAGCTGAGCTCTTCTTGTGAGATCTCATGCCAGCACAGTTATTTATGCATTCATTTTTTCTCAACATTTACACTTTTCTGTTATTTGTTTCTCTTTACCTCCTTCTCAAGTCCACAGCTGACAGAGTTCATTATAGTCAGTATGAACAGGCTTGGTTACAGCCTACCTTGCTAGCAGTGTTGTCTGTTTACAATGTTGCAACATATGCTTGAATTATACCATTCTCTCTCTGTCTCTCTCTCTCTCTCTCTCTCTCTCTCTCTCTAGTCAAAAACATATACAAGGTACACCTGAAATCTTTACAATTGGAAGAATGTCCTCTTTTGGGTCCCCTAAAATGGGATATCACACATTTCTTGATTTATTAGAGAGCTTGAATATGTGTGTGTGCGTGTGTGTGTGTGTTTGTGTGTGTGTGTGTGTATGTGTGATATATATATGTATATATACCGCTCTGGAAATTATTAGAGTTGAAACTGAAGTTTCTCTGGATTTACTATTTTAGGTATGAGTTTGAGTAAAATGGACATTTTTGTTTTATTCTATAAACTTTAAAAAACATTTCTCAACATTTCAAATTCCAAATATAAATATTGTCATTTAGAGCATTTATTTGCAGAAAATGACAATTGTTAAAAATAACAATTAAGATGCCGTGTTTTCAGACCTCAAATAATGCAAAGAAAACAAGTTTATATTCGTTTATAAAAACACAATACCAATGTTTTAACTAAGGAAGAGTTCAGAAATCATTGGTCCAAAATATACTGAAGTGCCACAAAAAAACAAAAACACTGTTGTCACTAAATGTCATATTTGGCAAAGCGGAAATGGCAATTAAGCTGACAAGAAAAAAAATATGATTCATCATCGAGCAGGTGGATCCAGTGTTAACCCTCTGGGGTCTGAGGGTGTTTTGGGTCCTGGAGATTTTTTGACATTCCTTGACATTTGTGCTTTTTTCAGTTGCTTAAAAACACATTAATGGCTAAAGTCTGACAACACTGTATTCAGCACTAACTGGGCTACAATAATATGTGAGCAACATGTGTGTACATGTTTGTATATTTGAGAAATTAAAGTTTATGCATGGTTTTTGAAAAAACTAAATGTTTAAGTCACTGAAATAAAGCCATATAACACATACTAAATATTTTGACAAGCCTTTTGAAAACTGTATCTTGAAGCCTAGAGTTTTTGCTACAAAATGATGTGAAAACCATCCTGATCACTCATTCATTCAAAACAATATAGTCATTTAACTTTTGTAAGACACTTTTAGTGTTAGAAAGGTCATATGCAAGGAGGGGTGAACTATCATGAATATTGACTGTAATTCACACCTGAATTACAATCCATATCAATGAGGAATGTGACAGAAAGAGAATGAATGTGAGGAGACTTGCTCAAAATCAAGTTTTAAGTTAAAAGAAGTAATCTGACTATACATTTTCTTTATATATAGACTTTACTTAATTTTAGACCTACACCTAATTCTCTTCTGCTCAACAAGACTGTATTTATTTGATCCAAAATACAGTAAAAACATTGATATTTTGAACTATTTTTATAATTTAAAAGAACTGTTTTCTATTTGAATATATTGTAAAATGCAATTTGTGATCAAAGCTGAATTTTCAGCATCATTACTGCAGTCTTCCGTGTGAAATGATACTTCAGAAATCATTATAATATGCTGATTTTCTAATTTGGGCATATTTAAAGTGCATTTTACTCATTTAACCTGAACACATATTTGCAAGCACAAGCTTTGTTGATGATAATCAGGCAGCATAAACACTAGTTAAAATATAATCTAAACATTCATATTATTTTTATATCATATTACATATCATATTTATATTATACAGCATACAATTTAAATAACTGCTTTAGCTGAAACAGCATTTAAATGTAACTAAAACTTGCTTATTAGGAAATATTTCAATACTATGAATCCTGGCTGGCAAGTCTGGAAACAGTCCCACTAGTAAAATGTGTACATATTTATATAAAATAGCATGTCAGCTTATTAAAACTAAATGACTTACTCGTCCGAAATTGTATCCTTGGCTGGATCAAGTCTCTCTTCAAAATACAAACGTTAATCGGAGTCCCGCTCTTCTTCTGAGGAAAAATGTAACTCTTCGTCACTATCCAGGAGTTTTCTCACTGTATCGTGCTGTCTTTCAAACGTGCAAAAAAGTGAATGAACTATTTTACAGCACTTACCACTTGCATTGATCACCTCAGCACATTACCGTATGAATAGCGCCCTCTGCCCATGGGTGTGATCACATTAGGGATAATTAGCAGAGCCAGGAGAAATTGTACATCGCTTTGTTTCATACCAATCACATTGTAGGAGAATATTTGTTTTACATTTGAATTGTTTTATTTAAAAGTAGACATTTTTGTGTGGTAAGTATTTGCAGAGTTTCAATTCATTTTTGTGATGTGTTTCAGATATATGCTCATGAACCCAGGGATTGATGACAGCTCACCCTTTTTATTTCCTTTATTTTACAAAAGCACAAGGTTTTATTGTTATTATAAGTGTACATAAATAAAAGTAGACCCTTTATAGTCTCTAATGATGTCTTACACTTATCTGTATGCCCCAAAATGACAGAGAATTTTGTGTTGTTTCCGCTTGTACTGTCCTTTACTTTTTGCACATGTTTGCAAGTGCACTTTATATAGGTATATAGGTATATATAGGTATTTTATTCAGTTGTGTAGTCTCATGTGGTCCTGTGTTTGTCCTATGTTGTTTTTATGTAGCACCATGGTCCTGGAGGAACATTGTCTCGTTTCGCTGTGTACTGTACTAACTGTATATGGTTGAAACAACAATAAAAACGACTTGACTTAAATGAAAAAAAATTCCAGCAGGACGCGCCGGCGCGCCCGTCAGCTCCAGAAGGTTAAAAAGAGGCTCATGATGTTTCAAGTGACTGGATTAAATGTATTATTTAATACGTTTGAGGAGGTAGATATGGTAGATCTGCTCCGCTCGTCTTTGTCCTGGCTGCTGGATGCGATACGTTACCGGCCCTGTCCATTCAACCACTGTTTAGGGACCCTGACAGGTGGCCAGGAACTTAGACGTGGCACAGGGGATCAGCACCAGGACCCTGTCTCCAGGGTGAAATTCACGAGCTTGGGCAGGGCGGTTTTATGTGCGCTGCTGGCCCCGTTGGGCCTTTGCCAGATGTTCACGCATTAGGGGTATCACTTTCTCTATCCTCTCTTTCATCTCACGTACATGCTACATGTACTGTTCGATGCGGCGAGGGTTGTTGCTCCCAAGCCTCCCGGGCAATGTCTAGCAGGGCCGGGGCTGGCGATTTAACAATAACTCAAAGGGCGTGAATCCAGTGAATGCTTGAGGCACTTCCCTGATGCCGAACAGCACATAGGGTATCATGAGGTCCTGCAAGTGTGCAGTTGTTTCAGCAGTAGCTTGCTTACGTCAGCCATGAGCTGGGACATAAATGGAGTGCCCTGGACGGTGAGGATCTCTTTTGGATGCCAACTCAGCTGAACAGCAGGAACAGCTCTCGAGCGATATTCTTGGAGGTGGCTTTCCTCAGTGTATATCAGAATATACATTTGGAGCAATCACTCTCAATATACCATCTCGCTCGCTGTCAGTGGCCAGCAACACCACTCATCTCCGTGGTCTTGGGGGGGGGTCCCCTGTGCCGTTGCCTCCAGCGGCTGGTAGGTAGGACAGCTTGGGCCAACAGCTGCTCGGACCCCAGATTACATTTTTATATCAGTGCTGCAATACATCTGTGTCTGTATCCATGCAGACAGCATTTCTGCACAGCATGTCTCTCATTTGACAGATCTGGCATGTTTTTCTAATGGACATCAGAGAACAAACTTTGAACTTAAATAAGCCCAACACACTTCCAAACACAGAGATAGTATGCACTTTGCCCTTACTGTACAGATCTAATGATCTAAAATATTTCAACAAAATACTGTAACTACATTGAACTAAGAATCTGTGCAGAACTTTAAAAAGCTGTGAAGTAACAACAGTAGGCATTAATAAAGCATGATCTTGCTTCAATTTATTCAGCATTATTTATCACTAGGCCTGTGGAACATTGTTCACATTTTTTCATCATAATAATTACTAGAAAGTTTTCCAAACTTTTCTTCTAGTTGACAGATTCATCTAAATCTGACAAACATCATTACAGTGATAGTTTAGCCATTAATGTATATTATGTCATAATTTTCCCACCTTCCCAAACCCATGTGACTTCCTGTTTTTTGTGGAACCTGAACAATGTTAGACAGAATGTTAGAGATGGTCAATCTCAGTCACCATTCCCATTTAAAATATGGTGTAAAACTATCTCTCTCTCTCTCTCTCTCTCTCTCTCTCTCTCTCTCTCTCTCTCACTCTCTCTGTAAGAGGCTCCATGGCAGTCAGATTCCTGTGCATCCAAATTCAACGAGGTATACATTTCTGGCCTTTGCAGCCATGGCCATGTTTTCAAAGGGCACATGCAATAATCATATAGCAAAAAAAAGGAGAGGGTCCTCGCTGCAGACTGTAGCATGATGACATTGTAGTGGATCTAATCCTCTGCGTATTGGATTTTGGTGACGTAGTGGATGTTTTTTTTTAGTACATTATTACCTAGTATCAAAGTATAAAACACTTATACATTTGTTTAATATAGCTTATTTTTTAAACATGGTCATAACCATGGATTTAATCAATTTATTTTCCTTGTTTTACATCTTCACCCACAGAAAACAAATATATAAATTAATCAATATACTCCTCACTATAATGTGCTCCTCATTTTATCATCTTCGCTGTATATAAATGCTATGGGATTAATTATTTGTATATTAACATATAGCGGTCAAATATACTTGGAAGTATGCAAACGTGAAATTAAAGTGAATTTGGAGTGCTTTAAATATGACACGGTCAGCATGCGGAATCGAATGGAGCACATCCGCTCCTCTGAGCACGAGATGGAGTGATGGAGCACACAATACACAATACAGACAGGACAGAGCAGCGTGCATATACTTTAATGCGAACAGCTTGATTTATCTATTAATTTTATTTAATCATCGTAGCCCTTTATGGTTAAATAATCACACAATGTCATAATGTCAATTTTGTTTTTAATGAATAATGCAGCCCTTATATATAAATATGTGTGTGTTCTATTAATATATACTGCATTAATGACCATTAAGTATGCTACAGCAATAAAACAAAACATTAAAATGTGAATACTCATGCGCTATAAAATAAAAAAGCATCACTAAAATCAAATATACATGGGATTAGAACCACTACATCATCATACTAAAGTCTGCAGCAAGGAGTACTTGGAAAAAAAGGGATGTGTGGCCAGCACTTCATGCTTGAAAGACAAGGAGAAAGGATCTCACTAAGATGTATTGAAACAGGAATGGCTTATGCTACAGCTAGCGCTTAGTAAATACATATAGTGCGTTCTCTGTCTTTCTGTGTGTGTATTAAATGTATTACGTTATTTCCTTTGGTAGGAAATAAACTTCTCTCCTCTCCTGTTCCCTGTGTATTTCACCATCCATAATCTCACAGAGTGCAGTCATGGCCACCTGCAATTACATTTGCTACTGAAAGCATTCCTAGACAGCACATCTTAGAGCTGGAATATTAAGCATCGAATAATTCAGACAGCATGCCCTCAGGAAGACAATCATTGTTTTAAAGAAAATGAGAGTGAGGACTTCATCTCATTCCAGGAATATTTTAAGTGAAGCACTGCAGGTTTGTCTTTGCCAGTCCTCTGAATCTTTAAATTTCTACCTTATTTCTTTGGTCCCCTGAATCTTTACATTTCTACCTTATTTCTTTGGTCCCCTGAATCTTTACATTTCTACCTTATTTCTTTGGTCCTATGTTGGTAGAAAGTATTGTATCACTTTCTATGGATGCTGGTTAATCAATGAATTGCATTCATGCTTGTTCCATTTCCTTTAGGTTAGAATGTGTCTGAATATGTTTCCCTGAATATAATGTTCCCTTTTCAACTAATTAAGCCTTTTGCTTTCCTTGATTACCTTTGATCGTTATCTTGAGGTATGCAGTATTGAGAAGTAACTATCTACATTTAAATGTAGCCTATGCATTTGGCAGAGGCTTTTATCCAAAGCAACTTACAGTGCATTTATTACAGGGACAACCCCCCTCCAGAACAACTTGGAGTTGTTTGCCTTGCTCAAGGACACAATGGTGGTGGCTGTGGGGATCAAACCAGTGATTCTGATTAACAGTTATGTGCTTTAGCCCACTACACCACCACCACTAACATGACAGCACTTCAGCTGTTCTCAAAACAGTGTAGCTTTTCCATTGACAAGCAGGGAATGGTGCCAGCAAATTCAGATTGCTGGTGCTGAAGAGTTGCTAAATCATTGACAGGAGGGCTGAGCTTTGATCACTAAATATGTGCAAAAGCATGGCGAAGCAATTTTATTAAAATCAGTTTGCATGTGGTGACAACAGAAGTGAAAACTGTATGCTGCAGCCTCAGTAAAACAGGTAACACACCTGTTTTACTGTATTGTAACTATGGGCTAAAAAGTATTGATAAAAGACTTATTAACACAACACACTAGTTGAAGTTTCCTGCTGTGGCAGAACCATGGTATTGTGATGGTATCAGATACTGCGATGCATTGATGTACACCATGGTATTTACATAGCACTCCAATGTACATGTAAAAAAATTAAAAATATGTAATGATACTTTCTGATACCTGTTTGTTTGGAAAAATGGCTTTACCTTGAGTTGTTCAGGTGTTGAACTTAATGATAAACTTAACGCTGTCAAAAGAAGGATGCACTTGCATGCGTCACCATACAATCGGTGATATCCATGAAAAATAGCCATTTTTATCATAGTAAACTCTACACATTGTTAAGTCCAATAAGATTGTTGAGTGTGAAACATGTTGAAGATTAGTGGACAGGTGGTCAGTTCATAAAGTTGTGCGCTGTTTCCTCACAAAAGCAGTTTATTATTCTTGTCTCTTGTCCAGTTGCATCTCGGGCTCATTATTTCTATTGGGGCACACACTGTCACTTGCCTAACCAAATATTATGTCATGCACAACCATTGCTAATAAATTAATCTCAGCACAAAACACCAAAAAAAAAAAAAAACAGCCACATCCACATCCTTCCAACGTTCTTGTAAATGTTTTTATCTGTTTCAAAGTGGAAAGTTTTCTTCTGACTCAGCCGTGGTCATTGCTGTAGTGACAACCATTTTCAGCAAAATCACAGTTTCAGGTTAAGCCTGAAGATTATTCTCATAAATCAACTTCAACAGAGACAGTGCATTTCCTATATGCAATTCATGGTGATTGTACAACGATTTCAGTTCAGTTTCTAATTTACCTGCATTTAGGGCTGGCAAAATGATGACAGCACATTCTAGTTCAGCTCTGGTAAAGACTTTTGCAAATTTGTTGAAAAATGTGCAGTCGACAAGCTGAGCTGCGACAAGATGCTCGATATGACAGAATCTCTCATCCACCTGGGCTAATACGATGTCACATGCCTCTATCAATATGGCAGTGGTGAGCCTATTTGCTCTTCTCCACTTATTACAATGTTTTCTCTTTTTTTGGGTGATGACATCTGCTTTCTCTCTTAATTGACTCGATCTTTAAATGTTTCAATATTACTGCTGATTATCGTTGCATCTACACTTAGTTTTTGCAGAACGCTGTAAAGAATGTCCACTTCAGGCATCAACTCGGGGGAAAAAAAGGCAACAACTGTAGGAATCTCTTATCCTCCAGATGCATGGACAGACAGTATGCTTCACTTATGGTCACTCTGTCCTACCTGTCCGCTGTTCGAATTCGTCCAAGGCACTCCTTTATGTCATAATGATTTTCCCAAACAGCACTTACTGTTCTGCTTTTGAAATTCCAGTGCATAGCTGGTGGCCTTGGGATGCTTCGAGAAACACATATGCAGAAAACTCTTTAATCAGCATCTGAACTCCACTTATATGTCCACTCATAATGGCCGTACCATTTTAAGTTTGTGCGATTAATTGTTCCTTAAGGTCCAATGGCTCGAGAGCATTTCAAATGGCATGGGCAAGACCAACAGCTGTCTTGTCTCTAACCATCTGCGATTCACAGGATACATCCGATGTTTCGTCCACTTGAACGGCCACAAAAGGAGCATTTGACACTTGCCTTCAACCTCAATTGCTTAGGTGCATTTGAAGTAGGGCTGTGAATCATAATGCCGTATATATCTGCTATCTCACTCACACGTTATGTTAAATATGCATTTAAAAATGCCAGGGTTCAAAGAAGATGATACTTAATTATGGCCTCGCAAAGCAATTTCACATTTGCCTCAAAGTTGTATTCATGTTATTATTCTTCCAATAACATACCTGTTATCCTCAGTCTGCTGATTGTGGCGCTCAATGTCCCATTTTTGGCCTGCATCAAGCTGAGCGGCAACATTGGCCTTTCCAAGCAAACCAAGACACATTTTCAACATGAATTCCACTACTTTCGTGCTTTGACATTCGTTCTGACAGATGCTTCAGATCCTTAAATCAGCTTATGGTCCATGTGGTGTCCCCACCAAAGTGCGCACAAGGAAAGCAAAACAGTGATTTTTTGACTATACTTTCAGTTAGCCATAATCTGGCTGATGGGGGTACTAAATGTTTAATCTCTAGTTTAATCTTAAAATGTTTACATTAACAAATTATCAATGTGATATTTTTTTTCTAATATACACTACACAGGTCTGCATGTACAATAATAGCTTAGATCAGACTGACGTACATTTGATCAAAGCGTTTGATTGGCTCAGGGGCAAAGGCAAACGTACCACTCAGGCTATCATTGATTGCTTGTTGCACATACGCTTCATGTTCTACAGATCTCCCTTTATTTTTATAGAGGAAGTTGGGATAACCCCATACAATGCAAATAAGAATGATTAAATGGCTTTAACGCAACAGACCTTAAACATAATATAATTTACTGAAAAAATAAATAACTGTTGTTGTGTCTTGTATAATGCAGATAAAACAAGATTAAGGTGTGGAATATTATATTATTTCTTTAACAAATGTATAATTATGCTAAGTATTTTGCACAACAGCGCCACCTCTGGTGGGGCTTAGCCCCAGTTGCCCCTAATGCAGAGATGCCTCTGGTCTTGTCTCCTAGCTAGTGAACCACCATAAGAATGTCTATGGAATGCTGTTTTATGCTTTTTTGCTAACTTTGCAGACTCACCTTGTTAGAAAGACTCTGGCTGTTACAAAGCAGTGTCCGTGGTTGCTAGATTACAGGGGCTGCTCCTCCATTACTGAGAGAGAGTTGTTGATATGCATTTGGAGTGCGCTTAATTAAGTTTCAACAATTACGTTTTCCTCCTCATCTGCTCTGTGTATCATAACAGTAAATATTCCACTTGATTGTTTTCAGTTCTATTTATTTCATTTCTGTTTTTACGGAGTGAGAAATGCTCCAAACCTAGGCTGTAATATCTTGAACATTAGGGAGGACCAAGCTATTTTGGGGGTGGGGGTCACTGGTGTTGAGGTCACAAATAAAATGTTCCTCTTTGGTCCATTAATATAGTAATGCCACTGAATGCAATCATTTTCTGAATAAAGGCTTGCAGTTCGATAAAGGCCCAAAATTATATAATTTTTGTTTTTAAAAGATGCATGTCATTTTAAAGAGAACACAGTATAAGACAAACACTGTGTTTGCATTGCTAGAAATGTGCCTGTTTTAGTAATTTTTTCTTCTTTTGTGCTGCCTTGAAGAAAATAATGAAAATAATTCTAATTTCTTTTCATCACTGATATATCTGTAAAATAATATGACTGTGTCAGCTGGCTAGCAAAAAGAAAATACACAACATTATTTACAGCCCACAAGTTGTCCTTCATTGTTTTTCCTCCCAGCAGAATCTTTATACAATAGTTTCCTCAAGAATCCTAAAGGCCGAAACATACTTCACACAAGTACGTGAACGCAGATGTGAACGCAGATGTGAACGCTTGGCCAACGCATGGCCTATGCGTGGTTCCATTGTACATATTTTAAGTGTACTCTTGCATTGCTCTGGCGGTTACAAACATCACACCACAAGGGGGCGATATAGTTTTTTTAAGCGCCACAAAACCAAATCATGAAAATTTTACTCTTGTGTTCCGGTGTTTTATGAAGTCAAAAAGCCATCCCAACATGTCCAAGATGACTGATATCCATAGCTAGTTGTGCCATCTCTGCTGTGGACCCTTTTCCATTTCTAACGGGCTCAGACAAAACGTTACTGTAGTTGTTTCCATTTTCTATTTATATTGTTGTTATCAGAACTTAGGGAAGATATATTTCGTGCCGAGCATTTTCAATCGCTGTTTTATTCAAATCGAAAGGGGATGAGGGGTCGTAAATATGTTTGTATAATCTAACTTGTTCGGCAAGACTATCCTCAAATTGCTGCTCCTCCATGACAGTTGTTGACTGAAAACAGAAAATTCGCACTAGCGTCCCTTGTGGCAACACAGAGAATGCGGCCGACACTTGTGCTGGGTTATAAATTGACCTCTGATACAATTCGCTACGCAACCACGTGTGGAAATGAGCTTGTGTAGTGCGTCTGTTGCCACCATGTGCAAAGTATGTTTGGGCCTTAACACTGCTATTTTCCATACAAAAACAGTTCAAACTGATGACTGCTCTCAAGGTCCGAAGAGAAAAAAATATATATTTATAATAATAACATAAAAGTAGTACATACAACACATCGCTGTTGTATGGCCCCAGAAAGCTTGGAATATAGTGCACTTGTCATATGGACTGCTGTTATGATGACTTTATACTGAACTTTATTACTAGTGCTTTATAGGATTTGCCCTTTATGATGCTTGACAGCTCCTGCTCACAGTAAACTGCTAAATAGAGAATATAAACTATTGAGCTGCAAGAAAAAAAGACTGCATATTGGGTTTAAACAACATAAGGGAAAGTAAAAGAGTGAATAAAAGAAAATTTTCAATTTTTAGGTGAACTAATCCTTTACATGGTGGCAAATTTTTTGAGCACAAACCTGACAATACATACTCAAAATGAAATGGTCTATTATAAAAGTAGACTCTTAGGAGATGCTTTACAAAATTCAGAATGAATTAAATACATAAAGAAATGTAAATTATTTTAAATTATTACCTTATAATATTTGCATTAAGAATATATGACACTGTCCTTGCCAAAACCTAAAAGCACAATAAAAGTCACAATTTAGGTCTTAACAAGTTCTATTTATGATCTGGGTGATAACACTCTACTATTATTGGGGCGGGGGGGGGGTTATTGGGAAAGACTCCTCCAATATACTTTCGACCCATCAAAGTATATTGTGGTTACAGCCCTGACAGTAGTCCATATTGCAAGTGCACTATATTCCATTGTGTGAGCTGTCTAAATGATTCAGACCATTTTGCTAAACCGTTTCAATTAGTCTTTGAAGGTAGTCTTCGCTGGGGGTGCTACGGACTTTCTTGGGGAGGCTGAAGCACACACTAGCACCTCCCTAGTGAAGCCTCTGTTGACTAGCAACTTTTTATTTTCAATGATTAATAGTGAAGCATGACAAAATACCTTTAAATGACAATTAAACAAACCCAAAATAGAGTGCAGCACTGGAAAGTTGTTCAAAACAAAAATATACATAGATGCATGCACATAATTGCATGTTTTATAGTTATAAATGGATGTTTCTTTAACTTTTGGGCACTACCCAGGTGTTGATTTTTAGTAGAACTCACATTTATATATATATATTACTGTGCAAAAGTTTTAGTCACTTTAGATGTTTCACAAAAACATTTGTCTTAAGATGGTTATTTATCTTCAGCTTTAGTGTGTCAATAGGAAAAATACATTTTAGACTCCCAAACATTACTTTTGCAAATAGAAATGATTAGAATAGAAGAACAGGGCGCTCTGCAAGAGATGGCATTGCCCCCCACTGAACATTGAGTTAGTCTAGGATTACAAGAAGAAACAGAAGCAATTGAGACTAAATAGATAGAAGAACTATGGTAAATTCTCCAAGAAGCTTAGAGCATCCTATCTGCCAACAACCAAGAAAGTTTGTGTCCAGGTGTACCTTGGAGAATTGGTGCTGTTTTGAAGGCAAAGGTGGCCACACCAAATATTTATTTAGCTTTTGTTTTGTTTACTGGACATTGTATGATGTTAATTGAAAAATGAAAACTATTGATAGCATTGTTTTTGGAGACATCCTCTCTATGCAAAATTTTTCATATATACAGGTGAAACTCGAAAAATTTGAATATCGTGCAAAAGTTCATTAATTTCAGTAATTCAACTTAAAAGATGAAACTAATATATTATATAGACTCATTACAACAAAGTAAGATATTTCAAGCCTTTATTTGATATAATTTTGATGATTATGGCTTACAGCTTATGAAAACCCCAAATTCAGAATCTCAGAAAATTAGAATATTACATGAAATCAATAAAAAAAAGGATTTTAAATACAGAAATGTCGGCCCTCTGAAAAGTATAATCATGCATATGTACTCAGTACTTGGTTTGAGCCCCTTTTGCATTAATTACTGCCTCAATGCGGCGTGGCATGGATGCTATCAGCCTGTGGCACTGCTGAGGTGTTATGGAAGACCAAGATGCTTCAATAGCGGCCTTCAGCTCTTCTGCATTGTTTGGTCTCATGTCTCTCATCTTTCTCTTGGCAATGCCCCATAGATTCGCTATGGGGTTCAGGTCAGGCGAGTTTGCTGGCCAATCAAGCACAGTAATACCATGGTCATTGAACCAGGTTTTGGTACTTTTGGCAGTGTGGGCAGGTGCCAAGTCCTGCTGGAAAATGAAGTCAGCATCTCCATAAAGCTTGTCTGCTGAAGGAAGCATGAAGTGCTCTAAAATGTCCCGGTAGACGGCTGCGTTGACTCTGGACTTAATAAAGCACAGTGGACCAACACCAGCCGATGACATGGCTCCCCAAACCAACACAGACTGTGGAAACTTCACACTGGACTTCAAGCATCTTGGATTGTGTGCCTCTCCATTCTTCCTCCAGACTCTGGGACCTTGGTTTCCAAATGAGATGCAAAATTTGCTCTCATCAGAAAAGAGGACTTTGGACCACTGAGCAACAGACCAGTTCTTTTTTTCTTTAGCCCAGGTAAGACGTTTGACATTTGAAGCCCATGTCCAGGACCCGTCTGTGTGTGGTGGCTCTTGATGCAGTAACTCCAGCCTCAGTCCACTCCTTGTGAAGCTCCCCACACATTTGAATGGCCTTTTCCTGACAATCCTCTCCAGGCTACGGTCATCCCTGATGCTTGTGCACCTTTTCCTTCCACACTTTTCCCTTCCACTTAACTTTCTATTAATGTGCTTTGATACAGCACTTTGAGAACATCCAACTTCTTTTGCAATTACCTTTTGAGGCTTTCCCTCCTTGTGGAGGGTGTCAATGATGGTTTTCTGCACAACTGTCAGGTCAGCAGTCTTCCCCATAATTGTGAATTCAACTGAACCAGACTGAGAGACCATTTAAAGGCTCAGGAACCCTTTGCAGGTGTTTAGCTGATTAGAGTGTGACACTTTGAGCCTACAATACTGAACCTTTTCACAATATTCTAATTTTCTGAGATTCTGAATTTGGGGTTTTCATAAGCTGTAAGCCATAATCATCAAAATTATATCAAATAAAGGCTTGAAATATCTTACTTTGCTTGTAATGAGTCTATATAATATATTAGTTTCACCTTTTAAGTTGAATTACTGAAATTAATGAACTTTTGCATGATATTCTAATTTTTCGAGTTTCACCTGTATATATATATATATATATAAATATATATATGCACATACATACATACATGCATACACTACCGTACAAATGTTTTGAAACACTTACTCATTCTTTATTATATATATATATATATATATATATCAAAACAAATTTCAAACATTTAAGCATACGCATTCAGATCAAAATATTTAAGATCATGAGAAACATTTCAGTCAAGTGTTTCACTTTTCACCGGTAGTGTACAACAATTTAACTGTAATATCTATAAAGTCTAAGAGAGATCATTGTGTAGTTTGCAAGGCGTCCCGAATGGTCCGTCGGGATGTGGGACACAGCGTGTAAAATCAGGACTGTACCTATTATTGGGACGTAATCTCCATAATGTTAATTTCTGCAAGCCGTAGATTGCTTATGGAATGTGCTGCCGACGTAATTGCCTCAGCCTGGATGATCATTTTAGTAAATATATAAATAAATGTCAAAAATAAATTAACTTGTGTTAACTCATAACTCGTGGGGCTTTTATACAAATTGATGCAATTTTTTAAAATTACATTATCAATGGGACATGGCACTACAGTCACTACAAAATCATACAATGCTATTAAAAATACATATAATATATAATAGTCCAACTCCCAGTCAGCATATGGCCAAGTGATGTGGCTTGCGATATCTCACGCATCGTCCATTAAAGGCAACACCTCGCAACAACACCATAATGTGCCAAGCAGCAAGATTTGAATACATATGGCATGCATAATTTACAGTTAGTGGTGGTTCGGGACAATATTTAATGAAAATTGAGACAAATTTGCAGAGTGGTCCCATATCTAGTTCTAGCTGAAGGTAGTAGGATACAGAAGACGGGGCATTTCAATGCCGCTCACATGTGCATATCAAAGGTGTAAATCATTTTTTGAAACACTGAAGGAAAATAAAAATTTTGACTTTTCCCCCGAATCTTGTTTATTCCTTTTTAAATAGAAAACGGTCAACAGAAAATGAGCTTGTATCTGCTTATTTTATTTATCAGTGTTAAAACCAATAAAGAAAAAAAAAACCACACATTTTTAGTTTTTCATTTTTGGGTTAAAAAGGTAAAAGGTATGGACGCTAAAAATACCACACTGCAAAAAAGTGTCCAAAGTTGTTGTTGGCTTTTAGTGTAACTAACTTATTTTCTAAAAGAGTTCCTTTACTGAGGTTTAATTACTTTGAAATATGAGTAGCTTATTGGAGCTTGACAAACTACATATTTCAAAATATCTTACCCGAACACTGCACACAATTAGGCTTAGAAACCCATATGGTCACATGTGACTGAAACCAATGTGTTGTATCAGATCCTGATTTTTACAGATGTGCAATGCGTTATAAAAAGGTTAATTTAATGTAAGACTTGCAATACAATTATCCAACTGATCTTTGTTGACCAGGGACACAAGGCATCAGGTGAGGAAAGTAGAACTCAATTGAGTCACTGAAATAGAGGTGGAGAGAGCAGCTGTGGTTGGCGGAATGATTGACATGTGCCAGATTGCAGTCTTGTGCATCCATGTTGCGTTCTGACCTCTAATGTTGTCTGTGTATATTCCGCAGTGCTGCGGAGCCAAATCATATCAGTTTACTCTTATTGGATTAACTCTGAGCTGCCCTTGAGGTATAATGAGATCCCTGCAATATGTTATTGTTTTAAACTTGACCACTTGCTTGAGAAGATATTAATGTATACATGTATATGTACATGAGAGTAATGTGATTCAAACATACAGTGTTTATTTTTGGGGGTAGTGTGGCTGTCGGCACATCAATTTATTATCTTGCATTACAGATGAAGCTTTAATATTTCCTGTGATTAAATGTAATTTGAGTTTCAATATCAATATTAGGAGTCACTTGACCTTTGAATAAATGGTTGTAATGCTGTGTTCAATTCAACTTGGAAAGTCGGAAATGCCCTTTCCTACTGAATAGACTGCTTAAACAGCCTAAGGTGGTTAACTGGTCCACAAGCTTGGCCAATATGGTTAAGCTGGTCTGGCTAGTCAGGCTGAGGACAAGCTGAACATCAACTAAGGTCAAGAAACCATTTTAGGCTGGTTTAAGCTGTTTCAGCTGGGTCTCATGGATAAGTGCAACAGAATGCCACTTGAAGTCAAACATCCAATTTTGAAACTGTGGAAATCCACAACTCCTATCTGGCTGAGATATGGTTGTAAGACAGCACACGGACATTGCAGTAACCAGGGTAGTGTACAGAGTTAAAAGTAAACATAACTATAAAGCAATTTTTATTTACCGTAATTTCCGGACTATAATATAAGCCGCACCCTGAATATAAGCCGCACCCACTGATTTTTAAATAAAATATTATTTTAAACATAAATAAGCCGCACCTGTCTATAAGCCGCAGGTGCCTACCGGTACATTGAAACTTTACTCAGGCTTTAACGAAACACTGCTTGTAACAAAAATAAATAGGCTTTAACGAAACACTGCTTGTAACAAAAATAAATAGGCTTTAACGAAACACGGTGTGGCAGCGGGGGCGTGGTCAAGCGCCCGTCCGGGAGAGAAAAGCGGTAAGGGCTCTTACACCTGAGCTAAATTATGTCTAACACCGGTGTCTAATTTGTCACCATGTGACAGTTTTCCCAAGAAGGACACGTGAAGCAGGGCACTTGAAATTAGACACCGGTGTTAGACATAATTTAGCGCAGGTGTAAGTGCCCTTACAGCTTTTCTCTCCCGGACGGGCGCTTGACCATGCCCCCGCTGCCACACACGGCTTGTAATAAAACATTTGCAGTAAACAGTAGCCTACCAAGAAAGTCATTGGTCACTATCTTCCTCCTCTTGTGCACATGAAACCACTGAAGTCATCTCCTTCGGTTGTCGGAGTTGAATAGCCTCAGATTAGTTGTCTTTTGCACTGAGTCAATTCCTCACGCTGCTGTTTCCAATGTCTTATCATCGACTCATTAAGACCAAGCTCCCGTGCAGCAGCTCTATTTCCTATTCCAACAGCCAGATCAATCGCCTTCAACTTGAAAGCAGCATCATATGCATTTCTCCGTGTCTTGAGGGTGACAAAATGACTACCGTAATCAGAATGATGGGAAGTTTGAGCGCGCTCGATTTAATCTAAACAGTAAAACACTAAAAAAAAAGTTGTTTTGAGCTTAACCTGTTCGGCAATTTCATTGGTCTAATGAAAGCTTCACGCTGCCAAAAAACTGAGCACGTCACCGAATGTTTTTTTTTTTTTTAATAAAATTTGAAAGCGGGAAAAATCCATATATTAGCCGCGTCATTGTATAAGCCGCGAGGTTCAAAGCGTGGGGAAAAAGTTGCGGCTTATAGTCCGGAAATTACGGTATTTCTTATAAAGAAACCTTTAGCAAACAGTAGCAGAGATAGTGTTTATGTAAAACACATTAAATTATCCACTCTGATGAAAATTTAACCTGCAGAACAAAGGCTAGTTTTAGCCTCATTAGCATCATCAGATATATTTTAAGTGAGGCGGACGACTTGTATTAAAATGAATAGGTGAAAGTGGAATGCCAAATTCTCATTTGAAGACTTCAGTCTTTCCCCATTCAAGAATATTGGAGCTGTACTTGTATGCCGCTTGTATACATAGAAAATATGCCCAGGGGTGTTCCCAAGATGAGTTGAGTTGACTAACTTGCCTTGAAAGGGACTTTGGCATCATTTGTCTTCTGCATTTTGTTTGATACTGGACATCTTATGGTAGTTAACAATAAAACAACTGCAAAGCGAATCATATAGGGTTGCCATGTTTGTTCTTTAACACCATCTTCAAGATTGAACTCAGGAAAAATCCTAAAATATTGACAAAAATCATAACTTAAAGTGAGAAATCTGAACTTTATATATAAAGTTCATATATACAATGGGGCCATTGGTAGCTCAGCGGTTAAGGCTCTGGGTTACTGACCGAAAGGTTGGGGGTTCAAGCCCCAGCACCGTCAAGATTCCACTGTTGGGCCCTTGAGCAAGGCCCTTGACCCTATCTGCTCCAGGGGCGCTGTTTCATGGCTGTGCTCTGACCCCAGCTTAGTTGGGATATGCGAAAAACTGCATTTCATTGGCTCTGTACCTGTACTCTGCACAATGACAATAAAGTTGAATCTTAATATATACACAAAATGTATTTTTCCCATGCTTTTTGACCAATTAATTTCTATTAATTTTCTAAGCATTTCTGTGAATCCATTTTTAATATAATTTTTTATTCACTCTGATTTGCTATTGAATCACACAGACATCGGACATCACTATGGCTTGCAAGCAGTTCTATACTACACTAACTCAAACCAAGAGGAATATTTAGGTAAGTAAAAAGCAGAGCTTAACTAAAAAAAAGAAATATTCACTATAAAAAATGCCATAACATTTAAGATTTTGTTGATTTCCAGGCCTGGAAAACAGTTTTGAAATCCCCTTTTTACATTACCATGAGCTGAAATTAAAAACAATCAGTAGACAAATACACAAGTGATTAGCAAAGTAGCCAAGTTGCTAGCTATATATCACTCCAGTTGTTAAGTTGTCTGCTGAGCACAGCAACATTTGCGGTTGTGCACTCATTGAAAACAAAGACATCTGGTTTGCTGTCTGCCATCAACTGTGTGTTGTTTGAACATGGCATAAGGACATTATATTGTACACAGACTCGACCCCACCATGCTAAAGGTCACTGTAATGGAAGCTGTAGGGGATGAGCCAAGACGAGGGGACATACTGATGACTCTGACATTGCCATATACCTACTGTATGTCTCTAATTTACTAACATCTTCATTCCTGCTGGAAAACAAACAAACAAACAAACAAACACCTTAAACAAAGCTAATATTGTCTGCTGTTCTTAGCTAGCCTCCCAGCCTGGTCAGGTTGGTTTGTAGAATGTTTTCATAAGGGCTTTAGGTGCCATTTAGCTGGTCAAGCCAGAAGGCCAGCTAAGACCATCAAAACCACTTGGTTGGCTGGTTTAAAATGTTCCTTTGAGAAAGGATATCATTATTTTGTATATTTTTGTCATCACTTATTTATCCAATAATGACCATACAGCTAGCAATCTTTGAATGTTCATAGTGCATTCAATGTATATAAGGTAATGAATTGCACTTGACTACAGTGTTGCTATGCTATTTAAGTGAAGCACATACTGTTAGCTGTAAACGGTACTAAACTAATAAAAAATATATATATATAAAAATGTTGAGAGGAGTAAGCAAGTTGAAAAAGAATGCAGATTTGTAGGACTGGCTTCAGTTTTTGTAGAAGTGACAACCAAAAGGAGCAGTTTAGGAAAATGTCATAAATCCAATGTTTCATATTCACCTTGCAACTAATATTTATAATAAATAATGGATATTAACTTTAGCAAAAGCCCAAAATAAAAATGAAACAGCATTTTGATTCCTTTGAATCCTTTTTTCAAACAGACTTAAAGAATACTCACTTGTGTATGATTATAGCAGACTAAGATTTGAAATGCCTGTCTGTGCAATTTGTATGCTGGGCACATCTTGGTACTCGGTTAATTGGCAGATATTTGTACCACAAGAGGTTGCTATGCTGGGAAATAATGAATTCCTGATAGACTGAGAGATCAATAATAGCCTTAGCCGTTAATAAAATAATTATCCACTGCCGGGCTAAGTAAACAAGGGAGAACTGAGGTACCTATGATTGAGGAGACACTTGCTGTTAGTCAGAGAAGAGGAATTTCAAATTGCATTTTGGGAGTTGGATACATTAATTTAGGGATGCATACATGGTTGTCAAACCCTCTAATAATCACAGTGTGAAATATTAGCCGGAACCAAGATAAATTACCATATTTCTCCAATGCATTAATAAGGGTCTGCAGTTTTTTGGTGTTCGAGTACACTTTTTAATAATTGAATTACTTTTAGAACTGAAGATGCATGTGGGATTTGAAGATTGTTTAACCCTCAGGCAGGTCAGAAGATTTTGTTGAAGATTTAATGTTTGCATACTAATGTTTGCAAATAAGGCTAGCTCAGCAATATATCCATATTGTTTACAATTATATTCCAAAGGAAACTGTGGAGGTGTTGTATAAGTATATACTTATATAATATAATTGTGCCACCCACCTAGAGGTAATACAGAATGTGTTGAACAGTTAGGGTACAATTGGGCTAATGGCACCCCTTAAGGAAAATGTGCTTTTTACTGGTCACAAAGCTTGTAGAGATCGGGGGAAAAAACAATCTACAAAGTAACATAAGTGAATATTAATGGAGCAACATAATTTGTGTGAAAATAAATCATTACAGTAGGGCTTTAACCCTGTTGTACCCTGCTATAATTTCTAACAATTAATACTAACAAAGTGAGAAAATTGGGCAAACGTTATGCTGTTTCTGGCATTGTGTATCACATACGACTCTGCATATCCTTCTGAAGAATCCAAACATTTGAAATGAGCGGTGAAGTTTAATTCAAACAAGGTCCCTTATCATTTATGTCTGCTCTAAACAGTTTCAATGGCAAATTTCACCATGAATTGTTTGTGAACTTGTTATAATACAATGCAAAGAGGCTGTTATTGAACGACGGATCAGTTTAAAACTTTATTTCTTGCATTGGCCAGTATGTAGCTAATTAAACAATTTTGGCATGATAACACAAAAGTATCCTGGTTTGATTACATGAGGAAGAAATATAGAAATCTAAGTATTCACTATTGTGTATACACTGTGGCCTTGAAAAAGGTGCTTGAGTTCAGACTGTTCCCGAAATACTCCTTGACAGGTCTGTAGCCTTACATCACTGTAAGCTCAATTCAATGGAAAGTGACAGCTAAATGAAAAATAACTAAATGACAAACAACTACTGTTGTTCCCACTAAAAGTGCCCTTGACAAGCAATTTACCCTTAGAGTTCTGTAACAGTTCAGCTGTTTACCTATCTTTTACGAGTACATGTCCATATTTTAGTTTGCGTCTTTGCCTATTTTAGCTACACCCATTAGCAAATATCAGGTGAATAAAATCAAGGTTATTGCAATATTGTCTCCTTATAAAAATATTTTCAGTACAATAAGGCTTAGCATTTCTGTTCCAGCATGACAATGACACTGTGCACAAAGCGAAAACATAAAAACAAAACATGTTTTTAGAGTGTGGTGTGGAAGAAGATGACTGGCTTGCACGAAACCGAGCCCAAAACCCCTTTGAACAATGGATTGTAATTGAGGTCCCACTACCCAACATCAGTGCCTGACCTCAATGATGCTCATGTGTCTGAATGGAGGCTAACCCCTGCAGCCATGTTCTTACATTTAGTAGAAAGCCTTCCCAGAAAAAAAATGGATGCTGTTAAAGCAGCAAAGCGAAGACAAATTTATTAATGGCTATTAATATATGTATATTATTAAATAAACAATGTAAACAAGCACACATAGGTGAGTAGTTTGGGTTTACACATACAGTATGGTGGCTATGTAGTGTATGCCTTTATATATATATATATATTAGGGCTGTCGATTAATCGGGACACCATGTAATTAATTCGATTATAAATTTTAATCGATTGACAGCCCTAATATATATATATATATATATATATAAGCACCACACTGAATTGAAAAAGTGGCAGAGCTACATTGTGTATGTTTGTGCACTTTTTAAGAATGGCATCCCCTCTACGAATTCAAGCAACTGTTTTGATATACAGAACAATTAGTTTTTGTCCATTGAGTGCCTCAATCTAGGTTTGTACAAATTTTACATCAAAAGCTGTCTTTTTCCATCTAAAGCTGTGAAGACTCTTTTTTTATTATTCGTTTTGTGTGACTGTACAAACAATTCAGTTGGAGAGGCTATAGCTGAATGGTACATCTTATTTTTCATCACAATAATTTGTGTGTGTGTTTGTTTACCTTGAAGCAATACATGTAGTAGCTGTATCCCTTTGGGTGTGCAAAGAAAGTTGTCTGCTGTCTTGGAGGGCAGAGAACAGCTGACCTATACTGTGCCCATGGAAAGATGTACATTGTACACACTACACACTGTACACTGTACAAGGCCACAATGCACTTGAACCATCAGACTGGAACTAGAGTAATTGTAGTACGATGGGTAGCCTTCTCTTTGCTGATGTTATTCAGCATAGCGCATGAGGAATTATGCCCTCTGAGTTCCATTTTCTTGTTCTCAGAAGTCTGTATGGCATTGTACTGTATGTACCTCTGAAAAAATAGATGCAACACAGAATGAGAGTAGTCTGCCAAATGTCATGGTGTACAGATACATTCTGTAAAGATACATTCAAAGTCAAAGTCAGCAATTAGAAGAATGCAAAGTAGCCTACTCCAAGCATATTCCTAAAGTCTAAGGGGGCTTTCACACTAGCACTTTTGGTGCGCACCCCGGTTTGAATGACGTCAGAGTTCGGTTCGTTTGGATGATGTGAACGCTGTCTTCCGAACTCGGGTGCGCACCCGCGAACCGTACTCGGGTCTGCTTAAAAAGGTGGTCTGGGGTACGGTTCATGTGAACTCCAATGCGGTTACGCTGCTGATATGAGCGCAATCGAACCAAACCGCGGAAGTGAACCGCTATTGATGACGTGTAATGTGGTCGTCAGTCTCACACGCGTCACTTTCAAAATGAGCGGAAAGGGTTTACTTTCGTGCGTGTGTGCGTGCATGCGTGCGTGTGTAAAGCAGAGAGATGATTTCTGCTTGCCTTCGCAAAAATTGTCTTCGGCGGACAGCCCGCTGTCTTTTGAACGATTTCAGTATTTTTGCGGCAGACAGACGCAAGTGTGTTTCTGTATCTTGATGTTGAAAACAAAACCAAAGTTTAAAAAAAAGAAGAACAAATGTGAACCGAGCAAGTCTATTCATTGAATTTTGACGCGTTTTCATTTCGCGGTTATCAAGCAACACGATTACGCACCAGCTGCAGCTTGATGACGCAAGCGTACCGCGGTTCGGATACAAATATATAATGTGAACACAGTCCATCGGGGGCAGGGGGGAGGGGGGAGCAATCAAACTCTGGTTCGGAACAGGCAATCGAACTAAGTGTGAAAGCCCCCTAAATTGTATGTGTTCCATAAGATCTGCTATGGATTATTCTATTTGCAATGTTTTGTATGTACGTTTTTTGTTTGTTTATTTTCGGTAGACGGCAAGGGTGTAGAAAGAAAATTACTTTTGGATGGGCCTCAATAAAAATTGATGGGTTTTCACACTAGTTTTCACCCAAAATTTCCTCTGTTAACAACAAAGTGGTTCATACAAATCATTATTTCACACTTACGGAAATCAGAATTTCTGCATTTTTAAGATATTTTATAAATATATACAAGAAGTCAAAATATGATCTTTAATATTCTGGGTCTAATTTGGGTGGGTTCTGGACCACCCCAGTCCACCCTTCGCTACGCTACTGTTTTGTTTTTAAATAAGTAGGGATCTACAAAACTACCTATTTTCAAAATTGACTAGTCTGTGATTTTGCTCGAAATTGACTAGTTGGTGTTATGGAAGCCCTGAAAAATTAGGCTGGTACTTTACATACCTCTGAATGTTCTGGTGCCTTAAAATTGACCGGCTTAAATCGGATGTTTGACCAAATCATAAACAAATTAAACACTTTAAAGAGAGGATCGGTACATAATAACTTGCACGGTGTCATTAGTCAGTATGGATTTGAATTATTTATTTATTTATTAATATGTTTATTATGACTTTCCACATTGGCAGCAATAGTACTTTGTAAAATAAAATAAAAAATAAAATAAAAATAAACAGTTAAATAGTCTCTTCAAAGCAGAGATGAAGACACTGGCCCAGAGACAAAGCCAAAGCAGTGGGGTGTGAGGGATTTGTTATACAAAAAGATTAGGCTAATATATTTCATAGAGTTCAATAGTCCAGGGCACTTGGATATTAATATTACAAGATAAAATCTATTTGTTTTCAAGCTGGGTGACACAGTCCAGTTTTTGTGTTTGAATATTTTTACATTCTGAATATTTTTTTTTATTATTATTTTTACATTCAGACACATACATATGGGACATAGGAGTACTTTTGACTAAAAAATATAGTTTACTGTATGGGGGTTCAGTGGTAACCGTTTAAATGGACTGACTATGAAATAATGGGAACTTTCTCATCAGAAGCAGAGAACTCTACTAGCCAGGCTAACTAATCATTTCTATTAATTATAATTAATGATCAGAGATTATGACATCTCTGATACAGTTTTACAAAATTCAAACAAAAACCTGTTGTTCATGAAAGGCACCTAACATGCTGATTAATAAAGCTAAATTTAGATGGAAAAAGACATTAGGCTAAAAAGGTAACACGTGAACTTGTCCTGTCACAAACCTGCTTAAGATGAGTCATTTATCAGACAGATGAAGATAGTTTAACAATAGTTTTTATTATTATATTCTAAGATAGAGCCATGGATGGCTGCCTCGGTATGGAGCTCTCCAGATCTTTTGCTGTTTTTGCTTGTTTGTCCTGTGTTTAGTCATTTATTTCCGATCAGTTTTACCAGAGATGAGCTGAGCTGCTGAATATTTGGCAGCACACGTCAGACAATCTTTTACAGTTTTTTTTTTTTTTTTTGGATGTTCTGTTGGGGGAGGAGCATTGGTGCTGTACAAGCCCTTTAAAAGACACAAATGTGAGAAGCGAGCCTGCATGCTGGTCAAGCTCCATCAGCGTAGCTTTTGAACAGCGCTGCCAAGCATCTATCTTGCGAATCTCCATCTTCTTCCTAACAAAATGGACGAATTCTCCTGACCTGCAAAAACACTCTGATTCACTTATTATTTTTGGAGGTTTTAAAAAGGCAAATCTCACATGTGAACTGCCCAAATACAGACAGCACATTACACGCCCCACCAGAGACATAAATACACTGAATCATTGCTACACTATAATAAAGATGTATCTTGTTCTGTCCCTCGAGCAGCTTTGGGACTGTCTGATCATTGTCTGGTTCATCTTCTTCTGATGGCAGAGACTAAAATCAGCTAAACATGTAGTAACAATTGTAAAGAGATGGACTAATGAAGCAGAGCTGTAACTACAAGCCCGCTTTGACTGCACTGATTTGAGTGTTTCTAAAGCTGCAGACACCAATCTGGACGAGCTCACAGATACTGTGACATCATATATCAGTTTCTGTTAGGATATGTTCAATCCTACTAGGACTTATTTAACATACAACAACTACAAACCATGATTTACAGCAACATTCAGGCACCTTCGTCAGGTCAAAGAGGATTCTTAAGTGGGGATAAAATCTTATACAATCAGGCCAAAAACAGACTGACAAAGGAGATTAGAGTGGCTAAAAGAAGCTATTCTGAAAAGCTGAAAACTGTGTTTTCAGATAATGACCCTGTATCAGTGTGGAGAGGCCTGAAAGACTTTACCAACTACAAGACACCATCCACCAACACTCTAAGGAATCAACCACTGGCTGACGACCTGAATGTTTTTTACTGTAGATTTGAAAAGCTCAGTCTCACACCCCACACCCTCTCTGACCTTCACCTCACACAAACATCAACAACACCTGCAAGCACCCTCCTCCACCCTCCTGCACTTAAGATATATGAAGAGGATGTTTGCCGGGACTTCCGGAAACTGGAGACAAGAAGAGCACAGGTCCCAGATGGTGTTTCACCCACTGAGCAATTTAGGTGGAAAAGGGCAGAGACAGGTTCTGGTCATGTTGAAACCAGGAAGTAATCACGCTAACAAAAATAATGATGAGTGAGATTCTGAGGTTGCATTTTTTCCTCTAAATTAAAATTTTCATGTCACTTACAGTGAAGAGGAAGGCATATTTTATAAACAGCACCCACTAACCCCGAATGCTTAACTTAGCTGTATTACATCCTGCACAGCTGAAAACAACTCACATTTGGCACCTCTCCATGCAAATTACACCCGGAAAATGGAGCTTACTGATTTGGCCACTGGGGGCAGTGTTTCGCATTTCGGTAAGCACAGGCCAATTTTACTTAAAGAAAAGTCAACCGGCTGTTTCAAATTTCACTGAGATTGGTCTGGATGGACAGGATTAGGATTGAAGTTTGGGTTTAGGGTTATAAAATATGGATTCCTGTTAACTACATTATATAAAACAAAAACTTGCTTTTGGTGATTCATTTCACTTGGAGCTCACATGTAGATATATGTTCAACAACACTTCCAGCTTCGGCCACTGGGGGCTGTGGTTTGAAATTTGCTCAGGACAGACCGATTTCATCTGAAAACTTTTGACCAACTTTTGATGAATTCCCTGTTACATAAGGCATGTTAAAAATTTGCTGGATCAATCAATCAATCAGTGAGTCAGTCCTTACATCTGTCTGTCTGTCTGTCAAAGCTAAAAAAATTGTAAAAAAAAAAACCTAGATCAAGTCAAAAAGTGAGTTAGTAGGTTGGTTGTTTGACAACTAGTTTTTATTCAACCAGCTTAATCCCTAGAAATAATTATTTGAATGCTTTACTTTAATAGTTACATTATCAACAAAAGCAGGTACAATAATAATGCAGAAAAAATATCCTGAATAAATGTATGCATACATACTGCACTATGTATGTAGAGGCTGTCTCATTTCTATAACTGACCTTCCAAATATATCTAATTTGGTGTGGAAACGAATTGAGGCACTAACAAACAAGACTTTACCATAAGCTTATTGACATTCAGACCAAAACCCCTCAAAATATTCTATGGCACAATGTAAAAGGTGTGACTCATTAATGTCATAATTATGTGTCATTTTGACTCCGAATGGATCCCACAATGCTTTTTTATTATTATTGGTGATAAATAATTTGTTACTGACATATGATTTTTGTTTGGAGAGAAACAAAAAACAGTACCTAGATATGCAGGCTATCTCTAGAGAATCTCAAACTCCTGCTTAGTTTTAAAAGTTTTGTGTTTAGTATTATTATTTGGCTACTTCACCGTTTCAATTTACAATACATGCTCCATCACCAGGGATCTTCCATTATGTCAAATGTCACTGCAGTCCTGACTTGGCAACAATTGAATCAAACAGCAAGCCAAATGCTCCCTCAACAATGCAAGTCAATACAGAAAATTACTTTTCACAGAAAGCGCTTGGCAGAGAAGGTGCATCAAAATATTCTCTCTAGTAGCAGTAGAACGCTCTACTGATTGCTCACTTTCATGGGGAGCCTGACTCTTGGCCAGTCAATTACCTATTGATGAACTATCTAGTTTTGTCCTCAAGCGCCATTTGGCACCATATGGTATAAAAACAAAAAAGTAGAAAAGGTAGTCAGACTCTACTGGACCCAAGAACCCTTTTCTCAGAAAACACTCAAATGATTGAGCTGTCAGACCCGAAGTCAAAGTAAGAGACTTTCAATCAGTTCTGAGAATCTTTCCTTTGACATCTCCAAGGACAGGTGCCTGACCAAATGCTCAAAGGACATGAAGTCTTCTGGCTGGCTTAAGTCATTGCTGGCTGGAAGACAGTCTCGCGTAAGCATGACAAACTGATTTTGGAGCAGGCGGGTAACACAAGATTAATCTCTGTAATTATCTCCCAAGGAGAAATTTGCTCACTGCAAGCAGAGAGTATTTGGACAGGGTTCATAATGGTCTGTTCGCATTTGCCAAGACCCTGATATCGTTGAGATATTGGCTACAACCTCAGTAGCCTCATCTCAATCATTACCATTTCAAATAGGCAATTTGTGCCTTAATGTATTCATTTTCCTATCTACTTACTTATTCATTCTTGCATTCACTCAACAGGAGAAAATATTGTTTTGAAAACCATTTGTGGTTTTATGTCACGGGCAAAATAGTCAATTTGAAACCACATCAAAACCCCTTTTATTCTTCAGGAAACATTTCACAGCTCAAAACAGAGGCGTAATTGTGATATCTTACAGCTTTTGTGCCATGCCTTTTCAAATAAAAGCAATCTGAGTGTACAGCCAAAGATATGTATGTCCCCAACCATCTGTCCGCGATACGGAGATGCCTCTGATGGAAAATAAGGATAATTTATTTCAGACAATCTCCTGCTGGTTCCCTCAGACAATATTAGTAAGTTAAGATGCATGACAAAGGAAAAAATGGTAAAGTTTTGTTCTTGGTGTAAGGTCACAAGCACATTTTTAGCTACCAGTGTCAAAATAATTCGCTACTATTCACAATGTGCCCTGTAGTTATGTCTTTATTTGTACTATATACCAACCTAATCAACTATCCCTGCTGATAGCGTAATTTGTTTGCAGTGTTTGCATTATTTTAGCACCCAATTCACTAAAGGGAGCATAGAAATCAGGTATCGGCACAGCACCTCCTACAATTTTGTGCTAATAGCAATTTGTGCGGTGCAATTCCTGATCTTAAAGGTCTAGGATGTGGAGGATGCAGCAGACAACTTCTATCTAGCATACTTTACTGCACATCTGCATATTAATTGACCATCATTTGATGAATTTCTGCAGCCATGATCACTATAAATGTGAACTAAAAAGAATGACAATTGCTTTTTTGAATTTAAATAATTTAAATACTCATGCGTACCACAAGCTATATCCCTGCATTTAGAGCCTGGTTAAACTCATTTGTGGTGTTAGTTAATAAAAGATATGGAGTGGTGGTGGCGTAGTGGGCTAAAGAACATAACTGGTAGTCAGAAAGTCGCTGGTTCGATCCCCACAGCCACCACCATTGTGTCCTTGAGCAAGGCACTTAACTACAGGTTGCTCCGGGGGGATTGTCCCTGTAATAAGTGCACTGATGGCTTTGGATAAAAGCGTCTGCCAAATGCATAAATGTAAATGAGATAATTTGTGCTAAAATAACACACAGAAATGTACTGACCTACTGAATACACTGACTAGCTTGTAGTGTCTGTAAAATAAAGAGCTTTCAGAATGTTATAAAACATATAGAAATGAAACAACTGAATTGACAAAAAAGACATTTTTGTTGCCAAATGCATAAATTACATTTACATTTATGCATTTGACAGATGCTTTCATCCAAAGCGACTTATAGTGCACTTATTACAGGGACATTCCCCCTAGAGCAACCTGTAGTTAAGTGCCTTGCTCAAGGACACAATGGTCATTGCTGTGGGGATCGAACCAGCGACCTTCTGATTAACAATTATGTGCTTTAGCCCACTACGCCATCACCACTCTCACACTAATCATCTTATTTTTTTTTACTTAACACTTCTACCCACCCCCCCACAAAAGCAGCATGGTAGTATTCTCACACAGCTCTGGCAGTGTGCACATATCTATGTGTATACATCCATCCACATCAAGCGGATAGTGAAATTGCTGTAAATACAAACATGACCACGCACTTTTGCTGTGAGTCCAGGACTAGAAAAGACTGTTTATGAAGCTGTTTCATACCTATACATGATAACTTCTCTCTCTGGCTCAGCGGCAGCACCAACGCAGATCTGAATGTTCTGGTATGATTTTTGTCAAAGTTTTAATAGACAGGCGAAACGTTATCATTTAGTAAAGAGATTGTGTGGGTGTCTGAATCGAAATCACAACCTTTTTATGATTTAATCGTGCAGCTCTACACATAACTATAGTAATTATATAAGGTAGCAAAAAAAAATTTAGTGGAGTGAAAAGTACAATATTTGTCTTTAAAATGTAGTGAAGATAAAGTCACAAGTTTCCAGAAAAATAATATCTCAAGTAAAGTACAGATACTCAAAATGTGTACTTAAGTAAAGTACTCAAGTAAATATATTTTGTTACTGTCCACCTCTGTGAAAATGTGACAGTTTGGTGAATTTGTATGCATGTTTTCCTGTTATTGATAAGCCAAAAATCTATATAAGGTTGTTTACAGATCTCATTTGTTTGTGTTGTGTTCTAAGTAACAGTTCAAAGTAACTAAAAGCAACAGAGTTTGATTGAACGTGCACGTTCATTACTATAGAGTCTCCGATATGCATCACTCCTAATGTTTTTTTAAAAAACATCTCACTCGTGGTCGTGGTGGGATGCTCGGATCCAATAATACATCTTGAGCTCACAATTAGGTTAAGCCACGGATCTTTTACAGAGTGCAAATTAGTCCTGACAGACACAGACATCTTGCCATTATTTACTTTAAATAAACCACAATTCAATGCTCTCACTTCTTTCACAGATAAGAGTATCACCCAGGTTAAACTTGGAAATGTATTAACATTAACACTTTTTCTCTTTTTTATTGTATTCAAAGCACATAGCCTACATTTATTTGTAGCCTACAATATGAGTTTTTGCACGAGTGAAATGAGCAGGTCAACACCAAGGGGTCAATTTTTAGCTGGTTAGCATTGCCTAGTTAGCCACTGCTGGTAGATGCTGTAACTAATGTATCAAACAAAGGGAATCTTTCTCAATGGATGAACATTTAAATGTTGTCATGTGTTGAGATAAAATACAATTGTTTGCAAGCAACAAATAATAATTTATAGCAACAGGCAAATATGTAATATAACCCTAATGTAAGACTAAACCATTTTTAGTAGATGTTTTACCAGTGCCTGTTTGATGGAAGAGTCTTAAAAGCATTATAATGGCTTGGCTTGCTACCTCTGACGTAGTAGCTCAGGGTAGGTGCTAGTGAAGGGACTTAGGACTTTTTTTCTGGAGCCATCAGCCAATCAGGGGTGTGTTTCCCACACAATGTCATAACTCACTGCTTACAGTAACTACCACAGTACTATGCATTGTGACTAATTAGTCTGTTACGACTGTTTCCCAAAAACATTATTACTATTTCCCAAATCCATCATTCAAGCCAAGTTGGTTGAGCTGTCATTAATGATGTTACTCAGGGGGTGGAGTAATAACTTCCCCAAATATGAAAATATAATAGCTCATTTACATGTACACCAGAAAGTTGTTTTATGTGAGAAAGCTGCTATAGACACGAGAGCTACATACACTTTGTAATGTGACAGATTCATTATACTGCAATAGATGGGTTTCCCTTTATTTTAGATTTCGATGTTCCTTTGAGGCGCTTAAGTATATGCACATCCACACTCTTCACAAACACACCACTTATGTGTTAACACAAACACATAAAAGCCATGTTCACTGACAGAAACTGTCTTAATAATTCATTACTATCATAATCAAAACATTAACATGTGTTTAAAATGTTAAAGTTTATGTTTTTATTGTGAACAAGATAATGAAATGTGCCTTCAGAGAAACATGCGCCTTGCATGTGTTCTTTGTGGAAATTAATTTATGAACGTAACAGTTCTTTAAATCAAGGCTACAGTGTCTTGCAGAGTATCATAATCAGACTGCCTTACATAAATATAAGGATATATATGCCCAACTTGTGTATTCCTTGGGATATCTCTTCTGTTCATTACCAATTATTATCTTCGACATGTTAGATATTGCTGGAGATCTTTTTTATTCATTTTGGTAACACATAAATAATGAATCACGTGTTACCACGTAAATATGTAGGAATTACTAATGATCTGGATTATTTTTATAATCTTTATTTTTAAATTAAGGGTCATGAAAATGCTTTATTAATTAATGAGATCTTACTGTTTCCTTCCTTGGGAGGTAAAGGGTATCTGGACAATTATTATAAAGTGAAAACACATTATAAACCATTAATAGTTACTGAGGTGTTAATAATCAGTTAGTAATGAATACACAAGTGTTTGTTCCTACATTTTTTCCATTTAATCAAAGAGATAGTCAACAAACATTCACAGACATTAAAAAATAATAATAATTCTGGCATTACATTATGAATAATTAAAATATTTGAGCATTATTGCAAACCTAACTATACACAATGTATTTTCGCAAACCTTTAGGAGGATAATGCTTTCAATGGCTGGAGCTCATGGTTACTACATGTTTTAAAAGTCTTATATTTGAAAATCAAGTTAAATATTACAATTATGTGTTTAAAAGACAAGTGCTTCAACAGAAAACCAATCTGTGTACTTCCGCCCTAGAAAGTCCACTCAGTAAATACTTACAGTTTTTATAAAATTAATTTAATGTTTTCTACTTTGCCTATGCTCGGTCTGAACAGAACAGAACGTTTGAGCAAACTCTCACTCAATCTTCTTTCAATTTCAGTGCGAGCATTGAATATGGCGAACCCTGACTGGATTAGAAGCTTGATGTACGTGACACTCGTTCTTTTTTTTTTCACTGGATACATTGTTACTCATAAATAAATGCACATGACATAAAATTAAACACTTCTTGTAAGATTAATTTACAGTATTTATGACTAAAATATAAATTGTAAAAATATTTTGTAAAAAAAAATGTATGTGATTATTCACGTATTTTTTCATTAATTAATAATGCGTTATAATGACTCTCACTTTAAAATAATTAGTAATTCCTTCATATTTATGTGTTTATACTTGATTCATTACTTATGGGTTACCATACTTTTTTTAAAAAGACAATAGCAATATCTAACATTCCAAAGTTCCTAATTTGTAATGAACAAAAGAGATATCCCAAGGAATACACAGTTTGGGCACATATATCCCTATATTTCTGTATGGTAAGCTGACTATGAAACTCTACCATGCACTGTAGCCTTGATTTAAAGAGCTGTTATGTTCAAGGCGCATGTTTCTCTGAAGGTGCATTTCATGAATTTATTCACAAAAATTTTAGACATATGTTAATATTTTGATGTGTAATTAATTTGTAGTTATTTAAAATTAGCCATAGTCAGTAAATAGTTCTCAAAGAGGCAAATCATATTCAGTAATTATTTATTTCCTGACAGTGAATTTTTTCAGTCATCAGTTCACTATTACTTACTGATTGGTTAATCATGTTTCCATATTAGTTTATAGTAGTAATTTGTTACACCTGCAGGGCCAGCCATCCCCTGAGTATTAACTTTCATGAACTACATCTCCCATAATACTCCTGTTAGACTGATTACTCACCCACCTGTTCCAAATCAACTCTGTCTATTTAAGTTCCCTGTTTATACGCATTCATTGCAAAGTCCTGTTTGCCTTGTCAACATTTTTGAGCGTTTATTACCATTCCGTTTTACCCTGTGTTTTCACTCCTGCCTGTTTTTCCCAGCCTGCTTGTGAGTTTTTGGATTTTATGCCTCTTTACCCTCTGCATCTCGGATTTAATTGGTTTGCCATTCTGGATTGTCTGCCTGTGTAACACACCATTGCTTGCCTTTAGTTCTCTTACGAGAGGTTCTCTCGTATTGCGTAAGCTAGCTTACGCTACGGGAAAGATTCATCTTTTCTGAGATATTGAAGCCAAAAAATTATCCTTAATTTTGTATCCATTGTCAACGCAGTGCAGCAACTGCATACCTTGAGCGGGCTAGCTAGCGAGCTCATAGGTTGCTCTGCGGCAACTGCTGCAGCCTATAGAGGAACTTGAGTGAACTTGCGTCCAATGACAGGTGCCCGTGCCGTCACTGTATCAAAGCCCGCCAAAATGGGCGTGGCTAGAGTGCATATAAGCGGAAGTTCGTAGGATGGAACCCTGATTTTCATCTATTCAGCGAAGCTCTTCGCATCTCTGAACCGCAGAAGCCGCGTCGCCGTTCGAGGGGCATCTAGCAAGCTTGGACAGCGCTCGAAGAAGCCGGCCGTCTTCGCCACCTTCAGCCATCCTGCGAGCTACGCCATCCGGCGACGTATCCTTTTTAGAGCAAGCAAGTTCCTCAGCAAACTTCACAAAAAGAGCAACGAGCGTCTTTTTTAAGATGCCTCGCACCACCTGCGCCTCATGCCGCGCCCCTCTCAGCGCCGGAGACCGCCACCTCATCTGTACTCTCTGCCTGGGACTGGAACATGCAGACCTCGCCCTCGCTGACGGCGGATGCGACCTCTGCGAGGAGCTTCTGATGTCGACCCTGCGGGCTCGACTCGAAGCACTCAAAACCGAAGCCGCCACGCCGCCTTTCGTTGCGCCGCGCAGAAAGAAGCGCCGCTCCCAAAGGCTGCCGGAACCGGTGTTAGAAGCGACTACCTCGCCGGAGCCTCTGCCTCGAGCCTCGCTTTCACCCTCCCCGCCCTCCCGGGACGCGCAGTTGCCGCCGAGTGGCCGCACTGTTGCCATCTCGGATGACGAGGCGGAGGATAAGGGCTGCTGTTCCATCATGGCTTCGGACAGTGAGGAGTGGTCAGGCTCCCAAGCCTCCTCCTCGGCCCAGGAATCCAGCAGGACCCGCGCCGGAGTCAAGGAAGAACTAATGCGCCTCCTCACACAGGCCGTCGACCACCTCGGGCTCGAGTGGTCACCGCCCTCTGAGCAGGCTCCCAACAGACTCGACGGCTGCTTTCTTCAGAGCCGTCACTGCACGGCGCCCTGGCCGCGCCCTTCCTGCCGGAACTCCACGCCGAGCTCTCTAAATCGTGGAACGCGCCTCTCTCGGCCAGGAACCGATCCCATGTCTCCACCTCTCTTGCTCTGGTGGACGGCGCCACCGAGAGGGGCTACTCTTCCATCCCCCCGGTCGAGGATTCGGTAGCAGCACACCTTTGCCCGCCCTCCGCGAGATGGCGGTCTAAGCCAGTGCTCCCGTCTAAGGCCTGCAGAACTACTTCCGCCTGTGTTGGCCGCGCCTATGCCGCCGCCGGCCAAGCCGCATCTGCTCTGCATTCCATGGCCGTTTTACAGATCCTCCAAGCGGACCTTCTCCGAGAATGGGATGAGAAAGTCAGGCACCCAGAGGCTGTTTCAGATCTAAGGAGCGCGACGGATCTCACCCTTCGTGCCACCAAAGCTGCAGCTCAAGCCCTAGGGAAGTGCATGGCCATGCTGACTGTGACCGAGAGACACCTATGGCTAACACTAGCCAATATGGGAGAAGCTGAGCACTCCACGTTCCTCAATGCGCCGCTCTCTCCGTCCGGTCTCTTCGGTTCCGCGGTGAGTGGCATTGTTGACCGTTTCTCGGAAGTCCAGAAAGCCACCCAAGCCATGAATCTCTTCCTGCCTCGTCGCGCTAGCTCCTCTGCAGGCCGCCCACGTGACCAGCCTCCTGCACGAGCCTCTTCACAGCGCCCAGCTCAGCAAAGCCAGACTTCTCAGCGTCGACAGGGCGGCCGCCCCAGAAAGCGCTCAGACAGCCGCCGCAGACCGCCGCCCCCCTGCGGGCCTCGGACTAAGACTGCGCTGAAACCTGAGCAACCGAAGTCCTCCTAGCTTTGTTAAGGAAACGACGGCTCAGTCCCGCCGCGGCCGGACCACTGTCAAAGCTTCGCCCCCTGTCAGTCCCCTTCTCTCAGGCTACTGCAGTGGTGGATTCAGCAGCCAACAAGCCGGTGATACTGCCCGCTTGCCTGCACTCAAATGCCGTTTTCACGGCGAACAAAATAAATTTTGTGAAAAGCAAACATGCCTTATGTGTAGAAAATGTGCCCACAATCCAGTGTTCACCCCTACACACAAGCATTACACTTCCCGTGTCCCTATCAGAGCCCACACACATAAAGCAGGCACAGCCAGCTCGAGTGTTAGAGTCAATAAACGTGCCCACGAATCCGTGTGCGTGCCCCTTCTCTGCCCGCTCTGTCACAAACACCTCTCTGTATGTAAGTCCCATGCCCGTGACTATGCTCGCGCATCACTTCACAGATGTGACTTTTTCCCCATTCACCTCAATCGGGAAGTCACTCACAGAACAGCCTGTCCCTGCTATCTGCGAGCAGTCATGCAGAAGCACAGTAAGCGCACTCACACATTCTGTTCAGCACGCTGTGTGCGGCAATCAGGGCGACTTGGCCATTCACCCTCTAGCGTTACGCTTCAAAGCGTGGAAAGCTATCCCAGGGATATCCAAATGGGTGTTAAGCACAATAAAACAGGGCTATTTGCTACAGTTCGATTGCCGCCCTCCCCGCTTCAGAGCGGGGAAGCAGCCTGCATGCTTCGTTCAGAAATAGCAAACCTTCTGTGCAAAAGGGCCATAGAGAGAGTGCCACCTTCTCTGAGGGAGTCGGGGTTTTACAGCCGTTATTTTCTTGTCCCCAAGAAAGATGGCGGCCTCAGACGAATATTAGATCTCAGGGTTTTGAACAAGGTGCTCGCAAAAAGACCGTTCAAAATGCTTACAATCAGGAAACTCCTCGCGCATGTGCGCCAGGGGGACTGGTTTATTTCTCTCGATCTGAAAGATGCCTACTTTCAGATTCAGAGAAATCCCCATCACAGGCCATTCTTGAGATTCGCCTTCGACGGCCAGGTTTATCAATACACCGTCCTTCCGTTCGGCCTGTCTTTAGCACCCCGTACTTTCACGAAGTGCATGGATGCGGCGCTCGCACCCCTGCGGAGTCAGGGCTTGCGAATTCTGAACTATTTGGACGATTGGCTGATTTTGGCACAATCACATACGGAGCTTCTGTCTCACAGGACAGTTCTCCTCAGTCATCTGAACAGTTTGGATCTTGCAGTCAATTGGACCAAGAGCTCACTACAGCCCAGTCAGGCAATTTCCTTCCTTGGAATAGAACTAGACTCCATGGCGATGACGGCTCGCTTATCTACACAGCACGCGCGCCGTGTTCAGCGACTAGCCGCATCTTTTCAGATGAACAGCCTCACGCCTCTGAAAAAATTTCAAAGAATGCTAGGTTACATGGCCTCAGCCGCAGCAGTACTTCAGCTGGGCTTACTGTGCATGCGCCCGCTTCAGCATTGGCTAAACACCCGCGCATCTCGCCGGGCTTGGGCCACGGGCCGCCAGCCGATCAGAGTGACTCAGACCTGTATCTCAGCTCTGCAGCCCTGGGCAGTGGCCGAATGGTATCAGCGGGGAGTGACAATGGGAGCTGTATCTCGCCGAAAAGTCATCTCGACAGACGCGTCCAACACGGGTTGGGGCGCGGTCTGAGAGGGCTCTTCGGTTTTTGGCCTATGGTCAGTTCAGGAAAAGCTCCTTCACATAAATTGTCTGGAAATGATAGCGGTCGAGTACGCGCTCGTGCGCTTCCTCCCGGTCATTCAGGGTCACCACGTCCTGGTCCGTTCGGACAACAGATCTGTGGTATCCTATCTAAACCGTCAGGGCGGTGTCAGATCCAGGAACCTCTTCCATCTGACAAAACGCATACTGAGTTGGTCCCAGTGCCACCTGCGCTCGCTGAGGGCGACGTATGTGCCAGGTCACCTGAACGACGGCCCAGACAGACTGTCCAGAGACAATATTTCCCCAGGGGAATGGTCCCTGCATGCTCAAACAGTCCAGAAGTTATGGAGTATATTCGGCAGAGCAGAGATAGACCTCTTTGTGTCAGAAGAGAACTCTCACTGCCCAGTATTTTTCTCGAAAAGCGAGGACGCGCTGGCCCAGGACTGGCCCAACCGCCCGCTTTACGCCTTCCCTCCCGTCTCGCTATTGCCACAGGTAATGCAGAGGATCAGGGAAACGCGTCACTCGGTGCTCCTCATAGCCCTGCGCTGGGAGAATCAGACATGGTTCCCGGAGCTTACGCGGCTGTCACTGACAGCCCCGTGGCCCATTCCAGTGAGAGCAGATCTCCTCTCTCAAGCTCGCGGCACGATCTGGCATCCCCACCCAGAGCGCTGGGCGCTGCACGCGTGGGTGATCAACGACTACCCGTCGCTTTGCCAGAAGGAGTAATAAACACTATCATACACGCTAGAGCCTCATCCACGAGAAGACTCTATGCGTCCAAATGGTCTGTGTTTTCAAAATGGTGCACCGACAGAGACCTGGACCCACAGACATGTGGGGTGTCGTCGCTGCTCGTGTTTTTACAAGAGCTGCTGGATAAGGGCAGATCCCCATCCATGCTCAAAGTGTACGTGGCGGCCGTCGCGGCGTTCGCTGAACCCCTGCATGGCCAGTCACTGGGAAAAAACGAGCTGGTCATCCACTTCCTCAGGGAGCTAGAAGGATGAACCCCCCGCGCCCCCCCATCGGTTCCTATCTGGGATGTTTCCGTAGTTCTCGAAGCTATGAAAGCCCCCCCTTTCGAACCGCTTCAATCCGTGGATTTGAAATACCTTTCACTCAAAACCGTTTTTCTGACTGCCCTGTCATCAGTTAAACGTGTGGGAGACCTTCACATGCTGTCTGTCAGTGCTGCGTGTGTCTTGAGTTTGGACCAAGTGACTCCAAGGTCATTTTAAAGCCTAGACACGGCTATGTCCCCAAGGTGATCGGTACTCCTTTCAGAGCACAAATCATTTCCCTATCGGCGCTGCCAGCATCCGATAGCGAACGCGACGCCAATCTCCTTTGCCCAGTCAGAGCACTGAGATTGTATACTGCGCGCTCTGCCTCTTTCAGACACTCTGAGCAGCTTTTCGTTTCGTTCGGAGGGTGCACCAAGGGTTTCGCCGCCTCGAAACAGACACTGTCTAGATGGATAGTGGACGCTATTGCTGCTGCATACGCGTCAAAAGACCTACCATGGCCGTTAGGCATTAGGGCTCACTCCGCTAGAGGCATGGCCTCCTCGTGGGAATGGTCCAGCGGGATTTCCATTCACGACTATGTGTGGCAGCGGGCTGGGCTTCCCCTCCACCTTTGTCAGATTTTACAATCTGGAAGTGCCCGCCCTGCAGGCGAAACTACTAGCGGTTTAATACGCTACAGCTCCCCTGGTGAGCTGCACTGATGGGACACATTCCACACAGACCGGCACCGCCGCTCTGTCTTTTCCTTCCCACTATGTGCTTATGTATTACACAAACACTGGCCCGCACTCTTGCCGGCCAAATATTATTCCCCCGGGTCCCCCCCACCCCTGGGGCTCATGCAGTGGATGCTTGGCGCGCACGGCGTTGACAGTGGGTTCCCGTAGCGTAAGCTAGCTTACGCAATACGAGAGAACCTCTTGTAAGAGAACGAATCGGTTACCTTACGTAACCTTGGTTCTCTCTAGAAGAGGGAACGAGTATTGCGTAGCCGGCCGTGCTCGCGCCACGAGCGATTTTCGCTTCATTCAATGAAAACCAGGGTTCCAGCCTACGAACTTACGCTTATATGCACTCTAGCCATGCCCATTTTGGTGGGCTTTGATACAGTGACGGCGCGGGCGCCTGTCATTGGACGCAAGTTCACTCAAGTTCGTCTATAGGCTGCAGCAGTTGCCGCAGCGCAACCTATGAGCTCGCTAGCTAGCCCGCTCAAGGTATGCAGTTGCTGCACTGCGTTGACAATGGATACAAAATTAAGGATAATTTTTTGGCTTCAATATCTCAGAAAAGATTAATCTTTCCCGTAGCGTAAGCTAGCTTACGCAATACTCGTTCCCTCTTCTAGAGAGAACCAAGGTTACGTAAGGTAACCGATTCGGTTTCCCTTTATTTGCTACTTTGTTTTACTATTTATACTGTTATTAAAGCTGCGCATGGATCTTAACACAACTGCCCCAGCATCTTCGCTACAGAAGACTTCGCCAAACTTAGATTCAGCAGCTTTCCAATAGTTACACAAGCTTGTTTCAGTCCAAGCAGCCATGCTTACTAGTCACCACGAACAGCTGTGCAAGATCCCCTAAATCAAGGAAGATCTCTTCAAATCCATGCAGCCAAACCCACATGTATCTCCTAAGTGGGTTTCCACTAACAACTCACCCTGCAGCAAAACATCCTCTACTGCCGTTGTTAATCCTCGACTCTCGCTTCCAGAGAAGTTTGATGGATCACCCAGTAAGTGTCAAGGATTTCTTTGTGTGTAGGGCAATGAAGTTGTTGTTCTGTCAGGGGTTAAATCCTGACCTTCAAACTGAACTAGCATGCCATGATGAGGTTAGATATCTTATGAATTCATCAAACTAGCCATTAGCCTGGATAACCTGATCAAAGGCCGTCGTCCAGTCAGTTCTCTACCATCACTTCACTCGGACATCGCTGCAACTAGTCATCTTGAGCCAATGCAAGTGGGTCTTTCTTTTCTCTCCTCAGAGAAACGACAATGCCATCTCAGAGAGAGATTATGTATCTACTGCAGACAGTCGGGACATTTACTGGCAGTGAGTTTAGAAATTTCAAACGTAATTCTTATTGAACAGTTTGAACTGTCTGTTATGTTACATGCTCTTAATAGTTAACATCAATTATCTGCCATTTTAGATTCAGGGGCTGCAGGTAACTTTATTGACCTGGGTCTTGCCACAAAACTAAATTGGTCTTTTGTCCCTTGTGTCCCTCCTCTACATGTCTCTATGCTTGACGGATGACCCCTGGGCTCTGGCAAGATTCAACATATCATTCAACCCATTCATCTTCAAGTTGGACTCTTTCATCATGAGGAGATTCATTTCCTAGTCACTCACTCTCCTAAGAACCAGATTGTTCTTGGCCTGCCATGGCTGAGTCTTGACTACCCTGAGATCATCTGGAGAGATGGACAAATCACTCGTTGGAGTACTTCCTGTCTTGCCTCAACCTTCCTGAACCCATCTCTCTCCCTCCCGTAAGCACCAAAACAATCCTCACTGAGAAGGAGATTTAGATCCTACCACATTGTTATTCGGATCTCCAGGAGGCATTCAGCAAAGTAAAGGCTACGCAGTTTCCTCCTCACCGTTCCTGTGACTGTGCCATTGATCTTCTGCCAGGCTCCTATCCTCCGCGTGGATAGATATACCCCCTATCTGAACATGAGACTAAAGCTATGGAGGAGTACATTTCGGAGTCCCTTGAAAAGGGATTCATTCGACCATCCACTTCTCCTGCTTCTGCTGCTTTCTTCTTTGTAGGAAGAAGGATGGGGGTCTTCATCCATGCATTGACTACTGAGACCTGAACACTGTCACTATCAAGTATAGATATCCCCTCCCTCTGGTACCAGTAGCATTAGAGCAGTTACGATGTGCCAATATCTACACCAATCTGGATCTTCATCATGCCTACAATTTAATCCGCATCCGGGCGGGGGATGAATGGAAGACAGCCTTTTCTACACATACTGGCCACTATGAATCCGCAGTAATGCCTTTTGGACTTTCCAACAGTCCATCTGTCTTCCAAGCCTTTGTTAATGACATTTTCGTGATCTTATTGGCAAATGGGTTATAGTCTACATTGATGAGATTCTGATATACTTGATGAACTTCTTCCCTTGATGAACATTCAACAAGTCAGAGTGGTGCTCAACCGCCTCATTCAACATCAACAATACGCCAAGATGGAGAAATGTGAGTTTCGCCAATCGACCATCTTTCCTTGGCAATGTCATCTCTTTCCTGGGGAATGTCATCTCTGAAGAGGGGGTTACCATGGACTCTTCCAAGCTGTTTGCTACAGTGGGCACTTCCTTGGTTTTACCAACTTCTACAGATGGTTCATCCGAGGTTTCAGCTCGGTGGCTGCCCCACTCAACTCATTGTTCTGTGATAAAGCCCAGAAACTAAACTGGACATATTGTATGTAATTGTGCTTCTAATGTAAATGCATCTTGTTTTAAGGATATGGAAGGATATATTCATGATATGGGTATAAAGAAAATATTTTATGTGTGTGTGTGTATATATATATATATATATATATATATATAAAATGATGCATAATGTATGTATGTATGTTTCCTTTTTTTTTCTTAATTGAAGCTCTGTCTAACTAAATTCTGCAGGTTTTCGGTCAAAATTTCCTTGCAAAAAAAGACATTAAAAAAAAGAAAAACGAATCATCTGGGCCTATTAAGGATTGGTCAACACTGTAACTATGTAAGTACAATGACATTTGTACATTTTCTTTACCTCTGCTGTTGTCAAATCTTCCTCTTTTTTTTCTTTTCTTTCAGACCTCCAGTTAATCCTGTATGGGATCAATAACAGGTTGCTGTAGGTTCAGCCAGTGTGTATAGTTCAGGTGAGACTCTGTAGTTCTCTTGAGACCTTTGTTTAACCTTTAATCTTTGCCTCTTTCCCTTCGGTAGTATTGCTATTTTCTCACTGGCTCACTGCACTCTGGTCTTGATGCTCAGTTCTTGCTGAAATTTCACAACTATTATAAAAGCTTAGAGGGAGGATTTCATTAATAATTCATTTTGACAACTGGTAGCGTAGTGTATTTGCACACGCTGTTTGCATTGTTTAACCCTCTGATTCACTAATGGAATAACGAAAACCAGGTAATGATGTGCGCACACCTTATTCATACACCAGAAAGCTGTTTTAAGGGTGAAAGCTGCTAAAGACACAAAATCATATATATATATGATTTTGTGTGCAACTAAATGTGACTGATACATTGATCTGCAATAGTGAGGTTTCCCTTTATAGTACATCAGACTTTGGGGTTCCCCTGAAGCATTTGAGCACATATGTGCACTCTTTAAAATCAAGGAAAATCTTCACTTATGCAATAACATGGACACACCAGCCTTGTTCTCCAACAAAAGTTGTGTGTTAAAGAGTTTTATCTATAAACCCTTTAACAGCTGCATTCACTTTTACATGACACTTCAGAATGGCTTTTCTGCAAAACCAAGAAATTAGCAGTTTTCTTAAGTGCAAATTGATGATAGAATGAAAAATATATATGGAATAAAAAACATAGAAACCTCAGTGAAGTGAAATGATGTCCACATAGCAAACTAACAAGGAACTTTTCTTCTAACTACAGGTGGAGAGCTGAAACTAAGATTTCAGGAAACACCAAATTGTTGAAATATAGCTGCATTTCCATCCAACAATTTGTATGCGCATTTTGAAAATATGCATAAGATATCCTGAATGGAAACGCTTGATATGCGACTATACTCTCAAAATTCGCATACAATTTAATGCGATAGGAGGAGGTGGATTTTCAGGAGTTTCGCCTTAGTTAAAATGTGCATTAAAGTGATGGTAACGGCTTATTTGCATGAATGATGACGTGTCATGACAATTTGTAAAGCTCAGCGGCAATAGGCTCACCGGTTTGTTTAGGTGTGCGAGAGCCTGACGCAACTGGCTCCACGAAAGGCCTGGCCATGGCACACAATTCTTGAGTGCTTCATCCACAGATATTTCCCTTCTTGTGCAAGTTGGAACTGTCATTTTCAGTGTTTGCATTATTGTCCTATCACTGCATGGGAAAGGACATTGAAAGACATTTTCCACATTGATGCAAAATTATTAGAGAAAATATGTGTGAGTGGTATTGTTTTCATTTTCTTACTCCTCTTTCATTTTTAATAAATTAATATTCCTGACTGACCATGCAAGTCAACTTTACTTGTTGTAATTATTGATTTGTATTTAAAATGAACATATTTTGGGACATATTAGAATGTAGTCACTGAGAAAATCAGGCAAACACGCAACGTGATCAGCGGGGGAAATGTTTTAACACTGTACCCATGCCCTGAAACATGGTTGAAAATGCTCCTCTAACAGTTTTCTTAGCTTTTGTTCAGTCACAAAGCTTTCAGTAGGCAAGACAAATAAATAAATAAATTAATCAATTACTAAATATACTGCATGTATACTGTATAATACTGGGAGATAGATAGATAGATAGATAGATAGATAGATAGATAGATAGATAGATAGATAGATAGATAGATAGATAGATAGATAGATAGATAGATAGATAGATAGATAGATAGATAGATAGATAGATAGATAGATAGATATTGTATTTTGTTTATGTGGGGGGAGAGGGGTGTTGTGGGGCTTGCGTTGGCTGACCCCTCAAAAAAAAAAAAAAAAAATGGTGCGTGATGCCACTGACAGTATGCATGGTTATAAAGTTCCTCCACACCATTTTATCATTACATAAAGAAACACTACTGGTATGATCAACATACAATGAAAAACATCTCTTTTTAATAAAATTTAATTGCATTCTATTTACATTATTTCCAACATTAATTGTGGAAGGCAAGTAGTGGTGACTTATGTGAAAAGCACATTCAATAAACCTAATTTGCATAAAAAGAATGTGTGTTTTCACTGAAAACAATAAATTATACACACATATATATATAAGTATATGGGATAAGTATAATTACATAATGTAAGTTCTTAAGTGCCAGATAAACTGGATTGTGGGTGGTTAATGAATAAAAAAGGCTGAAATTCAATGTGCACAGCTGTTTAGTGAATTCAGTCCTTATTAAAATGTGCTCTTGTTATTGCTGTATGTGTTATCACAAGTGGATTTTTAAGTGGTCAGGTTTCCCTCTATGATTATGTGATATCCTATGTAAAAGAATATAATGACACCATATAGGTAATCATAAGATAATTACAATTCCCCAAAGTCTTTTTTTTGTCCTCACAAAATTTTAAATGAGCTTTGTTACAAAGTGATACCGAAGCATATTTCCTTTTATAAATGTCTTAGGATCTCACAGAAGCAAATATTTTGGCAGAAATGTAATGTGCTGTAAGTGTCAAAAAACGTGATGATATTTTCCAAGCTGTTTTTCCCTGCGGCTCATGAGACAATGTTTGTTTTCTGGCAATTTCATTTGAGGTAAAAAAGATGTGGAAAACAACTGTTAAAGGATGACAGAAAGTGATCAAAGGCAACAACTCATTATTGTGATGTCAAATTAAGACCACGTCATTGTTGTCATTTACCCTGATATCCAGAAAACGAAACGGCAAAAATAATTTGAATATTTCTGCTGTTGTGCCGTGATGCATCGATAGAATCAACAACAATAAAGAATAGGAGGATACAGAGAGAGAGTGAGCAAATTGTTTTTTAAAGGTTATTTGAGAATACAATCGTCCATTGTTTGTTTTGAATGCAACATATCACAGTAATATATGCAGGATATTTTAGGATTTTTGAAAAACATGATTCGTAAGTCCATGCACAAAGATGCTCGGAATTGGGATAAGTGGCTCTGAGATGTCATGAGAGAAAATTGGGAGGAGGGATCTTCAAACAGTAAAAATGAAATTCAAAATTTTCTTGACGTGAGAGAAAACTCCACACGTTGGGTCAGCAATCACAGGAGAATTTGCTACAGGCTCAAGAATGTCAGTCCTGGCTTTATAACAGGGGAACATGACTATGGGAATTTACACAGGGAGATAAAGTCCTTGTATTGCTACCCATATCAAGCTCTAAATGCATGGGCCCTTTGAGGTCACACAGCAAGTCGGGGAGATCGATTATGAGGTTAAACAAACGGATAGAGGCAGAGCACGTCAAATTTACCACCTCAATCTCCTAAAACCATGGAGAGAGGTGGTCCCTGTGATTTTGCCGATGGAGGTTCTAGAGAGGGAGGAGTTCGAGCGGGAGTTGAACTTTGAATCATTTATACTGGTTTTGTGAACCAGATCAAGCGAATCACTGAAAATAACTGATTCAAATGAATGATTTGTTCATGAATTGAAAAGTGCTAATTATCTCATTGACTTCAATGAGCATGTCAAGGAGAACCACAGTGAATATTCTTTTTAAAGAATAACAACTCAAATCTTGAATAAAGGTCCAGTCCCCATTCATTGCAATTGCATCTAAAAGAGCAACCAGTTTATTCTTTAAATTGCTCTTTTTGTGGTTCACAGAAGAAAATCATGCAGGTTTGGAACAAAGTGAGGGTGGGCATTTTTAGGTCAACTGGACCTTTAAGTTTATATATTTTTTGTTGTGTGTTGGTCAACTTTTTATGTAGCCAGTTTAGGGTTGTAAATCTCAGTTTTAGTGAACCAAACAAATAATTCACGCTTTTGTCTCTTTTTCTTTTTATCATGCATGAAATACAAAGTCAAGTGATAAAATGCATTCGACCAGAAGCTTACCAAGATGAATAAAAAATGCATTTGTTTGCATGCATTAATACTACGCAAGCTGTTTGTTCTCAACCTGCAGCACACATGATAGGTGTTGGTTAAAATATTGATGATGATATAAAGCTCTGTGTTAAAGGTTACTTCTTGATCTTGCCCACATTTGCAAATGATGCATATTCATGAGGGTCCTTCTGTGTTTTAGGTTTGTCAGTCACAGCTTGATATCGCTCACTAATTAAATGCATTTATAATGGTGGCATTTTCAGGCTTTAGTAATAGTTCAAACTACTGTTTATATCAGCTCCTTAATTTTTTCAGTGATCTTACGTTGGGGTGATGTCAGAGTGCGGGAAGACAGGACCCAAAAGCAGAAGTAACAGTTCAACTGAATTTATTAATAAAACAGAAAAGGTTATCCAACAAAACAAAGTAAAGCCCAAGTGATCTTTCTCCCCAGAAACGCAGGCAGAGATCCGAGGAATCCCCCTCCACAGTCTTGGGCTCAAACGGATGAGGGCAGCGGCCAACAAGCACAGACGGTAACTCCACTTCTGAAACAAAACTGCAGCCAGCTCTAACTGCACAAGAGAGCACAGTTCACACACACAGTAACAGTTGTAAACATGGCAGCAACAGTAGCACACACAGTGGCAGTAAACAATCACAACGACAGTAGACAATGATCCGACATTGGACATGAGAGACGCGGGGGTTTAAATAAGAGAAACAAACACTGGGCAGGTGTTGCTCACAAACTGAAGTTTGTAATAATCAGCATTCCCATGGAAACGCTGATTCAGCATGCCAACGACCCCTGAAACACATAAGGGGAAAACGTAAACACGCTTTGACAGAAGCAGACAAGGGAATGATGATGCCAAAATCCTCATCATGCGAACACGCTACCTGGCATGGTGCCACGACTGTGACATTACCGGAGGGCACACAGCGGCAAATCACGCATAGCGATAACCCACAGCCAGACCAGTGCGTCCACACAAAACACGAACACAAGACAGAAGACAGACAGGGGACTATGATGTCATGGTCCTCATCAGGCAAAGCCCATTCCGACCGGTTGACAGAACCACGAAATAACCGGAGAGTGCACACGGTGACACACGCACAGTGGACCTAACACCCGGACCCGTGCACACACACAAACGGGGAACACAAAACACAAAAGCAGCCCGATACTGCATGGTCCTGTCAGGTAGAACCTAAACCCGACAAGGTGACCGGACTGTGACATATTCGATTTTAGATAGGACTATATATATAATCATTTCCTTGCAGTTCCCACACTATAATTTATGTGTTCCTTCACAATTATTTTGGTTCATTGCTTTACCATCCCTATGAAAATTGAACATGGTTTTACTGTAGTAACCAAAGGTGAACCATAATATTTGTTCTAAAACCATAGTAACCACAAACCATGATAGTAACCAGGATATTTGTGGTATTATATTATATTATTAATACAGGAAACCCAAAACTATGGTGATACAAATCATACTTATTCTGAAAAAAAACCCATGTAACACCATGGATAATTTGTGGTATCTGTACCATGGTTATTACTACAGTCATTGTTAACACAGTATGTGACAGGGCGGAGGGTGGTGCCGGGTCGTGTTTCCACACACCCTGCCCCTAATCAGGCTAATCAAGCCTCAGAGAGGGATAAAGGCCGACTGGAAGCTGCAGTGCAACAGAGAGAGAGAGATTTACAGACAGCTGTCCGACACCTTTGTCTGTGTTTGTTTTTTTGTTTCAGTTTTATATTAAACTCTTATTTATATTGTCAAGCCTGTTCTCACCTCCTCCTTTCCATTAATCCCTTTAAACAGTTTTACTATTTTGAAACCATGGTTAATTTTCATAAGGATATGTAATTTCTTTCTTTTTAAAGCTATTGCGAGGGAATGCAGAATTTACTGCGAGGGAACTCAAACTTATTGTGAGCAAACACAAAACTCATTGCAAGGGAATGCAAAACTAATTTTGTGGTAATGCAAACTATTAAGAAAAACCACAAAACTTTTCAGAAAATAAATTCCCTCCCTGTCCCCTAAGGGGTTCAGTGCACTTGCATCCCACTACCTATCTAAACATCTCATGGAGTTTTATCCTTGCCTTACCTTTGGCTTACTTACTGGTGGCATTAAGGCACATACATTCTGTAAAGCTGTTTTGAAACAGCATGTATTGAAAGCTCTATACTAATAAACCTGACCTGACATTAGAGCCACATAATGTACACACATCACTTCAAGGCTTGAAAGTGAATTTCAAACTCTTAGTTGTTGTTTTATTTTTAATAAAAAATGCAAAAATGAATAATATGAAGCCTTAAATAATAGGTTCATATATATATATAAATAGACCCCCCAATACAGCAGTCACAACACTGCAATCTACTGAGATGAATATTCAAAATTGTGGTCAATAGATCCTCCCACTTCTCTGTGACATCTTTAATAGCAGTGCTTCAATTTACAATGTGCAGATCGCTTTTTGCATTAAAATTGCTTTTCAATTTTCCTTCAGATATGTGTGGAGTTGGAGGGTGAAATGTCGTCATATTCTGGAAGTACCACTGCTTACCGAATTGGATTGGGATGTTCATGAAGATATGAGGTGAGATGCATGGGGTTAAGGCCAGAGATTGCACCCCATCTCTGTGTAGGAGGCCAGTCCATTACAGACTGACCTGTGTGGGTCATTTAGAGAAAGCAATCAATCAGGCAATCTGGGAATGGATGTGTCTGCTGAATTCTAGTGGGAGGCAGATGGCAAGATGCGGAGTAAAATAGTGCCGCTATTATTAAAAGCTTTTCCCAATTGGAATTACAGTCCTGTAATCATGTGGCAGTAGGAGCCATTAAAACAAACCATTCTTTTGAAGAAAATAAAATGCTGTTTCAGTAGCTGATGGAGTTGAAAGTTTCTGACAGTGGAAATTGTCAAGCCCATGATGTTTTGGGTGATGTACAGAAATACAGTATTACTGTAAAATTGTAGATTTAGCACATAAATGTATTACATAAAGTCATAAAGGATCAAGTCTCAAAACACTCATCCACTTATCTGGCCTTGCTTGTGACCATTTTTATTGTATTTTTGGTAAATTCCACTTTTACTTTTCCAGCTATTTTATTTTATATTTAATTTTATATCAATTATATGCTCAAAACAAGCAATCTCTAGTTGTTTAAATATTTTAGTGATAAACATATCTAGATAATACATTATATAAATTGTGTTTATAGCAGTACTACTGTACATTATATACATTTCCATGACTTTTTAAGATTAGCTTTTTATTTGATTTATTTTATATTTTGTTTCCACAACAGTTTACACTAATCGTACTGTGATCTCTGAAACAGTAGGCCAACAGTTTGGCTGCTGAAATCAGTCTGTGCTTATCAAAAATTAAATAACTGCCCCGGTGGTCAGCACATGTGAACTCCATGTCCACAGATTGGCACAAAAAGCGAGTTGTACAGAGTTGTTTTTAGTTGTAAATTATGTAATACAGTCAACAAGAATGCATTTTGTTTTATCTCTACGCCCTAATCCAAATCCATACCATAAAACTAAACATCAGTGGAGTAACATTTTAATTTTAGAGCGAAAATGCATATTCAGAATCACGCTCACATTGATTATATGAACGTGATTACTAACTTGATTATTGATTATGTTAACGTGTCTCATGGGTCAAATGGTTTTCCAAAATGTCTGATCGGGGATGCTGCTTTTTAGTAATTCAGCAGAATGAGGTTGATTTCAGGGTAAATTAACTTTCAGAAATTGCTGATGTTGGACATTTAGACTAGCTTCAACTGGTCAATTTGGCTAAACAAATCATCAAATGTGTTTTGGTTAGCTAATATTGCATAGCTAAAAATAGTAGTTAGGGGCCCTAGTGGTCAACTTGCACTGCTCGTGTATAGGAGCTCTATAGGTCAGTTTGTACCTTTTGCAGTTGTTTTCTTGTTACTGTCCATTTGAACTTGTTCCTTACTGATATAGCTCAGCTTTTCAAATGTATGTCCTCAGACTTGTTTTACACTCTTGTGAGGATAGCTCAGTGTTGTCAAATCCTCTCAAATCCCTCTTGAAACCACTGTTCACTGTAAACACTTAAGTTGTCATTACTGTAAAAATCAAGTTGCCTTAATTTAGTATTACTTGAAATGTCAAGTTTTTGACTAATATCTCAAATATTTAATTTAATTGAATATATTTTTCTTAAAAATCCATAGACTTAAGATTTGAAGTGTTAATAACTCAAACTACTGAGTGCTAATTTAAGGCTACGGGGAATACCCACAATCCCTTGCTGCTTGAAATATGTTTCCTTGGTCAGTGGGAACAGATTGAGGAATTTAAATAATTATTATTAAAAATTCATAGATGTTTTAGCTCTTTTGTTGTATCATTCATGCTTTGTTGCAAATAGGTGTTTGGTGTAATGTCACCAATAAGGTGGTCAAAATGGACCCTGGCCACACTATCTTAGTTCTCTTTGTGCATGTACAGCTGAAGTGCATATATGTATTTCTGTAAATAATTATTTAATAACTGACCTAGAATAAGTTATTATCTCTATTTGAGCTGTTATGTTGTTTGATCTAAAATTGAATACATTTTTATTAAAAAAGTACAATAGTAGAAACGACTCAATTTAAATTCAAAACAGAGTTAAGTCTACTTGTATGTAGTTAACTCAATTTAAATAGTTAAGTTCACTCTACTTAAACAAGTTAATTGAACTTAAATACTCAAATTTTGGGAGACCCCATTACTCAATGGAATTGAGGGAATGAGTTCAAATGAGTGTAATTATATTATTAGGGTTTTCAGTGTTGCAGACCACATGATAGGCCAAGTACCTCTCCACCAATAAGACTTTAAAAACACCAATTTTGGGTGATCCGATCACAAGTCCTCATCCAAGACAGATTGCAGTTTACACTTGGTAGTAATATGAGTAATACCAGAGGGTATGGTCTCTGATTTTGTGAAGACATACATCACTTACTACATCAGTGTGTTGCTGATTGTTGATTCCAATTCTACCATATAAAAGTATACATTTTACTGTAATACCAATTGCAGAGTGTGCATATATGTGTATGTTTACGGTATGTTTGTGTGGCCATTTTTGTCCAAAACTTGAGTTGTTTAGATACATCACATTTTAACCTTTTAATGCCTACTAATATTCTTCAGATCTTTTCATAGTGACAAATCAAGGGCTTTATAGTACTTTTTTTTTGTCCCTGGAGTTTTGAATCACCCCAGCTTTTCTCTTTCTTGAGGATAAATTGATGAGGGTTTAAATCATGATTGCTGACTAAATCAAGTTCCTTGTTAATCCATCTTATGCTGCAATATTCTTCATGGACTTCATTTCAAATGGATGGACAAAACCTTATGAGGATCTGCACTGTTGATAGAGGACATATTAATTAATCAAGTGAGCCTTTAGTTGATGGATAGGCAGCTATCACTGTTGGGCTTAACACATTTATCATCTGTACAGGAGGTCAGGCCTAAAGACCAGAGCCCAGTTCCATTCAACCACAAACACAAAATGGAATAAAAGTCACCTTTACTGCAAAGACTACAAAGGCTTCTCATTCCAACCATGAACCTGTAATTGGAACATGATCTCATTAGTATTCTTAGTATTTCATACATAAAGTGTGGTTCTTTATTTATTTTCTTTCTTTCTTTGGCTGTTTTTGGTTATATAAACTCCTAAGACTGTTTTTGATTTAATAACTGGCTTGTCAGTTTATCTGTCACACTCCGAGTAATAGTAATAGTTATTAGAGGTGTCTCTATTTCTCTCTCTGTGTGGGCATGTGTGGGTGTTTGCTGAGCATGTGAGTGGAGCGTGTGGTCAGTCTGAGTGTGATTATCTTTTTTCTAAATTTTGTGTGTCTTTGTAGATATTTTCTGTGTAATATTTGAAAGGTATTTAGTATAAGATATTTCCATCTTGTGACCGACAGACAGCAAATCACAGAGACAGCAGAATGCATTAAAGTCTGCCTCAAGTTGTTATTCTGCATAAAACAAGAGGAGGGGCCACCAGGATTGGCAGGCTGCTCTTAAAGGTTGGCATGCAATATAATACACTGCTGAAAAAAAGAGGAGGCAACTTAGGGCATACATTTATGTCCATATCTAATAAAGTTATCAGTTTGTTTCAGTGCTGCTGTCACGCATATTATATATATATATATATATATATATATATATATATATATGAAAGCTCTCATTCTCAGGAACATAACTCTATAGTTTTAAAGATTTACAAAGAATCAAATTGAAATATGATATTTGTAAGGCATCAAATAGAAATGTCTCTTTTATGCAACAATAACAGCTGCTGTAAACCACAAATATCTAAAAACTTTATATCTGCTGGGAAGTTCTCTAAAAATGAGTCATTGTTTAATTTTCTGTGAGCTTGCTTGTGTGAATAATCCAATGTTATATATTTTATATTCAGAACAAAATATGCAGTGCCGCAGGAAAAGCATGCTATACAAATCATCAGAAATATATGTTAACGACTATTAATGATAACATGGTATACATCATCGCAAAGGGAATGATCTCAGCTTTCTAATGACACCTATATTGAGCTAGTCCACTCAGAGACCGAGATATTCAATGAAACATTGCGGTGGAATAAAATAAGATAATTTGGAAGGAGATGGGGTGAACAAAACCAGAATGCCATGCCTACAATTTAGGAGAGCAAAAAAAAAATATTATGTTTCTCATAAAATTATATATAGGCCTAAATTATAATATATATATATATATATATATATATATATATATATATATATATATATATATATATATATATATATACATATACAATGCTGTTCCAAATACGTATTACATTCTTTCTAACTGTAAGCTGCGTCCTTGAACATCTAACACTTACAGAATATACATTTAAGGCTCTAGGAATTGCTGTATACATGGTAACTATTTAAGAAATGCAATTTAATACTTTTACACAAAAAGAACAGCATTGCAGTAAGATGAGGTTAATGTGTCGTGGGCAGTGAAAAGAGCTTGCTAGTTGAGTTCTTTTAATTTTCTACAGTTCTTACAGAAATGCTGTCTGAGTCTTTTTGCTACTTTAAATGTCATTTATTTTTTAATATGAATACAAATGTGCAGACATATTAATCACACTAACATAAATAAAACACACTTGAAACCAACTTGAAATTGATCCAAGCACTTCATAAACTACAGTGCCCTCAAAAGGTATTTGGACACACTTCAAAATGTTCACATTTCATAAAAGAAGATTGTTAAAATGGTAAATGTGTATACAAAAGATATACTGTTCAAAATTAAGTATTTGCGTGTTCTCTGGGAATCTAACCCATGATCTTGGCATTGCTAGTGCCGTTCTCCACCGGTTGAGCTACAGGAACATCTATACACTTTCTAAATGTTTTTACCCAAAAATTAAAATGACGTCATTCATTTTTCACCATTATGTCATTCCAAACCGGTATGACTTTCTTTCTTCTGTGGAGCATAAGAGGCAGAAAGTTAGGGACTCACATAATCAATCCCAATTCACTTAAAATTGCAGAGTCAGCCCATGGATGAAAGAAATTTACACAATTTTGGAACAGCATGAGATTGCGTAAACACTGACAGAATTTTCGTTTTTGGGTAAACTATCCCTTTGAGTCCTTAAATACATTTTGAGGCCATTGTATATATACACTGCTGAAAGAGACAAGAGGAGGCATATTAGGGCATAAATGTACTGTATGTCCATATCCAACAATGTTATCAGTTTAGTTCACTGCTGCAGTCACACATATATTCTTTATCATTGTTTCCATCTGGCCGTTTGAGTTATGACGCTGTATACAAGCATATGCATATGTCCAAGCAAACTGGTATGCATGCTGGATATAACCAGGGTTGGAAACTGTACACAGCAGGGTTGGACAAAATTTTGAATTTAGAGCAACCAAAAATGTAGTCATAATTTACTCACTCTTATATTGTTCCAAATTCAAATAGCTTTCTTCCATGGAACACAAAAGTACATTTTAGGCCTAAAATCTCTTTTGTGTCCCATTTATATGAGGTTGAGAAAATGATGACAGAATGCTAATTTGTGGGTGAACTGTCCCTTTAACCTTTTCACAGACCCCCAAGCATAAGTTCTTTAATGCAGGCTGTAAAATAAAAAAAAATGACGGATGGAATGGGAGAAGGCTCGAGTGGACTGACCAAATGTCAGAAAACATGGCCGCATCGCTGCATCAAAAAAGTGCGCTCTTATGGTAAATGCTTTAAACTTTTATTTAATGGTTGTTTAAATGTTTGTAATATAAAATAACGATATTGTTATGTTGAAAAGACTATTTGAGCAGCTGGTTCATTATAACAATCACTTCAGTCCTTCTTTTGCTGGTAAACAACCGATTCAGTCCCTCTCTTTTGCTGGTAAAAGAAGCAGAAATAAAGATGACTGGTCTGATCATAAGCGTATGAGCCCAGACTAATGTAATCACACTGGTTTGATCGTATATGTGAAAGGGTTAATTTAATTCTAAATGGTACACAGCCCTGTTCTACAGCACTGTAAAGAACGTTCAGATATTGTTGTGGACTGTCTCTCTCTCTCTCTCTATCTTTAACATATGCTAATGGCAGTGGTTCTGAACCCTATTCCTGGAAGCCCCCCCAACACTACACATTTTGGATATCTCCCTAATCAAACACATCTGATTCAACTCATCTGCTCGTTAGTGGAGACTCCAAGACCTCAGTTGGGTGTGTCAGAAAATGGAGATATATACAAAATGTGCAGTGTTGGGTGGCATTCAGGATCAGGGCTGGGAACCACTGGCTAGTGATTCTTGATTGACACTGTACATTTAAAATGTCACTGTCAGGGAATGTGAGAAAAAGCAGGTCTTGTTGTCATCACTATGGGTATTTAAAATTAATGTTCACCTGATTCACACAGCATGTTATTTCACTGTTCTCTCCCTCAAAGCCAGTAGTACTATGTGAATTGACTGGACTTTGACTTGTTTGACCTTGGCAGGTGCTTTCAAGATAATGTGACTTGCAAGAAAGTGCACATGTTGTGTTTAGCTAGGTGACAATTATCTCAGCATACAGTATAGCTAAAGATGTATAAGTGTTTCAAGGTTTAGTCCTATTGCCTGGTGTGTAAAATGCAATAGGACTAACCCTTGAAACACTTATACAACTACAATTCTGTACAAATTAGTGCTTGCACATCTACTCCTTTTTAATAGTTGACATGTTGTTCATAAAAGTACTAATACATACTATATACTATACAGTATGTACAGTATATACTGTATATATACTATATATATATATATATTTACATGCATACAGTATATAAAAATAATCTATATAAAAGACTTTGTGAATAAAAGTGTGAAATATCACACTTCACTGTCACATTGTTCATTCAAGAAAAGCAATTTATTTTTTATATATATTTATTTTTTTGTTACATGAATGTGTCCATGGAAGTTAGTGGATGCACGGCCCATGGTGCGCTTTTGAAGCAGTGCAGATACCTGTATCATTCGATTCAGTGGCACAAAAGATCGACGTTGACTAGACGAGAGGCTCTAAACACGACAATTTGGATCCCAGCTTGACGCTGTGCTTCTTGTGAAGTCTATGGGAGCTTCATGAGGGCTTTTTGCATTGGATCTGCATGTGATTGCTTGTTGCTTATAGGCTTTCAATCAATGTATAAATGTTCGACCTGGAAGCCTGACTTCTCTAAAGGTGATTGGCCGAGGTCTCAGATGGGTGAGACTTTGCAAAAAATGGCCAATTATTGATGTATATGATTTAAAGTGTATAGATATTTTATTGCAACAAAAGTATTTGTTCTAAATAATTTTTGTTAAGTAATTTTATTCTTTGAGTAGTCTGTGCTCCCCCACTTTTGATAAGTAACTAGTCACCACCCAATTAAGATGTGTCCTATTTTTTTTTAGCTTTTTCTAGGTATTATAAACCTTTTTGAGTCAACCCACGCTCAAAGCAGCAACTAGAGCTTGAACTAGTTGATGCAACCCCCATTCAAAATATAAATAAATAAAGTTGCATTTTTTAAATTGGCAAATCACAAATAGATGTCAGCTTTGAGTACAAAAGGAGGATGTGGACAGTAACATGTGGCTGTGTATTAGCAGATAAAGACACATGTCTCCCTAATAATGCTCTATAAAAATAACCTTGAATTGTGCTTTTCTTGTCACATATAGGCAAGTGTGTAATCATTTTAATGGAAATCACTGAGCTTGGGATCTATTTTATCAGTATTTCCTGGCTCTGAAACATGATGGAGCACTGTACAAACCTGCCAGTTTCGTCATAACCGTTCAGTCACAACTTTCCTGCAAGATTACACTTTCAAAGAGGCTCCTAGAAAATGTTATTGGTCTATATTTAATGTGAGTCATAACTCTTAAAAGCTCTCATCACTTTTGAGCGGTGGCAGCTTGAATCGCTCACCGTATGGAAAAGCTAGTGCTTCGTCTCTCTGTCGCGCAGTGCAGATTGGAGGCTGTCTGGAGACGTATGTGGCTTCTACAAGCTCATTCATCAAGCTGCAGCTTCTGCTTTTAAACTTTAGAAAGGAGGGAGGAAGCAGAAAGGGTGGAAAGGACAAAGGGAACAAGGGCAGAAGCTAATGCAGGAGGACCTCAATTGTATTCTAGATCATTATGTGAGGACTTCCCGAAGAATGACCTCAGTAAGTGCTAGTGCTACTTCAGCAAAAGGAAGGAAACATAAACCACAGGCAGGCAGGAAGGAAGGAAGGAAGGAAGGAAGATGAAAAAAGAAGGAAGATACATATGAAGAAAGGCTGGGCGATTAATCAAATTTTATTTTCAATTACGATTTTGGCATCCAACAATTATGAAAACAAAGTAATAGTTTCACAATGAAACAACCTGGGTTATATATTTAAAGCATTCTTTATTAAAGATCAAATTATAAGGAAGCGGTTATGAAAATAAACTCAGAAACTGGCATTTCTCTGTGCGGTAAGCACCGCGTCTATGAGTTGCATGAAGTGACCGGGGAAGAGATTGAATCTTCTCCAGGTAATGTACACTCTGGCGCGGTGACGCTTGTCACTTGCGCACGTTTGTTGCAGCTAGATTAAACGTGAAATGATGTTTTTTGTGAGTTAAAGATGGATCGACGTAAACATAAAGGTGAGAGAGTGTAGTCTTAGACCATTATACACTAGGACAAAATACATATTTGATTAGTCTTTTTTGGCTTGTTTCCAAAATAATATATAAAAATAATTTTAAAACCACATACATTTACTTCAGGAGCTATACTGCAGAAGAAAACAAATTTTATCAGAGAATTTTGAATACAATATTTAATTAGGGCTCAACAATAATGCTTGTCCAGGACAAGTGGATTTTTGAAGGGGCAAGTGAAATAGAATTTTACTTGCCTGACCAGACAAGCAGACTGATTAAAACATCAGTAATGAAAAAATAACCAGCTATATTTGTGATATCCTAAGCCTGTGTCACTTGTTAGAAAGTTTGTATTCTTATTCTGCTATTGGAAGTAATCCAGAGCATGTAATTTTATAATTCGATAGTGATCTAGTAACCGCTACACTCTGTTTGATTGGCAGGCAGCGTATGTGTTTGTGCTGAACCTGCACTTGTATTCTGAAAATGCACGCGCTAATGCACAACTGAATGGACAAATACATTTCAAAATTCTGCCAAAATGCCCGTCTTGGTGAGGTATTTATGTAAACACAAAACAGTGAACTTAAACAGCGGAGAAAAAAGTGGATTTCTATTAAAATATTAGACTTGTAAGTGTAAATGTAAGCTAATAATCAAACAACCTCAACAATAAAAGAAGAACCGCTCTGGACTGAGTAACTTTAGTGGCTTTAAAAATTATTAACATATTGTAACCATACAGTAAAGACCAGTAGTAGTTTTATGTTGCATTTCATTCTGAGTGTTTACTTGAACCTTTGATAGCCTACTGCTGTTAAAATGTTTAAAGCTGTAAAAAAGCACTGAATTGTCTTATTTATTATTTTTGTTCTATTATTTTTAACCTGTTTCTATTCATTGCTGTTTTTTATTGTTATGTTATTACTGACAGTTTACTAGTCTTCAATAATTAGTTAAGAAACCATTCTTCCATAAGTCACATATTAGTCTGTGTTATTATTTGTTGTGGTTTTGAAGCTGGTATTGAGAATCGTCATATTTCATTACCAACTACTGAAATTTTGATATTGCGATAATGTTTAGACTTTATAGTACATGGTAGATCTTGCTGCAATAACATGATACAAAAATGTATCTCTGTGATGAGGAAGAGGGCGTGGCCAGGCCTTGAGGGTGCACAGCCGGCTTTGAGTCAACTGAACAGCAGGAGGGTGAGATAAAGTGGAGCCGGAGATGCCAGTTTGAGAGAGAGAAAGAGAGGGAGAGAGAGACGCACGCAGCCACTGTATGTGTGTGTGTCTAATGTTTAAAGTTGTTTTAAGTTGGGTGTGTCATTAAAAGTTTTTTAAAGCTCATTGTGGTAATTAACACATTAATTAACACTATTAGTTAATATAGTAAGCTGTTAGGGAATTAATCCACAATGCCACATTTAATTAATAGCAATTCATAAATGACTTAATATATTAATCAGACAGATTTTTTATTAATTGTTGATGTGGCCATCATTAAAGAATGGCTTAGTTAATCATGAGTCATACAATAACTCAATATTATCTGTGTGTTTTATTAGTTAAGCCTGAATTAATGCATATTATTGCACCCGTATTGTAAAGTGTTACCATTCCATTTGTTAGTTACTCTAGGTTGGCGTCTTTGGCACTTGTGCAATTGTTCTCGTCTTTAAATTTCTTCTTTCGTCATAATCTAATTTGTCTAGTTTAGCCAGACTTTTGATTTGCAGCATAACTTCTGGTCATAATTGCGGCATATAAACTGATCAGAAACCGGCCAATTAAATAGGACCTCTCATCTGTCAACTACTTATATAAATGTGTTTAAGCAACATTAACTTTCAGTGGATTCTGCAGAAAAAATATTTTAAAATCACACTTTTAAAGTAAAACCCAGCAAAGCTACTCTGTTTTTGATAAATGTACCTCTGAGACCTATGCCAAAGTAACACAAAAGATAAATGATATTTGGCAGATTTATCATTCCTTTGTTACTGTTTAGAAATAAATGTCCCCTTTTTTTTTTCTTTTCTTTTTTTGCCAGAGTGGGAGGATATATATCACCACCACAGTGAATTGTTAAAAGAAAGTGCTAGGTTTAGGTGTTGGAAAATGAAATTGTGCTCAGCAGAGGAATGTCTCACAGAATCAGTGAAATTTTAATACAGAAAGAACCGCACTGAACATTATGAAAGCTTCAGAATAGTACAGCAGAAACATATCAATACTTGGGGCTGATGAATCAAATCCAGCACTGTAAATTGGAATCTTAAGGGACTGCTGAACTCTCCCTAACTCTGGCCTCCCATTAGTTCCCAATCCATCTAATATCCTTCTCAAATCCAACTGTTATGTCATAAGACATATTCAATGTGGTGTAACATTGTGTCTGTTTTGGTTATGTATTTTGGGGAGGGAATGCCTAGTGTGGCATGTCTGTTTTTCCCCTGGCTTTTCTCCTTTCTCTCTTTCTTCCTCTCACTCTAATCACTACCAGGTGAGACCACTAACAAGGAGTTTTCCTGATTGGTCTGGCTTTGAGGAGGATAAATGATGCTGGAAAGCTTCATTCCCATCTCCCCTCTCCTCACGCAGATGTGTTGTAATACTCTCTTGAGAAGTTGTTGTAGAACTCTCTTGAGTGAGCTGTTGTTAAAAGGTATTGTCTTAAGTTAAGTGTGCCTTGGACTGATTACTTGGGAGCATTTGTTGGGAGGTGGGTGCCATTTTGTTTAATATGTTTTCTCTTGTTTTTGGGTAGAAATGAAGTTAGAGTAAGTTTATGTTCTTTATTTCCACTTTCTTTTCTAGGAAAGTTAGTTGACTCCCCTTTAGGAATTGGATAACTTTTGTTTGTTATTTTGGCCTTTGCACCCTCCTGAAGCCTTTTTGCCACCTTTCTCATTTAATGTAAAATAAATACCTTATTTTGCATTCTAAACACTTGACCATTTGTGAGTGCTGGGATGGAACCACAGCCTTCTTGTTACAGTTTTCCCAACCTGGACTGGGACTAATCATATCAATTATTCTGGTTACTTTGAGTCGACTGTGGCTCAGGTGGTAGAGAAGGTTGGTGACTATTCATAGGATTGGCAGTTCGATTCCTGGCCCACATGACTCCACTTGCCGAAGTGCCCTTGGGTAAGATACTGAACCCCAAGTTGCTCCCAATGGGAGGCTAGTGCCTCGCATGGCATCCCTGCCATCATTGGTGTGTGAGTGTGAATGGGTGAATGAGTCACAGTGTAAAGTGTTTTGAAAACTGCTAAGGATAAAAAAGCTCTACATAAGTGCAGACAATTTGGTTACTGTAGGTTGGCATCATTGATATTTGTGCAATTGATCAAAAATGGTCCAATTATACAGGACCCCTCATCTGTCAACTAATATAAATTTGTTTATGAAACATTAGCTTTCAGTGGATTTCTGCAGCAAAACTATTTTAAAATCACACTTATAAAGCTATTCTGTTTTTTATTAATGTATTTCTCTTGAGACCTAGGTGCCAAAGTAACACAAAAGACAAATTAGATTTTGAAGATAAATCCTTCCCTTTACTTTTTTTTGTTAAATACATGTCCCCTTTATCTCTCTCTCATTTTGTATTTTTTGCTGGAGTGGGAGAATATATAGTCCCACCACAGTGAATTGTTTAAAGGAAGAGCTAGTTCCCTTTTGTAGGAACTCAAGCTGTATAGTCGCATGGTCTGAAGCCCTTATACAATCATAGCAATTTATTGGTTGATGGCGCTTAAGTGACGCCCCTAGGGAGCTATGTCACGGGCTACATAAAGGAATTTTACGTGTTGTGCCAACGACTCACGTCAAAGCGGGGATCATTATTTTTGTCCCAGGATGGAATTTAAATAGAAACACCTGTCGTTTTATACAGTGTAATTTCAGAGCAATTTTAATGCGCTTGTTTCCAAACATGCTGGGAGGACTAGTTTGGCAGTCATTTTCTGAAAAACAAGTTGTAAATTAGTTCAATGGAAAGGAAGAGGCGAGAACCGGCTTGTCAATTTAAATAATATTTTAATAATAAACTGAAAAGACAACTACAGACATGTCCGTAAACGATCTCTCTCTCCCGCACTATCCTCCGCAGTCGGCCTTTATCCCTCTCGGAGGCTTAATTAGCCTGATAAGGGACCGGGTGTGTAGAATCACGACCCGGATGCCACATTCCTCCCTCAATCTCTCAGGCAGGGGAGCCCCCGGCATGACGTACACCCCCCCCCCTTCCCTGGGGGAGGGCGTGCCCGAAGCCCCATCTGCCGAAAGGTCATCCCCGTCCACATGGATGAGGGAGGGAACAAGGGGAGGGAAACAGAAATAATAAAAATGTTACTTCCTGTAATAGTGTAGTACCCCCCCCAAAAAACACTGTAAAATTTAAACGAGAGGGAAAAGGCCTACGCGGAGCGGCAGTGAGAGAGAGAGAGAGAGAGAGAGGATAGAGTAATGAAAAAAAAACACTTACTCGCCAGTTCTCCGATACGCCGTAGCTTGTTCCCAGGCCACTCCTCCACCCTCTAACGGACGACAGCCGCACCTCTCCGGGCAGATCGGAGGTCCCTGGTGGACTGAATACCCCGCTGCGTTCTTGGGGAACAGAAGGGGTCTCCCCCGCCCCTGGCAGCGGTTCTCCCGCTCCAGGCGGTCGGCAGCGAGCCCCTCCCCGCTCATGGTCGGCGGTCTCAGACCCGCTGCATTTCAGCGGCTGGTAGGGGACTCCTCCACTCCTGGCAGCAGCCCTAACCGCCCCAGGCGGTCGGTTAGGAGCCCCTTCTCCCCTCGCGGTTGGCGGCCGTCCTCCGCTTCCAGACGGCCGGGCTCCTCGTCCCCCGGCAGATGGGCGCAGCTTCTTCGTTGGGGTGGACGGTAGTGGCGAGAACTCTACTACGTCGTATCCCTCCTCCTTCCCGGGTTTCGGTACCAGTGTAACGTAGTTCAATGAAAAGGAGGAGGTGAGAACCGGCTTGTAAATATAAATAATATTTTAATAATAAACTTAAAAGACAAACACACACATGGCGGATATGTCCATAAACGATCTCTCCTGCACTATCCTCCGCAGTCGGCCTTAGATGCACATAGATGCAATTGTCCTAGTTAATTGGCTAATGAAGGCTTTTGTTGGCAAGTGAAGGTCTATGTATTCCATTTCAAGAGCGTAGTCCATCAATAGACAAGTGATGCAGGCAGAGATCAGGGATGTGAAACGCAGTTTAATCTGGCCAATAATCTTGGTGAGGTTTGGTATGGTCCATCCTAAATCCAAGGTTCAGGCAATGGCATATGAAGTATCCCATTATTGTCTTATGGTTGGAGTTGGCATCAGTTCATCCTCTGAAGTCCATCATAATAGACTGAAGTGATGTTTGGCTGGCATTTAGTCATCATCACACAGCGACACGTAGCAGTGAAGTCCAACACGAAGCAGGAATGGAGCTGGATCCAGCCGGTTCTTGTGACCTCAAGATAGGAGTCCTGAGGTTGAGACAGGGAAACAAATAAAATAATATAAGCATAGCTGCCATTCAATTTATTAATTATAATTCAATTTAGAATATTAATTTGAGTTATAGATCATGATATAGATCCTAATTTTGCGATCGTAATGAACGTGATGGAATTTAGCATGGTAGAATGTCACTTAAGTACTGCAGAGCTAGACCATTCAAAGCTTTGTACATAGTTAACAGAATTTTAAAATTAATAAAACATTTTACAGGTAGCTAATGTAACGATGATAAAATGGGTCTAATATAATCATATTTCTTGGTTCTCATTAGCACTCAAGCTGCTGCATTTTGAACCAATTGAAGTTTATTTATTGATCTTGCTGGACATCCTCCCAGTAATGAATTACAATAATCTAGTCTTGAGGGCATGAACGTTTTTCGGCATCAGCAACAGAGAGAATGTGTCATCATTTTTGCAATATTTCTTGGAAGAATGCTGTTCTACAAACACTGGTAATTTGATTTTCAAAGGACAGATTGGTATCAAAATGAACACCTAAGTTCTTCGTTTTTGAAGATGATGTAACAGTAAATCTATCGAGAAGCATGCAAAAGAGTTACTATGCGCGTCTCACTATTAAAAGCACTGTATGAGAGAATTTGTCATTGCAGGTAAGGGAACAAATTGGCCAAAGGAATACTTTGAACTCATATTGGCTCCGTTTGAAATTTCCAAACTTTTTCCTCCTACAGCACTGGGAAATTAGTAGATCAAGTTATGGTTATGTAATTAAATAAGTTACGTGTTTCTAGTGGAGGAGCTATATTTGCGTACAATGCATCTGTCTTCAGTGCATCTGTCTTCAGCGTTCTATCATTTTGCCGATAGCGATGTTCATAGAGGACGCTTTCTCCCTGAGAGAACATTTCACAGCCTTTTGGGGCATATGATCATGGCTTCCAATGTCATTCCTCTGGGCATGAGGCATGCAAGCCCTTTTCAGAGCTGGATGAACTCCACAAAGGGACTTCAACCACTTACGCTTGCGTTCTGTCTCTTCAAAGTGATGCATTGGTGCTACCAAACTATGTTACCATGGAAACGGACCTGCCTTCTGATGTCGGGTGTTTCATTGGGACAGGTGTGTCACCACAAAGTTATAACGACAGATGCCGCCTCCATGGTTTGGGCGCTGTATGCAAGGGTGTCCAGTCTACAGGGTTTGGACAGGCCAGCAGCAATATTGGCAAATAAACTGTTCACTGTGCTACTGCCGTAAAATGATTCTCTCTCCTGGAGAAAGCACCTTGGGAGATTCCAGTCAGAACAGACATATTGTCTCAGGCTAAGGGGCAGCATATGGCACCCTGATGGACGAATGAATGATGGGTTATCCCCCGCTGTGGTTACATTTACATTTATGCATTTGGCAGATGCTTTTATCCAAAGCAACTTACAGTGCAATTATTACAGGGACAGTCCCCCCAGAACAACCCGGAGTTAAGTGCCTTGCTCAAGGACACAATGGTGGTGGCTGTGGGGTTAGAACCAATGACCTTCTGATTAACCTGTGACCTTCTGATTAACAGCCCTGTGCTTTAGCCACTACGCCACCACCTCTCCATGGTTAATACCATTCTGAATGCTAGATCTCCATCAACTATGAAGCTTTATACATTTTAAGTTAAGTATTTTGGCTGCTTGATGTACAGCATGAGGTCATCCTGTCCGCATTCTCCAACAGAATTTATCTGTTGTATTTGAGGTGCTCTTGGTGCTCCGTTTGACCTCTTGGCAACAGTTGCTGATAAGTTTTGACTCATAAACAGCCCTGCTTGTAACATTGGCATCATTTAAAAGAGCTGGTGAGTTGCATGCCCTGACAATCAATCCCTTATGTATGGATTTTGCACCAGGGTGTTCAAGAGTGGTGTTAAGACCTCGTTTGGGCTATTTGCCAAAGGTCATTTCTACATCACTTCGCTCATAGACTATTAATTTTCAGGCTTTCTATCCTTCCCCAGTTGAGGCAGATGAGCATGAAAGATTGTATTTGCTCTGCCTTGTTTGGGCGTTGCAATTTTATGTTGACGTACTAGCCAGTGCCATAAGTCATAGCAGTTGTTTGTGTGCTTTGGTGGACACAACAGGGGTTTTTCGGTGTCCAAGCAAAGACATTCTTACTGGTGCAATTTCAAGTGCTTACGAAGTGCGCGGTTACACCTTTGGGTATTCAAGCTCATTCTACGAGGAGCATGGCATCCTCATGGGCTTTGGCTAGAGGTGCGTCCTTGGAGGACATTTTTATGGCGACAGGATGGTCCTCTCTGTATACATTTGTTAGATTTTATAATCTGGATGAGGGTATGAATCCTGCTTCCCAGGATCACTCATAATTCCAAGTAATAAACTCATAATTCCCTGTTTTATTCAGACACTTTAGCTCGCTTGTGCGCCTCTATATGCTTGCCACATGGGTGTAGACAGTTGCCAGCTGCTGTTCACTTGGCATGAATGTAAATCATTCCCAATGCAACTACGCAGCTCGACTTCCAACGAAAGGGAAAGTCTCAGTTTCACAAGGCGTAACCCTGGTTCCCTGAGTGGGAAAGAGACTGCATAAGATGGCCATACTCTCTAGCAGCTGCATAGGCTTGTGCCTTCATGCAGAAAATCTGACTAGATGGAGTGAAGTGAGCGCCTTTATGGAGCCTGTGATGTAGCTCTCTTGGAGTGTTACTTAAGCGCCATCAGCCAAAAAATTGGCATGATTGTATAAGGGCTTCAGACTAAGTGACACTCAGGGCTTGTTCCCAATGTGACTACGCAGTGTCTCATTCCCACTCAGGGAACCAGGGTTACGCTTGGCATAACTGAGACATTTTAGGTGTTAAATGAAGGAGACAAAATTGTGTTCAGCAGAGAAATGTCTCACAGAATCAGTGAAAAGGAAATACAGAAAGACCCGTACTGAACATGATGAGAGCTTCAGTATTGTACAGCAGAAACAAATCAATACTTGGGGCAGATAAATCAAATCCGGCCCTGTCAATTGTTGAACACTCCCTAACTCTGGCCACCCATTAGTTCCCAATCCCTCTAATATCTCTCTCAAATCGAACACATTCCACCAAAAAGCTTCAAACATTCTGTGCTGCCATGTTTTTCCAAACAGAGCCTCTGAAATAGTTTAAAAAAGAACCATCATGGCCCAACAGTCCAGTTATGAGACAAAGAACACAGTTATGGCTTTTCCAAAGATGATATTTCACCCAGCTACACTGCTGAAATGTTTGACCCATTGCCATCAGTATTCAACACTCACCTGACTCCCAACAGCTCACTCAATCTGGCATTTTCCTCCCAGCAACAGTGATCAGGAAGCTACTTTGAAACTGCAGCTTGCCAAGCTACAAACTACTAATAGTTTATAGGAGTTAAACTAAAGTAAAGCTCCTCTTCTGATAAAGTAGTTATCTATACTGCAAGATAGAAATAAATAGTAGTTACTTTGAAACTATTGATGGTAACAGTATGCCTTTTTTACATATGCTATATAATTATCTAATGATATGATTTAAAGTAAAAAAAAAAAAAATGTCAATACACCCACCCTGTTGTTCCAACCCCATATGGCTTTTCTTTCTTCCATGGAACATAAAAAATATGTTCGGCAGAATCACAGCCTCAGTAACCATTCACTTTCCTTGTATGGGCAAACGATGGAATGAAAGTGAAAAGTGGCTAACATGCTGCCTCACATTTATGTCTGTGCTCCACTGAAGAAAGGAAGTCAAATTTGTAACACCAAGAGGTTGAGTAAATTAAATATATATATTTTTTTAATTTTTGGGTGAGCAGTCTCTTACATACAAACACCCCCCAGAATACAGAATACACAATGTTTATACATGTGCTAAACAGCAGTATTTCAATAAATATTTTGATATTTAAAACAAGACATAAAATATTGCATAGGGACTCGACATTTTTTGATTCACTTATTTTACATGAACTGCCTGAACAAACGGATTCACTACAATTAGTATTACATACAAACGCTACATATGAGAGGACAGTTTGTGAAAGTGAGTTTGATTATTGCATCACTTGTAAAGCTGAGTGCAGACATCAAAAACTGCAATATAGCATTTTGTTGTGCTACACTATTTTGAAAGCTGAAATAATGTCATGCTACTGAAAACTGTAGTTAAGTTAGTAGCCAATTTCAATTAGTTACTCCAAAACATTGCCCCCAAAACACACTTTTGCAGTTTAAATCATCAAACAGCAAATGTGTACGTTTTGCATTGGCAAAAAATTTGCTTTTAGCATTAAGTTCCCATTATTTATGGGATTTGTTGGCACAAAATTGTAATTTTCCTGTAATTTCGAACTGGATGAATATCAAACTATTAGTCGGAATACTTTCAGATCTGTCTTTATGCATTGCATGTCCGCATTTATCACAAAACAGCCTCTGGCAGAAGTTCTCAGTGCTGCTAGACATGAGCCAATGCTATTTATACTACAGAGTAAACAATTTATATGATCAACATTGTATCATATGTTTTACTTAACTTAACTATGGCAGAGAGAGAGAGAGAGAGCGAGAACTGCCGTCTCCGGCTCCCCTTTGTCTCACTCTCTCACTGATCATTAAGCTCAGTGCTAGCCGTGCACTCTTACAGCCTGGCCATGCCTTACTCCTCGTCACACCCTTCCCCTGCCCAATTCAGGCCGAACCCATCCAGACTGATCTGAATTTTACAACTTCATTGCATTACGACATAATGCTGTGAACCCTAAAACAACCATAACAATTATGATTTAAACAACGTTACATCTCAAATTATTCACAAGTTTCAACAAAATAATTAATGTAAGTGCTTTTATCAAATAATAAGCTTTACATTTCTTCCTTAAAACCTTTCAAAATTTGGCCCCATTCATTTCCATTGTAAGTGCCTCACTGTAACCTTGATTTTTTTATATAAAAAAAGGCATAATCAACATTGTGCCACAAATACTGTTGATTAAGTTTAATTTGTAATGAATGGAATATTCCTTTAAGTTAAATTTCAAATCATAAGGAGTGTAAGGCACTCAATCTGAAAGGCACTTGCAAACTGCAAAGGGAACATCCAGTGTTGCGGGTAAAGCATTGTTTTATTCAACTTAATTCACCTCAGGAGTTGTTACTAGGCAGTTATATGCCGGTACAGAATAAAGAACACAAGATTTGACTTAAAATGCAGTTATCATGACTGAATGTTATTATATTGTAAATAAACCCAATAGTAGGCTTCTTTTACATTATAATCGCAACAGTCATTTTTCACTAAATTTAGGGAGTTCAAGTATGTAGAATAAAACGATTTGCACTTACTTTAATTATATGAAGATATAATTGTATAACAAGTATATATCATTTTATAAAAATTTAAATACACTACATAATTCTGTGAATTTTCTGAAAAGAATTTGAAATACACATTAGTCCAAAATAATATGTGTTAATAAAATCAAGGTCACTGAGTATATATTAGAACGGTCATGGAGTGTATTCATCATTAAGAGTTCATATGAGTTCTGTAAAGTGAACAGTGTTTCAAGCAGGAATTAAAAAAGACCAGGAAATCTGGAATCCATACATCTTTTCATCTTTATATTTGTCCGGTTCAATTAAAAAATTATTTTATGAAATCATTCATACAGAGCAGCCCACACAGTAAGTTATCAACCTGACATGCTTACAAAAAACATACCAGCCAGCACACACACACACACACACACACACACACACACACACACACACACACGCACACAAAGATTATATGAGCTGAGCTTGGAATATGTGACTGAAAGCCCAAACTAGGTGCTAATTAAAATATATATGTTCTATGTGCCGACCTTCCCTACAGTCATTAGAGATTTCTGTCTTTATTTGCCTTCAGCCTCTACTAGAGCACTTAATTAAAATGCATACTGGCTTTTATACCAAACCATCTTAAAAAGGGTAGTTCACACAAAAAATGTAAATGCTGTCATTATTTTAACTGCTATTGTATGTACATTTGTGTTCCATGGCAAAAACAAGAGCATATTGGTTTGGAATGACATGGATGCGAGTCGATAATTACAGAATTTAAATTTTTGTGTAAACTAACCCTTTAAGTGTGATCTGTGATATACTTCTCCAGTTACAGTATAAAGACTCATTAGGGACAAAGAAGGTTATATTTATATATATATATATATACAGTACTGTGCAAAAGTCTTAGGCACATAAGATGCTTAAAAAAACAGGTCTAAAGATTGTTATTTCTATTTTCAGCTTTAGAGTGTCAATAGGAAATATACATTTTAGACTCCAAAACATTTCTTTTGCAAATAGAATAGAAGAACAGGGAGCCCTGTAACAGATGGCATGGTCACCACAGAGCCCTCTACTGAATGTTGAGTCAGTCTGGGATTACAAGAAGAGACAGCCAACATAAATAGATGGGTTATGGCAAAGAAGCTTGGAACATCCAAGCCAACAACCAAAAAGAACAGTATCCAGGTGTACCTAGGAGAATAGGTGCTGTTTTGAAGATAAAGTTGGTCACACCAAATATTGATTTAGCTTTTTTATGTTTACTGGACTGTATGATGTTAACTGATATATGGAAACTATTTATGGTATTATTTTTGAAGACATCCTCACTATGCAACATTTTTCCCAAGTGCCTAAAACTTTTGTAAAGTACTGTGTGTGTGTGTATATATATATATATATATATTAGCATGAATGGTGTTTTCCTTATGGTTATAGATATTTTATGTTTAAAGTATAGCAGTGGTAGTAGACCATTTTTTATATGGCAGCATTTTCATACTTTATTAGAACCGCAGTGCTTTGCCAGCTGTAAAATTACGTGATAAACCTGCTTTGAACTCTTAAAAAATATTCTGCGTAGCCATAGTGACATTATTACCATTAGGCTGTATGAAAGAGAGAGAAACAGATTTCTTCTGCATAGAGGCCTCATCTCATTTGTACAAATCTGCTCCACCACAGCAGGCTGGAATAACTGTAAATTGCAACAGCTGTAAACGCTGAGATGTTTTTGTACAGACAGACCTTCCGGGAACACTTCACATGAGTATTATATACCGTCTGGGGTGTTATACGTCCATTAAAATGAGAAATCTGGGATAAATTTGTCTCTTGGGATCTACAAAGCTCGATTTGACCCATTTTTTTTTTCTGGTAAAACTATGATTTTATGTTCAAAGATATACTTTGCTGTGCCTTTGAAAGTAAATATTCACTTTGGGGAAAGTTAGGGAAATCATAGAGAGTTTCGACTTGTTGTCACTGAATATATCAAATTCATTTGTTTAAAAAGACATTTGAAATGTAAATATGTATTTTTGAAGTCATTCATTCAAACCTGTAAATTATGAACGTGAAGATCTCAATTGTTTATCATAGACAGTGGACGCTTTTTCTCCTGATTAAAAGACCTTGTAAAACACAATGTTATAGACTTTTAAGAGAAATGGTTCTAAAAAGTACCAAATAAGTGTTATTTGGCTTGTAACAATAGCAGAACCCTTTGGTGCTAAATAGAACCCATTTATAAAGGTTACATAAAGAACCTTCCTTTGAAAGTGAACCACAGTGGTGCTATAAATAACCTTTATGATGCTCTATATTTCTGCTCAACATTATAGCCTCAATTATGGTTTTATAATAAATATAAACACAAACACATACATATAAGTAAGGCTGTAACGTTTATAAGGAAGTCATAAAAGCTGGATCTAGGTGTGGTGAAACAGTATTTAATAAAATAAACAAAGTTCAGAATAACGGGGTAAACAAAGCAACAAAAGAAACATCCACAATGGGAAACCGCAGGAATAAAGGAAACACCCACAATTGGAACTTTTCAATAAACAGGAGGTCAAAACACATAACAACTGACAAAAACTAAGCAAACAATTGTTATACACAATTGTTAATGAGTAAACGAAGACAGGTGAAAACAATCCAGGACAGCTGGCAGTGATGAAGGCAGGGAATTATGGGAAGTGTAGGCCTGGCAGGAACAGATTACAGGGGACAAACAAAAGGTAAACAACACTGAATCATGGCAAAGGCATGTGTCAATAAGGTACTTTTATTTCTATTTAAATGGGAAAATATGTAAAATATTATGCTTTTTTCCACATGATGAAATTATTTTGATTAAATAATTCCAAATGCATAAATCACTCATTAATAAAATATTATAAATACAATATCTGTACATATTTACATTAATAAATGTATCAACAAATACATAACGTTAAATATTCAATTAATGCATACGCAAATTAATTAGCAGACCTACACTGCTCCACACATTAAGGCTGGGACAGAAACGTGCACTTTTATCTTTTATAGAAAGAGCATTTTTCTTCCATACTGACAACCAATCGTTCAAGGAAGAGCAAAGTCCCATGGAAACAGAAAATAGATGCAATGAAGGCTAAATTTCACAAAAATATCTGCACAATCCTCTATTATGTCTTCAATATCCATCACTGTGTATGTTGGTGTAATTGAGTGGCAACCCCTCTCTGCAGGTAATAAGGCTGTGGGGTCCAACTGCTTCTGTCTGAGTGGAAATACACAATTAGTTTCAGAGTCTTTCAGAATATGTGGACAATATACTGTACATGAGCCCTTCACAATGTGAAAAAGAAAAAGTGAAATAAAGTGTGATAGGATTTTATTTCATTTATTGGTTTTGTGAACCAATAAATGAAAATGTTTATGAAAATGGGCAAAATGTTTATGCATAAACCCTAGTAAATAATTGAAACTTAAAAAATTCTAAATGGATCACAAATTGTCTGGGTTACTGGTGTAACCCCCGTTCCCTGATGGAGGGAACAAGACATTGTGTTGATGTACACTCACCTAAAGGATTATTAGGAACACCTGTTAAATTTCTCATTAATGCAATTATCTAATCAACCAATCACATGGCAGTTGCTTCAATGCATTTAGGGGTGTGGTCCTGGTCAAGACAATCTCCTGAACTCCAAACTGAATGTCAGAATGGGAAAGAAAGGTGATTTAAGCAATTTTGAGTGTGGCATGGTTGTTGGTACCAGACGGGCCGGTCTGAGTATTTCACAATCTGCTCAGTTACTGGGATTTTCACGCACAACCATTTATAGGGTTTACAAAGAATGGTGTGAAAAGGGAAAAACATCCAGTATGCGGCAGTCCTGTGGGCGAAAATGCCTTGTTGATGCTAGAGGTCAGAGGAGAATGGGCCGACTGATTCAAGCTGATAGAAGAGCAACTTTTACTGAAATAACCACTCCTTACAACAGAGGTATGCAGCAAAGCATTTGTGAAGCCACAACACGCACAACGTTGAGGCGGATGGGCTACAACAGCAGAAGACCCCACCGGGTACCACTCATCTCCACTACAAATAGGAAAAATAGGCTACAATTTGCAAGAGCTCACCAAAATTGGACAGTTGAAGACTGGAAAAATGTTGCCTGGTTTGATGAGTCTGGATTTCTGTTGAGACATTCAGATGGTAGAGTCAGAATTTGGCGTAAACAGAATGAGAACATGGATCCATCATGCCTTGTTACCACGGTGCAGGCTGGTGGTGGTGGCGTAATGGTGTGGGGGATGTTTTCTTGGCACACTTTAGGCCCCTTAGTGCCAATTGGGCATCATTTAAATGCCACGGCCTACCTGAGCATTGTTTCTGACCATGTCCATAACTTTATGGCCACCATGTACCCATCCTCTGATGGCTACTTCCAGCAGGATAATGCATCATGTCACAAAGCTCGAATCATTTCAAATTGGTTTCTTGAACATGACAATGAGTTCACTGTACTAAAATGGCCCCCACAGTCACCAGATCTCAACCCAATAGAGCATCTATGGATGTGGTGGAACGGGAGCTTCGTGCCCTGGATGTGCATCCCACAAATCTCCATCAACTGCAAGATGCTATCCTATCAATATGGTCCAACATTTCTAAAGAATGCTTTCAGCACCTTGTTGAATCAATGCCACATAGAATTAAGGCACTTCTGAAGGCGAAAGGGGGTCAAACACGGTATTAGTATGGTGTTCCTAATAATCCTTTAGGTGAGTGTAGTGACAGTAGGGCTTTGATCTTTAGAGCCCCAATCACCTTTGCTTAAAATGGAAAGGCCAATGAAAACTGGCGAGTGGAATTTGCATGCCACTCTCCACCCTGGACATACAGGTATAAAAGGAGATGGCGTGCATCACTCATTCAGATTTATGCTGAGGAGCCGACAGAGAGTCCCGGCCATGTCAGTGGCCAGTTCACAATGTCTTGTCCAGTAACTCACTCGACATTGTGTCGATGATATAGTGACACTAGGGGTTCCTATAGGAAACGCAGCACGTGTTGAACCATGTCACGAGTACTGGAAGAGTGGACACGGGCAAGCTGCTGCGTGCCTCGCAGCGAGTGCTCGACCACATTGTGACCTTCCAGCAAGTTTAGGTAAAGCATCTTCCTAGTCACGTTAGAGGGGGGAGGCACTTACCCAAGGAGGCTACAGCAGTGACCTTTCCTGATATTTGCTGCCAAGCAATTTTCCGCCGAGCACCTTCTATAATAATGCTGGGAAGTGCACTTCCCTCTCCAGGAGGGGGAGCACTATGGAGACCAAATCCTACCGGAGGGAGGTTAACGTGTATAGAATACCTCACATGGACTTATCAATGGGGAAGTTCACATATGGAATGATACCACTGGGAGGACCCTATCTACAGAGAGGGTACACAGCAACAGTGGCTGAAGCAGAGCGAGGCTCTGATGAGGGAAACACAGGGTTCACCAGAGGGGAAAACTGAAGAGTGGAAATGCGTCAGGGAGCCTTGGTCAGTCCCTCCAGGTGGCTACACCCTGCGGGCATAAATGCACTGCTATGGCGCTCTCTACATGGGGAAGCTCGACATATCCCTTAGCCACTTAACCGTCGAGAGTAGTTAAGATGGACGAGCCTGCGAAGCGTGTATGGGCAGAAAAAGGTGCCTTCCACGACTTTGTTTACTTGTCGTGCACACCTGGGAAGAAAGGCACCTGGGCGGGTGCGCCCGTGAGTCGCGCTCTGAGCCAAGAAACCAATCATCCAGACGGAACGCTCATGGCAGGCTGGAGCGTTCCACTTTAGACCATTGTTCGCAGCTGCCAGGGTAAGCACGGCTGCCATCTCAGCTCCACCTCATCCTGAGCTCTTCTGTCCGTGGGCGGGAGATACAAATATTTGTCTGCTTCCGTCAGCAGAAGCCCACCCTCTGATGCTGCGACCGATAACTCATCCTCGTTAGGAGCCCCTAACAAGACATTAAGTCCACCCTGAGGCGGACCACCTGCATTGCTCGATAGCTCCTTCGGGTAGAATGAGAGTGCTGGGGATGGGAGGTCTGCAAGGGTTGAGCCAGTAGAAGAGCTCCCATGTCCTCGCTGAGAAAATGTGATCTCCCCAACATGAACAGTTACAACCATAGCATTTACAAAAGTGCCATAAATCATGACTTCAATTTCGGCCAACCTCTTGCTCCCAAATAGCATATTTATGATAAACTGTCATCTTTAAATTTGCCATAGTTTCACTTTCAAAAACACAGAGTGAAGCATAATAAAAGATAAACAACCGCTCACTCACATTTAACTGTGCTAATAGGATTTGTTCTCCCTGATAACTTTCCTGCTAAAACTACTAATAGTTAAATATATATATATATATATATATATATATATATATATATATATATATATATATATATATATATATATATAATCAAGATTACATGTGGAGAGTGTTGACAGTCTGTGAAATTTGTCGGTTGAGCTGCCAGGACTCCAGTGCTGTGATTGAACTAATAATGAGTGGCTTTGAAATAATTTATTGACAGTTACATTCAAAAATCAAAAGGGCAGGAATAAAGAAACCCAAATGCCCAACGCAAAGAACCATTTCAGCACTAAAGTGTTCTTCAGGAAGATATGGTTCTTAACAGAACTATTAAGGTCAGTAAAGAACCTTTGAAGAACCATTTCTTTTTTAAGTAATAGAGTAATTATGCTAAATTGCTAATTTGGTACTACAATAGCACTTGCCATTATATCAAGTCTCCACAGTATGCAATGTCTTAAGGTCAATATTAGGTAAAAAATGGCAAATAAAAAAAACCACTTTCTCTAGAAACTCCTCAGTAAATCATTGTTGGCATGGCCTGGGAGGATTCAGCCTACAGGCGCCTCTGAGGAACCTGATGATCAGGTCGTGTTTCCCTAAGGACTTACCGTCCACTGCGTCGTGGTGTATGGCTATAGCGGCTTCGTATACCTTCAAGGAGGAAGGGGAAAAGCCACCCATCCAACCTCTCCTGCAGGGAGGAAAGCACTGACCCGACTGCGCATCACTGGGTGTCTTCGTCTTGGGAAGAACACCAGTTCGTGAACAGGCGCCACTTCAGGGCATAAAGCTGCCTCATAGACACAGCCCCCGGGGCCAGCTGTGTGTCAGTGCATCTGTCCTGAGGAGGGCTCCCGTCAGGGAATACCAGAGCGGGCAGTGGGAGGATTCCCGGGAAGCAACCAGGTCTACCTGTGTTTTGCCGAATCGACTCCAAATAAGCTGGACCACCTGGGGGTGGAGTTTCCACTCTCTGCTGTGATGCCTGCCACAACAGCACGTCTACCATTGAGGCTGCCCGGGATGTGAGTGGCCCGCAGTGACCTCAGCCACCGCTGACTGCAGAGGTGGAGATGGCAGGCGAGTTGTAACATGTGGCGACAGCATACGCCGTCTTGGCGATTTACATATGAGTGTGCTATAATCAGCCAGTCGTCAAGGTAGATGAGTATGCGGATGCCCACTTCCCTTAACGGGGCAAGAGCACAGGGACACGCCAAAGGCGAGGACCTTGTACTGATATGCCTGGCCGTCAAAAGCCAACTGTAGGAAGGGTATGTGTCGAAGTAGAACCAAGACGGGAAAGTTCCTTTCATTATCTCATTATTTCATTACCCTCATGACTTGGTATGGTGATGAAAAAGCCAAACCACTGAGTGATTTAAAAATTGCAGGAAGCTTTTCTCACAGATTTATCTGCATGCTCTATAAAACATGGAGTCCTCGCTGCCCTGGGTTTCATCTGTTTGACAGTTCACATCAAAATGACTAGACAAATTCACTTTGGGTGTTCTGTAAAAGTTCAATTAATAGGAGTTATCACAGTAGATGCAAATTTGCTCACATGTGTGACAACTTCATTTACGAGGACTAGAGAGAGGTTTTTCCCTAGACTATTATGATTGGATGCCTGTTCTAATTCCTCATTTAGACACTGACATTGGCTCTCAAATAAGCCACTGACAATGTGGACTCTCTCTCTCTCTCTCTCTCTCTCTCTCTCTCTCTCTCTCTCTCTCTCTCTCTATTTCTATATGTCTATCAATCTTTCTTTATTTCTCTCTTTCTCTCTCTCTGGGACAAACATAGCCTGAAGAATGATATGTCTGACAATGACAGGTCTACATATAATGCAGTCAATGAAGGAGATTCTTTCTCCTCTCTTAATGTCAGGTTGGGAAATTAGTTCATTTAAATTATAGTGGAACACCAGCATATTAATGAAGAGGGATCTAGGAAATCCTGAAGGAAAAGAGCCAAGATGAGTGTTAGCAGTCGGTACTTTATAATAACTCATTAGTGATATTTACAAACAAATTGCCAACAAATCATTAGATAAGTGTAGTTCACCCGCAAATGAAATCACTGTCATATTTACTCACCTTTTTGTTATTCCAAACCTGTGGATGGTGTTCCCACAGTGGAACACAAAACAACAAAAAAAGTTTGTATGGAAAAGAGCAGCATGTACATTTTCAAAATCTCATGTTATGTTTCACAAAAAAAAAAAAAAAAATGCAAGAGGTGTAAATAATAAAAATTAAATAATAATAATAATATTTTTGGGGAAAAACTATTCCTTTAATTAGAAAGTATGTACATTAACTTCTGAATTGCTTTATTATTATTATTATTATTATTTAAAAATGTTTGGTACGATTCCTAAATTAAAGTATTTATAACGTTTTACCAATTCTTTCTAGTTCATTGTGTTTTGCAGTGGCATCTCTACAGTAGGGGCAGATGGAGCTGTGCACCACCAGATGTGGTGTTGTTGTGCAAAATGCAAAGCATATTCAGACACTGATTTTAAGAAATAATACATTTTCCGCATCTTAAACTTCTTATATATACATTTTAAATATAATAAAAATTATATACATTTCTGTCCATTTTACAAGACAACAGTCTATTTAGTTATTTTATTTTATTTTTTTTAGAAATTCTCAGTTCAAATGTATTCTCATTTGAACTGCGTGGAGCCAACCGTTGTTCTCAGTGTTAATTACAGGAGATCTGGAGAACGTAATGCGCATGTGCAACAAGTGTTCAATGAATTCTTGAAGGGCATGTTTTCCTTTGCCCTTATTAAAGAAGAAAAGTCAGCAGACCACATCTGCAAAAAAATAGACAATTTAACTCATTTTTCCAACCTAAGGTGATGTTTTGAGCCATTGACTCTTCATCAGACAATAAATAAAAAAATAAAAAAATAAGCACAATAACCTTTATCATGTGTATGTCCATTCTACATGGTCCTTGAAAGTTACCGCTCTTAAATGCAAACCTGGGCAGTAAACATATTTGGTAAGTTTTAAAAGAAAATTTTATTCTAATGTGGTACTGGTTGGATTAGTTAAAGGGCACCGCTCTTCATGTTAATTAATTGCATGCCATTGCTTTGAGGTGTGGTTGATGCATTGTTTTGTATTATCTTAAAATAACTGTAAAATATTGAGCATCTGGAGTTTTGATTAGTTTTGTTATGCTGTTCATACAAATTAGTGTGATAATATGCACAGACTCTGATGATTTGCCTATATAGCTTTTTGACTTGGATATGTAGGTATTAGAGGCATTTTGTGCTAATATTAATAGTGATGTTTGTGTGCGGCATCATGTTCAGAGATTGCGGTATAAAATAAAACACTCTGACGGACTGAGTTGTAAAATTGTAGTCATGATCTATTTTATCCATCATATTGTTTTCATTTAAGCAAGAGGGGGCTTAGTATTCATTATAATGGCATATACATTACAGTGAATAGGGCTGTCATGAGAGAAAGCCACTTCAGCCGCCCCCCGCGTCTCGCCTTCTTCCTATGGTATTGGGGCAGGCGCCGCGGGTGATGAAGGCGATTTGGGGACAATCCCCTCGAACCACTCGCCTCCCCGGCAGGCTTGCTTGCTTCCGTCCGAGCTCGGGATGAGTGCGGCCCGCTTCACGGCCGGACGGCCGGTCCCTTGAGCTCCCAGAATTGGATGACGACAGCTGCGTCTGATGCTGATGACTCGCACTCTGCTGCCACACCTCAACATTCCTGGCACGCTGGATGCAGACCCCACGACCTCAGCCCCACGACTGTTCCCCGCCCGGCCCGTTCTGACGAGTCCAGAGGACGCTACTACAGGACCTCCTCCTCAGTCACTAACCCGCCCTCTGCCGGGTGTGCAGAACAAGGTAGGTGCTTCGAGTCTTGGTGTGAAAGTGCTCTTAGAGTGAATTAGGAGTTGGTAAATTTACAAAACTGCACTGCGCAGGTACGCATTTCCCCCAGTGGGCCTTCTTGCCCTGGTTCTCGGACCTCGTACTCCTCGTGACAACCCCTCCCTGGTGAATTTCCCTGAGGAAAGACCTTCTTTCTCAGGGACGGGGCACACTCTGGCATCCGCACCCAGACTTCTGGAACCTCCACGTCTGGCCCCTGGATGGGATGCGGAAGATCTAGCTGGTCTACCACCTGCCGTAGTAGACACAATCAGCCAAGCCAGAGCCCCCTCTACCAGGCAACTTTACGCTCTCAAGTGGTGCTTGTTCGCGAATTGGTGTTCTTCCCGGGCTGAAGACCCACAGAGGTGTGCAGTTATGTCAGTGCTCTTATTCCTGCAGGAGAGGTTGGAGGGGAGGCTGTCCCTTTCCACCTTGAAGGTGTATGTTGCTGCTATCACGGCCCACCACGACGCAGTAGACGGCAAGTCTTTGGGTAAGCACGACTTAATCATCAGGTTCCTAAGAGGCGCCCGGAGGTTAAATCCTTCCCTGCCAAGCCTGTTTCCCTCCTGGGATCTCTCAGTGGTCCTCGCGGGCCTTCAGAGACCCCCCCCTTCGAGACGCTTGAATCAGTTGGACTCAGGGCCCTCTCTCTAAAGACTGCCCTGCTGATCGCGCTGACCTCCATCAAGAGGGTCGGGGACCTGCAAGTGTTCTCTGTTAGCGACACTTGCCTGGAGTTCGGTCTGGCAGACACACATTTGATCCTAAGACCATGACCGGGCTACGTGCCCAAGGTTCCTACCACACCCTTCAGAGACCAGGTAGTGAACCTGCGAGCGCTGCCCCGGGAGGAGGCAGACCCAGCGCTTTCCTTGCTGTGTCTGGTACATGCTTTGTGTACCTACTTGGACTGCACGCAGAGCTTTAGATGTTCTGAGCTGCTCTTTGTCTGCTTTGGTGGACAGCGGAAAGGAAACGCTGTCTCCAAACAGAGGCTTTCCCACTTGGTGGTGGACACCAGTTCATTGATCTATCACACCCAGGCCGTAACCCCCGCCTTGCGGGTCCAAGCACACTTAACAAGGAGTGTTGCATCCTCGTGGGCACTGGCCAGGGGCACCTCCCTGGCAGACATATGTAGAGCAGTGGGTTGGGCAACACCTAATTCCTTTGTAAGATTTTACAATCTCAGGGTTGAGTCAGTATCGTCCCGTGTTTTCTCAGCTGGTAGAACTCGGTTGAGGTAAAACTGTGCGCTTTCTCTCCCAGGAGATTCCGTATATTTGGATCCCTGGAAGATTCCTCCCTAGCCCTATGGGTCCACAATTCGGCGGAGGAATTTGCTGACCCAATCCACTGCGGGTATTCAAATCTACCCTGTACTGGAATAGGTGCTCCACAGGTCGGGACTCCTGCGTGGACTCCTCCTGTGTGTATTTTCCGCGGTATGGTCCCCTTGCGAGTGGACCCGCGTCTCCTTTAGGCAGTTCCAGCTGCCCTCCGGTCGCCATGCTGTAGCAACTTCCCCCTCCTTGAGGCTAGATCTACCACCATGCCATTTTTTCCACATGTGACCTGAGTGGCCCATGTGACGTATTTCGCCACTTTACCTCCCCATTCCTGGGCAGGTGTGGTCTCCGCAGGGTCTTCTCCCCCTGAAAGAATAGGAAACTGGGTAAGACATCCTTCCCACGATGCGTGTAAGGGCCCCAGCCGTTTGGCTCAATTTCTTAGAGAGAAAAGAGGCCCGGCTAGGCTCGGCCCATTCCCAGGTTGGCAAGTGTCGACTTGTTCGCCTGCTTATGGGTAACCAAATGGATTCCGACAACTTTTTATGGGGCATTGGGGAAGGTACGTGCAGTCTGACACAACTGGTCGCCTTTGCATGTGAAATACTTGCCTGCTCTTGTGTCAGCAGTACACATACACGGCTCAGTGCATGCCGTGATTTGAATTGGATCCCTAGTGTCGCTTCTTCGACACAACGTTGAAGTGAGCGACAGACGGGGAACATTTAAGTTATAGATGTAACCTCCATACCCTGATGGAGGGAATGAGACGTTGTGTCCTCCTGGCCACGTCGCTTAGCTGAGCCACTGTAGAGGCCGGACCATTTCCGGCTCCTCAGAAAAATCCTGAATGAACTCGACGTATTTCCCCGCTTTTATACCTGTATGTCCGGGGGCGGGGTATGCAAATACTGTCTGCCTAATTCCCATTGGCATTTTTTCATAGATCAGAGGCATATCAGAAGCCGGCGCTCAAGATAGACCCCTAGTGTCGCTTCTTCGACACAACGTCTCGTTCCCTCCATCAGGGAACGGAGGTTACATCCGTAATCTAGACGTTAATGCAACCTTTGACATTTTGGGTTAAGTGAATGTTTGTGCCCCAATAGAAATAATGAGCCTGAGACACCACTTATGCTCTGTATAGCTTATAAAAGTACTTTTACACTTCATTTGCTGGATTACAATCTGTCTAAATTGTTATCATTTCTGGCTCTTGATTTTAAATGGATTTTTAACACAAAAAAAAACAACAACCTTTGGATCTCAGGGTTATTTTGATGTCTGTCAGATTGTTTCAGAAGTCAAACCAGCAGGGTTTGTATTGATCATTGAATGTAGTTATAGACAGCTCAGTTTTATCTTCAGTTCATCTTGTGTTGACTTGTTATTCTTGTCAAACTTGAGGTCTTACACTGTCAGATTTAGGCGTTAGATCCTGACAGGAAGATATTTTTAAGCCCAAATCAGTTGCCTCCAGGAGGCAAGTATTAAGTCGTAAACTGATGTATAGGTGAAGCATATCCTAGTTTTGCATTTTGAACATCTCTCGAAAGCTGACACTGTTGTTAGTATAGCTTTTAAAAATAGCTTTTATTAATTAAGCAAAGTTTGACAGCCTCTACACAGTCTTAACCAATTTCCTCAGAATCCAAAGTGCAAACCTGTATTTAGAGTTCAGAAATTCACAGTACAAAGCCGTTTTAACACATCACAGATCTGACAATGATCTCATTTGGATACCAGAGATATTCAAAGTAAAATAAAATACAGTAGAAAAATGCCCCACAAAGCAAAAATTTAAATGTGTAAAAGTATTTGTAAAAAAAAAAAAAAAGTATTTATTGCTTTCTTTCTTTCATTAATTTTCTTTCTTGCCTTTTTTTTGGATGTCTTTCTTGCCGTTCTTTTTTCTATCTGTCTGTCCTTCTAACTTCAAATGTTTTTAAACTAACATTCAGACAAGGCTTTGACAAGCCAGCCACCTAGTTCATCAACAGCTTTAGTCTTTATGTAGCAACTTGTTAGCAACATAACATTTCAAAAGCACGCAATGGTTTTACAATTTACGTTTGAGGTACGACTGTGTGTTATTTATGTTGTAGAACAAAACAGGAACATTTCTTCAAGTAGTGATAATCGAAAATCACTATTCCAAAAAGCCACTGGACATTTTTGAGGCAAATTAGACTTCTGGTTTGGATTACAAATTGATGTCATGACTAAACAGCTCTGTAAGGCTAATGCTGCATCTGAATATCCAGACTACTCACAGTTTTCCTGATCAACTGCTGGATGGCACCATTATAATTCCCTGTTTTCTGTTGGAGAACAACAACCGTTTAAGTATAAAATTATTTCACGCTCAACTTGTTGTTGAAGCTGTTGACTTTCATAAGAACTCAAAGTAGTGAATTATATAATTTACATTTATGCATTTGGCAGACGCTTTTATCCAAAGCGACTTACAGTGCAATTATTACAGGGACAATCCCCCCGGAGCAACCTGGAGTTAAGTGCCTTGCTCAAGGACACAATGGTGGTGGCCGTGGGGTTAGAACCAGCGACCATCTGATTAACAGCGCTGTGCTTTAGCCACTACGCCACCATCATATCATCCACATACTCAGATGAGGCACTGTAAAAAAAAAACTTTAAAGTGTATAAAGGCTATATCATGAAAGTTGTTCCTTGTGGTTAAATGGTACTTCTCCAACAAAAGCAGAGTATATTATTTTCATGGTCCTTATTATGACATCATATATTTGGGTCATGGGACTATGCCCATGTTCCCGGATGACGTAGAATCTGGAATCTGTTCATACTGCTCTAAAAAAAGTACTGTTTTACCAGCCAAGAAGTATGTCCTTCATCTAATGCAGTACATACACACAGCTTTTTTTGTAAATAAGGCATAGTTGATAATGAGCCATATTTACATAAAAGAGGCATGTTTGTGATGAAAGAATGAAAATTATTTAATTGAAATATCCAAGATAATTTTTTGGAGCTTGACAGTTAGGAGTCACTATTCACCTTCATTATATGTAGTGGAGAAAAAAAGAACCTGTGTGATGATTCCTCAGGTTTTATTTTTTTGTTTGTTTTTGTTTTTTGGTGTGCTCCACGTATATAAATGACAGAGTTTTATTTTTTTGGGGCAAATTATTCCTTTAACAATTCAGTTACAGGTAAATGATGTGGAATTAGGTTATCCCTTGTCCATTTATATTGAGTTGCATATATTTTATAAGTGGTCCAGTTTTCTTTGAATCCTCAGCTGAGTTTCATACCGAAACGGAACAATTTCTTCTCAGAAAGACCACATCCCAGGAGGTTGACTCAGTCATGTATCCTTGGTATGGATCAGTTCTGCTCTTCTGTAACAGTTATAGGTGTCACTGACCTAGAAAAGTGGCAAGGCTTCCTTAACCAGTCCAGCTGTAAAAAAATATGCTCTCAGAGAAAAAAGAATCATGGTCAAGGGTGAGAAACCAAGTAGGACAGGCAGGTAATTTTTTATAAAAGAAACAAACACTACAGCGGGTGAGATGGAACGGGGGACTATGGAATGTTCAGCCAAGCTTCAAAGTCAAGAGGGGAAAATGCTACACAAAGGCCAAACACAAAAAGAGACTCATCTCAAAGAATCGCAGACAGACCAAAGGAAAAACAAATCAAAAAGAGGTCAGCTGGTCGCTCTTAAAGGACTTGAGTACACACGTTGCACAACCTAGCTTATAATTAGGCCAGTAAGTTGATTCAAATTTCAATATTTTATTATATGGTGATTAATCAAATTTAAAGAAATCTCAAATAATCAATATTTGCTGAGAAAAGAAAGATGCAAACATTGAATGATTGATAAAAAAGAAAACGCCTAATGTAAATTACAAAAAGTCCAGTAGAAGTCAATATATTGTTTGTTTCATTGCCATACCATTGAACATAAGCCTATTACTGGCCAAAACTTCACAGCAATTCATTCAGTCTAGTTTGTCAAGGCAAGCTCAGGGGTACTTCACTCAGAAAGCATTTTTGCATTCCGACTGTTCTATTTTTTTTATTATTGTTAAATACACATGTGCAGATTGACAACTCTGGCATTGCATCTCATCACATTAGCATCAAATTTTTAAGACTGTAGACTGTCAAGTTAAGAGCTGTGCAACTATGAAAAACATGTGTCCATTCCATTTCGTTCCATCCAGCTGCTTTTGAATGCAAGAATGTGCCATGTGTGAACGGCTCTTACTCATTCATGAGCTGCAAAATTTTAAAAGAATAATTTCTCCAAAAAATATTATTTTCTTAAGTTAACTATGCACTATATTAACATGTTAAACTTTATTTTTATTTATTTATTTTATTTCTATTTTATAATTTTATTGTATTGTATTTATAATGAATTACACTAAAATAACCTGTTAAATTTACAGCCCAACTTAAAATAAAACTAAATATATACATGCATAAAACAAGCATTCATCAAATGTTGTGAGTTACAGCCCTTTTTAAAATAAAACTAAATATGTACATGCATAACAAAACATTCAGCAATTCTTGTGTGTCAGTTTTAATGTGTGAACTGGACGTGGTATTGGCAGCTCAATTACAGAAGTCTAGAAGATGTGTCATGCATAATTTTATGTCAATCCTATTAAAGGTGCACACAGAAATTCTGCTCCAATACACTTTGTCAAATTCTGCAAACATCTCCTCACAGTCTGCTAGCTGTCCATTCTGTGGGTGGGCTGGAAAAAATTTTGTATTTGTACACAGCCCTGGCTCTCTAAATAGGACAATAACAAAGTGTATCAGACCGATCCACACAACACTACTCCAGCCAGTCAGCAACAGGGGGTGGTACTTGTGTGTGCACAGGATGGGGGGTGGGGGCAGAGGGAGAGGGTAATTAAATAGAAGAGCAACGGCAAATCTGGCTGATGTGAACTTTCTAAACTCCAAGGAGGTCAAATGGCTGAGAAACAGACCAAGAGGAAAAAAGTCAGAGGGCTATATAGTAAAATAGAAGGATTATGATAAGTCGAGGGCTAGGAGCCGCATCAACATCGGCGAGGCTTTTCAACGGTGGAGAGACTTCTGAGAGGTAAAAGGCTTAAAGACGGATGCAGAAGTTGTTCTTTTTCTCCTCGATAGGTGGGTAACAGACATTATATTCACAGAACCCATTCTGTTGTTGTGATGTTAGATTTAATAGCAGGAGAGATGTGAGATGTGGGGCGGAGCATCCGATGGAGCACTGAAGGGAGGGGTGTGTTTGTTCTGGCAGTTGAGTTTGAATATCAACCGTGTTTCACAGGAATCACTTTTAAAGGAGCATTTAATATTCCCTGAGGGTAAATGCCTCGCTTGCAAGATACTTTGGTTTTTTGCTTCGGTTTTTTTTTCTGTATCATTATTTTAGCAGGCTTTTAAATTGTAATGTTAACTAGGATGCAGAATGTGTTATTTACAAGCAGTAGTCTTCAGTTGGGGGACCAAGATGTTTGTGGCATAAAAATGTCTTATCAGAAGGGATGGTTCTCCAATTGCTACTGTTTATATTTTTACATTAATATATCATTCCAATATTTAAACAGTTACATTTATGCATTTGCAGATGCTTTTATATTTTATCAGTACATTTGTTCCCTGGGAATCAATCTCATGCATGTACTTGACCTTGCCAGCACTTAACTCTAAAAGGTGAGCTACAGGAACAGATAAGAAGTGTTTAAAAGAGGGTTAAGTGCTTGCAAAGGTGCACGTCACCATAATGAGTGCTAAATGCCTTTTATTAGCAGGTCAAGTACACAACCCATGACTTTAGGATATTATTGGGGCCTTTAAGTGTTATCAGAAAGCTGTTCAATTAAAGGAGACAGACTCTTCCCCAACACAAACCAATAAGCTGAGTAAGGGAGATAAGGGAGATATCATAGCATAGATGATATTGAAAACAATTTTGTTTAGCTACCTAGTCAAAATAAAACTTCTATTTGCTAAAAAAACAATACAAAACCCCTGTATCAAATAAATATTTGTGTCTTTATTAGAGGTGAATAGGGAATTATGTGTATTAAAGACAAAGTTTGTGATTTTAATCCTGTCCATGATGAACACGTGTTATTTTTCTTGCACAACCTCTGGAAAAATTTGGAAGCAAATAACCTGTTTTTAGGCTAACTCTGGAGTCCTCTGAGAAATCCAGTCCAGATTATGATTATTTGTTCCTTTTTTACAACACTTAATTATTTTGACCTTCATTGCACACCGTTAATGACTAAATCAGGCATGAAACCAATCGGCTTGCTCACATATAAAGTGTTAAGCCAATCGGCTGATATGGTGTAAAATGATAGGTCCTTTGACTTGTAATCTGTTAGCCAATCAAACTTAAATTCTCTCTCAAATCTGTTCTGTCACACATTGCTATGTTAGGTCACTGGTTTAAACATATCCACACATAGCTAGGCTAAGTCACTAGTTAAATAAACTCTGGATTTTTTATCCAGATACAAATTATGAGTTAGGTCACTAGCCGTTTAAGCCATTTGGCCAAGGTGGCCCTGCCACACATAGAGATTTAGTACATAAGCATTATGCCACCAAGCTAGCCAGGCATGTTTAGCTAGCATACATTCACTACACATGGCTCTTGGGAGCAGCAGCAGTACACAAGTCTTGGCTGTAGATAAGCTTTGTTGAGAGATTCAGTTTTTTTGTTATGTGTTTGTTATCCATCTCCATTTGTGTCACCTCTTCTCTGAAGTGTTTGAAGAAGTTGACTTCACACCACTGATATTAAATCAATATCCCATGATCAAGAGTCCTGTATGTCCAGCTGTGCCGGGTAATTACAGCCGTGCCGATTGCTGGACCACTCATCACTATTGCGAGTGTGATATATATATATATATATATATATATATATATATATATATATATATATATATATATATATATATATATTAACACATTATAAAAGTTTGAGTGAAGAATATCAAGAAATTTGTACAGGGTTCCGCCACATGACTTGAACAAAATGTGCCTTTTCATAGAAATGTCAAAATAAAATATCAAAAGGAGTCTTGAGGGTCTAAAGGTGTCCACTTTTTTCTATGTTTTTTAAGGTCAACATAAACAAATGTGTACCATTTTGGTTTTAACCAATTACTTTGAATTGGTGGACAAAAGCATTTTTAAATATTAATTATATTTTAGAATAAAAATGTTTCACAGGTTTTTTTTCTAAATAACAATAAAATATTATTCTGCGTTAGTCTTGCAAACATTACATTTTTCAACAATTTAAATTTTTAATGAGACTGACTTTTGTGTGCGGTCTCTCAACATAATTTTTTTTTTTTACTTTAAGCACTGAAAAATTATCATTATATTTTTAAACTCAGAAATTGAAAATAAGTTAATCGTAGAAGAGAAGTAAATGGTTTGTGTGAATTACGTATTTTATATATTTTTTAATTTAATAGATCTGGACAAAACATTTTTTTAATTTCATTGACCCTTAGGACACATAATTTGCAAATGTTACCCTCTGTTATTGTTTTTATGATGAATTTTTTTTATTTATTTTTTTAGATTGCTCGCCTAATGTCACATACATACATTTTTCTACTCCAAAAACTGAACTAGTACTGGAAGTTTGGGCTGTTTCAAAGGATGCTTGAACAGCAGTGGAGGAAAGTTGTTCTACACACTTTTGTTGCTGAAACCCTTTAAATAATTTGAATTAAAAACATGCATATGTTGTAACTGTACACTCGTCATAACAATATCTTCACTTCTGTTCTTTTCTTTTTAAAGAAAGAGAAAATATTGTAACGGCCATTTTTGAAAGTGTGCAAAACCTTTGAAAACTTGCATTACCTTCAGTGGCGTAAGTTTCGTGTGAACAATAGGAAGGGCAAGTCAACCCATCGCTAAACTCCGACATATCTCTTTTCAGTTTTTTTTTTTTTTAAATGTCATCTTTTCGCAGTGGAGAGAGAGAACTTGCGTGCTCAATGTTGCCAGATCGCATGGTGCTGGATGTATATGATTGTTAAAAATTGTAAAATTATGTGAATGTTTATTTATATATTTATTAAAATAAATACAAAATAATATTAATAAAAAAAAAAGAAATACAAAAAGAAAGAAAGAGTGTCATTCACTTTCAGCATGGACTTTATTGCCTTTATACAACTGCTTTATTGCAATTCTGGCCTACATGAGTTCCCTGCTTTCATTTGTAAGTGGGCTTGTTATAGTTTGACCTTGTTTCAGCCAGACTGAATCTCAGACAGATCCTCTCCTGTTTTTGTAAAACTGTGATTGTCTATTTGATAGGAATGAGCTGTAATTAATGACTTCACAGTGCAGATAACAACTAAATGTGTGTGACCAGCCCAGAGAGCTTGCTAATTTCTCCAGTACCGCAGATCACCTTGGTGTAGCATGTGTGATCAATTCATCTCCAGTCCTTTCAGTTTTGATGTTTCATTAAAGTCCACATTTTCCTTCCTATGACACTTTGTATGTAAAAGACCAACACAGAAACTCCTAATTTCAAATCACATTTGCATTCATTACATTTAATAACTGAATTTGAAAATATGCCATCACACCATGTGGCAAATGCCCATACCATTGATTGTAAAAGAGCAAGTCTTGATTTTGATTAGACAATAATGCTCTAAAAAATATATTTTATATGTTGGAATCGCCATTCTTAACTCAGCATATGACCTGTGTTTGTAATTGAATACTAGCTTACTTCTGCTTACTGTGCAGTATTCACTATTTATAATAGTATGTGAAACACAGTGTGTTACAAACAACAGTATGTGTGCAGTGTTATCTGTTGAATACTGCATATGTTGACAAATGTAGTAAATCATCTGTGTATTCCACGAAAGCAGAATATTTTCATACTGAGCACAGTGTACATGCTACTGCAGAAATGCTAACATTGGTATGCTTTTCTGAACATAGCCTAGGAGAACTGAAGCGCTATGAGTGCTGTTTAAATTGGAAAAAGTTTCTGATTGTTAATTTGGTCTTTTAATCAATAGACGTTTCCTCATGTTCTCAGTGCGAGAACTGGAGTGGTGGTTGCGTAGTGGCTAAAGCACAGGGCTGTAGCACAGGGCTGTTAATCAGAAGGTTGCTGGTTTGAACCCCACAGCCACCACCATTGTGTCCTTGAGCAAGGCACTTAACTCCAGGTTGGGCCGGGGGGATTGTCCCTGTAATAATTGCACTGTAAGTCGCTTTGGATAAAAGCGTCTGCCAAATGCATAAATGTAAATGAGAACATAGCCATGGCAACATTGCTGTTGCGGCTTTCTATTCTCACAAGAGAAAGCCACTTCAGCTGCCCCCGTGTCGTTCCTTCTTCCCACTGGATTGAGGACGACCCGGCTGGTGATGAAGGTGATTTGGGGATAACGACGGGCTCGGTTTTGCAGAGTAAATCCCCACGAACCACCCGCCCCCCGGCACGCTTGCTTGCTTGCTTCCATCCGAGCTCGGGATGAGTGTGGCTCGCATCGTGGCCAGCTGGCATTCTCCCTTGAGCCCCCTCGTCTGGGCTGCCACCTTTGGGTCTGTTCGCCCAGTCTGAGGCTGACGCGCAGATGTCTGCTTTGCTTTCCCAGGCCGCCGTGAGTGCGAGGCTGGAGTGGAAACCTCCGTCCCCGCCTCATGGCTACTTGATCGGCTCCTCGGATCAGGGCACCCCCCCTGGTTCCGTTCTTCCCGGAAGTGCATGACGAGCTGACGCGGTCGTGGCCTTTCACTGCCCGAAACCGACCCCTCCACTCGTCCACTCTCACTACCCTGGATGGCAGGGAGGTCCATGGGTACACGGCGGTCCCCCAGGTGGACAGAGTGGTTGCGATCCACTTGTGTCCCGAGAACGCCGCCACCTGGTGGGACTGCCCGGTACTCCCCTCCAGAGCCCATAGAATGATGTCATCACTGACCTTGAATGTCTACAGCGCCATCGGAAAGGCCGCCTTCGCCCTGCATGCCATGGCTCTCCTGCAAGTTCACCAAGCCAAGGCACTCAAAGATCTGCACCTGGGTAGTTCCGACCCCGATGTGCTGCTGGAACTGCACTCTTCCACCGACCTCGCTCTCAGAGCCACGAAGGTTACAGTGCAGGCACTCGGGCAGACGATGGCCACCCTTGTGGTCCAGAAGCGTCACCTCTGGCTGAACATGGTCGAGATGTGCAACATTGACAAGGCACGCTTTCTCAACGCCCCCGTCTCCCAGCTTGGCTTCTTCGGCGACACTGTCGACAACTTTGCCCAGCAGCTTTCGGTGGTGAAGAAGCAGATGGCACATCTTGCCTTGGCCCCACCAAACCAGCGTGCCCTGCCTGCTCGCCGTAGGCATCCCCCTGCAGCTAAACAACAGGTTGCTCGGCCTCAACCCGGGCCCAGCTCTCAGCCCCAGCGCCGAGCACCTCACAGGCAGCATACGCCCCCCCCATCTCCAGGACCCCTTCCAGAACCAGGAAAGCTCTTAAGCACTCCTGAGACGGACAACACAGGCAGTTAGACATTCGCTCCGGAGCTGGTACCAAGACCACTCTGTCCCCCGGTGGAGGGCAGGGAGGAGAATCCTTGTTTCATTTGCCACACCGCCTTCGGGCTGCGGCACCCACATTCTCAATAAAGAGCGTTTCCTTACTCCCTGGGTCATCCAGCCAGTGCGCGCCATTCTCACAGTACCCCGGCCGTGACCTGAAGGACGTGTACTTCCACATCTCCATTCTGCCTCGACACCAACCCTTCTTACGGTTCACGTTTGACGGCCAGGCATTTCAGTACATGGTCCCCCTCTTCGGCCTGTCCCTGTCCCCTCGCATCTTCACGAAGATCACAGAGGCAGCTCTTGCCCCGCTAAGGGAAGTGGGCATCCGCATACTCAATTACCTCGACGACTGGCTCATCCTGGCTCTTAGAGAGTTATTGTGCGCTCACAGGGACCAGGTGCTCAGGCACCTCAGCCGTCTAGGGCTTCAGGTCAAATGGGAAAAGAGCAAGCTCGTTCCAGATCAGAGCTCTTTTTTCTCAGCATGGAGTCAGTGCCCAGGTGCCTCGCTCTCTTCGAGCCTGGCACAGCGGTTCTTCTAAAAAAATACCAGAGGCTGCTGGGGCATATGTCATCCTCAGCCGTGGCAGTGCCGCTCGGGTTGATGCATATGAGACTGCTTCAGCACTGGCTATAGACTCGAGTCCCGAGATGGGCATGGCACCATGGCACATACCATGTGACAATCACCCGTTCTTACTGTCAGACTTTCAACCCTTGGACAGACCACTGCTTTCTGTGGACCGGAGTCCCCATGCAGCAGGTGTCCAGATGTGTCGTGGTGACCAGAGACACCTCTTGACAGGGTTGGGGTGCTGTGTGCAAAGGGCACGCTGCTGCTGGTCTCTGGACAGGACCCCGGCAGCATTGGCACATCAACGGCCTTGAGTTGTTGGCTGTATCTCTTGCCCTACGGAGATTTCTCCCATTAATCAGGGGCAAGCACATCTTGTCCCCCTCCACCTTGAAGGTGTATGTAGCTGCTATCACAGCCCAGCACGACGCAGTAGATGGCAAGTCCCTAGGTAAGCACGACTTGATTATAAGGTTCTTTAAAGGCGCCTGGAGACTGAACCCTCCCCGATCTAACCCTCGGGCCTTCAGAGACCCCCCTTTGAGCCACTTTATTCAGTTGAGCTCAAGGCCCTCTACCTGAAGATAGCCCTCCTGATCGCGTTAGACTCCATCAAGAGGGTTGGGGACCTGCATGCGTTCTCTGTCAGCGACACCTGCCTCATGATGTTATCATGAGGCCGCGACCGGGCTACGTGCCCAAGGTTACTACGACCCCCTTCAGGGACCAGGTCATGAGCCTGCATTCAAGCTGGGGCAGTGGTGGCTCAGTGGTTGAGGCTCAGGGTTACTGACCAGAAGGTCAGGGGTTCAAGCCCCAGCACCACCAAGATGCCACTGTTGGGCCCTTGATCAAGGCACTTAATTCCAGGTTGCTCCGTTTTATAAACTGATAATCTGCCATTTTACTCGTCATTGTTGTTTTAGCACCTCTGGTGTTCATTTCACTAGGAAACTGTGCAATATGTTCAAGAGCCCCGTAAAATATTGTACAGAAATGCAGGTATAGTAACATGATTCAATGAAACCAAGCTGCAGACAACCAACTAATATATTTGATCACTTTTTGGATTAATAACTGACATGCAGTATGCACTTGCCCTCCATTTGAAAAGCACCAGCCTCCACTGTTTTGTACCTAGATAACATGTTAGATCTAGCGCTTGTATCAGCGAGCAGGTTTGTCTTAATCCTAAAAGATTACAGCCACCATCATGCGAGTAATTCTACGCACAATTGGCCATCATCCAATTCATTACATTAGCAAACAATTGCTTATCCCTCATTAAGCAGGGCCAAATGTTGACTTTGTGTTCTCTTTTGTAATGTGCAGTCTGTAATATTAAAGGTACATCACACTTCATTGTTAATGAGGCAATAAATCTAATTTATGAGCTTTTACATGAACAGACATGAAATTGGCATCGCTCTGAATGAGCAGGTGAGATACGGGTGTGCTGTGGTGAAGCCGTGTTCTACCCCTCCTGCAATGCTTTAAAAGGAAGACTTATAAAAGTTTTATGAGGAAGGAGATCAAAAAGGGTTGAGGCACGATTCCAATTCTACTCGTGTCTCTGGCTACCTGAGTTCTGATCAGCACTGGAGTGAGGAGACCACATCTTAAACAAACTGAGGTTATGCCACCATATATTTCTACTTATTGGAACTGATAGAAATCAGATAGACCTAAATTATTGAGCTACTGAATTGAGCTATCTCCTCCAATATACAAAACAAAAAATACTTTTGTGAGGTCTGGCTGTAGGCCAACATGTGATACATGAGTTTGTTATTTATAACATTCAGTTTATGCATTAGAATCTTTTAGAGTATATAGAGCAACTTACTGTACATTGCACATTGGGACAGTGGTGGCTCAGTATTTGAGGCTCTGGGTTACTGACCAGAAGGTCAGAGGTTCAAGCCCCAGCACTGTCAAGATGCTTCTTGTGCCCTTGAGAAAGGCCCTTGACCCTATCTGCTCCAGGGGTGCTGTATCATGGTGCTCTGACCCCAGTTTAGCTGGGATATATGAATAAATAATAATTTCACTGTACATGTTAAAAAACTGTATAATGTGTGACAAAGATGGTCTTTATTATTTATATTCCTCTTTAGCTACAGTGCATGCATTTTAGTTACTGTTGCAAATAATTTAAACAACTCATTTATTTGTATTCATGTCCTTAACAATACTGCACAAGAGCAAGACAAATTGCAAAATGTAGGCTGTGAGAATGTGTTGATGCTTTGGCCTGTTTGTTTATCGAGCTATATTAATTCAGCTTTTCTCCTTACAACAAAAACGCATTTCTTAAATACAGCTTGTCTTTTAACTGCCTTTTTCGAGTAGCACCCATCACTTTTGCATGGACACTGGCACATTTATTATTCTTCATGTTCCGTGTAATGTGTTTACCTGACCCAAACAACACTGACATTGTTTTTTTTTTTGGTTTAACTTAATTCAAAATGTGGACATTGGTTCCACACAATGAAAATGAGTTTATTTGAAACTAAATAAAAATGTAGGCTCTACTCTACTGTGTAGCAAAAACCTGATAAGTTAACCTATCATAAATTTGATTTGTTCAAATAACTCCAGCTTATTGTTAGCTAGCAACAAACACATGTGTGTGTGTGTGTGTGTGATATAAGTAAGGTGCAGCTGAGAATTTACAAATCAGTAATTTTATTGATGATCCTCCAGTATTTGCTTCATGAGAAAAGCAATATACACTGATTTTCAGTTGAAAAGTACACAACCTTGACCTAACCATTAGCTCAATTTCTTCACAATGGTAACCTAAAAAAAAAATACATTGATACAGCAAATAGTATTTGCATAGTCCCAACACAACTGGATTAAGTGAACATGGATTGTACACAATGAAATCAAGATGAGAACAAATGCAAAAAAAAAGAAAAAAACGTTTAGCATTCGTTTATTTTAAATAAGAGTGAGCAGTAATAATCATGTTGGGCTCTATTTGTGTGACTGTGCTAGGCACAACATATTTTATTGCTAATTCTAAGGGCAATTTTCATGACAAAGTGCAACTGGCTGTGGGTGGGAGTGTTTGCAATATCTGTGGATTTATGCGCACCACCTGTGGGTGAATTGTATGTTCTCTGTGTAAAGTCTAAATTCAGTTTCTGATAATGCAGTTTGCAGATTCAAGATGTGTCTGGGAACATTAAAACACAGAAGTACACACCACAAACAAACACACAGATCAAGAGATGGGGATACGACCTATTTATTGCTATTTGTTGTACAAAATAAACCCAGATGGTACTTGTGGCAGAAATCAAGTTCTTTGCAGCCTGTAGGTTGCAATTTAATTTCCACAGAAGCATGTCAAGTCTTAACTATCATCAAAACACCAGTTCAGATGAACTATCATTATGTGGGCAGTGCCAGCCCTAAAAGCAGAACAAGACACCTGCAGCGCTATTCATGTGGAGTCCAAAGTGATGCTTTACGATGGCGTTTATGCCCTGACCATAATCATGAATGCGGCTTTAATGATTTGTATAGCGAAGTGGATAGCCACAGTCTACCATCCGAATAATATTGTGGAGGATGAAAGTTAAGGAGATGTAATGCGCATTGAAATAAATACACAACATATGGGCTAGTTCTTTCAATGAGTCAACCTCCTACTTACAGTTTGAAATGTTTAATGTTTCTTAAATTGGTGCTATTTTAGTGCATTTCTATCTTTATACTGTGGAAGGCTTTGTTTGGAAAATATTAATAAAGCATTTTTGTTACCTAGTTGTTTTATTTTCTTTCCTGAGGAGAAAATAAAATAATTTACAGGAAAAGAAGTATAATAGAGTCAAAATTCAGCACTTTCAAAATCTGCAATTAATCACGATTTATTGAACATTGTGCGATTTAATTACAGTTTTGGTTTTTTATTATCGACAGACAGCACACAAATAAAGATTTGCTTTTGATTGATAATCTTACCTTTCTATTCTAATAATTGTGACATGGTGCATTTTTTTTTTTTTACTTTAATGGCTTCATGCTCTATTATGATCTTTCACAAGGAAATTTTGGCATTGGTTAGAACTGTTAGAAGTCCAACTTGTATGAATGGCTGTTGGCAGTGATACATGGTATTTGACAGTAATGCAAAAATGTACAAACTACAAGGTGGAGATCTCATATAAATTCACTGGCCACATTCTAACTAAACAACAACAACCAAATCAAAACACAACATCTGTAGCATGTGAATATTCCTGTATTCATTTTGCAGTAATTCACTTTGGTGAGCATTTAACAACTGCTTTCAACAGCTGTTGGCCTTGCATTTCTCACCAATAATGCTTATGTGAGTCAACCAAAATTACTGAACTACAAGTCATACGGAGAGCTTTCCAATATCTGAGCATAACCCTCTCTGCTTTAAATCCTCTTGCATGTCATGCTCTGTGATGAAATCAGTAAGTTGGCTGAAGACATGACAGGCTGTCTGCAACATTCCCACAAGACATGTTCATAGGGTTTCTTCTTCTTGCCTCTGTTCAATCTGTGCAAGTCTTTCTGCTTCAGGGTCTGTTGGCTAGTATTCTGAATCAATGACTGTGTTAAGAGAGATAAAATTAATTAAAGCAATATTAATCACAAGCTGGGAATCTTGTGTTCATCAAACCATAGTCACTTTCACAGTCTACAAGCTCATGACTTCTTTGAAGAAGCTACAGACTCAGAATTTTGAATCAAGTATATTGCAAAGCGTTCAAGTAATGGGAAGATAACACATGTCTTACAAGGATTAAATGTTAGTTATTAAAAAAAAATTGGAGTAGCACATGTTTTGGACCAATAATCCTACAATATATGTATTTGTGGCTCTCTGTAGAAAGCTATTTTTTACTTTGTTTTAATACATCATTTTAACTTATTGTATGATGTCGAGGCTTAGAAGGAATATTTGTGTTTTATTTATTTATTTATTCATTTTTATTTAATTATTTTTCGGGGGTTCATGTTTTTATTTATTTATTATGTGTTTGTTGTATTTATGTTTTTCTCTGTTCTATTATCTATTCTATGATTTATTTATTTTGCTAAGTTTGGTTTAGTGCGCTGGTTTTGGGGAAACATCTGTGGAATGCTGCAGAATGGATTTAGATTTGATCAAATCTATTAAGTGCAGCTGAGTACTTTAATGTTAGCAAAGCTGGAAAGATAATTTGAAATATTAAGTGCTATATGGTAATTATTAGAGAAAGTAGTCACATAATCAGAAATGCTCTCCTTAACCAAATCCTGACCACCTGTGATCGGATCATAATACCAGATGTAAACAGGACCTACCTACATATTACTTCATACAATACTTGTCTGCATGCTAATCCTAAGAAAGTAATTGATTCTAAATGATAAATCTGTTGTTTCAAAGCTTAAGCATGGAGTGGCTGGAAGTAAAAAATGGTATACTAATTTGGATTCTATTTACGCTCAATCTTTCTCTCTCGCCTATCATCTTTTTTTCAAATTCTTAAATGTGCAAGGCAGTGCTCCTGTAAAATTCTCACAGAATAAATCATTTCTATTCTGTGAGAGTTTCAAATATTGCAGCAGTGGGAATATCCTCTAATGATCAAATTCTGATGGCCAAAAAAAGGCAATAATGCAGAAACTGCTAAATAAATGCCAGACTGCTTTGTAAAACGCAAGTGTCTAATACTGTGACATCGTCCGCCTGACACATGTCAACATCCTCTTTTAGAGAGACATAGTCACATCATATCCTCTGAGGAAAACAGACACAAAGGGGGGAAAAATGATGCCAACGTGACAGCCACACCACATTACTCAGTAAATGCTGACTGATTGCATTTCACATGCAGCTTTTGCAAATTTCAAATTGGAAACCTGCTCTTGTTACATTGTTTTCACTGTGAAATTGATACAAAAAATGACCTGATGCTGAAAATGTTCAGCCATGGGCTTCATCTACTTGTCGGTATAGCTGATTTAAAGCAAAACTTTAAATTAATTCTATGCTGAGAGGATACTAATCCAACATTGAGCAGTAAAGACTGCAGTGTGACTACTTTTATGGTACTTTTTTTTAATTATTTATAAATCTTTTTACTTTTTCGAACTTGACATGTGGTCACTATGAATTGTTGTCTTATGGAAGACTTGTGCAAACTGTGAGTCCTCAAAAAAATCTCCTATTGTGTTCCACAGAGAAAAGAAAAAAACAGCATTTGGGTTTCGGATGGCATTAGTGTGAGTGAATTATTACAGATTTTATTTAATTTACTTTTTATTTATTTATTTTATGTTAACTATTTATTTAAGACACAGAAAAGGAACTCTAGTGACATTTTGTTTTTCTTGTCACATTTCAATTGATCTCTTTGTAACACAAAGGTGGGACAGCGCATAAATAGGCCATCTGTTGCTTTCTTGTTGCATCATGGGTCTGATGCCATGCTTTTTTATTTTCCTTTTATTTTGTGTTTGGTTAATTATTTATTAATTCATGTATCAATGCCTCTGACACATAATAATAATAATAATAACAAACAAAAAAATCATGACTTTTAACACACTCTAGACTTGGGCTGGCCCTGTAAGTCACCGGTAGCAGACTTGAAAGAAGATTGTATTTTGTTTGCTTTCACTAATGGGACAGTGAGCAGGCAAAGCATAGTCGTTTTTTTTTTAAGTCCTTGTAGTAATTTAAGTTTTGAAAGACTAAGTTTGTTCATAAAGTTAATTCAGTTATGGTTTAATAACCACTAAATGACAAAAAGCATGAAATATTATTTGGTAACATTTTACAATAAGGTTCTGTTTATTAAAATTAGTTAACAAAAACTGTTAACATGAACTAACAATGAAGAATACTTATTAAGCATTGTTTAATCTTAGTTAATGTTAATTTCAACATATAGTTGTACATTTTTTAATCAAAAGTTGTATATGTTAACATTAGTTAGTACGGATTATGAACTAACATGAACTAACAAACAATAGTAATTGTTTGCAATCTCATTAACAAAGATTAATAAATTATGTAAAAATTATAGTTAATTGTTTGTTCGTGATACCTAATGCATAATGAACGGAACCTTATTTCCATGTAACCTGTTATCCATCCATCCATCCATCCCTCTCTCCCTACCCCACTCTCTCTCTCTCTCTCTCTCTCTCTCTCTCTCTCTCTCTCTCTCTCTCTCTCTCTCTCTCTCTCTCTCTCTCTCTCTCTCTCTCTCTCTCTCTCTTTGCTTGGCATCAAACCAAAATAAAGTGTCAGAGAAAGTTCATAGATACATTTATGCATTGCTTCATTTTGAAACCTTTTAATGCACACTTTTAATGCTGAAAAATCAGATTTAATGAGAATGGGCCTTTAGAGATTTGTAAATTTTTGGTTAAATATTGATGCAATAGAAACATATTTCTGATGTGCTCTTGATAGCTTACAAATGTTTCAAAAGAAATTGAATAGGCCAGCAAATACTGGTAGAAATACCTATTCTTACACATTTTGTTTTATGTATTTACTGAGTCACTGAGGGGTCAATTAGTGTTCAAGGAGAGTGATATACAAATTGTGAACTATTGTACTACTAATTGTGATGTATGCTCTAATGAAAATTTGAATTCACTTTTCCAATTAAACTGTACTAATTCATATTAATCTGTGACATCCTCCCTGATATGCAAAAAAAAAAAAAAAAATATTGCATGTAAAACTGCATCTAAGCAGGGCAGACATAATTGAATAAATATGAAGAATGTTAATGTTTATGTCACAGTTGTGGATGGACAGGCTAAGTATATTTAAGAAACTTAAGACAGATCATTTTTTAAGTAAATGTTTTAGTTGGAACAAAACGAAATCAAATATAAATGAAAGAAAGGCACAACTGAAACAACACAGAGGTTCTTTTAAACCAACAGTTGGTAAATTCAAACATTTTGGATTGGATTGATTTGCCAGAATATGGGACTTGTGCTATTTTCCTCAAACTAAGAGCAATAAAGAGAGTAAAAAAAATCTTTATCATGGAGGTTTTGAAGTGGTCTACCATATGCTTTCTCTTTGTTCAGAGTTCTGCAAAATTAGGCTCATGTAAGGCAACAGTAGAAACACTAATTGACATTTCCAGATGGATGAGCCAATAGCAAGTTACTTTCACCTCATCACCCCTACAGTTCACGTGGCACTTGACCTCCTGTGTGTTGCAGACTGATGTAAGGCACATCCCAAACTTTTATATATATATCAGGGCTGTCAATCAATGAACATTTTTAATCAAATTAATTACATGGTATGCTGATTAATTACTTGAATTAATCACAATTAATTGCATATATAAATATTTGCTTAGAAAGCCCCTCAAATAACAATAATAGTTATATTTTAATAATTATAAATAAAATATATGTTGTAAAAAAATAATAGTATAGATCATAAAAATGCATTACATCATTGTGGCACATGAGTAAAGTATTAAAACGACGGTAACACTTTAAAATAAGGTTCTATTTGTTAACATTAGTTAACAACGTTAGTTAACATGAACTAACAAGGCACAGTAATTTTACATCTTTTATTAATCTTAGTTAATGATAATTAAACATATACTAATACATTTCTCAAATAAAAAATTGCATTTGTTAACATTGTTAATTCACTCTGAACTAACATGTACTAACAATCAAAAATTGTATTTTTATGAACTAATATTAACAAAGTTAAATAAATGATGTAAAATAATTTTGTTTATTTCATTGTTCATGATACCTAATGCATTATCTAATATTAACAAATTGAACCTTATTGTAAAGTGTTACCAAAAAGAAAATTCAAACAGTGGCTTTAGTTTGCAATGTATGTGTATTTCCATATTACTATGTTACTGTGTAACCTATGTCATCTGCCTATAATTGGCCTACAGTTCACACAATCCATTTTGCAATTGAATTCATCAATCAGTCCGAGATATATGCATTATGAGGGCTTTGTCAATGCACAATTGTGTCAGATGCTTATGGAGCATCTCGTTTACATTGTGTCATAAAAAATTTATGTTGCTGTGTCAAGCTAAACACAGTTTGAAACTTGGAAAAAGACGACTTGAGATCCCTGCATTCGTATTTGCACACCATCAAGCTGTTTTAAACGCAAGAACATGTTGTTTTGTTGTTTTGTCATGTTGTTTTGTCTGCTGTCGGTGAGTGTGGTTTGTTTTCTGTATAAGCGCTTTGCCCTAAAAGCTGAAGGATGCTTACTGCCCCCTGGAGAAAACAGGTGGTACTTCAAGCTTGAATTACTCAGATGGAAGGAATATTCTTTATCACGGTCCGGGGACATGATTACTTGCATTATTTTTTTAAAGCTTTATTCTTTTATATAATTAATCGCAATGAATTATCGCGTTCACATCAACAGCCATAACATATACATTATATATATATATATATATATATATATATATATATATATATATATATATATATATATATATATATACACTCACCTAAAGGATTATTAGGAACACCATACTAATACTGTGTTTGACCCCCTTTCGCCTTCAGAACTGCCTTATTTCAACGTGGCATTGATTCAACAAGGTGCTGAAAGCATTCTTTAGAAATGTTGGACCATATTGATAGGATAGCATCTTGCAGTTGATTGAGATTTGTGGGATGCACATCCAGGGCACGAAGCTCCCATTCCACCACATCCCAAAGATGCTCTATTGGGTTGAGATCTGGTGACTGTGGGGGCCATTTTAGTACAGTGAACTCATTGTCATGTTCAAGAAACCAATTTGAAATGATTCGAGCTTTGTGACATGGTGCATTATCCTGCTGGAAGTAGCCATCAGAGGATGGGTACATGGTGGCCATAAAGGGATGGACATGGTCAGAAACAATGCTCAGGTAGGCCGTGGCATTTAAACGATGCCCAATTGGCACTAAGGGGCTTAAAGTGTGCCAAGAAAACATCCCCCACACCATTACACCACCACCACCAGCCTGCACAGTGGTAACAAGGCATGATGGATCCATGTTATCATTCTGTTTATGCCAAATTCTGACTCTACCATCTGAATGTCTCAACAGAAATCGAGACTCATCAGACCAGGCAACATTTTTCCAGTCTTCAACTGTCCAATTTTGGTGAGCTCTTGCAAATTGTAGCCTCTTTTTCCTATTTGAAGTGGAGATGAGTGGTACCCGGTGGGGTCTTCTGCTGTTGTAGCCCATCCGCCTCAAGGTTGTGCGTGTTGTGGCTTCACAAATGCTTTGCTGCATGCCTTGGTTGTAACGAGTGGTTATTTCAGGCAAAGTTGCTCATCTATCAGCTTGAATCAGTCGGCCCATTCTCCTCTGACCTCTAGCATCAACAAGGCATTTTCGCCCACAGGACTGCCGCATACTGGATATTTTTCCCTTTTCACACCATTCTTTGTAAACCCTAGAAATGGTTGTGCGTGACAATCCCAGTAACTGAGCAGATTGTGAAATACTCAGACCGGCCCGTCTGGCACCAACAACCATGCCACGCTCAAAATTGCTTAAATCAGCTTTCTTTCCCATTCTGACATTCAGTTTGGAGTTCAAGAGATTGTCTTGACCAGGACCACACCCCTAAATGCATTGAAGCAACTGCCATGTGATTGGTTGATTAGATAATTGCATTAATGAGAAATTGAACAGGTGTTCCTAATAATCCTTTAGGTGAGTGTGTATATATATATATATATATATATATATATATATATATATATATATATATATATATATAATGTATATCGGTAGCAATTTCTCAGGGCTAGCAATGCCTTCTCTGCTGGCTTAACATGCCTAATAAATAAATATTTTTTCATTGACCTTTGTATTTTCAAATTCATGTACAAACGAATAGCAAAATTCAGGATAATACAGAATTTATTCCTTAATGCTTACAAGCAAAGTGTGATGATTGTTTCACAAATTGCATGCCCTTCCTTAGCTGAAGCAGCATGTGAGCCTGAGCTCCACCCTGTCAGGCCTTCAGAATTTCTCAACAGTGCAAGTAAATAGGCATCTAAAGACAGATTGTCAGATTCATCAGCCAATCAGATTGATTTATTAGTTCTTGGTGGGTGTGGTCTTTAGAATATGTCCCAGTCCAGGGCTTCTAGCTGGCTTTAAGTGATGTACGTAATTTGAAAGCAAAGAGCGCAAGATCTTGCTGACGAGTCGGCTGTCATCACTGCATCATCACCATCGAGAAAGAGATCCTTATGGATTTAAAAACCTGAAATGTTCTGCATGATCATGCGATTGACTAATTAAACAGGAAAGGAGGACTGATAATCACTTCAAGCAAATTGTTAAGTGCTTTTTGTATTGTTATAGCAACATCAGGAGTTTAGTGTGTAAATTAGGCTGCTTGGATCAAGTTTTGAAAAGTAACCTTGTACCCTAATGAAACAAAATTTATTGCAAGCTAAATGTAAATTGCAAATATTATTAGAGCCTATATTTGGTATTAGACCTCATTTGTTTTAAAATGTCAATTGGTATTATTAGTTGAATGCCACGTAATGTATGATGGGCATACAGTGTCTTATTCATTGTGAAGCTGTGTTTTCTTAATGGCATGAATCGCAATGAAGGCCTAGACTTAAAATGCACAGGCCATGGCTGCTGTATATATATATATATATATATATATATATATATATATATATATATATATATATATCCACACACAGGATTTAATTCACTAAACAGTTGTGCCACCTTTGTGCACCTGTGCATTAGTCACAGGTGCACCTTTGTGCACCTGTGACTAATTCACAAACATCCTGCAATCCAACTTAACCAGATACTATATATGCTTTTATAGCACTGCAACATGCATTTTTAAATTAAGTTATTGTCATTCTTTTCAATGCAAACATGCCTTATTTATATGTAAATTGGGCCTGCGGTTAATTAGGTTCTACTTCACGCCGTGCCCCTTACCTACCGCAAAATCTCTGTAACGCACCTATGGCTTATTTCTTTTCTTCTTCTTTTTTAATTGGTGGTAACATCCACATGATAAAAGACACCAATGTTCAATAAATAGTTGAACGCATAGGGAACATTTGCACACACTTTTGGATGAGACAGCGTGACAATTTTAACTGTAATTTTAGTTTAAATGAATGGATCAATGGACTGAGGTCTCATCTGGGTTTATAATTCACTGATCATTTCAAAATAACTTTTTTCTTTTTCTCTCTACTCTCCAATTTGCCTCCATTTTTATAAAGCAAGAAACAGTGGGACTGCTGAGACTTTTGTGCAAGAACAGATGGACACTTTATCCAGATTACATTAGAGTCAACATGGTGTCCACATTAGCTCTAAAATCAGACAATCTCTAGTTCCTTGTCTGTCTGTCTGTCTTTCTGCCTATCTGTCTATCTCTCTGCCTGCCTGCCTGCCCGCCCGGCCACCCACCTGTCTGTCTGTCTGGCTGTCTGTCTGTCTGTCTATCTATCTTATAAAAAAATATTAAACATTATTTGAAAGTTAAGCTAACTTATTAAATTACATTTGGAAAATCTGAATTTAATGATTTTTATTTTCTGTTATCGGTTGTCTTCTTTACTTTTTAAAGGATGTGGTCAAAAGAGGATCAAAGAACCAAAAACCTGCAAATTGAGGATAATTATCACATGGTGTAGACATGAATTTTAAAGATGAAAGATGTTTCCATATATGAAAAACAGCTATTTCCACAGAATTGATTCTTTTCCGCAGACCAATTAGTATTTAAATTGGTCAAGAAAACAAAAACAAGTGCTGAGCATCTCAATAGTGAAAGATAAATTACAGCATGCCTGTGCTCAGTAGAGGCCATTTCTACTCATGCTGGAGCAACATTACAAGGAGCCTTTGCTCTGTCTCTCTCCCACTCTTTGAAAGAATGAAAAAGAGAAAGAAAGAATTGACAGTAAGGGTTTTAGAATATCGCTCGTATTACACAAACATTGCGAGCGTGGTTTGCTGTCACACTCCGCCGAGAAGAATTGCATTGCCTTCTAAGTTTCTTTAAACGGCACTCTGTGGAGGGCTTTATGTTATAAATGTCTGAACCTGGCAAAATCAATGTCAAATAAAACCTATTACTTTCCCATACTGAAACATCAAAATGTTGCTTAATTTTGTTTGATAAATGCTAGTTGTAAATGATGGCCGGTCACCTTTTTATTTATTTATTTTTTATTTATTTGTATTTATTTATTCAGAAACAAAGTCTCATCTGCACAACCAGATTTGCATGTATAACTTGGTGGGCAGTTGTTGTTTCCAGTATATTACACTGGGTTTGAGAATAAATAGATCTTAAGGCCGAAACATAGGGTTAGGATTACTTTCATTGAGCTAATGTGGACACCATGTTGACTCTAATGTTCCAGCAACGCACGCTCAATGCACTGTTGTGTTCCAAAATGTGTGAGACCACAATTCATAGCACAAGTACATTAGTATGAACTGTCCACTTCTACAGGGGGTCAGGAATTGGCTGGTTAGCAGGTCCCTGTTAGCACCAGCCGTTAGAAACTGCAACTACACCACCCGATGGCAAAAAGCAGCCATTCAAAAGTAGCTGTGATTTATGATGAAATAAAACATTTTCCAAGAAACATTTTAATTTCAATTATTTAATTACACTATAGCACACTCTCATCCGGTGATGGATTGTTTTTGAAGGGTTCTTAAAAGCGTGAAATTGATTTATATTTTTCCCTATCTAATCCCTTTGACGAGTAATCAGTCACGTGACACCCAATCTCGGAACTGAGCATCCATGAGCAAAGATGGCAGCCTCCATTTCGGCTGCTTTCTAGGAACCCTGCTAGCTGAGCACAGTCATGGAGATGAATGGGGATGCTAACGAATAGCTCTCTCCACGTATATTATAGCTCCATGTTTCCTCTCTTAGGTAAACAACAAGTAATTTATAAATCACTATATTTATAGCAACTTAATAATAAAACATTCAGTGTGATGGCACAGAATTTTGAAGGTAACCCTTTCACCCTTTTGAGTACTGAGGTATGTTAATGCCCTTATAAATGTTCTACCAGACCATTCAATGGAAATGTGTTGGCCAAGCGCTCACATATGCATATGCACACTTGTGTAAATAATATTTCTGGTCTTATGAAAAAAATAGTACTCTCCCGTCATTACACCAGTTAACACTGTCAACATTGTCACTGTTCCACATTTGTAATTGTTATTATCATACACTGAACTAAAGACAGAATGTTTCTGCTATCATAAAATATGTTATAAGTTAAGTATAGTTTATTTTATGATTGGGAGTCTGTTGCTGAATAACACACTGTAATATTCTAGCACCACAAAACCAGTGCTAAAAGTGTATATACTGGTCAAAAGTTTTGAAACGCTTGAATTAAGTAGTTCTCATGATCTTAGAAATCGAATGTGTATGCTTAAATGTTTGAAATTAGTTTTGAAGAAAAAATAATTGTGCCACCATTTAAATTTTCTTTATTATAAAACTAAAATGTAATAAAAAAAAGATTTTGAAATTGATGACTTGGAACTAATAATAAAGAAAAGCAGCCAATAAGTGCCCAACATAGATGAGAACACATTCAGTACTTTTTATAAAGCATCCCAGGGTGATACCTTAAGAAGTTGGTTGAAAATGTCAAGAGTACATGTCTGCAAATTCTAGGCAAAGGGTGACTACTTTGATTATTTATTTTGGATTTTGTTTAGTCACAACATAATTCCCATAGTTCCATTTCTGTTATTCAATAGTTTTGATGACTTTAGTATTATTCTAAAATGTGGATGGATGGATGGATGATAGAAAGAAAGAAAGAAAAAAGAAAGAAAGAAAGTAAGAAAGTAAGTATGTATAACTGCTGTTTAAGTGAATGGGGCCAGTCTAAAAACAACCACTCTTTCAAAATTATAGCCACAAGGTGTAAACATTATAGAGTTAACATTAATTTATCTGTGTACAGGTATATACAGCATTTTAACTTTGTTGTCATGATGATATAACAGCAGTAAATCCTGCAATCTGGATAATACAGTAACACTGGTAAATACCTAATTTTATCACACTAAAATCATGTTAACAGATAATCTTTATGTTTTATGGCTATATTTTTGAAACGGTGTGTATTTTAATTATTTTGGACTGGCCCCATGACACCCACAATATCGGATCAAAATGAAACACCTTAGGACTCAAATACCACCCCATCCTTTAGATATGTGGAATATAATGGGCATTTCAATTTCTGTAGATATATCTAAACCATGTTCAGTGATCAAGAGATGGAATTCTTCAAAAGGCAAGGACCATCACTCACCATCATTTGGTAAGATACATTTTTCCAGACACTGATAATCAAAATCTGATGAGTAATTTCAGGAGCGGTTATTTTACTCAAAGGCGCCTGATGATTTGTTCTGCAGCTGAAAGATACATTAAAATCTGTGCTCTCCTTCATGTTAATTTTAATGATTATGCCAGCATATCTGTGCAGCATATTCATCTGTTCTTCTATTCAGATAACTGCATAATCCACCCTAACCAGGTATCTAGAAACTGAACTCTCTGTAGGGAAGATAAATTAGATCTCTTTAATGTCTCAGTTGTTTCTCTTAGACATCGATGAGATTTAATAGAGAGAAAATTGAAGTTTCCTGCTTCTCATATTTTTCTCCTGAGAAAGATAACTATTTATTCTCAATTTAACAGATCTCAACAATGCCTCAAACTCTGCTCAGATTTACCAAGACACCAAAGTCTACGATCAAAAAGCGGAATTTTCAGTATGAACTCTAACATGTCAACAATGATCTATTCATGTCTATTTTTAGGCATTTTAGTAGAAACATCTAAGACAACGTTGATACTTAAATGTAGCCTAACTGAGAAGACTCCTGGGCCTTAAATAGTATACTCTGTGCAATATTTTTATAAAAAAATATTTTGGGTGAGATTAGAATTATTATATATTTGAATATATATATATATATATATATATATATATATATATTATATGTGTGTGGCAGGGCGGAGGGTGCTGCCTGGTCATGATCATACACACCCGGTCCCTTATCAGGCTAATCAAGCCTCCGAGAGGGATAAAGGCCAACTGCGGAGGATTGTGCGGTAGAGAGAGATTGTTTACGGACATGTCCGTCATGTGTGTTTGTGACGTCTGTTTTAAGTTTTATATTCAACTATTATTTATATCGTCAAGCCAGTTCTCGCCGCCTCCTTTCCATTGACTGCTTTACATCACACACACACACACACACACACACACACACACACACACACACACACACACACACACACACACACACACACACACACACTTGTTGGTCTACCTATCATTATGAGGACTTTCCATAGACATAATGACTTTTATACTGTACAAACTATAGATTCTATCCTCTAAACCTAACACAACCCTAAACCTAACCCTCACAGAAAACCTTCTGCATTTTACATTTTCAATAAAACATTGTTTAGTATGATTTTTAGCGATTTGAATTATGGGGACACTAGAAATGTCCTCATAAATCACATTAAAGCATAATAACCTTGTAATTACCAGTTTGTAACTTACAAAATTGTCCCTAAATCACAAAACACACACACACACACACACACACACACACACACACACACACACACACACACACACACACACACACACACACACACTCATTGCCACTTTATTAGGACACCTGTACACCAATTTATTCATGTGATTATCTAATCAGCCAATAATGTGGCAGCAGTGGAATGCATAAAATAATGCTGATATGGTCAGGAGATTCAGTTAATGTTCAAATCAACCACCAGAATGGGGAAAAAACTTTGATCTCAGTGATTTCATGGAAAAATTGTTGGTGCCAGATGGACTGGTTTCTGTACTTCTGAAACTGCTGATCTTCTGGGATTTTCAGTTTACTCAGAATGATGCCGCCCAAAAAATAAAAATAAAAACAGAGAGCCGCAGTTCGGTGGACAGAAACACTCTGTTGATGAGAGAGGTCAATGGAGAATGGCCAGTTCGAGCTGACAGAAAGGCTATGGTAATTCAGATACAGACGCAGAGTCAGCCGATTTTGCCGGGGCTTCAGCCCCGAATGTTTTAAGTGTAGCCCCGAATGTATTTTGAAATGTTGACTGACAAATATGAAACCGGACAATAGCCTATGTAAACCCCAAAATCATAAGTTGCCTTATTTCATTGTGCTTTGGCTTTGCACATACTGCATACAGCCTGTAAAAATAGACATAGGTCTTAAAAATAATCTAGCTTATAGAATAAGTTTCTTTGCTGTCAGAAGCCTATTGGCTACTCCGTTTCTTCCTCTCTGTTGAATATGCAGCAGGTAGGGGAGGAGTTGACATCAACTAACGTTACTTATTGGCGAGTTAACAGCAGTTAGCAGGAAAGAGAGCAAAAATTAAGCAAATGAGGCTATGGGGATTTTTCCGAAAGAAGTCAGTGGGTAGCCAGGAACACTAGTTTTATCACACTGCACTTGTAATGAGAGCCAGCAGGTAGATAGCTGTGCAGTGTGCAAACCTCACTTTCCTGACCTCAAGAGGTGCACTAGCGACTGGCGCAAGAGGCTGTAGCCTTTAGCCTCCTTGTTAGCGCACCCGCCTCTCACTCTGGAGACATCGGATGTTCATTGTTCTGAGTGTACTTTTCTTGTTTATCAGGTGTTGTTTTCTCTAAGGACAACCAATAAGCATTAACATAAAATGTATGTGTGACTTGTTTTGTGATATTAGTTTGTAGTAAATATACACTTTGATTTGATTAAATGGTTTTGTAGAGAATAGCAAAGATGAGCTACAGACTGAGCAGCAGCAGCTGTGCCAGAATCAGGCATGGAAACTGGTAACAATTAATCAGTCACTTTACTTTAGAGAAAGTTAAAAGTGAAACATTGTTTATCCCACTGATCCTAATGAAAGGATTTTGAAAGATGAACATTGAGAATTATATACAGTTCGATGCCATGGTGTGTCAATGAACTTAGAGTTAAGTAATTCATGTATTTCTTTAACTTAGGATCTTATACATCATTTTGACTATTTATGTCAAAAAATATAAATTCTTTATATTCAGTATTTTTTTACTTCACTTTACTCACTATAATATAACTCTTTTGTGATGACTTTATGGTAATGTACATGACAATTCAAGAATCATGATAGATCTTAGGGCAATCCCACTGATCTGCTCTTCCCAATACATTTTCTTCAATGGTATTGGTCTACAATTTGACATATGTAGCACTTGATGAATTAGTTGTTTGAAGCTGAGTTGCAATAAGTTATGTGCTGTATCTGTTCTTTTGCATCACAGATGATTCAGGGAGGAGAGAGAATGAGATGGTTGAGGATAGTACTAGAGTGAAAGATTTAGGAACTGTAGAAACAGGCCCAGCCATAGAAAAACTCAAAGAATACCCTCTCACCAGCTTTGGACTACAGAGAAGTGGTTGCTAGTGTGAAAATAAAATTGTCTGGGCTAAGCCCCGGATGTCCTTCAATGCTGGAAACGCCTCTGCTCAGATAACCCCTATATACAATTGTAGGAAGCAGAATAGCATCTGAGAATGCACACCATGTCAAACCTTGAGGAGATGGGGCTACAACAGCAGAAGACCAGATGAGTTCTACTTCTGTCAGCCAAGAACAGAAAGCGGAGGCTTTAATTGCATCTTTTTTCATACAATGAAAGTAAATGGAGACTGAGATGAAAATTCTGCCTAACATCTCCTTTTGTGTTCCGCAGAAGAAACAATAATTCATATGAGTTTGGAAAACATGAGGGTGAGTAAACGGTGACAGAATTAAAATTTTGGGGTGAACTTGCCAACAGTAGTAGTGTATGTAGTGTCAATGTTTCTGAATCCCGGAACTTTATGGTAGGCAATGGAATTTTATCACCATAGCAAATTATTTTGTCTATACCTCTCCGAGAAGATTATCCGAGGAAAGTTTCTTGAAGTTTCCAATATCTTTCTCTGTTTACGTGTGTCAGTGGTCATGATTTTAGGTTAGTTTATCTACAGGGAAATTCATTGTTGTAGATTTAAAGAGCAGATGTATTGGGAAGTTAATCTGTTTCACAATATAACACAACATTCTAAAATCCAATTTACTTGCATTTTATTTCCATCCAAAATGTCCATATGTTTAAATCCCAAACGTAATTTACCAAACATGAAAAGAACCAATATGTAAAAAAAAAAAACTACACCATATTAGACCTACTTCTGCCAAATCAGCAAACCGCACTTATTTGTAAGCATGCACTTGTATTGGATTTATGAGGAAGTTACATATTTAAAATGTATATTTATATAATACAAATATTAATAGTAGTAGAGGAGAGCAGGTGTAACTCTTGACATAACTATGAAATGTTCAAGTTAGTCAATTTTCTTATCATTTAAAAAAAAGTTTTATCTTTGGGGATTCAAGTTTTTTTTTAAATGTATTTTCAATATTAACTTGTTTGTGTTGTTTGCTGTGTGTATACTGTATAGTCTTATGTCATTATTGAAGCCTGTTCTTTATCATTTTAATGAGTGCACCCCAAAATAAAATGTATCTATTAATTTACTCATCCTCATGTTGTTCCAAACATGTATGACTTTCTGTGGTCCATGCAACACAGAAAGAGATGTTAGGCAGAATGTTACAGACTGATAGTCTCAGTCATCATTCTCTTCCACTGAATAAGTTATTTATTTTGTCATTGTTTTCCACACAACGAAATTGATTTGTAACTGAGGCTGTTAGTATGCCTTACATCTCCTTTTGTTTCAAAAAGTTAACATTAGACATTATTTTCATTTTGGGATGAACTGTCCTTTTAAGCCAAGACTACTGTTTGAGGATGTGTGCTTGTATCTGACTTGTTAATGTTATATGTAAAAGCCGAAAGTTTATTTATTTATTTATATTTATCTATAAAACATGCTACAATTATCCTTGCAGTAATAGTTGCAATGTGATGTTTGGCTAATCAACATGCGTTAGATCTTAGGACGTTCAGACAAAGAAGGTGTGTCCGGTGCAGAAATTAAAGTTAATATATGTTTGAATGTTTTACATACAAAGAGTCATTGGCTAAATGAGATTCAGTGAGCAACTTTAAAGTAAAGTACCGAACATCGTCGGTGTGAACTTTTTTCATCATACGCTGTGATTATTATTTTGTATTCCACACTATGTTCACACAATACCGCCTACTAAACACCTGATGCGGGGCTGTTATTTATTTATTTGTTCAAATTAAACGTCTCCCTAAAGGAATTAAACTGGAATAGATGCTCCCTACTCTCATTTCCATAATTTAATAGTGTGTTTATGAGGGAGAGTGTTTATGTTGCTGTCTGAATAGAAATGATGCTTGCAGACAAAAAGGGTGGCGGAGACACACAAATTCAAGGTTCCCTGCTGCCACACTGGACTGACAGCTTTGTGGTCTCAGCACAGCAGACACTAAGCACATTTACACTCAACAATGCATACACACATGTTTTGTGAGTGTGAGTGTCCCTTTCATACTTTGTGGGAACTCTAAACACATAATACTCAACATATACACAATGAAATATTCATCAGAGCCATTGTAATCCATAATGAAATTGTCTATGAAACAAGGTTTCTCACAGTCTCTAAGGAGGGCTTTTAGGTGAGTGTAACAGAGAGATACCGGAGATGTTGTTTGGCACAGTGTGGCCCCCAGTGGCTTCCACAGCTTTCTTCTAGAGGCCTGGATAGATACAGGACAAACACACTTTCATAAGGAAACTTAACTCGAGAGAGCATTAAAGGAGTCCATTCAACCTGTGTGCAAATCTGTTAAACTTCTGAAGCCTTGCTATTGTTTTATGTAAGGAAAAGATTGGAATTTAATTAGCTAATTATTGATAATCATTCCCTTTGCTGTAGCTATCAAATCTTATTTTCAGTCGAGTATTCACATTTGCTGTCACATGACATGCAAGTACCAATGGCATTTGGCATGTGCCATGTCAACAAAGGCCACATCCACACCAATATGATTTAGCTATGTTTAAACCTCTCGCCCACACTAGAACAGAGTTTTCTGCCAGCAAAAATGAGCATTTCGAAAAAAACACACTTTAACTGCATACTTTGGGGATAAAAATTACATTATAATTATTCAAAAGAAAACAGATGAAGGTAAATGTAACTACAGTGACTAAAAGTAAAAATACCATTAAAGTAGTCAATTCTATTGTACTCATTTGCTACATTCTATGTCCTCTGAAACCATGCAATAGCTGTGTGTTCAATTAAAATCTTCCTCCAAACAGCTCAAATTTCTTTCAAACATTCAAAACTTGCTTTTTAGGGTGTCAAAAATGTCTATAATATAGAATTATACTAGTATACATTCAATAAGCACTTTATTAGGAACACCTGTACACCTACAGTGGCAAGAAAAATAATGGGAACACTATGGAATTAGCTGGATTTCTGCATTAACTGGTCATAAAATGTGATCTCACACTAACAATCATAATCTTTCATTTTTTTATTGAACACATCCCAGTAAACTTAGTAAGTAAGTGAACCCCTAGGATAAAAATGTCAACAAAAGCTAATTATAGTCAGGAGTTGGAAAACCTGGCATCCAGTTAATGAATAGAGATTGGAGGTGTGGTTTATAGCTACTTTGACTTAGAAAAATCAGTCCAACAGATTGAGTTTGCTTTTCACAAGAAGCATTCTGCTGACGTGAAACATGCCTCACAAAAAAGAGATCTCAGAAGACCTACGATCAAGAATTGTTGCTTTGCTTAAAGTTGGAATGGGTTACAAAGTTCACTAGAAGAGCTTAGATTTTCATATGTCCGCAGTTAGACAAACTGTCTATAAATGGAGACGATTTCTGCCTGGAAGGGGGCGTCCAGCCAATATTACTCAAAGGACACACCACAGAATACACAATGAGGTAAAAAAGAACCCTAGAGTGACAGCTAAAGACTTGAAGGCATCACAGAAACTGGTTAAGATCTCTGTTCATGAGTGTGGAAGCCACTGCTTTCCAACAAAAAACTTTGCTGCATGCTTGAAGTTTGCCAAAGACAAACTTGACACTCCACAACACTACTGGAAAAGGTTTTTTGGACTGATGAAACTAAGGTTGAATTGTTTGAGAAGAACACACAGCAGTATGGTCTAAAAAGGGCACTGCATACCAACTTGATAACATCATTCCAATGGTGAAGTACAGTGGAGCGAGCATCATGATTTGGGACTGCTTTGCTGCTTCAGGGCCTGGAACGCTTGTCTCTAGAGTTTAATCAGAAAATCAAAAAAAAAAAAAAAAAAAAAATCCTGTGAGCAGCAGTTTTGTGGACAGAAATGCCTTGTTGCTGATAGAGGTCAACAGAGAATGGCCAGACTGGTTCAAGCTGACAGAAAGGCTACGGTAACTCAGATCTCCACTCCGTACAATTGTAGTGAGCAGAATAGCACCTCAGAATGCACAATACATCAAACCTTGAGGCGAATGTGCTACAACGGCAGAAGACCATGTAGGGCACTATATTAGGACCATAGTGTTAATAAAGTTCTCAGTGAATATATATCATACATATACATTTTCATACATATACATTTTCCTTGTAAGTCTGTCCTAACAGGCAGACAGGAAGAATGAAGATTCAGTGAGTACAGACTACAAAAGCAACAACAAACACTATTATCATGTTTTCATTGAGGCCAGAGTACTCAGGTTTTATGGTAGCAATGATAGGTCAGCGATAGATTGAATTAGATCCAAGATCTTATGTTGGAATTCCTTAAATACAATATCTTACTCCAATGAACATTGTTTGCAGCTGTTAGCTGTCTTGCTTTGAGCATGAGTGCACACACATGCTCTCTTTTCTTATCATGACATGAAAGTGTCTCTCTACCTGATTGGTCCAGAAATAGTGCAAGAAAAAGACAGTGTTGTGACAGGTTTATTTATTGGAAGCATGCAAGCTGAAAATCAGGCTAGGGAATAGGGACAGTATCCATATTTTAGTCATGTTGAGACAAAAATGAAGGCCCAATGTGTGTAAAAGAGAGAGAGAAGGACAGAGAGAGAGCTAGATTAATTCCTAGTAGAAGGTCCTGCCAAATACTCAATGTTACAGGAAGAAAAAATAGCCTCTTTTTAGGACTCGACGAGCTAAAGTTTGGAATCTGTTGTCATCTGTTGTCATCTCAACTTTGGCCTCTCAGTCACCCCGCCCCAGGGGCAGGCCATTTATTTTTTCTGAAATAATTTTGACATGGTTGGTGTCACTGTGTTTTGGCAGATTTGTCAGCCGTGGCAGGTGATCATTTAGTTAGTCACAGAGATGACATGCTGTCAAGAGTGAAATAAGACAAAGGCTTGTGCACTCGGTCAAGGCTTCCTTCAGACAAACTCCTTAGGTATCCACTCCACAGCAAAGATGCAGGGCTAAAAATAATAACCACAAAAAAGCTAAAAAAAACTGGCCAAAACTGAATTTATGTTTGTTGTAATTCTGTCAAATAACACTTTCTGCCAAATTGTGATCTGTGTAAATTTGAGCAGCGCTGTTCTACTAAATGAACAGAACACAAAACAATGCTAAAAATGTAAAAACAAAAATTCCTCACTCAGTATTTTATATTTTCAGTCAAATTGCCTGAACATATTTAAAACAATATATATTTACTTCACAAATTGAGAAAATGACATTAAGATATTAAGTCTTGCTTTGAAATGGAACAAATGAGGTTCATGATTAAAACGTGACATCACTATTTGCCAATAGGGTAAGCATAATAACGTATTTTATAAGATAAAAAAGAAAAAAGTTAAGCTTGTTAAAATTAACTGAAAACAACACTTCATATCTTATGTCATTTGTCATTAGCATCTCAATTAAAATGTATTTTGTTTTGATATTTTTAATGGAAAAAAGACAAACAATCCTGAATAAAAAATGTGTGCAGTGTAACTGCAATTCGTAGTGATATGCCTAAAAGAGAACTAAAGGTCACCAGAAATGGTAATGTACAGTAGAGTCACAAAACAATTGCCAGGGGTCACATTTCCGGAAATGTCACATACACTCTGGTCAAGGGAAAGGCTGTAGTCTGGTCTAGTGTCTACATAAAAATGAACACAACATCTGATTTGCACAAGTTCAGAGTCTGTATGCAGCAATTAGTGCACGGTTTAGAGGTGATGATAAAGAGAACAGGGTCACGGTCCCGAGGTTAAGGATGAAAGTTGAGCTGTTAGTCATCACAGCAGAGCAGCTGCTGTCGACTTCCTGTTGGAAAGAGCGTGTCCTGCATGCTGAGAGATGAATCTGCCTCTCTTTGTCTGCATGTTTACTGAAACATACAGGACTCATGATTCACCTCAGCTTCAATGAGTAAAGGATTTTTCCTTGATCTATTTATATAACAGTGTCCAAAGTAGAATGAATGCATACAATAAATTCCTGTATGCTTTCACTAAACTTGCTCCCTGGACCAAAAATACCAAATAAGGAGCCGTTCAAACCGCACACGTTTTTGTGTGTGTCTGTGGTGTTTTGTAATCGTTCGTCAGTGTAAACAGGCACATATCTAGCTGTTTTCATAAATGATTTCAGCATTAGAGCCACATTTCACTTTCATGCTGTTTCAAGTTAAAAGAATTTCTTACATTTTTAAAAAATGCATCTCGAGACGCTTGTATTTTTTTCCATCCTTTGCACCGTGTCTAGCATTTTAATGCAAGAATGGTATCCATCTGAAAAGCCCATACTAAAACCAAGCTGAAAAAATTTATGGATTTCTGACATCTGAAATGACCACCCATATTAACACATTAATGACACCTATTGTTCTAGATGGTTGCTATAGTTGTTTAGCCCACCCTCAAGTATTAGTGATATTCTGGTCCCTCCTTTAATGTAAATCTGTGTGATTATTATTATTATTATTATTATTATTATTATCATTATTATTATGATTATTATCATCTTATTTTTTTTGCCCATTATGTTCATCCAGAAGAGCACATTATAAGTCTTGTTTTAGCAAGCCCCACAAATTACAGAAATATACTGAACAATTTAAATCCAGTTTGAATCTGGATTATGCGACATAAAAAATTTATTAGAAGTCAAATTAAAAGTAATTTCCAACGTCTCATGCAACTCATACTAATTTATTCAAGATGGGGAAATTGTAACTGGACTATATAATTGTAACTCGCCCCAAACTCATGCCATTAGTTGATTCAATTGGGTAGGCCACTTAATCAAAGAGTGCAATCATTTCATATCACCTCAGAGACACAGTTTTTACAGTTTTTGAGGAAATCAACCACTAAATGGTTTACTTATAGTTGTCTATGCATAATACATTAATTTAAGATAGAAAAAGTTGACTTCATCTTCAAGGTTTTAGGATCCTATATACAGTTATATGTGTATACAGAGAAATGAGGTCAGTATAAAGCTATGATTCCGAAAAAAATGTCTGCCACATTATAAATTCTGGTCAGGTAAATATTTACTAGCAGTTATAGCCATTGCTGAACTGTCTTTGACACTGACTAACTCCACATAACAAGACTTTCTGTTTGCAGGTCATGCAGCCATTATATCAAAGTTCAGAGGACAGAGAGAGAGAAAGGAGTGAGCGAGAGAAGTAAGTTACTGCAGCACGGTGGCTGTTTCTGCATGCTAATTAGCTGCAATGCTAAACGTAGATTGCTACAGTCAATCTCCATTAGGCATTAAAGCCCCTTAGAAATCATTAATTGCACTCTACAGAATGAGACTTCACACATTGAGATATTAAACACAAATATACACATGCACAAGTTGGTGCTGCTATCCTTATACATAGTTTTTATACTGTACAAACTATAGATTCAATCCCTAAACCTAACCCTCACAAAACACTTTCTGCATTCTTACAATTAAAAAAAACCTTTGTTTTAGACTTTGTTAAACCACATTTATAGCATAATACCTTTGTAATTACAAGTTTGTAACCTGAAAAAAAAATGTCCTCATATACCACTTAAACCTGCCCACACACAATCACACACACACACACACACACACACACACACACACACACACACACACACACACACAGGTCATCACCTTGATTTAGCTTCCCTTTTCTATGTCTGCCAGAGAGCTCTAAAAAGCCCTTGATGAAAAACACACACAGCTATCCCTTCCGTGACTAACCCGATACTCATCAGCTCCATTTGCATTCGATCTGTGAATTGCGCCCCTCACCCCATCTATCTCATAAAGGCAGGATCCGCGTTACACACATGAATCACGCAGATTTGTGCACCGCTGAGAGCAAATGGAGCTATCAAGTAGCCTATTTCTTCTGTGGTACATTAGTGAGGGGAAAAAAACTGTGGGGTTGTTTCTCAGAGCTTGATAGCCTGATATTACTTTTACCTGGAATAGGAAAAGTCTTTGAAGTGATGAAAGACTGATTTAGAACTATGTCGCCATGTTTAGAGATATTTCTGTGGTACTGCAACAGTATTATTTTTAGCTTTTGTATTAAAGTATTCAGTATGGAACAGTAAAGAGGGGATAGCAAACTGAACTTGCATCTCCCATATGAACAACAGAGCTCAAAATGCCCAAAGCATAGGCACTGGTTTGCTTCAAGAACCAGAATTACCATTTGACATCAAGAGGCAAAACAGTGCCAAAGTTGTGCTCAGTACTTAAAAATGCCATGAAAACATAAAAATTCATTAATATTACAATAAACTGCATGAGTCAGAAAATATGTAAAATTATTAACATGACATTGGCTAAATAGGAAAATTGAAAATATTGCAAATGCATGAACAAAAGCAGAAGTGTGAAATACTGTATCACTGAATCAAGTTGATTCAGTGATACAGTATTTACTAATATGTTTGACTTGAATAAAACCAATTCATTCATACATAAAGCAAATTTTTAGGTTAACATTTTTAGTATATCTGTCCTATTTATTTATTTATTTTTGTGAGATAACTATTTATTTAATAGAATCGTTAGAAAACTTTAGTGGAATTGGAACCAGAATGCTTATGTTCCTAATGAATCCCATTCCTACTAATAAAAAAAAAAAAAACATAAAGCTGATGTACTTTTTTCAATGTTTAAATACAATGAATAAATCATTTGTAGGTTGACTGCTCTAAAAAAGTGTAAACCCTGTGCTGCTATAAAAATGTTGCTCTGGCTCACATTGTTACTTATCCGTATCGCAGCCGTTCCAAGCCACTGAGTGGCTCTAAAAGCATGTACAAATGTATCCTAAACAGATGAGGTTTTTGAGGTTAATGCTCTATCGATTTTAAATCAACAAACAATATATCCTATCTCTAAACCTAATCAATAGAGTCATCAAAAAGCAAATGTAACATGGAAAGAAGCAATTGCTGAAGACTTTGAATCGCAAGTGTAATGCTCTATTAGTTGAGCTACCGCGCAATTTGTTTGCACTTAAAGAAGCTTGTAAATGTAGTTGGCTATGTTGCAAATGTTAAAATGTATCTCCTTACAAGTCATGCATTGTGGTAAAAGTTTGTTGATGTCATTCTTGTGTGTGGAACGGAGCAAAGGTAAGAGTTATTAAAAGATAATCTCGTTTTTCTCGTGATTTGTGTGAAAGGGAATACACGTCAAAAAATTTTAACAGCTTAACTTAAGCTAGTTTTTTTTTATGTTTTGTTTTTTTGCTTTGACTCAGTCAAGTTACATTAACAAAAATATACATTTCTTTCAACTTAAGGCATTTTGTTGAGACAACTAAATATTCTATTGACTGATTATTTTTAGTTATCTGTATTTAACAGTTTATTTTTTGGGGGGCTTTTTTTTTATTAACTTTAATATTTTGACACACACAGTTACCCAGGAAGAATTGCAGCACATAAAGATATTATGTTTAAGGTCTGATTAAGAGCTTTATGAACAATGGCAGTTTGAACGAGAGCCACAGAGTTTTCAATACAAAGCTCTCTAATGATGACACTCAACAAACACCATTAAATATAAGCTATTAACATCACCACACACAAATATTTACAAACAGTAATGAAGTCCACAAATCACAAAAAAAAGCAAAAATCACTAACCTCATTATTTATTTATGCAGCAATGCATGCTGGGAGCTGGCAAATCTTTGCTTTTCAGTGAACTTTGTTTTGTGAGTTGAAATGGCAAATGCGATTGTTATTCCAATTTAAGTACAAGTTAATAGAATCAAAACTTTACAAGTTAAGTTGGCATGAAATTTTAGTTGTGTCATCCAAGGGCGTAGACAGGAGATTACTTTTGGGTGGGCCTCAACATACTGTAAATGTAAGGGAAAAGTTTTCGCACATTTTTCTATTTATTTATATTTACAAAATTTTCCTTAACAACAGAGAAGCAGCACATTCAAAAAATTATTTAATACTTTCAGAAATCATAATTCATGTATTTTTAAACTATTTTGTAAATATATATTTAAAAACAAAGAAGAATCTCTAATTTTCTGGGTGGGCCTGGGTCTAATTTGGGTGGGTCCAGGTCCCCCTCTTGTCTACGCCACTGGTGTCAACTCATAATAGCTAGTTGATACAAATAAACCTTAAAACTACTTTTTACAGGGTGCCTCTAGTGTTCATTTCACCAGAAAACTGACATAATATGTCAAACGAGCCACGTAAAGTAATTTAGCAAAAATGTAGGTATAGTAAAATGACTATGAAACCAGGTTGCATAAATGTCCTTTGCTCTTTCAAACAAAGCAAAATAATAAATAAATAAATAAATACATACAAATGTACTTTTCAGCAAACATCATAAATTCACTCCTTTAAACCACAGAGGTTTGCAGCAGGAAAATGTGTCACTAAAAGCTCCTTTAGTTACCTTCACAATTATATACATGGGCTGAACTTTACTGAAAATGGCATTTCATGCTGGCTTTTCTCAAAAGAATGGGTCTTCTTCAGAATCCAAGCAGGCTATCATATTGATATACTTCTACTGTGGCTGTTTGTGTTTGTGTGTGTGTGTGTGCGTCTGCTCTTGTCATGGTTATCGCAGCTTTAGATTGTGGCTTGATGGATTCATTATCATTGTGCTGGAGCCCCTCATGACTGCAGCAGACAAAGGGAGGACTCCAGACTCAAGGTCATTCATGCAGCTCATCACAAAAAAAAGGGCATGGTGAAAGAAAAGAGACTCAGATGAGAATAATGAGGAGTGGAACAGAGGGATTGCTGTGTGGTGTTAATTAAAATGAGACATGTTTACTGTATGAGTTGTAAATTTAGTGATGAAGGTAATATACTGTATGTTTATGGGCTCAAAATAATTAGCTGACTTCTGCTTAAACTGTTTATTGGTCCTCTTTAGAGCAGCAATTTATAGATGCTGGATGACTTAACTGGATGCCTAACCTGCCTTCCTTCTCAAAAGAGGTATTTATAGGGGTCTAATTATGAAGAATATAATTTGTATTCATCTTTTGGAATAAGCAGTTTGATGTACTGTACAAACACACTGTAACTTTCGGAACTCAAAAAGACAATTTATTGCAACTAAAGCTGTGCCCTCATTACATAACATTTGCTAAGATTAAGTTTCAGCATTATTTGATATTTTCAAGTATGTGCTTGCTTTTTATAGCTATCACAACGATGATTACATTGGCACATGACCACCTATATTTATACATTAACAGAGCTATTCATGAAGCTATTTAATTGAAAATCGGTTACCCGGTTCATATGTTCAATACAATAGCAGTGGATAGTGCCACATTTTAAAGCTAAAAAACAACCTGGACTCACAGAAACAAGTAACCATTTTTTTCAAAATGTTTGTAAAATTATTTGTATGTGGCTCAATGTATGCATCGTGGTAGTTGAGTGGTGAAATGAACACAAGAGGCATTAAAACAACAATAACTTTTTTCCCTTTTACACAAATGTCTCAGGTCACTTGACTGTAAGCCTTGTTCCCTGATAAAAGTGGAACGAGATGCTGTGCTGAATTAGTGCTTTGGGAACAACTTTAGGTGTGACCAGCTGTGAATATGAGTGCAACACGTCAATTAAAATTGACCGGAATTTATAGCCTCTTTCGGTGACATCATTGGATGCACCTGTAGCAGGGCTATAAATAGATGCATCACAGGTGCATCGTCAGGTATTTTGTCTGAAGAGCAGTCTTGGGGCATCCCAGTGCGGCAATGAAGTGCAGCATCTCGTTCCGCTGTTATCAGGGAACAAGGGTTAGAGTCAAGTATTCCGAGACGTTCCCTTTCAAAAAAGCTACACTTATGATGCTGTGCTGAATTAGCGCTTTGGGAATGAGAATACCCACGCGCCACACTGTGGATGTCCGGGCCCCTTACGGTTGTGTAATGTCCTCACAAGAGTGCGAGAGTTCTCAGACATGAGCTTGTGATGTCGACTCAAGCACAAGTGCCTGGAGTGGCATGAACATCGAAACTATAAAATCTAATGAATGTGTGCGGAGAGGACCAGCATGGCGCATCACAAACATGCTGCAGAGGGACACATCTAGCCAAGGCTTTAGAAGAGGCGACCCCTCTGGTAGAGTAATCCCTGATACCTACTAGCGAAGCTTGACCGCGTGCCTCGTAGGCCAGAGCAAAAGCGTCCCCCACCCAATGCGACAGTCTGCTTGGTGTGGCCACCCCCTGTTGCGGCCCCCATGCCAAACGAATAGTTGCCCTGACTTACGCCACTTGCTAGTGCGGTGGACATAAGTCTGAAGGGCACAGACTGGACAAAGTCTGTGAAGACTTTCCTGCTCCGGTGTTGTAAATGGCAGGGAGCAGAAGGCTTCGTGAGTGACCGGCTGTAAGGTCGAGAAAGGCACCTTAGGCAGGTTGTCAGGATGAGGGTGAAAAATTGCTTTAGCCATTCCTGGGGCAAAATCTAAGCAGGCTGGCAAGACAGACAGAGCCTGTAGATCCCCATTTCTCTTTACAGTGGTAATCGCCATAAGAAAAACCATCTTGAGAGTCAGAAGTTTATCAGACGCTGACTCTAGAAGTTCGAAGGGGGTCTCAACCAGACCCATGAAGGGGTCCTGGTCCTAGCAGGAGGCATCAGTTGCATAGCTCCACGAATGAAGCAAGCGAGTAGAGGATGTCTCCCAAAGGCACCCCATCCATCAAGGCATGGCAAGCCAAAATGGCGGCCACATAGACCCTGAGAGTGGTGGGGCATATGCCTGCTGACAATTGTTCCCTGCAGAAAGTCCAGAAGTGAAGCAATCTGGCAGTTAACTGGATCTGCATTATGTGCACTGCACCATCTTTCAAATATACCCCATTTATTGGCGTAGATTCTTCTGGTAGAGGGAGCCCTAGCACTTAAAATGGTCTCTATAACCTCAGGTGAAAACCCAGTGTCCCTCAGTAGGTACCCTTCAGCGGCTCGCCCAAGGCGAGCCGTCGAGGAGAGACATTATCTTGGAGAACCATACCCCGTTTGTCAAGATCTGCGCTATCAGTTAGAACCCTTGCTGGCGAACTCTGGCCAAGACTCCCTGGAGCAGAGATACCTGGGGAAACGCATACAGAAGCATTCTGGGCCATGTATACGCCATCGCGTCCAGACCCAGGGGGGCTGGGTGACTCAGGGAGAAGTAGAGGGGACATTGCGCTGTCTGTTGAGAGGTGAAGAGGTCCACTTCTGCCCTGTAAAATCTCACCCAGATTTGTTCCACTACCTCAGGGTGGAGTTTCAACTCCCCCATCTGTATTTTCTGTCTGAACAGTAAATCTGCTCCCATTCAGGCATCCAGGGGTACAAGCTGCTCTGATTAACAGGAGCTTGCCCTGGGCCCAAAGGAGAATCTGCCGTGCCAGTCTGTTCAGCTGGCATGAACGTAGACCTCCTTGATGGTTTATGTAAGAGCCTACCGCTGTGTTGTCTACCCACACCAAGACATGGCAGCCTCTGGAGGAAGTATTTCAGGGCCAGAAATACAGCCATCAACAGTCTAACTATAGTCTGGCCACAGCCCGAGTAACCACCTTGAGTAATTCCTCAGCCACTTTATTATTGTGCATGGAATGTACAGAGGTTCAGCGGTACCCTCGTGAACTGAAGAGGTGCCGAGGTGCGCTTCAGGCTTACGAGAAGGATCAGCTAGATCTGGGGAGAGACCGAGTGATAGGGACGGACTTGTCTCTTGCTCCTCAGCCAGATCTATGCGAGAGCCCCACGATGAAAGAGTGGGCGCTGGCTCTTGGAAGTAAGCTGTAAACTGTAAACAGATCTCAATGCCTTCACCCGCCCTGCCGAAATGCAAGAGCAGCATGCTCTTCTCCCAAACACACAAAGCAAAACTGGTGTGTGTCCGTTTCAGCCATAGAGCGTAAACATGAGAATACACACCGCTTGCTTTGTTTATCAGTCATAATTTTCCTTCTTTTTTGAAAAGAGAAAGAGAAAGGTTTCTGCGCACTGCCTAACAATTCTAACTCCTGACAGAGGAAAGTAGAAAGTTTCTGACAGTGATCTGAAGACAAAAGAGTCCATATTTCAACACTATCAGGTGAGCAACAGTGCAAGTTAATCACATTGGAATAAGTATGTAAGTGTAGATGGGTCTGTAATACAAGAGTTAAAATTAGGGCTGTCAACTTAATGAGTTAATGTGGTGCAATATGTAATAATAATAAAAAAAAACTTTCAGAAAAACATTCTGCAATTATCATGTCCCCTTATATCTTAGCAATTCAAGCTTGAAGTACCACCTCTCCAGGGGGCAGTAAGCGAAAATTGCTGTACAGGCAATGCACAGCTTATACAGACAGAGAACAAACCGCACTTACAGAGGGTAGACAACACAAGATGAGAACATGTTCTTGTGTTCAAACACAGCTTAATGGAGCGCATATCCGAACACAGGGATCTCAAGATGGTTTTTCAAAGTTTTAAACGTAATTTAACTTGATACAGTAACCTAAAAACGATACGTTTATAACGCGACACAACTAAGATGATTAAAAAGCAGCAATCTGATGCAGGTGTACATTGACAATCAGCTACACTGGCTCAACCAGTAGCATGAGTTTAGGGGCAGGGCTGTCTGTTAGCCTGACCAATGGCACACTCACCATTCTGGAAAACTGTTTGAAAATAATCATTATTTTATCAATTCCATTTGATTTGATCAAAACGATACAGATCTTCACTGCAATTTGTAGTCTTGTTTCCACAAATTAACCTCAGCAGTTGCTCTGCTCTCCCAGAAGGAGTGGTGTAATTTCTGCAGCTCAGTCTTCACAGGAAACCAGGCCAGTGTGAGATTGAAAGTCACATGAATTATGCAGTAGGGATACCTGTGTGTGCCTGCTGCAGGAAGAGTCCAGAATGAGAGAGATTTTACATTATATCTGGATCAGTCTGTCAGGACAAATACATGCCCCATTTTCCCCCAGTACCTAAAAGGCAGATGAATAATCATTTGGATACTGTGTTAAGGTGTAATAACAATGATTTATGGATATGTGTCTCTGTGTATAGTTTGAGAGTGAGGTAATGGTTCTAAAATCATATCCTGTGCTGTCACAATAGGATTATGTGCTGTTTTTTCAGACTCAACTGGTTCAGTATTTTTCTCTTTAATCAACAAACTAAAGATTTGTCTTTTTTCACTTATTTAGCACTAAGGTTTGCCATCCATAAAATCTTGCCTCTTCTCCTAACCATAACCATACCATTCACTCCAAACATGAAAACTATTAAAGTATGTTTGTTTACCAAAGAAGCTTTATAGCAACCAATATAAACTTTACTGTATGTGATAAGTGTTTCCTTTACGAGGGAATGTGTGGTTGGTTTGTTGGTTGGTTGTTCATTAGTCAAACCCTTGAAGAATCACAGATAGCAAATGAGATAATGCCATAGAGTGGTTAGCATCTACTTTGAAACGGTACTTTAGCTTGCAAAGAAATAAAGCAACTCATAATTTAAAGTACTGTAGTTAGAATAGTTTAACAGTAAAGCTGTTCTTTTGAAAAGGTAGTTGTGAACGTTACAAGATACCAACGAAAAGTAGCTGACTGCACTGAAACTACTTAAGGGGCAATATCTTTTTTAAATATACATCATACTTTTCTGCAATAAAAACAATGAGGTTTTCCGAAAGAATGAATCACAGTCTTTGCTTGCCAAGGGTGCATCAGTTTGTTCAGAATAAAAAATGTCAGCTTCTTCCACTGTATAAATCAGGCTTTAGTGTGACAACAGTGAAGACATCATCTTGTAAAAATAAATAATACAATAAATTGCTGTATGATACAACTAAATATCTAGAATACACCCTAGTTGATATAACTGAGTCAAAAACTCAGTAATGAACAGCAGCATTCAACCGCTATATACAAGAAGTCCTAAATGCCACACAGGGACTCTGTTGAATATGAGTTAGTTATTCCTCAACACTGATACCAAAACATCAAGGAAAGAGAGTGAGAGAAAGTCAAACATGTTACTGCCGTAAATCCATCACATAATCGATTTGTTTAATCAGACAAGATGATACCAGGCACACATACTGTATAGAATCTGCAGACAGTTTGCAGCTCATCTGCAAGTGCCTCTATTCCCTTAATTTAGCTTTGTACATTTGAGTGTGACATTTGGGGAAAGTCAACAAAGGTTTTGCATTCAACAGCATTTTTTTACTGTACTGAACAGAAGATTCACCAAATGCTGGTTCTTTGCAGAACATCACAGGGCCTTGCTTAACAGATTAATGTGTCTTTGCCTTGGGCAAAGATTATATTTAAAGTTATACAGTTATCGTTTTAATTATTCCGTTAGATGATTCATTCTAAGTATTCTAATATATTATACTTGAAAGGAAAATGGCATAATATATTAAAGGGGTCATGACAGGAGGAATCAAATTTCCCTTGATCTTTTGACATATAAGAGGTCATTGTACTATAAAAAAAAAAAAAAACATTCTGTAAGTTTCAGAACTAAAAACTTCCTCCTTAATAGAAAAAGGGCATTTATTTAAACTGAAAGCTGCTAAAACGTCTCATTTGGAATTAGTGGAGCTTGTGATGTCACAATGACCAAATACATCTGCATATTGAAACAGCACATCTCATTCGGCTGCTGCCACTGACTGGGAGAAACACATGTCGTTCTGTGTGAAAAACAAACCAAGAATATGTGAGATGTGAAGATCAGCGTCTCTGCTTTGGCCTGTTGAAGCTGGTTGAAGGCATCCAACATCACTGTGAATTGAATTGCGTTTGTGAATTCAGATGATTTCAGTGTGAATTGCTTTTGAAACAGACACAATATGATTTAAGCTTTACAAAGGAACTTCTATTGAAAGATGGGGCAGTTATAATTGGACTGTTGGATGAAAAATAGTAAGTAACCAACTGAATTCATGAATATTTCATATGTCATAAATGTTTGATTGTTTATGGTATTGCTTGAGTGAAGTTTGATACATTCAGATGAAATGTGTTGGGTTTACGTTAAATGTTTTGTTGAGTTTGGACATTTTCTTCAGATTGAGTTTCAAGTATGGATGTATTGGAAGGAATGCATGATGTTAGCCAATCACAATAATTGCCATTTACATTGAAGTCTTAAAGGGTCAAGCAGATTAAAACCAAGCGTTTCAGACAGAGGGCCAGAGACAGGACAATTATTATATATGAATAAATGATTACTGTTTGGAGCAAAAATAAATTAATTAATATATATATATATATATATATATATATATATATATATATATATATATATATATATATATATATATATTATTATTATTATTATTATTATTATTATTATTATATATATATCTAATTTTTTTTTTTACTAACATTCTAATTGTACCTCAGGAAAGATATTAAAATTATTAAAAAAAGAGTATTTCATGACCCTTTAAAGTCTTATTTTTAGAGAAATTTGATGGAAAGTATTACATTTAATCTTAAAACAAGAAAACAAATAAAAATCTGCTGGGGTAAGAAAAATAAACTTGTTTTTCATTTAAAATGACTTTTTTCTACCTCATTTGACAAATAAAATAAAAATAAATAACCATTAACCCCACTAAATCTAGTTTTGTCACTAAAACAAGACAAAATATCTCATGCCAATTTGGTTGTCAAGGAAATGTATCTTTTTTTAATACTAAATAAGAATTTTATTTAATTTCATTTAATTATTATATTATTATATTAGAAATTTATTTAGAGTTTGAAAAAACTCTAAAACTTTAAAAATCATAACTGCTGATCTTATAGAGGAATCAAAGGTATACTTAAAGGAAGCAATTCACCCCAAAAAACATATTTGTTGCCATTTACTCACCTACATGTAAACCCTTTATTATTGACTTTCTTCCATGAAACAAAAGAGACCTTGTATTGGATGTCTGAGCTTCTGTTTCCATACAAGTGGATGGTGACTTATACTGCAAAGAAAATTGTTGATACAACTTTTATGACTAGATTCTGAGTGAATGTTTTCTTAAATGTCAGTTTGTTCTTCAACATTTTAGAGTTTGGCAGTACAGACATTATGCCAAACATCTCTTTTTGTGTTTCACAGACAAATTAAAATAATATGGGTTTGGAAAACATGAGGTTCGGAAAACATGAGAATGAGTAAATAAAGACAAAATATTCATTTTTGGGGTGAACTATCCCTTTAAGTACAGCACAGAACAGTCACCATTACCACTACACTGTTGTTGAGTTGACTTTTCTGTGTTCATTTGTGGTTGAAAACATTTGTAGCCACAATAGACAGCTCAGCAAATTAAATCACATGTAGCTTTTGTGGTCTGACCATATCCAAAACATTTTCAAGAGCCACTTATCAACAATATAAATGGATACAATCAGTTGTGGTATGTTTAGTCCTTTTTAACACAATTTTTACAGAGCAAATGCATAACTGTGTTTCATGGCAAAGGTGTCATTACAACCAGTAATAAAAGAACATATTATGAGTTACAAAACCAGCCTTTTGTCTTGCAGTTCGCCTCCTTAAACCTTTTGTGGTTCCGACAAAAAACATCACTAATTAATGTAGTTGCATATAGTGCAGCTAGTCTTGGATTATGTTGTGTCTCAGTGTGCTCAGATTATTTATATATTTTAGCTTTTCAAACTCAATGACGTAAAACTCCACATCTGCTCATTACACAAACAAAGATTAATATCTCATGTTGGAGCACCTTGTTTTTATCGGTGCGAGCTGTCAGCAAGATGGATACATAGAGGCACAGAGCATGATACATTCTAGATAGAGTTCCTGACATGCAACCATACTGTGAAAACACTAGCAAACTACCTGTCCTTCCCAATAAAAAATCTGTCATTCACGCCTTGCCACAGAACATTGGTATACGGTAAAGTGTATAAGGAGTTTAAAGGTGACATATGTAATTTCTGCACCACTAGAGGCACCAGATGGAACTGAAATCTCTTTGTTTGAGCTGCTGGAATGGGCTGGACATAACAACGTTAGATAAACAAATGGCTTGAGTTTGAGGAGGATACCTGTTTGTCTGAACAATCGCAAGTGGTGGTCATTATTTTGTGCAATTATCTTTGGTGTTGCTTGTGGTGCAGAAATTACACACTGCAGCTTTACTAGTACCATTCTGCACATTTAGATGCTAAATATACAACAAGAATCTAATTTAAAACATAATCCTAATTTATGTCTTATTTTTCCAGAACTTTAGCAAAAATTAAAACATATATTGCAACTTTTTCCCTAATCCCAAACACTTAATTTTTAGATAATATGACAAAAATAGAAACAAATGCCCTTCAGTGTGTGTGAGTGTATGTGTGTAAGGCTGGCAGCAGAAGGACAGGTTGATGGGGGCTTTGAGACCATGACACGCCAAAGAAAGGATTTACATCTCTGAAAACACACAGATCATCCTCGTCCAAGTGTGATGATCACACGTGCACACACATTTAATAGGTTATTCAATAAAATCAGGCCAAAATTTGGTCAGCAAAGGCCGCCCTATTGGCTTTCCTGTCTCCCAAACACACTTATCCGACAGGAGCAGAATTGGCAGTTTGATAACTGAATAACACATGTGAAAGAAACATTCTGAATCATAATCACATACATAATCCTTCCAGACCAGACTGAGTGGAAATGAGCCAGAGACAATGAAGACCCTGCTCGTCCACATACACAAAGCTTTCAAAAGGAACTCCTTTTGTCTAGACAAAAGATGTATATATGAATATATATAGATGTATATATGAATAATATATATATATATATATATATATATATATATATATATATATAAATATAAATTAGGGCTGTCGATTTAACGCGTTAATAACATGCGCGTTAAAAAAAGTAACGCATTTAATCACAATGGTTTCCTGAGAAATGCAAGCTTGTAGTACCACCTGTTTACTCCAGAGGGCAGTAAGTGAAATTTCAGATGTGTGAGCAACACACAGTTTATTACAGTGAACAAAACATTAACAACCCTTCAGCGGACACACAACATAAACGTGCGTTACATTTTTGCGTTCAAAAATTTTTTTTATCAAAAATTACTTATTTGTTTTTCAAATAGTGATGGTGCTGCTTTTTTACATTAGTAATGTCTTTTGAAAGGATCATTGAAAGGAACTTTGGTGAATTAAAGTACCAATTTCCTTCCAAATAATCAATATATGTACATTATTCCAAACATTTGTCCGCAATTTTATATATATATATGTGTGTGTATATACGTATATATTAGGGCTGTCAATCGATTACAATTTTTAATCGAATTAATTACATGGTGTCCCGATTAATTAATCGTGATTAATCGCATATACAAATATTTGCTGAGAAAGCCCCTCATATAACAATAATTCAATATATAATGATGAAATAATTATATATAGTTATCTTTAAATATTAAAAATTATATTATATACTGTATATATATATATATATATATATATATATATATATATATATATATATATATATATATATATATATAAAATTACAAAATATTCAGATAAATAAAATGCATTACATTCTTGTGGCAGAAGAGTTAATCATTGATAAGTCAATACAAAAAGCGCCTTTAGAATACAATGTATTGTTTACTACCATACTATTGATCATAAGTCAATCATTGGCATACAGTTCACAGCAATCCATTTCACAAGTGAATTTGTCAATCAGTTGGAGATTTATTATGAGGACTTGATTAAGGACCCGTCAATGTACACATGCATCAGACATTTCTTTTTTTTTTTTTTTAGAAACAAGCCAGGGGTACATAGTACACAATACTACAGATATATTTTACAATAATGCCAAGACATTATATTCATTACATAGTGCAATGGTTTTCAATGCCTTGGAGTTGTTGGAGGTACAAAAAGTATTTAAATAATATTTTAAGTCTTTACAAAAAAAGTGCAAATAGGGGCTTTATCTACATAAATTTACACTTATGTATAAAAAACTTGGCAAGAAAAATAAACAGATTAATCAGAAAATATTAACTTAAGTTATCAAAACTGTGAAAAACAAATAAAACATCTTTATAAAGCAAAGCAAAAATAGTTAAAATAGAGGTACTTACAAAAAAATTAAAAATATCCAAAATACTACAGCGTGGACACATTCCCAAATAAGTTGAGGGGCAGATTCATCTACAGCATTACAGAAGGAGCAAAGTGGATCTATTTCAGGGACTATGTTTCTTAAATAATGATCGACTAGGTAAAATTGGTGTAAAGGACACCTCCTTAACCTTGTTGGTAATTAAATATTTGTGAGGTAAAGACCATACGACCTGCGTCAGACATGTTTGTGTCGTGTCTCGGGTGTGTTGTGTCATAAAATGTTTAGGTCACTGTGTCAAGTTAAATATAGTTTAATACTAAAACTTTAAACACATCTTGAGATCCCTTGGCTCGCATTTGTGTTTTGAATGCAAGAACGTAATGCAAGATTGTGTTGTGTGTCCGCTGAAGGGATGTTAATGTTTTGTTCACTTTAATAAACTGTGTGTTGCTCACACAGCTGAAATTTCACTTACTGCCCTCTGGAGTAAACAGGTGGTACTACAAGCTTGCATTTCTCAGGAAAGCATTGCGTTTTTTAACGCGTAATATTTTTGTAAAATTAATCGCACGTTATTAATGCGTTAAATCAACAGCCCTAATATATATATATATATATATATATATATATATATATATATATATATATATATATATATATATATATATATAGACTAAGAATGCTATGCGCTTAAGGTATAGCACTCTTAAAATAGGGCCCAGAGTCTTCATTGACTAAATATGATCCCCTTTGCTGTAGCTCTCAAGTTGTTGTGAAAAGACGTGTCATGCCAAGTTTGATAACTTTGATGGCAAACAATTTCAAGACTTTTTCATGTCTCATAACTGAACACAATGTGCCACCTTTAGTGTCCCTAGTGGACATTTCATCTGGATGCTATAGCAATTTGTAAAAGCAATTTGGCAAATTGTACCTACTATATGGCATCATATTTCAGGTTTTGCAGGGATCGATGTAGAATAAAAATTTTAGCATGAGGTCACGTTTACAGTTAAACTACAGTTTATTCATGCCGTACAATGAAGTGTTTTCAGATAATGTTTTTGTATTTTAGGGATAAGAGAGTTTTTTATATAGGTGGTTGGAATGTGGTGTGTGAAGTGCGTCTCTCCCATCAACAATACATTTAAGGGACCATGCTGAGATGGATATTGCAAATAGGCACAAAAATAATAATACAAAAACTTTTCAGAACTAAAACTTTTTCCCCTGAATTATTCTCCTATTTTCTATAGCGTAGGTGAGGTTTTTTTTTCTCCCTCAGGGATTTGAAAAATTTGACATTGATTTACGGTATTGATTTACAAAGAAGGAAAAGGAATATGAAAGGAAATCCTAATAATGAGGATTTCCTTTCATATTCCTTTTCCTTCTTTGTCCTTAAATGGGTATACCTGTAACACTATAGCTCATGTAAAGTACGTTTTGGTGCATATCAAATTTTTCAATATAGCTAATATCACTTGGCACCAATCACAGGCATGTAAACAACTAGAACACAGTATGTAACAAAATCCAAATGCACAGTCTTAGCTTTCCATTTATAAGCAATTCTACATTCTAAAAGAGGGTTGTTCAACCAACACCACAGCTTTAAGACGCTCCATTAATCTTCTGGATATGTGTTGGCATGTGGGGGGTCATTTACTGTAATGGGAAGGAAAGGGTAACATATTAGCCATGGTAAAAATAGATTTAAAAAAAAAAAAACACAGCAAATGGCTCAGAACATCAACAAAATCGAAATCGTGCTGTGGAAACCTCCATTTGGAAATCCGAAACGGAGTAGTTCTAGAAGCTCCCGGGCCCATTTTATATCACTTTACCATAATCTATTCTCACATTGGCTCTCTGGAAAGCCACGGCATTGGTGGGCGAAGAGTTATATAGATATAGATGTGTAATCTAGCAGGAGGGTGCAGAGGTTTAGCTACTAAAGTCCATGCTGTGTTGGCTAATAACAGATAAATTGGCTCTATTAAAATCCTGTGCTTTTCTCCTCTACCTGTCAGCGAGTCTGTAAGGAGACATGTTACAAATGGAGTCTGAAATGAATCTGCGTTCCCCTTCTCCTTATTTTCATCCCTCCATCCTGAGCAGGCCATCAGTGGAAATGAGGCGGAAAATAATGGCTCTTCACCTTCTGTTTTCCACCCTGACCCTCTCGACGCAGATGACTGCCACTGTTCACAGGTCACTTCATCCCACTGCCCTCTTCTCTCAGAAGACATTTACCTGCCCACCTGACTGTGCAGATGCATTTCTCAGCACGCCAACAAGACACAGAGGAGACCAGACAGATACCGGTCATCAACCTCGACAGGTTCTGCAGTTGTTATTTGAAAACTTTTTCATAAATAACTAAACAACAATGCATTTCAGCAGCAGAATATACATAAATGTATAGTTTATCACATAACTACCTTTTTTATTCAGAGTTAAATTCACTAGATCTGTGGTTCTCATTTGCTTTTGCTGAAGGACCCAAATTTTAGATGGGAACAAGTGATAACAATCAAGTTGTTTATCATACAAAAGTAAACAAAAATTTACTTTAAATTAAAAATACTATTACAATCATCTGCATTGGCCCAAAAATAAGCAAAACTATTGTTCATCCAAAATAAACATTCTGCCATTATTTACTCACCTTGATGTTGCTCCAAGCCATATGGCTTTCTGTTCTCCGTGGAACAGTAAAGGATATTTTAGGCAGAATAACAGCCTCAGTCACTTATACTGTGCAAAAAATAAATAAAGAAAAAAGTTATTCTGTGTCAACTGAACCAGAGGTCCCATACTAAAAATTCTGTTTTTGATATTGTGTATTATATTTTTTTATTTTTGGGAAGATACACATAAATGATGATGAATGCCAAGTTATTAGATGCCAAAGATCAATGTTTACTGTGTAATCTCTGAGTAATATGTGATATATGATTAAATCCCAGGGATATGGTGTTGTCACTGTGGCACAATCTTTAAAGATTTCAATGGTCGAAAAAACAAATGTTGGTCACATAGTATGAAGCAATTTTTTTCTCATCCAACAAAAAACAGGTCTGAAGTACAACTACTGTTTAAACTAGAAATATACCTATATTTATTTACATAAAAACAATATATGTTGAAAACCTCAATGTCCAAAAGTCCAAAAATCGTCTTGGTTACTGTCGTAACCTCCTTTCCATGATGGAGGGAATGAGACATTGTGTTGATGCAGTGACACTAGGGGTCTGTAACACAGTTCAATGGAAAGGAGGAGGTGAGAACCGGCTTAACAATATAAATTATATTTTAATAATAAAATTAAGCAAAAAAGACAAACCCACACAGGTGTCGGGCTGCTGCTTGTAACTCTCTCTCTGTCGCACTGCTGTCTCCGGTCGCCTTTATCCCTCTCGGGCTTAATCAGCCTAATTAGGGGCCGTGTGTGCAGAATCGTGATTGTCCTTCGCCTTGCCACAGGGTCACACTTGGGAGCCCCAAACACCTCTGATCTTTGAGAAAAGGCCAGTGGGAATTGGCAAGTGAAATTTGCATGCCACTCCCCAAAACATATGAGTATAAAAGGAGCTGGCTCGCAACCACTTATTTAGGTTTTGCACTGAGGAGCTGAGACAGGGTCCCGGCCATTTCAGCGAATAACTCAATGTTGTGGCAAGAGGGACACAAAGTCTCATTACCTCCATCAGGGAACAGAGGTTACGACAGTAAACAAGATGTTCCCTATCTGTCACTCACTTGATGTTGTGTCGAGGTAGTGACACTAGGGGTCCCTATATGAAACTCGGCACTCATGTAACATCCCACGCACCTCTGGGACAAGCCAACTGCCCATAATGGGGACAGAACGCACCAGCCATGGCCTCTTAGTGGAAATCATTCAGCTGGGGCCATAAGCATCTGCTTCATGGGGGGGGGGTCCTTTCAAAAGGGGAAAGACTCTGCGGTGACCACACCCTGCCCGAAGCGGAGGTAATTGAGTGGAAATACGGCTCATGGATTTACCGACCGGCAGTATCGTATGTGGAGGAAGTCCCTGTGGTAGGTTCTACCTGGAGGGGACAGAGCTCTACAAACACAGCGACCGGTGGCAGAGGGAACTCTGCCCAAGGAAGATGTGGGTTTACCAATGGGGAAATTGTACCATGAAAGATACATCACATGGGGTTACTCACTGGCAACCAGTGCATGTGGAGTACCTACCATAGTACAGGGCCTACTATCACAGGTACTGGGCCGGCATCAAATTTCTCATCCAAATTCTCCAGCCACAGGGCTAAGGAGGAAGTAAATCCTGGAGATTGTAGAATCCTGGTGTAGTGTGCTCAAAGCCCCAAGGGGGCGACAAGTCCTGGGCATGGTATGCCAAAGCGATGGTATCAATAACCCAGTGGGTGATCCTCTGTTTGGAGACCGCCCTCTCTTTCCGCTGTCCTCCAAAGAAGACAAAGAGCTGCTCAGATCATCTAAAGCTCTGAGTGCGTTCAAAGTAGATGCAAAAAGCACGCACCGGACACAGCAACGACAAGGCTGGATCTGCCTCCTCCTGGGGCAGCACTTGCAGGTTCACCACCTGATCCCTAAACAGGGTCATGGGAACCTTGGGCACATAGCCCGGTGAGGGTCTCAGAACCATGTGAGAGTACGCCAAACTGAACTCCAGCAAGGTGTCACTGACAGAGAACGCCTGCAGGTCCCCTACTCTCTTGATGGACGTAAGCACAGTCAGGAGGGCAGTCTTCAAAGAGAGCGACTTTAGCTCAACTTACTCTTGGGGCTCAAAAGGGGCTCTCCACATGCCCTGCAGGACCATGGAGATATCCCACGAGGGAATTAGGCATGGCCTGGGAGGATTCAGCCTCTTCGCTCCTCTAAGGAACCTGATGATCAGGTTGTGCTTCCCGAGGGACTTACCATCTACTACGTCGTGATGTGCCACTATAGCGGCCACATACACCTTCAAGGTGGAGGGGGACAGCCATCCCTCCAGCCTCTCCTGCAGGAAGTTAAGCACCAACTCAACTGCACATCTCTGGGGGTCTTCAGAGCACCACTTAGTGAACAAATGCCACTTCAAGGCATACAGGCACCTCGTAGAGGAAGCCCTGGTCTGAGTATTCATGTCTAAAACTGCCAGTGGTAAGCCACTTAGATCTTAAGCATCCTGTCCAAGGTCCAGATATGGAGATTCCAGATGACTGGTCTCAGATGCCAGATGGTGCTCTGTCACTGAGAGAGGATGTTCACCCTCAGGGGAACTTGCCAGGGAAGGGCTGTTGTGAGGAGTGTGAGCTCCGAGAACCAAGTCTGGAACCTCCTCATCCTCCCTGACATTGCTCAAGGCCTATGCAAGCAGGCTCAATGGGGAAATGCATACTTGTGCAGCCCCAGGGCTAGCCAAGGAAAGCCTTGGTCAGGGCGTACGAGAGTGGGCAGTGGGAAGATTCCTGGGAAGCAAACAGATGTACCACCACAAAAGGTGGATTACTTAATAAATGTGAATCCATGGCTTTTAATATTTTGGTTTTCATTATAATGTATCTTTCTTCAGAAAAAGTATAAAGAACACCAAATATTTTATTTTTCTGAAATTTGGAAAAAATCTTTGTGTTTGAAACATCATGAGGGCAATTAAATAATGATAGATGAACCATTCTTTTAACTTGGCATTTTTTGTTTTCTCTTGAATTCAGTCAAAAAATCACTACATAAAACATACCGTCACCTTCCTAAAATATACATTATTTTGGGAAGGTGAAGATATTATGGCTGTCTCAAACCTTGTTAAGTTATATTTCAAGCAGCAATTGAAAGAATCCGATGTCCTGCTGTGGGGGGTGGCAGGGAGATGTCCCTGACTGCCGCCCCACCACCAGGAGATGTTCAGGGATTAATGAGTCAAAACATCGGTAGGTGGGTCCCGGCTGATGAGCCTGTAGTTGGACAACTGAAGGCACTGGCAGAGGGGTTGCATGCTGTAATGCCCAGCAAGTTTAGACATGTACCTGTGCATCTGATTAATATTCTAGGAGACCAGTGTGAATAGGGCAGTTGGAGTCCAGAGGAGTCTAAAAGATTGTCAGGGAAAACTATCTGACTGCAGGAAAGTCTGCACAGTGGTGGGCAGGCTAGTAATCTTAAACACAGGTCCTCATACAGGGGACACCCTGACTAACTACGAGCACTATACAAGAAAATAACTTTAGCCCGTAGCCGGAACGGGATTCCTTATATGTTGTAACAGCGGTCCCCAACAGTTCTTAAACTGCTATGAAGACTGCTGAGAGTTACCTGGAAGAAGCAGTGCATACCCCTGGAATGGAAAAAGGCATTGGCCACCCAAAGAACAGGAATCCACCAACATTAGTCAGTATATGAGGTATTGCTTTACTGAATATGGAGGGAAATATTTTCTTTTCAGTGATAGCAAGGAGGATGTCTGATTACCTCTTAAAAATTGGATACATTGACATTAGCTGCCAGAAGGCAGGCATACCAGGTTTTCCTGGATGTGTGGAGCATGTATTAGTAATATGGGAGCAGATCGTCAGTTATGCACTAGAGATTTCCACGTGTAACTGGTCCTGCTCCGAGTGGGATTTGAACTAGCATCAGTCAACATGGAAGACAGCATGGTAACGAGGAGGCTAAAGGCTACAGCCTCTAGCATCAGTTGCTAGTGCACCTCTTGAAGCCGGGGAGTGAGGTTAACACACTACACAGCACATACCAGCTGACTACCATTACACCAGTAAACAATATACTGTGCCAGAGTTTATTAAAAGCTTGGTAGATAGTTATTATGGAGAACTGAAAATATGTCATGCAACACAGGAGAACATAACTGGATTGCAGCAACGGGAAAAAGGGATTGCGATGGGATGTTAAATCTCTCCTATCCTGTGCACAGCTGCATTCAAGATCATCCTAATTGGTGCCAGAGAGATGGCCTAAGGAATCTGTGTACAATCTGGGGTGAGATTACTGTATAATTATGTCCCCTCAAGTATCCTCCAGATAGCTTTATGTACAAACAGACACTTAAAAAGGCTGGAAGTGCTTTTCGCATGGGCCAGGATGAAGATCAAGCCAGCAAAGTCTCTTTCTATTCATAAAGATATTAGAAGTGATCAGATATCATTTGAGGAGGATGGCGGCAGAATCCCTATGCTGGCAGAACAGCCCATTCAAAGTTTAGGGAGAGAATACACAGCAGATCTCTCAGATAAACACATGGAATGGTTGGTTCATAAGTAGGTAAAAGAGGGATGCGAAAAGATAGACAATTGTCATCTCCCAGGCAAATTTAAGGGCTGTTGTTACCAGTTAACCTTGTATCATCGCCAGATGTGGCCTCTAAAGATGTGTGAGATCACTGCAGCAGCAGTGGCAAGGATGGACACCAATACCAACAGTTACATCAGGAAGTGGCTGAGCTTACCACTTTTGTCTTTCAGACGTAGCATTGCTTGGAAGAAATGCCTTACAACTGCCATTAAATTCAATCACACTGGGTTACAAGCAGGAGAAGACAAGGCTGTTCTTAGAACTAAGGGAATCAACAGACCAGTCAATGAAGGCTAGTCAAGCCCAGGTCTGAACAGGCCACACATGGAAGGCAGAGAAGGTTGCAAACAGGATGTTTCAAGACTGAAGCAACAAAAGAGTGTTAGAAGTATCCAATCTGGAAGAGCAGGCCTCGGATGGGGGATGGGTCGCAAACTGTGGTCAGCATCCTCTAAAAAACAGAGGAAAGCATTGGTAGGGACAGAAGTAACTAAGATGGAAGAGAAACAGTATATGATTAGAGCAGTCAGCCAGCAGCAAGAGCATTGGACAATATGGGAAGGTGTATCTAATAGAGTTTTAGGATGGGCTGACCTGTAGAAGATACCCCAGGCCAGGCTAAGTTTTCTAATAAGATCCACCTATGGCACTCTTCCAAGCCCTGGGACATTATCTCTGTTGTATGATAAAGAGGATAGTTGTGCCCTCTCCAAGAGCATATCTGCAGCACATGTTGGCCGGGTGCAACATCGCCTTGGCACAAGGACGGTACAGGTGGAGACATAATCTTCGGATTAACATTTAATTAATCTCTGAAGAAAAGGGCAGAAGAGGAAGCAGAAAAAGGGGAACTTTTGGCAATGATAAAGAAGGAAGTATGGAAAGTGGGGTGTGCAGAAGTGAGAAACTAGGTACTGGGAACAATTGCGATATGTGTTGAGGTAGCACGTAGAAGAGTAAAGGGTCGGGAGGAAATATTTCAGATTTTTTTCTAAAATTAAATATATATATATATATATATATATATATATATATATATATATATATATATATATATATATATAAATGACCTTACTGGTGCAAGAAGTTGTACCAAGAAGTACACTTTGCTGTATGTCTATGATATCATAGTGATGACATCTGTACAAACTGTAGATTCTAAACCACTGATAAGAAATAGCTCTCAGCAGTTTACCATTCATTCCTTATGTTCTATACCCAAAGTAAATTTGAGTACCTCACACAGGAGTAGTACATGACTCCTAAGGCTCTTCTGATATGAACAGCGGCATGGACATATGTGCAAAGAACATGATCCAAAAGGGAGGCAATTTGAAGAGCATTAATGGGATACTATGAAATGAATGCAGGCAATGATGAAAAGTAGGATCAAAACACGGATTACCTAAGCCTTATTTTGCCTTTAGTTTATTGCCTTCATATTCTACAGCTCTAAACTGAGCTTTTTCCCCCACATTCTCTGTATATTTCAAATACAAAGCTTTTTTTTATTTGCGCTAGTGTATTTTTCTGGGGGGTAGGTGTTTTAGTGGCAATCTACAACTCTATTCCAGAATAGTGTGTGAAATGAAGCTCACCATCAAAGATTATGGGGAGCAAACTGGCAGTCAATTGGCGCGGTGTATGGGTCTTTTGTGTGGCGCCTTGCAGCATTTGAAATTGTTTGCTTGCCAGGAAATGACAGATTGGGTTTGAATAGTGGTATTACATCCACATAAGAGTTTCTTAAAGACTTTGGCATGGGATGAGCAACAAAAATTTATGAAATTGCACATGTATATTAGGGCAATCCATTAAAATGTTCTTTTGTTAAGGGAAAAAAAAGTTGCTTTGCAGGAGAAAGCAGTGTAAAAGCGCTACATACATAAACAAAGCATGACATATTTGGAAATTATAAAGAACTGTCACTGGATTTTGAAAGGACATTTATAAACACACACATCGACACACTCTACAGTTTAACTGTGATTAAAGAGTGTTTTTGTCTCTGCTGCAGGCTGAGTAAAAGGGGGAGCGAGGCCTCCTGCAGATCATCAGAGTTATAATCACCCATCAGCAGGACTCGGGGAGAAATAAGAAGTATGGAAATACAGGGCTTTTCTCACAAACAGCTTCAGAGTTAATTACCTCTGGATATACTGACTGACTGTCCTGAAGTTTGGGGTGTAATCACCATTCTGACAGTAATCCACATCTTCCTAAAATGCTCCTTATCTGCATGCTTTCTGAATTGTGTTTATGCTTTGTGCTCTTAATAGATAAGTCAGAAACCACTTCTGAAGTCCAAACCAACTTGGAGATGGAGATTAATGTCAGGTGTTTCATTTTCACATTACAAAATAAATCCCTTGAAATTGGCCTGTGACAATAAAATGAAAGAAAAGGTGACTTGGATTTGATTTTTTTTTATTTATTTTAATGTAGGCTTTTGATATTTAAACATTTCATGTTTAATGTAAATAGTGTTGGATTTTTTCCTATTGATTTTTGACTGTTCTAGAATCTTCTAACCAATTGGATGTTAATTTTAAGTCTGATTGATCATATGTCATCGACAACAGAGATTTTATATGGATTAATAAAAAAATTAATAAAAAAAAACTGCGGGGAGTGAATAAATTTGTATAAGGAATTTCCATGAATCGATTCTTTCAAAAAGTTTGTTTCAATTAACTGGTTCAGAAAACCAATTCAGCTGTTCCCTTTCAAATAGCTTCACTTATGATGCTGCGCTGAATTAGCGCTTTGGGAACAACTTTTGGTGTGACCAGCTGTGTGCAACACATCAATGAAAATTGACCGGAATTTATAGCGTCTGCCAGTGACATCATTGGATGCACCTCTAGCAGGGCTATAAATAGATGCGTCACAGGTGCATCATCAGATCTTTTATCTTCAGATCCCTCTGTGTGTGTGCGCTTCAGGAGCCTGTCAGAAACGTTCTACTTTCCTCTGTTAGGAGTTAGAATTGTTATGCAGTGTGCAGAAACCATTCTCTTTCTCTTTTTTTTTAAAAAAGGAATAGAATCACTGATAAACAAAGCAAGCGGTGTGTGTTCTCATGTTTACGCTCTATGGCTGAAACGGACACACAGTTTTGTTTTGTGTGTTTGGGGGAAGAGCATGCTGCTCTTGCATTGCGGCAGGGCGGCACCGCAATCTGTTTACAGTCAAAATGCTTCACACTCGTCTCGCTTATTTCCAAGAGCCAGCGCCCACTCTTTCATCGTGGGGCTCTCGCATAGATCTGGCTGAGGAGCAAGAGACAGGTCCATCCCTATCGCTCACTCTCTCCCCAGATCTAGCTGATCCTTCCCGTAAGCCTGAAGCACGCCTTGGCGCTTCCTTTCTTCTATGACCTCCATAACGAGCGTTCTCATTCATGGAGGAATCCATATACTTCCCATTTCTTCATGCCCTCGACGTCGACATATTCAACTATCGTGGGTGCTGAGGCTTGAGGGTATTCGGTGATGCAGCCGGTAGAAGAGACACTTGCGGGTTATCCCTCGCCTGGCTCGGCATCATCGCTAAAGAGACCCACTCTTCCCACAAAGCTCTGCAGGAGCACCTCCACACTTGTGGGTAAGGCTTATGAGGCAGCAGGTCAGGGTGATGCTGCCCTGCACACTATGGCAGTGTTACAGGCATACTAGGCTAATCTGTTGAAGGACCTGAGTGCGGGCACCACTGTCAACGAAGGTCACCACGGTCACGGTCGCTTTCGTCGAGCCACAGATCTGTCTCCCTGCACGACCAAGCAGGTGGCCTGCGCCATTGGCATGTCTATGTCTGCTTTAGTCAGCACGGAGAGACACTTATGGCTTAACCTATTGGGCATCAGAGACAAGGACAAAGCTTTCCTTCTCAATGCCCCGGTTTTGCCCCCAAAGCAAGACCTCAGGGGAATAATTTCTAAAAAGAGAAAACCCTGACGGTCTTGCGCCCAGCCTTGTGGGTGTAGCCCTCCTTGGGATGGGACGCGTGTATCATCCAATTCGACCCTCCCGATACCCCCACAAAACCTCTCCATTCCCGCCCCCACCCCGGGTCTGGACAGGATGGTGCATACATGGCCCAGAATGTGTCAGTATGCGTTTTTCTCGGTTTCTCTGCTCCCGGGAGTCTTGGCCAGAGTTCGCCAGCAAGGGTCCTAACTCTTCTTGATGGCGCTGCGCTGGCCGAACAGTGTATGGTTCTCGGAGATAATGTCTCTCCTAGATGGCTTGCCTTGGGTGATTCCGGACTGGGTACCTTCCCAGAGGGACTTTCTGTCTCAGGCACAGGGGACAATATTTCATCCCCGGCCCGAGCTGTGGAACCTTCATGTTTGGCCCCTGAAGTGTACCAACTGAGGGACACTGGGTTTTCACCTGAGGTTATCGAGACCATTTTAAGTGCTAGGGCTCCCTCTACCAGAAGAATCTACGCCAATAAATGGGGTGACTTTCAAATATGGTGCAATGCACATAATGCAGATCCAATTAACTGCCAGATTTTTTCAGTTCTGGACTTTCTGCAGGAAAAATTGTCAGCAGGCATATGCCCCGCCACTCTCAGGGTCTATGTGGCTGCCATTTTGGCTTGCCAAGCCTTGATGGACAGGGTGCCATTGGGGAGACATCCTCTACTAGCTTGCTTCATTCATGGAGCTATGCGACTGAGGCCTCCTGCTCAATAGTCCTTGAGGTACTGGTTGAGACCCCCTTCGAACCTCTAGAGTCAGCGTCTGATAAACTTCTGACTCTCAAGATGGTTTTTCTTATGGCAATTGGGGATCTACAGGCTCTGTCTGTTTTGCCAGCCTGTTTAGATTTTGCCCCTTTCTCTACCTTACATCTGGTCACTCTCGAAGCCTTCTTCTCCCCGCAGTTTACAACGCCAGAGCAGGAAAGACTTCACAGACTTTGTCCAGTCCGTGCCCTTCAGACTTATGTCCACTGCACTAGCCAGTGGCGTAAGTCAGGACAACTATTCGTTTGCCATGGGGGCCGCAAAAGGGAGACGGCCGCCACCAAGCAGGCTACATCGCATTGGGTGAGGGACGCTATTGCCCTGACCTATGAGGCACGCGGTCAAGTTTCGCCAGTAGGTATCAGAGCTCACTCTACCAGAGGGGTTGCTTCCTCTAAAGTCTTGGCTAGAGGTGTCCCTCTGCAGCATGTTTGTGATGCGGCAACCTGGAACTCTCAGCACACATTCCTTAGATTTTATAGTCTGGATGTTCATGCCACTCCGGGCTCTTATGTCCTTGAGTTGACATCACAAGCTCATGTCTCTCGTGCTCTTGTGAGCACACTATGGATGTCTGGACCCCTTACGGTTGTGTAGTGTGCTCACAAGAGCACACTATGGATGTCTGGACCCCTTACGGTTGTGTAGTGTGCTCACAAGAGCACACTATGGATGTCTGGACCCCTTACAGTTGTGTAGTGTGCTCTTGTGAGCACACTACACAACCGTAAGTGGTCCAGACATCCATAGTGTGACGGCATGGGTATTCTCATTCCCAAAGCGCTAATTCAGCACATCATCATAAGTGTAGCTTTTTGAAAGGGAACGTCTCGGGTTACTTGACTGTAACCCTTGTTCCCTGATAAAAGCGGAACGAGATGCTGCGCTAACCCGAGATGTTCTTTTATTTCATCATGTGACCCTGACATCTAAGCATAGAATGCTCAGTCTAATCATTCAAAAAAGCCACATGTACTATTTATTAGTCTGGGTGTTTATTTTAATTTTATGAGTCCCAGTTCAGTTTGTTGCAGCTATGATTCAGTCAATAAAAAGAAATTAATTCTGAAACCTATTCATTAATAAAATAAATATATTAAAATTAATGAAATTGTTAAACAAAATAAAAAAAAATCTGCATGTTTTAATAAAATGTTATTTAAATAAAATCAGTTTTGTATGTGAAAAAAAATTTAAAAATTTCCAGATGTATTTTTTAGCATTTCTGCTATTCAGCTAATAAAGTAATTTTCTTAAAATACTCACTCCAAAAACTCTTCAGATCTATTGGCCATTTCATCTCGTAGAGACGGTCTTCGGTTCAGTGAGTCACCGAATTGTTTACTTGAGATCCACTTAGAATGAGCATGATTCATAAACGATTAATTTGTGCCATAGAAATGAAGAGCTGACTATGAGCTGTGTCCCAAATGACACACTATACTCTATACACTTACAAAATATACAATGTACTCAGCCATGTAGTGCATGAATTTTCAAAGTGAAGTATCGTCCCAAATGGAACACTTAACAGTTACAAAGGAGCATTAGCCATTAAGCAATCTGTTTCTGTAACCTGTTGAGCCATCTCAAGACAGAAGTTAATGTTTATGATTGTCACATTAACATTTTGTTATTCAGTTGATACCTACAAATGTTTTAAATGCAAATTCAACACTTTTATGTATACATTTGACATTATTAATGATAAATGAACTGATTTTAAAAATAAAATAGCCTAGCTTAAATTAAGAAGTGAAACCTGTAATATGGCTGATACGAGTTCAGCAGAAGATCCATTAATATTTTTAATTTACAATATACAGACTGACAGGACAATGCAAGTACAATTATAAGTTTATAAGGCTTATAGAGTATAGTAAAAGTTGTAGGCCTACAATAAATCTGTAAAAAATAAAAAATAATACTAATGATGGGGATGTGATATATTTGGTTAAAAATGAAAATAATATGCAGCAATATGAAATAAAATATTGGACCTACAATCAAAAGCAGTCATGTTCCTGATCATTTCTACTTAATAATTAGTTTGTTTTGCAGTAAAGACAGTGCTAATGGAGATGAGTATACATTCATACCTAATACAGTGTAATTAAACATTTCACAGCAACTTTAACAGAAATCCTATTTTTGAAACACTTTACCAAACTGAACTTACTGGTAAACTTTTCTCAGGTATCTTGTATTATTCTCTAGAGTTAACTTATCATCATGTTCCTGTTAGAACCACTGTTGTGATAATATAATCTGTTTAGTCTTGAATACGGTCTAATGTTTCCCAACTACTCTAATCCACACATCCAGCATATGGCCGGCTGCAAGCACAGCTGGCTTGTAATTGTGTTATCTGGCAGGCAGTAAAAAATCAGTACCAGGATTGTTGGCATTGTTTAAAGTGTAAAAAACTACATAAAAGCTTTTTGTCATGTTTTTCATTGTTAACAGCCAAATCTATTGGATATTTCTCCCCATTTTTCTCATAGGAATGATTGACTACTTTGGTATCTGGACTTCGCTTTCCCCCATGTTAAACCACGCCCCAGTGTATGACGTATTACTGACTTTGAAGCCGCCATGTTGCTAAGAAGTTGCTAGATATGGATGACTAGCAAGTATTAGAGGGAAACCAAAGTAGTTTTTATCTAGCAACTTGTTAGCAACAATTTAAATTGCCAAGCTCTGAGGGTATCTGAGCATATTGGGAACAGCACCTACTGGTTAAAAAATAAAATAAAAATAAATATGGACATTTATACTGTATTTATTCTCTGTTCCTTACACAAAATGTGTCGAATAATCACAAAACTTGGGTCAGATCATCATCTGACATGCCTCACAAATGATGACCGTGAGGTTGACCTTAAAGACCTACTCTAATGAAATGTTGTTTATGACCTTGGGTCCATGTCCTCAGGATACCATTAGAGTTTGGTGATAGCACCACCAACTGCTTATGGCTTAATTATGCTCATAACCTTTGAACTGATTAGCATAAAGTCATAGTTTTACTATATTTTGTTTGTTTGTTTCATACTTGTTACAGTGTGTAAATTGCAGGGCCCAATGAATTCCACGATGCAGAAAACACAGAGAGACTCACGGAATCCATGAAAAAACTGAATTAACTATTGAACGCGGTATGTCATGGATTTCAACATAATTGGGATAAAATCCAACAGGGAGGTGGTGGCATAGTGGGCTAAAGCACAGAACTGGTATGCAGAAGGTTGCCGGGTCGATCCCCACAGCCACCCCTCCAGGTAGCTTCGGGTGCATTGTCCCTGTAATAAGGGCACTGTAAGTCGCTTTGGATAAATGCATCTGCCAAAATGCATAAATGTAAATGTAACATTAAATTATAGGATGGAAACTGAATTTGAAAAAAACAAACAGATTTTATAGGGTTATGGCCTATTACTGCCGTGCTTGACCCTGTAATCACTTATTACATTAAATTTTGTTTTTATTGTATCTATATCTTTCTTTCTTTCTTTCTTTTATTTTTTACTTTTAAATTGGCCTCTTACCTCATGTTTTACCCACCGTTGAGTGTTCTGTGTTTAACTTCAATGTTAAAGACATTCAGTGATGGATACTAAAACAGGAGATTAATGTTCGATAAATGACTGAAGAACACTGTCATGTGTGAAAATTCATTCTCAATAGGGGGCCGTATGACTTTTCCACATCTCAGGAGACACGCAGAGATATAGAGCAGAGAAAATGAAGAATAGACTGCCACTACACAATCTACAGGATGCGACCCACAAAAATTATTCAGTCAGTCAGTCCCTCTGGTGCAATATGTCAGAATTGTGTATATGTCTGCTTGGATTCTGGTGGCTTTATGTGGTTGTCGTAAAAAGAATGTTTCATAATGAATGTGCATTTTGGATGAAGATATTCCCTTAGTTCTGGCAAACTTTCAGCAAATTTGTGACTCACTATTTTCACATGCAAATGAGATTGTGGTTTGCCGCAAATCATTGCCAGAAGTTTGCCGCTCTCCGTCGGTAGTGGTGAACCTGCTGCAAACCTTTGACAACAATGGACAATTTGCCGCAACTGGAAATCACGTCTATGGCAAACCTGTGGCAACAATGAAGAGTTTGCCAAAAAGCTCATTTGCATGTCAAAATAATGAGTGCCACAGGGGTTTGAAAGAACTTTCAAATCTTCTGTACAATAAAGCAACTCGGTCTCTTGGAAGAGCGATGACTTGGAAGAGCCATGTTCGAATGAGTCTGAATGATGCATCAAATGGCTTTTTGAGAAGAGGTGTGCTATTAGTGTCCTTTTCTAAGCAATCAATCTTACGATGTTACGACAAAACAACAGGCAAAAACATTCCATTGAAATGCATTGAAATAGGGATTTGAGACTTGTGCACCAGAACATCTTAACGACTCTGGGTTGGGCTTTTTTGATTTGGGCCTGTAAGCAAGTCGCCTAACAACCAACCAAAACTCCCAAGCAACCACCAAACAACACGCTGGCAGCCACCCACAACAGCATCATAGCCCTGCCAAGCACTACTCCCTTTTTTATTTTATTTTTTTCAGAAAATGTAACAATCTAGTATGTTTTATGTTTCTATAATCTGTTTTTTTCTAGTTTATTTCTTCTTTTCATTTCTTTTGTTACTTGTCATGATAAACTGTCAGTCAAGGTTACAACAACCCCATTTTATGTCTCTATGTATTTGTGTTTTTTGTTCAGTTGTGCAGCTGTCTTTGTGAATAGCTCTGTTCTCCTCACAAAATATTGAAAATACAAGAAGGGAATTCAAGAAAGGAGAGTTATTCCCACTTTTACTGACATTTGTCTTTACCCCTGAGTCCTGTACCATTTTATGTTTGTAATGACCTCTAGACCACTCCTGTGATCAGTGATGTCATGCAAATGTTTGTTTTTGTGTGTCCTTCTCTCCTGTAGAAGTCAGGGCCACTTGAGGCTGAGATGTCAGTCATAAATTGCAATAGCGTTGCCCTCTGCATTAGAATTATCAGATGTAACTGAATTCTTTGATGGACAGGAGTGTTATGGGAGTAGGCCACTGAAACTGCTGGTTTAGATATTCTCAGAATAATGCTGAATAGATGGCTAGCAAGAGAGAGCAAGAAGTGAGTTGACATTGAGATGGAGTTTAAATAAATAGTTTTGCCTAGTTCCTTTTATATGTAGGCACAACAATAGTACAGATGTAGCCTACTTTGTTTTCCTAAAGAAGTCAGCATTTACAAAACAATTATTATTCATCAAGGTCAATTTTTAATGATGGTAAAGTCATCATTTATCTTGCTAGAGCATAAATGCAAGCAAATGGATAATTCTCACAAAACCTGTCAAGTAAATGTTATTTAACCCCAATTAAATATACCCAATAATATGAAATTATATTTAGCATAAAAGGTAACCTATATTTAGGACTTTTTAGATCTTTTGCATTATGATTTATGCAATTATTATGCATTATTTTCAGGACACTTGCCAAAACGCAAGCCAGCATTTTTTTATTTTTCATAATGCCTTTAATATTCTATTGAAAAATATAAAATATTATTAGTGAAATGATGAGATCCATTTCCTATAATATTTGGTTCTGTTATTTAATAGCATGTATTTAGTATTTTTCAGTAAATCCATTAATAGCTATATCATTCACTAGCACTTGTTGTGTACCTGGTGTTTGTTTTCTAATGAATAGTCTGTCTTTAAAAACATTTAAATAATCCTTGGATTATTACTTTGTAAGAGCATGTATGGTCAGGTTATGCTCGTAACATCAAGTGTTACAGTGGATCTGTATTCAGGGGAATGAAGGGCCCTTTATGGCCACGATGACACCTATTCATTTCCAGATCTAAAACATCTCCCCCATAACACACACACACTCGCTCACAAATGTTGGTGTGCCGTCCCCATTGACACTATTGAATAGAACTGCTTTTGTATACTTGCATGCATGGTTTCTGGTAGTTGTGTATGAATAGGAGAGACTGTTGGATAGAGAAATTAGCACTGCATATAACATTTAGGAGTATTTCTTCATTTAATGGGTTTACTTACTAAAACAAACACATTTCAACATTCTTTTACTTTTCTTTTTCTCACATTACAGTTGCATTGCAACTGATTTAGGAAAATTTTACGTAAATTAATAATTCATTTTTGCTACTTATTTAAGGTGTTAGGTGTAGATTTTTAAAATCCTTAAAACGTATAAATATATGTATATGTGTATGTGTATGTGTGTGTGTTTGTGTGTGTACAGTATGTTTTGTCTTTTAATCGTTTCAGTTAATTTTGAGTGTGACAATGGTTCAAGGAGGGTGTACCTGTATACTGGGCTGGAAACTTCAAAGATTAATATTTGTATTTCCCTTATTACATCACGTGTTGTTCTGAATCCCAAAAGAAACAAATGACACACAGAATGTAGGCTGTCATCCACACAGCCTGACTGAATTAACCCTTATGTTCTGTTTGGGGTCTATATGACCCCAGACCCTCTTCAAATAGTAAAAAAAAAAACATATGCATCATTATTTTTTTATCCTGATATTTCATTAATTTTCATAATTATAGAAGATCTTTTCAGAAATGTGTTTTTTACTTAATGATAATGTTTCTTAAGTCCGCTATGACATGACTACACACATGTGATGTTTGGGGTCATATTGACCCCAGTAATAAATGTTATTGAGACCAAAGGATTTTCACATGCTTTGAACCTGCCATTCAGCTCATGAAAACATGCTACGTAATCCGTGAGGAAGGATTACATCAAGATGTAGATTGGAATGCAGGTGCAGAATTTCATGTAAATAAATAAAAAACCTTTGCATGCCAGTGCTGGCACGTGTGCCATAGGTTGCCAACCCCTGCTCTAGAGACTGTTGTGCATGAAAATCCCAGGAGATCAGCAGTTACAGAAATACTCAAACCAGCCCATCTGGTACCAACAATCATGCCATGGTCAAAATCACTGAGATCACATTTTCCCCATTCTGATGGTTGACATGAAAATTGACTGATGCTCCTGACCCATATCTGCATTATTTTATGCACTGCACGGCTGCCATATGATTGGCTGATTAGATAATTGCATGCATATGTAGGTGTACAGGTGAAAATCTGCTCAGTGAGCGTATATTATTAACGTTACAATATTTATAGGCTAGTTCTATTATTTTTATTGATGTGATATTCTTATTATAATTTAGTTGCCATTGTGCAAAAAGGCATAGTTCATAAAATTGTTGAATTTCTGCTCTGCATATTGTTATCGGACACTGTAAAAACAATCTGTTAAATTTACGGTAAAATACTGGCAGCTGTGGTTGCCAGAAATTTGAGGTAAAAAATATGGTGATCATGTTTCAGATTTACTGGAAGTAATTTTTATGGCTATATATTTTACGGTTCACTATCATTTATACTGTGTTATTAAATAATATAAACTTAATTTAGTAAACTTTTTGAACAATAAAAGTCTGCTTTTCACTTTAAAATGTATTTTTAATCACCGTAGTAACTAAAAGGCCATATGATAACTTTTATTATTGCCAGTTGCAATAATTAATACACATGTAGAGACTGTGTACACACAAAAACACAAAACACCATGAGGGTAACACATTTGACACAAAAATAATGCAATTAACATTAACTAAAACATATCAGATATAACACAGAACACCCAAATGTACATCATTTATATTAAAAATAAGATAAAATGTTATGAAATGTGATGGGAACTTCTGGGAACACTCGAATTTTGTTTTTCACTGTAACTTTAACAATAGTTTTCCATAAAAAGTACATTTATTATTTTGTTAAACATAATATCAATTCTTACCATTAATTATACAGTAAAATAATATTTTTTTACATTAAAAAAAAAATATATGTGTACAATATTTACCGTATAATTACATGGAGTGTCTTGTTAAATATGTTAGAATTTTTACCCTATATGTTAAGGTAAGTACCATTCACCAGTTTTATCCTGTATAACTTTTACATTCTTTTACCATTAAAATTATGGAAATCCTTTACACTGGACATGCAAACATAAAAATGTTGGTTACAAATAAAAATCTAAATATGGAATGTGCCATTTTGTCCCAAATATGTGATTTCTGCCACTCGTATTTCCAACACAGAATGCTATCAGACACAATACATAACTTAATATGTCTTGGGAATGATGTAAAAAAAAAAAAAAGGAAAAAAAAAGACAAGAATTCTCCAGTGATGCATTGATATGCACTGTTGGACATTGCTTGTTAACAAACAAGCAAGTGAGAGTGAAAAGTATAAGACAAATTAATTTAAAATCTACGGAAACAACACCTACAGTGCAGGGCTGACTGTAGAACCAATTATGCATCTCAAGCGTTGTGCAGGGGCTTTCTCTTCAGTCATAATTCATCCACCCCTGAACAGATGGCCTTCTAATCATTGTAGACACTTGCACCTGCTAGACACAACAAACGTTTCAGCACCACAGACAGCAGCCAGCAATTCGCAAAGCATCTCAAGATATCAGAAGTCATGTGTTTCTGTTCTGCTCTGCTGAACAAAATCAAATTTGCAATAGAAAGATCAGTAGCAGCTGTCTTTGTGTTTGATACAAACTCTAAAAGACTTGTATAAGGACACATTTCCAAAAAAACAGATTGCTTTTTATTAGTGGATGACTGCTCTAGAAATCAGGGTGTCATATATATATATATATATATATATATATATATATATATATATATATATATATATATGGTATGTTGCTCATTTTGTGTATTGTTCGTTAAACATTTAAATAACAGTGTAATGTGCCTGATTGCTGTCTGTCGGAAGAAAATAACTGTTGCACAACTCGTAAGATTTTAGACTTGAATTTGAGAACTTGTACAATCATATTTTGTACATGTAAGTCAATACCCATTATGCAAGTAAAGTTTGCATTTTGAGTTAAAAGATGAGAACAACGCAATACATTTTAATTCCATAATGTCTCTTTAATATCCTTTCTGTTATTTACAGTCAGTTGTGTATCAAAAAGTGAAAAAGAACATTAATTCTAAACACACATTTCACAGATAAGGTTAAATACAACATGCAACTTCTCTCTCCTTAATGTGTGCCCAACCATAAACTCTTGCTCTCAGAACTTTCGGTACTTGTAAAGAGACTGTACCGTTTTAGTGCTTGTAATGCTATTAAATGCAAACTCAATGTAAATACCTGTACTTGTTAATTGTACAATTTATGCATATAAACAAACATGTTACAAAATGTAGTAAGTTTAATAAATATGTTAAAATATATAGATGTTTAAAGAGGCAACCATGCATTATGAAATATTTTATCTGCAACAAACACTAACTATTTATGAATTTAACAAATAGACTCTTGCAGCATCTATGCAGGGGTTTGGTAAAAAGCTGTTCAAAGCCCTTCCTCATAAACCTATTTTTCTTTGTATTTTTATTTTATTTTATTTTGATATAGTAGCACTTACATGTTAGAAGTGGAATTCTAGTTTCATTATTAGGGTTTTGAATATTTTGTGTTAAAACAATATGTATGTATCATTATTATATATGCAATTTCATGACATCATTGATAGAATGATGAATGTGAAATGTTTAAATTTTTAAAAAGCTAAAATTTGATTAAAATGATAAAAGCAAAAATACACTCTTACATACTACAGCAAATAAAGTCATATAATGTATACAAATACCAATCTAAATGTGAAGATGCCCCCTTCCTGGTTTGCTTAGAATTTTTCTCTGTTGCATTATGGTTGCATGTTGTCAAAATTCAGATGATTAATTGTACTATTACTACTTTTAATCCTTCTTATCTGCGGTTCTGTCTGGTCTTTCTGACAGAGTGGAAGTGAGAGAGTGGAAAGGAATAATGGGACAGGCTATTCTAATCTACAGTAGATAGTCGCCATGAAGACAACCTCCAATTCCTTGATTTTATGGTCTATTCTCATGCAGGACAGACTGTACCATGTCAAACAGTGAAGACTGCGCTGTAAGTTTTAGGTCCCTAATGAGGAAAAAACTGCCACTGTCCCCTCTGAGGAATCTCTGGTAACAACAGAAAACTTGTTTGCTGGAGGAGTCATTAAAACTTCCATATGTCATCACCTGTTTTCACTTCTTCTCTACATATTAGTGTATCTCTCACTTTCTCTCTCTAACTCCCAGCAACTATCTCCCACCACCACCACCACACACCCACCCTCAGCACCATCCCCTTCCATCTGCAGTGTGTTCTCTGTGGGCTGTGAACAGTGGTGTCATGGGCAAAGCGCCACACAAGACATTTTCCAGGTAATTGAGTCCTCCAGCTCACACCACTAATTTGTGAAGCTCTGCTCTCCCCAGCAGTTTCCTGGGAGACAAAAAAAAGGGAGAATGAGAAAATAGCTGGCCTGAGTATATGTTAATTGGTTTCCTTTAGGTGATCAGATCAGTAAAAGGTCATCTTTCGTTTTGAAATATTCTGAGAAGAGCATCAGTGTTGTTACTAAAACCACTACAGTGTACTGCTGTTCACCAGTAAAAATTTATTTTAACAAGCCTTTTCTTTTGCAACACATATAGATGGGGTAAAAAAAAAAAAAAACAATGGGGGAAATCACTAAGAATTAAACCCACCTGCTGATAGTGTTGTTTATTTGCACATGCTGTTTGTGTTGTTTCAGCACCCAATTCACTAAAAGAATTAAGCAAATCAGGTAACGGCACAAATAAACACAAATATTGCTTATAAAATATACAAAAGCAAGTACACAAACAAATGATACAATTCAGATTGCTACTTCCTTATAATAGCACAATATAAAAGCACAATGTAATTGAGGCAGGCAAATAGTACATAGTTTTGCATCATGGTCTCATAGAATCATGTTACTTAACCTACTTTTATGCAATAGATTTTTACATGGCTCTTGTATTGTGGCACTTTCCTGGTGAAACGAACACTAGAGGCGCTCCAAAAAAAATGTCCCCCCCTTTCACACAAATCACGAGTGAAACTGCAGATTATCAGTTCATAAACATTTACTTATAGACCTGATCCTCAAAAAAATATATTTTGTGGCATATAAACACTTAATATAGCACATGACTTTACTATTGCATGAGCAACTACATTTACACGCTCCATCGAATGTCATCAAATTGTTCGGTAGCTCAATTGATAGTATGTTGCACTTGCAATGCAAAAGAGGTGGTACAGAAGAGGACGCAAATCAATACTTGACCCGAAAGTTTTTGAGTTTATTACAAAATAATGTGGTTGCTTCAGCAATTGCGTTTTTCATCTCACATTTGTTTTTTATCGGTTTTAGGGTAGGGAGATCGGTTTTAGTGATTTAAAACACAATACAGCATTAACCTTAAAATCTGTTCTCGAGAAAGTTTAACTTGATTTTAGTACCACTCAGTGGATATTTCACTTTGGTACATATCGTATGTATAAGGAGCCACACAATATCATTTAGAAAAAAGGTCTATAATTAACTTAATTTACATACACTGATGAACAAAACCTTATGACCACCTGCCTAAAATGCTGTTGGTCCTCCACGTGCCACCAGAACAGCACCGACCCACCTAGGCATGCACTCTACAAGACCCCTGAAGGTGTCCTGTTGTATCTGGCACCAAGAAATTAGCAGCAGATCTATCAAATCATGTAAGTTGCGAGGTGGAGCCACCATGGATCAGATTTGTTGGTCCAGCATATCCCACAGATGTAAATTTTTTGGAAATTGGAGGCCAGGGCAACACTTTGAACTCTTCATCAAGTTCCACAAACCATTCCCGAACAACATATTTTCCTGCTGAAAGAGGCCACTACCATCATGGAATCCCATCGCTATGAAAGGGTATACCTGGTCTGCAACTATGTTTAGGCAGGTGGAATGTGTCATGAATGGCCAGACCCAGGCTTTGCCAGCAGAACATTGCCCAAAGCATCACACTCCTTCCGCTTGTCGTCTTCCCATAGTGCATCCTAGTGCCAAAACTTCCCCAGGTAAAGGGCGCACACATACACAGCCATCCTCCTGATGTAAAAGAAAATGGGACTCTTCGGACCAGACAACCTTCTTCTACTGCTCCAAGGTCCAGTTCTGACACTCGCATGCCCACTGTAGGCGCTTTTGATGGTGGACAGGGGTAATCATGGGCACTCTGACTGGTCTGCGGCTACCATGCCCCATATGCAGCAGGGTGTGATACACTGTGTGTTGTAACACATTCCTCCCATAACCATCATTACAATTTTCTATGACTTTTGCCACAGTAGACCTTCTGTCAGTTCAGACCATATGGGATAGCTTTCGTTACCCTCATGCATAGATGAGCCTTGGGTGCCCAACAGCCTGTTGCCGGTTTGTGGTTTGTCTCTCCTCGGACCACTTGTGGTAGGTACTCACCACTGGCGACTGGGAGTGTGAAATTTATAACAGTTATTTAAAAACTCTGCACAGTTAGTGTCAGTTTAAACTGGATTGCGGGTGAATAAGATGCATTGAAATAGCACACACAAAAGTGGCACAACTGTTTAATGAATTTGACCCTGTATTGTTATGTATATGTTAAATGTGATTACATTTAGCAAATAAACAAATGGGTCTAACTGGTTAAATTGGGATAAGTCGCATAAGATCTAATTTTGGAGCAGTGAAATATCATTCTGTTATTTCTATTTTTCATCATTGTGTCTGCCTGGTTCTGTAATCAGTCTAATGACCCCAGGAGCTATTTCTCTCAGCTCTGAAGGGCCTCTCATGATTTCTGAGTTACTGATGAAGTCTCAGGGACCGAGGTCTAACTCACTGGAGGACGCCGTCCTGAATCATTTGGAGTAAACTAATGACGTTTAGAAAGATATTCTCCTTCTCCCTTCTTTTCTTCAGTCTGTAATCACAAATTGGCCATGTACACACTGCAGCTAAATCAAGTTGTTGCTCCTCTTTTGAGTGCTGTATTTAGGTGATAACCACATTCCTCAATAAATTCACTCCTTAAAAATTCAGGTAGTAGAAACTAAATTGACATAAAACATTGTTTGTGCAGAACCAAACTGAAAAAAATTAAAGGCACTATTAAGGGCACTTTTTGCTGCAGACCATATCAATCTCTGGTTCTATACAAAGTGTGAAAAAATTCTACAATTTTGTCTGTATGTGTGTATTTGTGGTGTTGTCCAAGAAAACCACAGAAACTGAGGAATGACTAAATTGCAAATTTTGTTACAGGTCTGTCTCTCTCCAGCATAGTTTTTTCCACCAGCCTTGCAGACTCTGGGGAACCCATACAGTATGTTCCAGAGAAAGCACACTGTTTAATAGCAGTGACATAACATGCATAAACAAAACACAATACCTGATTTAAATTGCAGTAATACATCTACATCACTTGCTACTATCACTTTAGTCAAAAATAGTGAACATTGAATGGGTTAAACTGTTGGCGTAAGTTATTATGTTAGCAAAACGTTGTTATCCTTTTCACCGTGTGACCCATCAGATATGAGAGTGACTCGTGTAGTCCATTCACACATGCAAAAATGCATTTTGGGAATTTCCCAAGTCGCACTGTACAACTACAAAAATTTATACTTTTACTCCCATAGAAAAAATTTATAAATTGCATACCAACAATCAATGTTATTATGATTTTTTCTGAAATGTAACCCTTACCCAAACATAAACCTAACGATTAAGCGTAGCCCCTGACCCAAACCTTAAACCTAACCATGATTCTATTAGGAAAATAACTTTATATAGCATGGGTTGAAAGAAAATATCAGGGTTTAGAATAAGACGAGGGTAATGTGTTACAGGTTTTTGACAGACATCAGTAATTTTTATTGCAAAAATAAATATGGAATGAGTAAACATATTTGTTCACAGATATTTCATAAAAGAAATTGTTGGCTTGCTAAAATGTTATGCCTGTAATGTATCAGTTTAAATTTCAGTTTGTTATTTGGTCTTTATGGTAATAAAAGTCATACCTTTTCGTTCGAGCCTAGTCGGATGATATCTTGTGATTTCACCATATGGTAGGACTTATTTCAAATTGACAAAATTGAGAATAAGTTTGGTGGCTCCAAAAATGTTGCGATTATGTACATGAGATGGAGAGAGACAGAGGACAACTGGCAGATTTTACTCAATATTAACAATCAATAAAAGACAACAATAAGTAAACATCAATTTAAGTCATTATGCAGCCAGACAGCTAGACAGACAATGGTAAGGGGAGATAGACGATGTTCCCTATCAAAAGCTACACTTTGATGCTGCACTTGATTTAGCACTGTGGGAACGTCTTTTAGGAGTGACCAGCTGTGAATATGTGTGCAACACATCAATGAAATTGACTGGAATTTACAGCCTCTGCTGGTGACATTATCAGGATGCGCCAGTACCAGGGGCTATGAATAGATGCGCCACAGGTATATCGTCAGGTCTTTTGTCTTCAGACCATTCTGTGTGTGTTGTGCTTTTCAAGCCTGTCAAACTTTCTACTTTCCTAGATTTGTTAGGCAGTGTGCAGAAAAAACTTTTTTCTTCCTAAATACGAGCAATAAGCAAGGAAAACGGTGTGTGTTTCTGTGTTTAAGCCATATGGCTGAAGCGGACACACACCAGGTTTGTTTTGTGTGTTTGGAGGAAAATCATGCTGCTCTTGCATAGGGGTGGGGCGGTGTGAGCATTGAGAGCTGTTTACAGTGAAAATGGTTCGAACTCGTCTCGCTTATTTCCGAGAGCCAGTGCCTACCCTTCCATCTTGGGGCTCTCATATAGATCTGGCTGAGGAGCGAGAGACGGGTCCATCCCTATCGTTCGCTCTCTCCAGATCCAACGGGATCTTCTCATGATCTCGAAGCGCGCCCCGGCACCTCTTCAGTTCAGGAGGGGCATGCTGAATCTCCTGAGTCCGCGGACTTTGAACTACATACATCTGAGTGTTCCTCACATGATAGTAAAGCAGTTGAGGAATTACTCAAGGTTGGTGCTGCCCTACACACCATGGCAGTGTGATCTGTTGAAGGACCTGAGTGCGGGCAGTACGATCGATGAAGAGGCTTTTTCATAGCTTCGTCGAGCCACAGATCTGTCTCTCCGTGTGACCAAACAGATGGCTCGTGCCATTGGCCGATTGATGGCTGCTTTGGTTAGTATGGAGAGACATTTATGGCTGAACCTTTCGGGCATCAGAGATAAGGACAAAGTGTTCCTTCTTGATGCCCTGGTTTCACCTTCTGACCTGTTCGGTAACTCGATGAACACAGTCATCACCAGGTTTCAGGAGGTGAAGATTCATGAGGAAGCCTTCTGGCAATTCCTTCCTCGATGCATTTAGGGGGAGGGGCTGCCGGCCACCCAGCCCCACCTCGGTCCTTCTAGAAGGGAGGCCCAGAAACAAAGTGTGGTGGATCACGATCCCCTCATAAGGACTGGGGACTGGTTCGTCGCCCTCAGAAGCCTCCAAAGCAAGACCTCAGGACCATTATCTTCAGAAAGAGAAAGTCCTGAAGGTCTTGTGCCCAGCCTTGTGGTGGTAGCCTCCCTCAGGACGAGTCACATGAAAAATTCACCAGCACCTTCCCGACACCCCCAGAAAACCACTCCATTCCCGCCACCTCTGGTGTTTCGGGAGTTAGTGGTTTCCAGCTAAATGTTGGGTGTTCCGTTGCTTCTTGCTGTAGTCCAGGACACGGAACACTCGACATTCCCTCAACAGGAAGTGTCAAAATGTATACCCATCTCAGAGAACCTGGCAGCATGGAAGCTACTGCTGGGTGTTTCTATGTGGGTCCTAAGGACAGTAGAAAAAGGCTACAGAATTAAATTTGTTCACCGTCATCCGTGTTTCAAGGGCGTGTTTCCCACTTCCGTGAATCCGGAACAAGTACATCTACTGTTGAAAAAACTGCAAAATCTCTTGGTAAAAGGGGCCATAGAACATGTTCTCCTTCCAGAGAGAGAGTCAGGTTACTACAGCAGATAGTTCCTGGTTCCCAAGAAGGATGGGGGATTGCGTCCGACTTTAGACCTTCGAGGCTTGAATCGCTCAGTCAAGGTGCTCAAGTTCAAGATGCTAACTGTCAAGACGGTTGTGTTTCAAATCCAACATCACGATTGGTTGGTCACGAGTGATCTCATGGATGGATATTTTCATATAGAAATTCAGCCACAACACAGGAAGTTTCCTGAGGTTTGCTTTTGGGGGCAAAGCTTTCAAATATCATGTTCTTTCATTCGGCCTAGCCTAGCCTTCTCACCCCACACATTCTCGAAGTGCATGGATGCAGCACTGGCTCCTCTGCAACTCTGATACTAGCACAGTCACAAGATCTGGCATTAAGTCAAGTCAAGTCAAGTCAATTTTATTTGTATAGCGCCTTTCACAACACACATCATTTCAAAGCAGCTTTACAGAAGATCAGGCCTTAACAGACAATAAAAACTGTAATGTCTATAATATCGATGAATCATCATTGTGTAATTTGATAAAATATGATTGTTAATCGTGTTTAAAAATAAGTAATTAAATACTAACTGTAATAGTAACCCCAGTGAGCAAGCTGAAGGCGACTGTGGCAAGGAACACAAAACTCCATAAGATGTTGATTAATGGAGAAAAATAACCTTGGGAGAAACTATACTCATTATGGGGGCCAGTTCCCCTCTGGCTAACATCATGAATAAATGTAAATATTACTTATGTATCATTAAAGTCATGGTTTAAAATTATTAAACTAAGTAAGTGTTAAGGGTCAGTGTCTAAACATCAATTTTGTTTGCATTACAGCTCAGGAATATCGTCTTAGCTGTAAGGTATGGCGGAGGATCAGTGGCCTTAACAGATTCACGAACAAACAAGAACTTACTGTTAAAAGAACCCTAATTACTGAAATAGCGCCAACCAGTCTCCACAAGCACAATAAATGTATTGACAAAGAGACAATGGACTATTGACAGAGAACCGCATGTGACATCTGCATGCTCACCACGTGCTTATCGTGTGGACAGGAAGGGGGAAACTTTGAACGTAACAATGTGTGTGTGTGTGTTTTTCAGTTAAACACAGAACTGCATATTGCTAATGAAATACGTGTAATCCCTGTATGTTGTGTATTTCTGAGTTATATCAAACTCGTTAGAACTGTTTTGTTGTGTGTTTTAAACTCTGAGGCCTCATATTTAATAGCCTCAGAGTGTATATTCCCTTTATAAGTGTACTAAACACACGTTTCTTGGTATCAAATTAAACCTTACGATTTGTCCGAGCTGAATTCGAATATAAGATCTCTGTAGAATGATATTATGCGATGTTTTACTATCTTTTGAGTCATTCAGCCCAAAATCTCTTACTGTCATAAACATGCAAATGAGCCTTGACAAAGGAACTCTCTCATGCCCAGAGTAAGGGAGACTTTACGACCTCCAAAGGAATGTTCAGAGAAGTGCTGACCCTCACTTCATTCTCTTACTGAGAAAGAGAAATGAACCCTGTTAATCATATATATATATTCTATATATCCATGTGATAAATTCATTGACATGTATCTAATGTTCCATCTCATAATTTTCCTAAATGTTGTTTGATCTGTGTTTTCTTTCAAACTCTAATGGGTTAATGTTTCAGACTTTGCATACTATGGTTAACCGAAATCATATGTGTGGCATATTTGGTCTCTATAACTTGGTATTTTGAAGATCGAAATGACTGTGTACATGATATGTCGATAACAACAACATATTAGTATTACAAGTATATTTCCTAGTTTCTTTCTTGCTCATGCAATGAGAAATGTGAGAACAAAGAGCAATAAACCAAATTCCCGCCTGGAACCCAAACCCTTCTCATTGGTCGAGCCAATGAGAGGTGGGACATGTTTTCTAAGGTTATAAATGCTCTTAGCTCTTATCTCTTCGCGCTCTTAGCCCTCTCTTAGCTCTCTCGCTCTTGCTTCCTGCCTCTCCTGTTTTCTGGTCCTCTGAGCCTTGTGCTCTCTCACTCTCTTGCTGAATGATGCTGAACTAGAAGGCCCCAAGGACTCCCAAGCGTCATGCCAGGCTACGGCCTTGTCTCTGACTCCCACTGGTTCTCTCTCTCATCAAGACAACATCATCAAAGATCAACTCAAGCCATCAACAAATTGCATCAGGACAGTTTAATTCAAATGGGACATGCAAGTATCAAACTTAGTCTCATTATTTGATACATTAAGTATCCTCACCCCTTTCTAAAAAGGGCTGTCAGAACTAATATGATGGTTTGCTCAGGCTGTTGATCTGCTGAACTTCAAACAATGCTATAACTTCTTGCCTTCCTGTATTCTGCTTCAACCCTCTTTCCCTTGGTAAACTGTATGAATGTATGTATATGTATGTTAGAGTAGTTTAAATGTTTAGTCTAGTTAATAAAGTCTTGTTCATGTCACATGTAAAGTTGTCTGTGTCTCAAGCTCATATCTAAAGTCACTAATCATAGATTTTGACTACTTGCTCTTAATATGTAGTAAGAAAGACATTTCCCATGCCCCGGAAATGTACCTTTCTATTAATTAATTAATTAATAACCAATATTGAGTGTTCACGAGCATTTGGTTGTAATGTTAATGTAGCTACATCAAGTTAACCCGATTAACTGATCCAAATATTCATGATCGATTATAACAAGTTATGATTGATTATTAATATTTCATAGAGCTGATTCGCTACATAGCTCATCTGGTTTCTCTGTGTTTGAGACTCAGCGACAAGAAAAGCGGTCTCTCTCCTACTCAGACAACTACGTATCTGGGGATTGTATGGAATTTGACAGGCACAATTGTCTCCTGCTTGAATCGAGACCATTCAGAACACCCTGAGCAAAGTCAGGCTAGGCCAAGTTTGCACTGTTCTTCAGTATCAACGAATACTGGGTTTATGTACACTCTCAGGGTTTATGTGGCCGCTCTGATGGCTTGCCACGCCTGATTGGCGGTGTACTACTGGGGAAACATCCTTTGCCTGCTCACTTTTGTTCCTGAGGCAATGCGACTGAGGCCTCCCGTTAGAACCAGGATCCCTTTATAGGATTTAGCTATAGACCTTGAAGGTTTGGTTGAGACCCTCTTTGAACCTTTGAACCTCTAGAGTCAGCATTTTACAAGCTTCTGACTCTAAGATGGTTTTCTTATGGCTATTACTTCTTTAAGAAGAATTGGGGATTTGCAGGCTATGTCTGTCTTGCCATCCTTGCCAAGAATGGCAAAAGCGATATCCGCCACCAAACAAACAATGTCTCATTGGGAGAGGGATGCTATTGCCCTGGCCTATGAGGCATGCGGTCAAGCTTCGCCAGTAGGTATAAGAGCTCACTCTACCAGGGGGTCGCTTCCTCTATAGCTTTTTCTGGAGGTGTCCCTCTACAGCATGTTTGTAATGCGGCAGGCTGATCCTTTCCATATACATTCCTAAGATATTTTAGTTTGCATGTTCATGCCTCTCTGGGCTCTTACGTCCTTGAGTCAACATCACAAGCTCATGTCTGAGACTTCTTGCATTCTTGTGAGCACACTACGGCATGGGTATTCTCGTTCCCAAAGCGCTAAGTCAGCGCAGCATCAAAATGTAGCTTTTTGACAGGGAACATCTCGGGTTACTTAACTGTAACCCCTGTTCCCTGATAAAAGTGGAACGAGATGCTGCGCTTCATTGCCACATTGGGATGCCCCAGGACTGCTCTTCAGACAAAATACCTGACGATGCACCTGTGACGCATCTATTTTTAGCCCAGCTACAGGTCCATCCAATGATGTCACCAGCAGAGGCTATAAATTCTGCTCAATTTCATTGACATGTTGCACAAATTTTCACAGCTAATCACACCCAAAGTTGTTCCCAAAGCGCCAAGTCAGTGCAGCATCTCGTTCCTCTTTTATCAGGGAACTCAAGACATTCCCTGAAAAAGCGGAACGAGATGCTGTGCTTCATTGCCGCATTGGGATGCCCCAGGACTGCTCTTCAGACAAAAATACCTGACAATGCACCTGTGGCACATCTATTTATAGTCCCTGGTACCGGCGCATCCTTATGATGTCACCAGCAGAGGCATATCAATTCCATTCAATTTAATTGACGTGTTGCACACATATTCACAGCTGGTCACTCCTAAAAGACGTTCCCAAAGTGCAAAATCAAGCGCAGCATCTTGTTTTGCTTTTTCAGGGAACAAGGGTTACAGTTACGTAACCTGAGACGTATATTCTTATTCTATGATTAAGAAAGTTCTAAATAATATGAAATAACACTATGAGAATTTTCATCTAAATTGCGGCCTGAAACGTACATTTCGTTCTCTGATCAGGGATGAGTTATTTCATATTCACAAGCTTACTCTGTCCCATTCACACCCCACCATTGAGAAGCACCTATTCAGTTACAGTGCAATAACAATGCCAAGCCAAGTGTGAACCGCATCATGGGTAAGTGGGTAAAGAGCCACTGCAGCCCTCTGTGTTAGTGACACTTCTGCTAAAGCTCCATCACATCAGTCAGAACTGAGATAATGAAAGTCTGAAGGAGGAGGATGGAAGTGATGCTGGCTTTTAGTTCTGAAGCAGCCACCAAGTGCATTCATCATGGGCTGTATTCTCTTTCTTTCTCTGCCTCTCTCTCTCTCTCTCTCTCTCTCTCTCTCTCTCTGTCCATCTATTCACTGATAATTTGTTATCTGCTTGTAAGACACTATGAAGCATTTCTTTCAAAGATTTTGCAAGTTTGAGATAGATAAGAGCTAGAAAGAACAGAATATTTATGATATCACAATATGAACGGATAATCGTTATTTGGTTAACCATTTGACGTGCCTGTATTCAAATTCCTAAATCACTCTTCGGCACATGCAATATAGGTTTTCAAAACAAGTTATGGGCTGTTGACACATGTGTTTGTGTAACTGAACTGTTTTAGATTGTTTTTCTATATAAACATGCGCTGGATGGACTTAGACCATCGCGCCGCATCTCTCTGTTTTTTTGTTTTTTTTAGCATCTTGCGCAGGACTGTCGCATTTTTTGAGATTTCGGTCTTTCCCCATTCAAGTAGATTGGAGCTGCACTTGTATGCCGCTTAAGAATAGCTGGCCGATAGCATTCCCTGAATGGCTGTATGTGGACTGACTTGCTAGGTATACTTTGACCAAACCCATATTACTGAATTTTTTTGTGTGGAATACAAAATGAAATGGAAGAATATTAGCCTCAGTCACCATTCACTTTCATTTAATGGCATTGTATGAAAGTGTAAGGTGACTGAAGCAAACATTTTTCCTAATATCGCCTTTTGTGTTTCATAGAAGAAAGTCATGCAGATTTAGAATGAGAGGGTAAATAATTGAATCTATTACAGTAATTACAGTCTTTGGAGTTCGAACTGATGTTTGCTTTTATTTCAAGTCCATTTTTGAAGTACTTGATTTATGATATTCTGAGTTACTGTTGATTGGCAAAGTTGAAGAATTAATGGCAAATATTATAAAAAAAAAGCCATACATTTCAAGTCTAGCTTCTCTAAATACTGGTTTTGAGATATTGCTTTGTGGCTGTATTTGTTCCTGCAATAATGCTCAATAATCTACTCGTAACAGGTGATGTTTACAGTAATATCAAGATTTTGCTTGCAGGCATTAAAATGAAATATTTTTTAAAAACTGACAGATTGACCATTGGATGTGTGGAAAGAAAGACAATATGGCTGGCAGACCAAGATTTTCCAAATTAATATTTATATAATGAATATCAATAGTAAGACAACAACTCCATCAAAACAGGCAACTCCTACAGAATTGAAAGTAAACAGTGCCCTCTCTGGTAGTTTTGGGTACTTCATGCAGTTACATTTTGTCTTTGTGTTTCCCAAGATTATATTATTTTACAGTATATATTTAAACGAAATATGTTTAATAAAGAATTCCCTATTGTAAGCAGTGGAATTTTAACATGTACAATGAATTTATTGAAACAGAAGATGGCTTTACTTTTGAAGACAAGACAAAATTATGTTTATAAGCCCAGTACAGTGCAGATAAAACTGTGCCATCACATATTCTGAACATGAGGTAGCATGAGGGATTTAAAGATGAAAAAAAGTTGTCAAACACATTCCATAATTAGAAAAAAAAAAATACAATGTTAAACATCACAAATGATTAACATCCAATGTGTGTAAATAAGAATGCAAGTACAAAATTGACAAGACAGTAAAATCTTTCTAGCGAGATATCTCTCTCTCTCCCTCGCTCTCTCTCTCTCTCTCTCTCTCTGTGTGTGTGTGTGTGTGTGTGTGTGTGTGTGCTCTGCAGTGCGACTAATAAATTATTTGATAGAGACACTTCAACGCACATGCATAGGAGGGTGGGGAAATTATCATCCCATTAATATTTTAACATATAAGGAAAAAGAAGAGGAAGCGCAAGATGACTATTCTGAAAAGATGACGGCGAATCTCTGTAACACTTTTTTAATGCTGATCTCAAAGTATTATCCCTCACTTTCAGTGAGAATGTCTTATTAACTGAGCCCCTTTTAATCTTAAACTAAATACATGGGAAACTAAGAGAAAAGTGTTGTTACTTCATGACATATAGGCCAATTAGCACTGCTTGGGTATTTATGTTGTTGTCGGTGTTGCTGAAAAAATGAACTCCATAATATAATTGTGTTTTATTGTTGTGGATGTGTCTGCCACAGTTTATTTTAAATGAATAACTCTCTCTCTCTCTCTCTCTCTCTCTCTCTCTCTCTCTCTCTCTCTCTCTCTCTCTCTCTCTCTCTCACACACACACACACACACACAGTATATACAGGCTCCTTCTTTTGCTCTGTCTGTGTGTGTGTGTGTGTGTGTGTGTGTGTGTGTGTGTGTGTGTGTGTGTGTGTGTGTGTGTGTGTGTGTGTGGCTGTGGAGTTAGTACTTCATAACACAGATTGTTAAGAGAAAACATTTTAACATTGAAAGATTACACACTGCAGCATTACAGTTTTTTTTTTTTTTTTCACTATATATTTCAGTCTGGTTACTTCAGAAATGCACATTTGCCATCATTCTGTTTTGAATGTGTTTTTAAATTATGTGGAAACAGTGTGTTAGCATTTGAAAATGTGCTGTACATAACCCTTGCAGGTGGTGGAGTATGAATGAGAAAAGATTTTTTGGTGAATGTAGTCATTGAAAGCATTTTGTGTGAAAGCAATGAAAAATGTTTCACAGTTTGATCCACATACACGTCCGTTTCACTGACTGTGTTAAGATTTTTGACAACGTGACTACAGTTTTGACCAATGCATGTTAGCAATTGAAAAAAACTGTAAGTGAAAGAATATAGGAATGGGGAACAAGTCCTGAAGAGCACATGTGAGCTCAACACATGAGCCAAATGTGTCATAGAAGTACCACAAAATAACATGGTTTACTTGAGAAATTGCATTTTCATGTCATGATTGCTTTTTATGGCACTATCTGTAATGTTTAGGTTAAAGGTAAAGGTTAGGGAGGTAGGTTTTGTTGATTTAAAACTTGTTGAGCATTAACCCTCAAATTGTAATCTGTTTGGGAGGCCTTTGAACTGCTATGTAATGAACCACATAAAATCATTTTACAAAAATGTTGCCACAGTGTTGTAATTTTCATGAGATCAGGCTGTATGCTTCATTCAATATTTTTATAAACTTTGTCTCAGATGTGTCCCTTTAAAATTCCTAAAAAACTTTTCTGCAGTTATTCAAACAGTCAGATAGTCCCGCCCCCAACTCTTGCCATTGAACACATGAGTACAATGTGCAGAGGTAGGTAGGTACGTAGTTAGACAGGCAGGTCGGCCAGCCAATCATTACATTCGGGCCAAATTAAATGATTGGACAGGCCTTTTACAGTCCTGTGACTGCCACTTTTTTTTTTTTTCATCAGAGATCTTATTTTATTGATTGCGTCAGGATGCAAAGAGACTTTCAACCAGTATAACACAAAATGCTTCTGGTATAAACTGCATACTCTAGCTTCAATAAAAACTGTTGAGACAACTGACATACAATACGTGTGATTGATATCATTAGGTCTTGAAATAATTAAATGATAAATGTTGAGTTCATGTTGAAACCTCTGACTTCTGATCTGAGACATTGTTGCGATCTTTTCTGAAACTCTAGTGGAGACACGTGTGAGATTACTAAATTCGTTTTTTTTCTCTTCATAATTCCCCATACACTGTCAGTTAAATCTCATTGCAGTCTAGTAACTTTAGATATAACAAAGGGACCTCATTTATGCTTTTTTCTTTCCTATATGGACTGAAAAGGACTGAATGATATTGACATTCTTCTTGAGAGCATCTGGACATTGTATGCTCGATGTTGGCCAAGAGGTGCCAAGAGGACAGAGATTGACCCCACCTCCACCTCCTATCACCCTCTCTTTCCTCTTTTCTGTTGTTGATTTACTTACTGTGGGCTCTTTCTCCTTCATTCCACTGTCATTGGGGACAGATTAGATGGGTTTCGGATTGAACATCGTATATGAGCAAGTCAATCAATCATGGATGTTTTTTTAGGGTTTTTTTCTCGCTACTGCCATCTGTTGTAGTCTTTCAAAGAGACACCCTCTCTTCTGTTTTGTGCCACACCCTTATTTTTAATATCATATCCCCTTTCCACGCTGGGATTGCAGATGGCCTCACAATCAGTTTTGTTTACATTAACTGCATATTTTTACCATACAATTCTTATTAAATCATGAACAACTATATGACATTAGAAATGTATGATACTCCAGCTTTGATATTCAGCCTTTGTTTTATAATATAAATGTTACTGCGAGAGTTATTTCTTCATTTATGTCAACATATCAAAACATCAAAGCGATAGTTATGAAAATGAAACTGTTATTAAAGACGAACATACCTATTCAATGATGTAAACTCCCATTGATTTGCCTCATTCCATGAATGCAATCCACTTGAGATCAGTAAAAGACACTGTTATAACAACTCCATTATGGTTGGAAGTGATATATATGCACTAGATAATGTGTGATTTGTTATGTTTACATTCTACATTCATGCTGCTAAAGCTAATAGCTAAAGCTATACGTTGCCATAACCACATTAAATGTTCTTGAAAACGTTTCATACAACTCAAAAGTTTTAAAATTGTCATCATCAAATTTGAAATAGAACATTATTAGACTTGTGGCCATAGCTCCATTGTGTTTATATGGATATACCAGGTCAGTGTTATAAATTATTTAATATAAATTTGTTTTGGAAAAAAAAAAATATTTTCTAATTATAATTCTTCATGACTTTTATTAATTGATATTTGAGCAACACACTTTCAAGTGTGTGGAGTGATAAACTACAGCCATTGTATTTTGAATATGTCCTTTTTAGGCTTGTGTTCAAAACAAGGGGGCACAAGGCAATAGTAAATACTGTAAATCTTAATTTTTGCTTCTGTACTTTATGCATATTTAGGGGCCAAGTACTGAAGATGCATAAGCACCAATTGTATCTGTTAGTTTTCTTATTATTATTATTTTTATTATTATTGATTTATGTTTTCTGGCTGGGAGTCTGTGGCAGCCCCTAGAACCTTATGTTAACACGTTAAATAAAGAGGTGCTGAAAATTCCTGTTATTCTGTTGGCAATTTTAGCATTGGTCTATCAGGTCATGTCAATACTAATCCATTTAAGTTTGAAATGTCTGTTATTCAAAGTATGCAGCAATGGAGAGTGGTTTAAAACCTCCATTTACAGTGGAAGAAAGTGCCATTCTGCACATCCTGATTTTACCGAGTGAGACGCTTTCCTGTGTCAACAGGGGAGGTGCTTAAGATAATATGTATCAACTTATCAGAGCTGACTATGTGACATCATCCTGTTTCTGCTGAATGTGCACCTTTTCTGAGTTCCAACAGACTTGGAATATCTGAAATCATTCAACTGCTTCTTATTTATGTGAAAGATCATCTTAAAATCAAGCCAATTCATCTAGAATGCACATGCAAAATTTAATGTATTGCTGTAGCTATTACCTTATCTTTGCATATGTCCTTCATTGTTTGTCATAATCTGATATTTTATGACCATTTTATAAATGTGATTAAAGAAGATGACACAAGTTAAGAGTGAATTGTTCTTGGCAATGTTAATTGTTCAGATAGAAAGACAAGACGGGCACTGAAAAAATACCTCAATCATATGATTTCACTCAATTAATTGAGGGTCCAACATGGATTACTGCTACTTCACAAACTTTAATAGACCTAATTTTGACTAATAAATCAGACAGAATTATAAAAACTTTGAACCTGTTGACAGGTCTATCAGATCACAATATGACACTCATCTCTAGAAACTGGAAGGAACACTTTGAAGAACTCCTAAATCCCAACACGCCCTCTATGGTAGAGGCAGAGCCGGAGGATGATGGGGGATCAGATTCTATTTCCCTGGGGGAGGTCACTGAGGTAGTCAAACAACTCCGCAGTGGCAAAGCCCCGGGGATTGATGAGATCCGACCAGAAATGCTGAAAGCTTTGGATGTGGAGGGGGTGTCATGGATGACACGCCTCTTCAACATTGCGTGGAAATCTGGGACAGTGCCTAAGGAGTGGCAGAACGGGGTGGTGGTTCCCCTCTTCAAAAGGGGGATCAGAGAGTGTGTGCCAACTACAGGGGTATCACACTTCTCAGCCTCCCTGGTAAAGTTTACTCCAAGGTGCTGGAGAGGAGGGTTCGGCCGATTGTCGAACCTCGGATTGAAGAGGAACAATGCGGTTTTCGTCCTGGCCGTGGAACGACGGACCAGATCTTTACTCGCGCAAGGATCCTGGAGGGGGCCTGGGAGTATGCCCATCCGGTCTACATGTGTTTTGTGGATCTGGAGAAGGCGTATGACCGGGTCCCCCGGGAGATACTGTGGGAGGTGCTGCTGGAGTACGGGGTGGGGGATCCCTTCTTAGGGCGATCCAATCCCTGTACGTCCAAAGCGAGAGCTGTGTCCGGGTCCTCGGCACGAAGTCGAGTTCATTCCATGTGGGGGTTGGTCTCCGCCAAGGCTGCGCTTTGTCACCAATCCTGTTTGTGATATTCATGGACAGGATATCGAGGCGTAGTCGGGTGGGGAAGGTGTCGCGGTTCGGTGGGCTGGGGATCTCATCGCTGCTTTTTGCAGATGATGTTGTCTTCATGTCATCATCGGTCCGTGACCTTCAGCTCTCACTGGATCGCTTGGCAGTCGAGTGTGAAGCAGCTGGGATGAGGATTAGCACCTCTAAATCTGAGGCCATGGTTCTCAGCAGGAAACCGATGGAGTGCGTACTCCAGGTAGGGAATGAGGTTTTGCCCCAAGTGAAGGAGTTCAAGTACCTCGGGGTCTTGTTCACGGGACAATGGAGCGGGAGGTTGGCCGGAGAATCGGGGCAGCGGGGGCGGTATTGCACTCGCTCTATCGCACCGTTGTCACGAAAAGAGAGCTGAGCCGAAAGGCAAAGCTCTCGATCTACCGGTCAATTTTTGTTCCTACCCTCACCTATGGTCATGAAGGTTGGGTCATGACCGAAAGAACTAGGTCGCGAGTACAAGCGGCCGAAATGGGCTTCCTCAGAAGGGTGGCGGGCTTCTCCCTTAGATATAGGGTGAGGAGCTCAGTCATCCGTGAGGAGCTCGGAGTAGAGCCGCTGCTCCTTTGCGTTGAAAGGAGTCAGTTGAGGTGGTTTGGGCATCTGGTAAGGATGCCCCCTGGCCGCCTCCCTAGGGAGGTGTTTCAGGCACGTCCAGCTGGAAGGAGGCCTCGGGGAAGACCCAGGACTAGGTGGAGAGATTACATCTCCACACTGGCCTGGGAACGCCTCGGGGTCCCCCAGTCAGAGTTGGTTAATGTGGCTCGGGATAGGGAAGTTTGGGGCCCCCTGCTGGAGCAGCTGCCCCCGCGACCCGACTTCGGATAAGCGGTTGAAGATGGATGGATGGATGGATCTCTAGAAACTGTACTAAAAATAGGTTTATTTTGCATACTAATAAGCATAAATACTAATATAGAATACCAAAATAAAAAGACGTGAGTGTGTTTGTAGAAGAGCCCAGACAAACTGACTGGGCACCCCTCTTATCTACTGATAATTTAGAAATTGCACATCAATCTCTTATAGATAAAATAAACAGTATAAAGAGTAAATATGTAAAAGAAGTTGGAAACAGTCATAGAAAGCACAATCTACCTTGGATGAATTACCATATATGGAGTCTTATGAAAAAGCGAGATTTTGCTTTAAAATCAGCTTTAAAATCTGGATTACGACTGGACAGTCTTGTTTTTAATAACCTACTAAATAAGGTAAGGCATAAGGCAAGCCAAGGCACAATTTTTTATATTAAAATTTTAAATAATGCTAAAGGCAATAGTAAAATATTATGGCCATCCATGAATGAATTGACAAAAGAAAGATTTCACATTATGTAATAGATGCCTAGAATTAAACTTTCAAGGAAGAATAATTGATATGTCAGATGAAATTGCAGACATTTTTAATAACTATTTTGTTGACTCAGATCAAAGTTTGTCTGATAACCTCGGAATGAGAATGAAGCAAATTACTCTTCCAAACCCAGCACATCCTGTATTTCACTTAACAACAGTTACTGAGAATACAATTTATAACATCATAAGATCCTTTAAACACTCTAATGCCAAAGACATTAATGGATTATTTTTATAATAAAGATACATTTTTAGCTCCTATCACCCATCTTGTAAATCTCTCAAGCAATGTATATTTTCAAATAGCTGGAAAACAGGGGTAATCACCCCAGTTGTCAATGAAGGTGAACCAAACAATGTTGTCAACTATAGGCCTATTTCAGTCATGTCAGTAGTTTCCAAGATAGTAGAAAAGACAGTAACAGAGCAACTTACAAATTTTCTTAATATACAAACCAATTTATTGTTTCCCATACTATTCGGGTTTAGCAAACATCATTCAAAGTAATCTTCTGTTTGTTATATTATTGAGTTATATTATTGAGCCAGTAAGGTTAAAATTAGACAGGAAGTTGTAGGTGCCGTGTTCCTTGATCTACAGTACGTAAGGCATTTGACATGCTGAACCATAATATACTTTTATCTAAACTATAACTCTTTAATCTGTCAGCTGATACAATAAAATGGATTGAATTGTATTTGACTACGAGAAACAGTGCTCTCGGGTTGAAACAAATATATCCACCTTAAGAGATTGTTCCACTGGGGTCCCTCAGGGGTCTACACTTGGACCCCTACTCTTCAGTTTGTACTTGAACGAGCTTCCACATGTCTGTCCGGATGTACAAACTCAAATGTATGTAGATGATACTGTGATTTATGTACATGCCAAAACGTCTGATTGAATGTGCGCCCTTTTTGTGTTCCAACAGACTGCAATCAACATCTGAAATAATTCAAATGATGAAGGTAAGGACATTTATTTTAAATATTTACTTACATGTTGCTTTGGAGCATAAACTATTTAAATGTTACCATAACATAATGAATAAATAGATTATTAGCAAACATGCTCACATGTACAGATTTTGCCAACTTGCTGTCACCCAATGCTAGCATGCTTAATGTCATTTGATAGGTATGTTACATTGTTCTTTTGTCTAATAGCCATAACTATTTTCATGAAGGTAAAGTTAAGATCAAATTAAACTGGATATCCTTTTGTTTGCTTGTTAGTCTATATGTCTGCAACAGCTAAACCTAAGATATGTTGACATAGGGACACCATTATTTGTTTTTTCATCTCAGGACAAAGTACATTTGATTTAGAATGTCTAACTATGTTATGTTTCATATTTTATATTTTTGTTTATTTTGTTCTTCCACTATTACAATTGATTATACCATGGTTTACGTCTTTTATGTGGTTAAATGTGAAGCACTCAGCAGCATTGGGTGCAACCAATGACAGGACGCAACATCCAGCAATGCTTCAGGCTGTCTGTACTGGATCACAAGGTAACATTATAAACAGGTCCAAACGTAGGACAGGTGCAGCATGAAATAGAATATTTATTGTATGCATTCCGCAATGCAACACGTTTCAGTGGAAGCTTCAATGATTACAATGGTGTTTTATTGCTTTTTACGCAACGCAACATTGTGTCCGGTGTTGACATGTTGTCAGGAACATGTGGCATTATTGTCTTAGGGACATCATGCAGTTGTGTTGTGTTATTCAGTTGTGTTGACCTAGGGACATCATACAGTTGTGTTGTATTATTCAGTTGTGTTGACCTAGGGACATCATACAGTTGTGTTGATTTATTCAGTTATGTTGACATGGGGACATCGTACAGTTGTGTTGTGTTATTTAGTTATGTTGACATGGGGACATCATACAGTTGTGTTGATTTATTCAGTTATGTTGACATGGGGACATCGTACAGTTGTGTTGATTTATTCAGTTATGTTGACATGGGGACATCATACAGTTGTGTTGATTTATTCAGTTATGTTGACATGGGGACATCGTACAGTTGTGTTGATTTATTCAGTTATGTTGACATGGGGACATCATACAGTTGTGTTTATTTATTCAGTTATGTTGACATGGGGACATCATACAGTTGTGTTGATTTATTCAGTTATGTTGACATGGGGACATCATACAGTTGTGTTGATTTATTCAGTTATGTTGACATGGGGACATCGTACAGTTGTGTTGTGTTTTTTAGTTATGTTGACATGGGGACATCATACAGTTGTGTTGTGTTATTCAGTTATGTTGACCAGGGGACATCATAGAGTTGTGTTGTGTTATTCAGTTATGTTGACATGGGGACATCATACAGTTATGTTGTGTTATTCAGTTATGTTGACATGGGGACATCATACAGTTGTGTTGTGTTATTCAGTTATGTTGACCAGGGGACATCATAGAGTTGTGTTGTGTTATTCAGTTATGTTGACATGGGGACATCATAGAGTTGTGTTGTGTTATTCAGTTATGTTGACATGGGGACATCATACAGTTATGTTGTGTTATTCAGTTATGTTGACCAGGGGACATCATAGAGTTGTGTTGTGTTATTCAGTTATGTTGACCAGGGGACATCATAGAGTCGTGTTGTGTTATTCAGTTGTGTTGACCAGGGGACATCATGCAGTTGTGATGTGTTATTAAGTTTTGTTGACCTAGGGACATTTTGTGTGGTGTTGTTTATTTATTTTAACCTATGGACATTGTAGAGTTGTGTTGTGTTGACCTGTTGTGTTATCCAGTTAAGCATATGGTCATGTGGAATTTCCTGTCTGCAAAAAAAACCATTTCTACCACTTTGATTGTTTCAAAAACCTACTTTGTCCACCTTTTTAAGCTATTCATAGGCCGTTTGTTTGATTCACACAAAATGTTGTATGCATTATCTAGAGTGGCTTTTAACAAAAGGTTAAGTCATTTGAAAGATATAAGCAAGCGTGTTTTTAGTGTATGGCCTATAATCTCCAACTGGCCTCTTGCAAGTAGAAAATCGTTAGGTTACATGCTAAATTGTATTATTTCCAGTGCTAGAGGTACTATGACAGTACAACTGAGATCAGAGATGTTAAAATTTCACCAAAACAATTTAGCACAGGATCAGTTCTGTCAAGTGGTCATACACATGAAAATTGCTGTTTGTGGCTGTTTTTTAAGGTCTAGTTTATACAATATATCTATTGACAACTTTGTATAAAACATGCAGTGTCATTAGACAAACATTACAAGACATGAGTTAACATGATTAAACTATTTATTTATTATTATTCTATTTTGTGTCCACTCAGGTGATTTATGATGGACAAGGATATGAGTGAGATTAACGCTTTGAGGAAAGTCTTCCCAGAGTCAGATATTCTGCTGTGTTGGTATCATGTTATGGAATTATGTACATTCCTTATTAATTTTTCATCTGAATATTCTAAAACTTGAACGGTTTACCAACTTTAGGAGACAAGTGACAAGTTATTGAGGTTTGCTACTTTGTCTAGTTTTTGTTTGATTTCTTTGTTTTCAGACCGTAGTCCGTGTGCTCTAGAGTCAGTGGCTCATCTAAAACTGATGTTCGGACAGAAGTAATTTACTTGTTCAAATGGTTGAAGACTTGTTCAGCAGTATGTACAGTCAATTAATCAGTTTTGTTTTCTTGATTGTAACCGTTAACCTAATTAAAAGAAGGATACAAACTAAAAAGCCATTTTATGCCCCAAAATAGAGACATGATTTTGCATCAACTTCTGAACAATTCCTCAAGAGTTTTTAAGATTTCTATGCTAATATTTTAAGGACCATTGGCTGAACATAGGAAACACGTGGTCTGACTTTGGACGATACTACAACCATGCTGACTCACAACTGAGTTTCATGCTGAAACAAACAATCTAATAGAAGTGTAATTTTTGTATAACATATGCAATTTAATTATCACTTAACTATACACAACTGTCATAATGATTTGAATGTAGCAGAATCACAAAAATATGTATTTAGCTTTATGTAGGAATTTAGCTATACAGTTGAAAAAAGACTCTAGAATGGTTGGATGGATAGCATCAGTCTCATATCCCAGGACATGTACCTGTAAGAAATTGCTTCAGAACAAACTGCTGGAGTATCCTACACAGTTTTGTAGCATCTGGACCAATCAGACACACAATTATTCATTATTTAATGAATAAGCCAACATATGTCTCAAGACTGGAACAAGCCAAGGTACAAGTAGGGCCAAGCAGACTCCATTATATCTGCTCCCCCACTGATCATTATCAAGCCTTTACACTGTCTTTGCTGACACTGGATGAGCAAATAGTGTCCCCACAGTGACATTCTAAGCGGGGGGAGTTTAGCTGCATGCTAAAGTAAAGAATGCAGAAAGATTGATTCACTCCTTTCCCCCATAGAAAATGGTTATAAACCCCAGAACACAGACTTTTCTTCATTCAGTGAACATGTATATCCCCAGGACATTGTGTATAGGATCATTACTGTCTTGTATAGTGTCTTTTATATTTACTGTATACTGTTTTTATGCATGCCTTATGACAGAACTTCCAGATAATGTACAATTAGTTCTCCCATGTTTCCTATCAAATGAATCCTTGTGTGACACACTTGATTTCCTGCTTGGAAATTCATTGGTCAAGCCAAACTTGAGAGGAGGGATCTCCAACAGAAGTTAAAAGACACGTCCCAGTATCAGTAGGTGGAGTAGATTAATATAGCACACTCAGTATCTTTCCCCCGACTCTGTTCCCTCAGCTGCTATTTGTGTGGGACCGGGACCATCCGGTCCGAGGTTGCAGGCCGGCAAACCTCAACACCTCTGTGCAACTACCTCGACCATAAATTAAATGAACAAAAGAGTTCATCCTAATTTCTTCATTCAATGCATTTCATGTTTAGTATGTAAAAATGTGTTTGTGTGTGAAGAAAAATCTGATGACAATGAATAACATGTATCTTGTACCATTCTCAAGATAGAAAAGCTCATGATTAAATATGCACTATTTCTGAGCAGGACATTTTTAAGAGTCTGAAACAAAGGACAATATCTCAACTGTTGTAAAAGACAGCCTAGTTGACAAGTTACTTCTGATTGGTGCAGGACACCTTTGGGGGATGCGGCCAATCTCAGTTCAAATTGTTCCAAATAGGAAGAACTCTGGTCTCTCTTACCCTCTCTTCATCTTGCTCTTCAGTTGATATCTGCTCTCTGAACACTCTTCCTCCCATGTGAGATCCAAGGGAACTCGGGACTCGACGTTCCATGAAGGAGTGTGAAGGTGTCACTTCACAGCTAAAATCATAATCTCATACAGACAAAAAATTTTATTAGACAAAGAGATCAAAACATTGACGGAACAAACTTTCAACCAAGAACCATGCAACAAAAAGGACACCAGGACATGCAAGTAACAACTCCAATATTGTGCTCAAAGTGCTGGTGAATTGATTAAATATTTTTTTTCGGTAATCAGATAGCAAATCGATGTAGACTCAAAGAAGGATTAAATGGTTCTTAAGGCATTGTCGATAGACTCCATAGAGTTCATCTTCACTGTACTGATCAGTTATTTCACATTCTGTCACTACTCACCAACCTGTCACATGTATATGTGTTAGATTAGATTTATGTTTAGGAAAGTAATAAAGTTTGTCTGTATTCAAAGACTGTGGTATATTCAAAGACTGTGGTATATTTTGATAAATAATCTCATCCCTTTTTCTGAAAGATTTAGCTTCAAAGCTGTACATAAATACATGTGATATTATTTTCAATAGGCCATGAGAATAATATCACTCCAATAAGTGAATTAATCATAATTCACTTATTAAAACTAATTGTTTTTGGTAGAAATTGTATTGTGATCTGATACAACTAGACGTTATGTTATGATTTCAATGGTGGAGAATATATTAAAGACAAATAATATAGTTATTTGCCATTTATCTAATTTATAATAGTTCTTGAACTAATTCCCTAAAACATTTCATTACCTAATAAGGTACAACAAGGACAGTTTAATGTAGTCCATAGCTCACATATTTCGAGACCCTAAATTCCCTCCTAAATTTAGCATGCGTGCAAATTACCCTACATACAATGGTGGTAAAATGCATGCAAAATACCCATTTTAACTGATTGAGTCCACATCTCTAAATTATATATGTAATACCCTACAGCAAGTATCGTACCAGTAACTATCTGAACATAGTTTAGTATAAGAGGTAAACCCCTTTGTAACAAAAGGTGCTTTGTAAATTAAGAACTCGATGGTCCTCTTAGATGGTCAAAAATGACTCTTTTCATAACTGCATTTCCCCTATACTGGTCCGGTTTCATTTTATTTTCACTTTTCCCTTTCCCATTTATGAGTGATTTTCTGTGTATGTTTTTGTTTAGATTAGTTATGTGTTCGTATTTTAGTTAAATAAACTTTTGTGTACATTCTTACGAGTTGATTTTAGCCTGCTTGTAAATCAATGTAAATTTAACGATTCAATCTCAGCTCCATGCTAAGAAAGAGTTATTTTTGTGTGGGCATGTAAAATATCCTTTCTGAGAATTGATAAACGATCAATACTGAGTGTTAGTTGGATGGACAGATACATTTATTGTAATATTATTTCAGCTTCCTCAAGTTAATTCTATTAACCAATCCAAATGTTCACAATGAATTATAACGAGTTATGATTTATTATTCATGTTTCCCTTTTAAAGATATTTTGACTGTGGTATATTTTGATAAATAATCTCATCGCAGTTTCTAAAAGATTTAGCTTCAAAGCTATACCTATATGTGTAGTATTATTGTCAAAAAGCCATGCGAATAATATTACTCCAATAAGATAATTAATCATAATTATCTTATTAAAGCTAATTCCTTACAGTAGAAATTGTGAGCTGATACAACGAGACATTGTATTACGATTGTAATCGTGGAGAATTTTATTCAGACAAATAATCTGGTTATTTTTCATTTATCTAAATTAAAAGGGTTGTCAAACACGACTGATTCCATTAGAAATTTCCTTACATAGTAATGTAGATATAGAACTCTTTAATTTCATTCCTAGCTCACACATACTGTTTCCCTTACAAATAATGGTAATGTACATGACACTTTAACCCATGCAGTGTACATATATCATACCAAATTTGCTACTTATATTGGTGTGAGAATTTGGGCACCTTAACTGATTATGGTTTATTTGTGCATTTTGGAACATGCTGACGTTCATATGCATAGATTAAACTGTTTTCATTAGTGTTGACCCAGATCACAAATCAGGGGTGTTGGTTGCTATGGCGATGAAAGTTCAAGGGAAGTCCTAAAGAGACTCTACTGGGGCAACTAACCACACCTGTGCAACCTGCCAACGCCATATTGTCCACACAGCTAAGCTAATAGCATAATACAGCACCGCTAACCTAACCAGTTAGCAAACATTCATTGAAGCCCCTAAATATGCTAGTTTGTTCTTGTGAAAGTTATTGTAGCTGCCCAATGGGAATCCAAGGAAATCTCTGTAAACACCTTGTACTTTTTCTGCTTTAACATCTCAAATTAATGCTCATGTTTGTGTAATTAAGCAAATGCAGCTTTATATAGAAAGCATTTTAAAAGATGACTGAATAAAAACTATTCATAAAGGCAGCCTAGATTTGAAAACATCACCCAACACCCAGTGTAAGTGCACAAAAGAGACAGAAATGAAAGACAATGCTGTTTTAGTTTGTTACAGTTAGTTTATTAATCCAAATACTAAAATGTAGCAATAAACAGGCCTCTTTTCGCACCACAAATGATCATCTGAGCAGCAGTGTGACCACATTACACTGAACCTACATATAGTTGGATTTCAATGTTGTCCTTCATTAGTCAATGAGCATTTTACACCAATACTTATATACACTACCTGGACTTCTAATGACTCTTCTGAACAATCTGAAGTTCTACTGAACATCTATTAAATTAACATTTATTGAAATGTAACAATGCTTTGATTCATGTTCTTTTGTTTTTTTTTTTACATAAACTGACTGATTAAAAATGAAATGATAACATCAACAGCTTGTGGTACAAATGTATGAGTGTGAAGACTGAAAGGTGATTCTTCTCCCAGTTTTTCCCTCAATATGTGCTGGGTAGTATATAGTGAATTCTTGTAATGGTTAAAGGAAAGAAATCAAGAATCTTGTTAATATTCTATAAATTAAAATTTCACTTTGTTGCAGATCCTACAAAATCAAGCAACTTACTTCACAACCTCTGCCTCAGCACTGGGAATATTTCCGCTAACATCAATGTGGACATGTTGCCCAAGCAAGGCTCCCAGCTTCTGATCCGAGTCAGTGGCCTTCCCTTCACAGAGCCATAAATTGGAGCAAATACAAACCCTAATAAGACTTCTTAATATGTTGTTAGACATGTTTTCTGTAATGATCCTTCTCTTAAGTTCATCTTTAGTTACTGTGTACTTTCTTTTGGTGCCTGGAACTGTCAGCATTCCCATAACAGTGTAGTTTCTTCCCTGAGCCATTTTTTTCCTCTTCTCTATGTTTCCTTCCTCACTGCTTTCCCCTTCTCTATCCTTTGCTATGCTTTCTTCATGCTCACTCTCAGCAGCATTTCACTCTTTTTAGCTTTTGTTTTCCTCTGCTCCTCTTCCCTGTACTGCATGGGAAAAATTTAAATGTTTAGTAGCCAATATTACAAGATTAATATAGCACATTTTAAAGGGATAGTTCACCTATCTGTCTTCACTTAATCACAATTGTGTTGTTCCAAACCCGGATGACTTTCTTTCATCTGTGGAACACAAAAGGAGATATTTGCAGAATGTCTAAAAGAAATAATCACATTTTGCCGAAGTAACTGCCTGTTATTGCACAGTTTGACTCATAGATTCAATTCTGGATTAAATCATGTATTTGGAATTTTTATGGATTTTAGAATTTAATCATGAATTAAATTCTATTATTGCATTTGAATGTGCTGCAAACATCCCCAGATGTGTCAATGTAAATTCAAAATGATATGCATATGGCAAATATTTATTTTAAACAAAAACAAAAGTAAAAGTGAAATTTGGATTTAAGGCCTTAACCATATGTGTGTTTTGACAGATGTATTTTTGAAATTCCACTATAGGAGAAATGTCTGATCATACTGAGAGAGGAAACAAAAAATACTGTTTGATATGTCAGAACAGCCTTCTGAGTCAAGTTTGGTGAATGTAGCTTAAATGCTCTAGCAGTCCAAATTTTGTAACGACAGTCTAAAAGATTTTTGACCACATTGAACTCCCTTAAAGAACATTCCTGTTCCAGTATTATACATTCAATTGGTAATCTTTAATATGTTTCCATCATTTAAAAAGTTTTAAATGAAGAGCACTTTTGAAAAATGTTTAAAATAACGCACACTCATATGAGATGACGAATTCAGTCATACTGTATCAGTGGCCTAATAAAAGCTTTTTTATTTTAATTGGAACTGGTCACCTATAGGGGCTGACATTTTGAAATAGCAAAATTAGCCAAAAACTACTCATAGTATCTCTGATACTGTGATGACGCAGGCGAGGAATGAGGATCTAAACGCAGCTTTAATAAAACAAAGAAACTCAGAGTAAAAGGACAGAAAACACAGGGAATCAAGCACAAAGCATCAAACAATACATGCGAAGACTGACAAATAAACAAGAGAAACAAGAACAGGGCAGAGACTTGGGAATGACCTCCGTGGTCGTGAGCACTGGCAGCGACTGGGGAATGACCTCCATGGTCGTGAGCACTAGTCATAGTCACGAGAGCATAGGCCGTGGCAGGCGTGGTGCTGGCCCATTGGCCATGGCAGGTGTGGAACAAGGAGCCGTGGAAGGCGCAAAGGATCAGAAGATGTAGGTTTTGGCACGGGGTTTCCACCAAAATCCACTGTTGCTGACCGTGCCATCAGCAACAGGAACAAGGGACTTCCTGTTGCTGATGGCATGCTGCGTGAGTGTATTTGTTTGTAGCCTGCTTAACATTGCTTATTCTTGTTCACATACATTCGTCTTTTTATCCTTTGTCATTTTACTGCATGCTTTTATGCTTTTCTACTGTTTCATCTGTGTTGCTGCTGGCACCTAGCTCGAGTCTGTGTTTGTAGCCTGCTAGATTTTTTATAGCATCACTTATATATCTGTCTTCAGCCTTTAATACTTAACATCTGCCATTTTTGAGCGTGCATCAGATTTTCCTACACATTATTTTCTTATCGCAATTCAACTACGTGCATTTTCCACGTGCACCTGCTTTCTATTTCTATCACAATTAAACTGCATGCTTTTTCACCGCGCACATTTATTTCTCCTCTGTGTTACACAGATTATTGCATCAGTCTCAAAGCACCGCTTATCAAGAACAAACAACAACAACAAACAATTGTGTGAGGGATTCATATCAGTCTCAAACCCTCACCGCTCAGGAACAACCAACAACAACAAACAACTGCAGTAATTCATGCCATCCGGTCATGTTATTTCTTCCTGCATTGCATGTCAAATGTTTACAATAGCCTCTTCCGTCAGCAGTGAGGGATTCACATGTGAAAAATGTAAGGAGTTATTCAGGCTGACGGAGAAGGGTTATGAGTTAGAGACACGTATCCGAATGCTATTGGAGGTCAGTGAGGAAGAGAAGCCAGTAGATACTGTTTTGGATGCAGGTAGTACAGACAGCAACACATACACTTTGGTTCCGGCTGTAGAGCCCCCGCAGCAGGGCGTTTGGGTGACGTCTCGGCGGCATACTCGTTCAGCAAAGTGACACCACTCTCCCATTCCTGTTAGGGTTTCCAATCGATTCTCCCCACTCAGAGATGCACCCACTGAAAATCATGTCGAAAGAGCCTTTGTTATTGGTGATTCTATTGTAAAGAATGTGGAAATAGAGACTCTAGACACTATTGTTAAATGCATTTCGTGTGCCAGAGCGTCTGACATAAAATTGAATTTACAAGTGCTGGCTAATTCTAAAATTGTTATTCATGTCAGCACTAAAGATGTACGGCTCTGCCAGTCGGAGCTCACTAAAGATAATGTGTGAAGAGGTGTGTAAATTTGCAAAAACGATTACAGACACTGTAATATGCACTGGTCCCCTCCCTGCTCGTCGTGGTGACGAGGTTTATAGTAGATTTGTTTCACTAAATGACTGGATGTCTGAGTAGTGTTTTTGGGGTAGACCTGACCTGGTAAAAAGTGACAGACTCCATCCCTCCAGGAAGCAGACAAACTGGTTAATCTGAACGTCTGCTAGCTGCCTTGAGACATCACACAGGTCACAGAGACTATAACACATATCACCTAGATATCACCTAGATATCTCATAGAGACTGTCAGTTTCCCGAACTACCAAACACAAAACCATCACTAAATCATTTAAAAAAAAAAAAAAAGGTCAAACTTAATCAAAACAATCAAATTAAAGATAAACATCATACTATAAAGATAGGGATACTAAACATTAGATCTCTTTCAATCAAAGCACTAATTATAAATTAAATTATTACAGATTATAGTTTGGAAGCGCACTGTTTGACTGAAACCTGGCTTAACCCGGATGAATATATTAGTTTAAATGAATCTACTCGCCCAGGTTATTGTTATAAACATAAGCCTTATCTGAAGGGTCGAGGAGGAGGCTACAATATACAGTGAAGTTTTTGGTGTTACTCAGAGGACAGGATATAAATGTATGCCATTTGAATTTGAATTTTGCCATTTTTTTAATCAGATCTTGTAGATCTTGTTTTATTCTAGACAGAGCTTTAATTGTTGGTGACTTCGATATTCACATAGATGATGAAAATGTCACATTAGGATTAGCATTTATAGATATTCTCAACTCTCTTGGAGTCAGACAAAATGTCACCGGACCAAACTCATCGCCATAATCATAGACTAGATTTAATTCTGTCACATGGATTTGATTTTGATAATATAGAAATTCTGCAGTAGAGCAATGATATCTCAGATCATTACCTTGTCTCTTGTATGCTGTGATTAGCTAATGGTACTCAATCTACACCATGCTATCATTCAGGTAGAACTATTCTTTCGATCACTAAAGATAACTTTACTAACAATCTTCCAGATCTATCTCATACACTCGGTAAACCCCAAAACCTGGAAGAACATGACGAAATAACTGAAAATATAAATACAGTCATCTCTAGCACTTTTGATAGTATTGCCCCCTTCAATTAAATAACATTAAAGAAATAATTCCTGCACCATGGTACAATGATAACACTCATGCTCTCAAGAAAGTGGAAGAATACAAATCTGGGAAAGTGTGAATGAGTCATTCTGATTGAATTATAAGAGCAGACTGTTGCAATAAAAGGAGGGAAGAAGTGCTTTCAATCATTGTGTTCTTGTTTGCAATGGTTACCTCTAAATAAAGACGTGCAGCCATCATCGCTTTGCATCAAAATGGCCTCAAATGCAAGGAAATTGCAGCAAAGAAAGAACCATTTACTGGATCATCAAGAACTTCAAGGAGAGAGGTTCAACTGCATTGAAGATGGCTTCAGGACGTCCCAGAGTGTCCAGCAAGTGCCAGGACCATCTCCTTCTAAGTTCCATTTATGGAATCATATCACCACCAGTGCAGAGCTTGCTCAATATTGGCAGCAGGTTGGTCTGAGAGCATCTGCACGCACAGAGTGGCGAAGACTTTTGGACAATGGCCTGGTGTCAAGAAAGGGAAGCAAAGAAGCCACCTCTCTCCAAGAAAATCATCAAGGAGAGTTTGAAATTCTGCAGGAAGTACAGGGATTGGACAGCGGAAGACTGGTACAAAGATATTTTCTCTGATGAAGCCTCCTTCCGACTGTTTGGACATCTGGAAAATCGATAGTCAACAGTGAAGAATCCTGAGCCCCTCCATGTGTGGGGTTGCTTTTCATCCAAGGGAGTGGGCTCTCTCACAATTCTGCCCAAAAACTCTGCCATTAATAAAGAATGGTATCAAAACTTCTCCCAACGTTTCAGGAGAAATTTTGTTATGATCCGTGCATTTTCCAGCATGATGGAGCACCATGTAACAAGGCAAGAGGATAATGAAGTGGCTCGGAGATCATTACATTGAAATTTTGTATCCGTGGCCAGGCAACTCTCCGGATCTTAATCCCATACAGAACCTGTGGTCAATCCTAAAAAGGTGAGTGGACAAACAGAAGCCCACAAATTGTGATCAAATCTGAGCACTAATAAGGCAAGAATGGATCGCCATCAGTCAGGATTTGGCCAAGAAGCTGATATCCAGCATGCCAGGGCGAATTGCAGAGGTTAAGAAGAAAAGGGTCTACACTGTAAATATTGTCTCTTTGCATAAATTGAGTTTTTTTGCCAATAAAAACCTTTAAAACTTATGAAACGCTTATCATTGTTTTCCAGTATACCATAGAAACATGTGAAAAAATCATGTCCAAATACTGAAGCAGCAAACTAAATTTATGTCACTGTACATGGCTGTACATCCCTATAATGCAAACCTCCCACATGTGTAATTATCTATTTATTTAAAGTAGGGAATGTTTCCTGTTTCTTGAAAGTCTGAGCGAGTAACCACTAACAACTTCAACAGATCAGCTAAATGTAAACAAGTTCACTGAAACTGAGGTAAGATACAAACAAATTTTTTAGTGTTCGTTCAGAGTTAATTTTTTATTTTTTTTAAAAAAGCACCTTTTCTTGTCACTTGAATAAGAGTGCATGCTCTCTATCTCAAGCCTGTCAGTCAATGATGCTCTATGGCAGTTTGGGCATGCTAAAATGGCCACTTGAACACTTCTGGTGGCTTCACCTCCTGCTGGCAGTTTACCGTTACGTCAGCGATCCAGTTCTACATATATCAGTGTCTTCACCTCTTTGTGACTTTTTGGCTTTCTCATTCTCTCTCTCTCTCTGTCTGTGTCTTTTTATGAAAATGTAGCCTAAAGGTTTTGTGTGTGTGTATAAAGTGAAAGATGGCAGATTATGGAAACTGGTGTCATACAAGTTTTTTCAATGCTAGTGAAATATCAATGAAAGACAGAAACTTGGGAAAGTTGCTCAAAATAATGTTAGGTGAAAATAATTACTGAAAGAACAAAAATGATTAAAAGAACAAGATTAAGTACCTGTCTTTCAGGCAGCTGAGAGAAGTTTCTGGCAGAATATGGGCATATAGCCCCAAAATGTATTTTGAAATGTACTGTAAGCCACACTTAAAAATGTATGGATAACTTTGCATTAGATAAAAAAATATCAAACCAAAGTACTGTATACACTCACTTAGCACTTTATTTGGAACACTTGTACACCTACTTATTCATGAGATTATCTAATCGGTTTAGCGTTTTGCAGAAGTGCAATGAATAAAACCATGCAGAGACAGGTCAGGAGCTTCAGTTAATGTTCACATCAACCATCAGAACGGGGAAAAGTTTTATCTCAATTTCAACCGTGGCATGATTGTTGGTGTCAGACAGGCTGGTTTGAGTATTTCTGTAACTGCTGATCTCCTGGGATTTCACGCACAACAGTCTCTAGAGTTTACTCAGAATGGTGCCAAAAACAACACAATAAAAAAAACATCCAGTGTGTGTCAGTTCTGCGGCCAGTCACACTGTCAAGTCCTCCTCCAGTTCAACATCCAAAAGGACACAAGGACAACTCAATGTTCCAACTCAATCACTTATTTTCATTTCTTTGTCAGTTGATTGGTCTGTTCAACTGGTTAGGTTGTAATGTGATAGGTTGTAAACCTTCAAAACAGAGAACAAACGTTACCATTTTAATTAAACATTTTGTTAAGCATTTTAAATTACTTTCAATGAGTTAAACATTTAATTCCCTTTACATAGAGAAAAATTATTTCATGAATTCAAATTCATTTGTAAATTTTTAACATCTACCAGAAATGTAATATTTTACCATTTTTAAATTTGTACATCCTTCAAATCTTATACTTTTAATTTTCCCAAACACAAATTAAATATTTCTTAGCACAAACCCATTTAACACAAAATCAATGAAGTCAATACTGCAATGCGTTTCTTAAACCATCTACACAGAAGTTAAACATAGCTTCAACATATTTAGCAGTATTTTAAACATCATAAAAGTAAATTAAACATTTCACCGACCATTGGCGTCTTTGGACTGAACCTATGAGTGAACTTGGAGTGTCTTCTCTCTTAAGTTTGCGTGTCTGAATGACTGTGAACCTTCATGTCTCAGCAGGTGCTCTTAATCAAGCACCTGGATTGCTACTGCTGGTGCACTCTGGGAAATGTAGTTCTTTGAGAATCATTTTATAGATTCAGCGCAACACACACCTTGTTGATGAGAGAGGCCAACAGAGAATGGCCAGACTGGTTCGAGCTGACAGAAATGGAACATGTGAGTAATTAATTTACTTACAATTACTTATAAGTAATTCAAGACATGGCTTAAAAGGTAAAGGTAGTTCTGAGAAAAACCTGCATTGTTTGTTTGCAGATTACATATGCTTTACTGTAATATTTTGGTAATGCTTTTTTATTTAATTTTTATTGTGACTCAAGTTTCCAAATACTTTTTGTGGGCTTCTGTTTACCTAATTCGGCCTAGGCTGAATTAAAAGATTACCGATGCCCTAGGAAATACATCATGTTACACAAGAGGAAATATTTGATTAAATTTGCCTGAGAAGGTTTGAAGAAATTGATTCAGTAGAGCTTCACAGATGGGAGCAAGGGCACGCAACAGGGATTTGACAAATGAGTTCCCTATGCCTAAATCTCAAAAGACAGATTCTTGGTGAGCTTAGAAATGTGTGAAAATGTGGTATGATGTAAGGATATTATATTTTTGCCCCTTAGCTCTGCAGTATGATATCCACACATCTCAGCTTCTTTTGTTTTTGACTGACATTCTCTATACTTCCCTTTCAAATAATTGTTATAATGACAGAGGTAAAAGAATGGAAAACTTGATTCATCACAATGCGACTGCTTGAGTGAATCTTCATACTTGCCTCTTCAATGTTTGAACTCATTTATTTATTTAACTCTGATTAAGAGTTAGAAAACAATGAATGGTTTGTTTTGAATGCATGTACAACGGTGGTTTAATATTAATTAAACAGGCTATTGTATCTCTCTTCCTGTCATAGTAAACAGCTTTATTGCCATTTAGAATATTGGCAAAGCATATAAAGTGCTTAATAAATAAACAATATACAAAATAATTAAAATAATGTACTATATTTTCTACATTGTCTAGTTTTTTTTACATAAAGTATATTAAGAAATACTGTAAATTAACTGACTGGGAAAAATAAAAGTAACAGGGTAACTGAAAGAGAGAAAGAAAGAAAGAAAGAAAGAAAGAAAGAAAGAAAGAAAGAAAGAAAGAAAAAAGGAAGACTGGAAATTCATAATAAATGTGGAAAGCGAGCGAAAACGCTCTTGTTCATTACAGCATTTGGGCTTTGGGCTTTTTGGCTGCCGCTGAGAAACTATAACTAGAGCAAAAATGTTCGCTGAACTGCCTTTGATTGCAGTGAATCTCTTTTTTCCCATAAAACATCATTACCTCAGTTCTGACTGATGCAATGAGGTTTGGCTGAAGTGTCACTAGTTAAACAAAGAGCTGAAATGACACTGTAGCCATTCATGATGCAGTTCACACTAGCGACGGCACTGTCATTGTTTTCAAATTGAATTCATTTTTGTCTGGTTCTTAAGAATGGGCAGAGAAGAAGGATATACAACTTGTTGCTCATTATAAAATTGAGTTTTAGGGGTGTCTCACAGCAACACCAAAACAGAAAATACATCCTATTTGAGATTTGAAGACACTGAAGAATTTGATCTCAATTTAAATTTGCACTATAACATACAGCCTTGAGTGGCTTATTGCTTATGCTGAAGTCAATGGTCTGCATCATTTCAACAGTAATTTTGAAATAATATTTTTAAAAGCGGAATTTCTAGTGAATAACTACACTACCCATGACCCTGAGTGGGTAGTCCACCAGTCAGAGAATCACAACATACCAGCCACTGTAAAAGAGCTCACAGTGACCGCCCACTTCCTTGACGCACTGTGAATCACGCTCAGTCGGAAATGAGTCAGTCTCCCTACAATCTCAAACTACTTATATACAGTATTTTTATATATCTAACTATTTTGCAGGGTATTTTTTGTATTATATACTTATAATAAACTTTAAATCAATAGTTTCCTATTTAAAAACCAAAAATAATAATAACTTTTGAGCTAGATACATCACAAGCAGGATTGTAGTTTATCTCCTCAGGAAAGATGTTAAACGTTTTATAGCATGCATGCTTGCTGTGAGGCACATGTTTTACAAAACAATTACATTTATATATTCACATTATTGTTGCTCTTGGAAGCAATAATTGTCTTGATTGGGCCAAATAGGTGTAGAACTCGTATCACTCCAGAGTTAAGCAAAAAACATAAATAAATATATATATATATATATATATATATATATATATATATATATATATATATATATGCACTTTTTTATTCACGCTTAGTAGCGTTGCATAATGAACTTCAACTTATGTGATGTCAAGATTGCACAGCTGGAAGTAAAAATGTCAGTTTCTGCATGCATAGTATGTTAAAATACTAATAACATTGAAAATAGGTTATGTCAAGGATATAGTCAAGGTTTTTTTTGAGCTTCACAGTGAGTTCACAGAATGATCTTTCAATGTGTCTTCAGATTGCACTTTTTTGGAGATGTCACTTGAGATGATGTATGGTTATTTTTTCTTTTTTTACAATTATGTGGTTTGAGTGGCAGGAGTAGTCGTGGCTTATTTCTCGCTTTGACTCCTGCTTATTTATCTGTGAACATAAGTGTCAACTTGGTGAGTCATTGCTGTGGGTTTTTATGCGGAAAAAACGACTGTAATTGATCGTTACTACGCGTGAATCCGACATCCACAGACTGTTTTAGCAACAGTCTCCTTTTGGTTCCTGTGGAGTAAAATCCTCCTTGCAGTTTCTGATATACACAATGACCTTTCCAAAGCCTGTCAATTATAGGAAACCAATTAACATATTGTACTCAGTCCAGTTATTTTCTCCTTCTCACTTGCGCTCGTTCTTCCCGTTTTTGTCTCTCGGGTAACTGTTGGGGAGACTTGAGCTTCACAAATTAGTGGTGTGAGCTAGAGGACTCAATTACCTGGAAAAGGTCTCGTCCATGACACTACAATTCACAGCCCACAGAGGGAAGACGGGAGGGAATCGGGACTGACGCTGGGAGGGAATGGGTGGGAGAAAGGAAGAGACAGAAAGATAAAAAAGGTAAAAAGAAAGATAGATGGATAGGGGCGAGAAAAGCATGTTGGTGATTTCATGTGGAGTGGTTCACTTTGCAGATTTGCCAAAAAATAGAGTGTAACTTCTTGGTTGCTTTCCATGGTGCTGAAATGCTTAACAACTGATGGCTGCTGTCCATGGTGCTGAAACCCTTGTGTCTAGCATGTGCCAGTGTCTGCAATGATTAAAGGGCCATCTGCTCACGGCTGGATGAATTATGACTGAGGGGAAAATCCCTTCTATAATGTTTGATATGCATAATTGGTTCCGTTGTAGCACGTCTCTGCACTTTGGGCAATGTTTGCAATGGATTTTGGATGTCACTCAGTCTGTGTCAGTCTATTAGCTGTTATTTTAAGAACGTATGAGTGCATTGTTGAAGCTTAAATTTGACAGTTAATTCATCTCTCTCTCTGTCTCTCTCTCTCTCGTCTCCAGTAGTTCTCCACTGTATAGTGTTCTCTGCGGTCTACTGTCTCAGTGTCCCCATTTACAAGTGTCATCCTTCATTGTTGTAATAATTGTTTCAGCCCTCTGAGTGTGCCCAGTTCAATATCAATGCTAATGACATCTCCAAAGAAAACTCTTTGTGTGTTGAGTGTTTTATATGTGTAAATGAAAAGGTGTCATTTAGGCAATAAAGGGCTCTTCATTCTCTACATGTGTACATGGTATCACTCGATGTCAACTGCATAACCTTTTCATACATGCTTATATTAAGAGTGATATTACCGTCAGAGATGGCTATTCATTGGGGAACAAAAGCCTATTGATGGTAATGATTCAGTGGTGGAGAAGAATGTTTTCTGTTTTGACACATGTAGTATTTTATTTTAAACTGAATACATTTATTAATTAAGATATTTTTGTTTGTTACCTTTTCCATTTTTGTTTCTATAATTTTTTTTTTTATGATTCATCATTTATTTAGTTGAAAAGCATGTAATAAGCTTTTTAATGCTGGTGTAGGTTTAAAGAGAGATATAGATTTTGTGTTCATGGTTGTGATGTTCACATGAAACCTAATTTGCTAGTTTAAAGGCAAGTTCCATTGTGACAACTTGCCCCATTTAGTATGACAATTTGTTTCACTTTGGGGGCATGTTATCACTAAGGGTTGATGTGTGTTCAATAAACTAAATATTTTTCCTGGGCAAGAATGGTGAACATTTGTAATTAACCTCTTTGGCTTCGCTGTACGCAATGAGACTCTAGACTGTCATTTAAGGGTTAAACTTCTGGCGCACTGAGTCACGTCACACAACAACATAACATTAAGTCTCTAGTTTCCTTTGATATAATGATACAAAAAAGGAATTTAAATCAACTTTAAGCATTAAAATCAAAATTCATATTTTCACGAGTTCATCTAAAAGCTGAAAGTGTTGCTTTGAAAGGCTTTTTTATGGCATTAGGGTAAAAATAAGGTGCATTTAGAACTTTTCTGAGACAGTACAGACAGACAGCACACTATAGGTTAAGTCATTCACTAAATAGGGAGCAAGAAAGCATCCTATAGCTCTCTGAAAAGTTCAGTTTCAGGCTGCAGATGATGTTTGGACCACTTAACATGTTTGGCAGACATTGGAAAATGATAATCAGTACATAGATTCAGAATATATAATGTATAATTTTGTTTTAACATGATTGGCAGCAATTGGGTGATGTTGGCCATTACTTTGAATCAGAATTAATTATGCTAATTTCTGATGTAATGTCTGTAACGTTTCAAAACAATGTATAACCAACACTCCTGGAAACATAATAAACAATTTTGTTAAAAAAATAATAAAAAAATTAAAACATTTTGCTCTAGATTTATTTATTTATTCATTCATTTATTTATTTTTGCTTGTTTATGAGGTGCTACTATTTACAAATCAAAAAGGGAAATGGAAAATGCACACAGCAGTCACACTTGGGTCTCAGGAGGTTAAGGTACTGTTATGACTATGCAGAAACTTTCAAAAGATAAACCCACCCTGACAAATATTTACTGGAGAAAAAAATGTGCCTATATATAATATAAACATTTGACCTTAACAGGTTCCATTTGTCATTTGATTCTAAATTTGACCCTACATTTAGAACAAAATTAAGTGCAAACTTAATGATAAATAAATATTTAGGCTTGAAAATATTCGTAAACTGGTTTTGGGCAAAACTACGTGTATTTGTCTATGGAATGAGACCCAGTGAACCTTACCATCAACACTCTACTTTTTCCACACTCTTTCAGAAGGACAAAAAAATGAGCAAATAATCCACCTTTCACATCTAGTTACTAAATTATTTTTTTGGTGTGTGTTTTAGTAAGCTAGCTCCCTCTTAATGCTCTCTGTTCCTCTAAGTGCTTTCCATTCCATGACACTGATCGATGGAAAACAGTCATAAACTCTCCCACTGGAGGAGTTCTTCACTCATAATGGGACACACCAGGATACCAGTGTTTTTGTGTCATTTTGTCAAACATAAATCTGCTGTTTGTGAATCTGTAATGTAGCATGTCTTGGCTGATGGAAGGCTTTATATAGTTGATTCAGTCACAAAGAGTCATTTTTTTGTCATTAATTATTGTGAAGCTATCAGCAGGTAGACAGACAAAATGAAAAACTCAGACATAATGTTGGAGGTAAATGGAGGTAACACTATAAAAGTGCCAACTTACTATCAGAAAGCTGTTACTTTGTGCACTATAACACTTTCTCAAATCAGAGCTACATACAAAATGAGGTGTTTAGCAGAATGCTAGCATTAGTCACATTCACTTTAATTGCATCTCTTTCCATAACCCTAACATTGTCCCTAACATTCTGCCTATCATCTCCTTTTGTGTTCCACAGAAGAAAGTAAGTCATGGGTTTGGAACAACATGAGGCTGAGTAGATAATGACATACCTTTCATATTTGGATGAACTATCCATTTAAGGATTGCATTCTAATAAATACCAAATAACACTGAATACCACAGATGGGGTCATTAAAGTTACAAACACAAACACTGCTGCTTTGCAATTAATGGTGCATAAACTCTGAATTCCCTCCCACAATAAATAATAGAAAGAAATAAAAACAAGCCAAGGGCCCTTAAAACCTCCAAAGCAAGTCCCAGTGGAAGCTTTGTGTATGAATTGCCCAAATCTTAAGACAGTCAGTGCATCCATTGGTAATTAACTCTGAAGCTGTTTGTGAGAACAGCCCTGTATTTCCACACTCCTTAATTCTCACCGAGGCCTGCTGATGGGTGATTATAGCTCTGTATGGCTGCAGGAGGCCTTGCTCTCTCTCTTTTACTCAGCCTGCAGCAGAGACCAAAACACTCTCTAATCACAGCTCAAGTGGGGAGATGTTTATCTGTGTGTGTCTGACTAGCTGTATTTGCACATTCATGTTTTTTTAAGGGTGGTGTAATTAAAAATAAATATTAATATATATATATATATTATTTTGTAATTTTTTTGATGGTTACATATCTCAGTTTGAACAGACATGACTCCCTTCTTAGTTATCCATACTTAAGATTAGTTATCATTTTCTCTATGTAGTCTTGTTATTCACCTTCATCAAAACTGTCTTTTATTTAGTTAGTATGTAAGTTGGGACAACTTTTTACTTTCTATTTAATTTCTTTCCCTCTCCTAGAACGACGGGTTAGTTAGAGGTGAGTTTGTGTTTACTTTGTTAAAACACAAGCATTGGAAAGAACGTTGAGTTTCAATTGGTATTCTTGAGAACTTCCCTTCTCTGTGCTCAGAGAAAGATAAATGAGTCACACACACACACGCACACACACGCACGCACGCTCACGCACACACACACACACACACACACACACACACACACACACACACACACACACACACACAGGGGGAACAGTTAATTCTGACATCTTTCTATCTTCGGGTTAAGTGCTTTAGTTTTGGGTTTCTAAGTGTATAACATTAAAGAAAAGTTTGAAGTTGGCCACAGAGAAAAGGTCAACAAGAGGTCTCCTACTTTTCCCTTTTCACATTGTCAATTTCTATATTGTAATATTAATTTTTATTTGAAATTCTCTATTGTGATGTTTCCGTAACCAGTGTTGGGTGACATTTAGAAATAAATTGAAAATTCCATTTAAGAATTTGAATTGAGTCTGCAAACAGCATGCATATTTGTAATTTTAAGTTAAATGTAAGTGGAATTCAAATGAAATTACATAAAAATAATTATACATGCTTTGCAGTATGAAGTACCCATTAACATTGCCATAAACACTATTACCACAAACATTAGATGATATTAATAATACATGTTTTAAATTACACCTTTAGTATTAAATTGTATTTATTTATTTGTATATTTATTTATTTTTAAATATTCTATTTCATTTTATGAACCCCCCGCCTTTCGCCCAATGTTAGCTGGGATAGGCTCCAGCCCCCCGCGACCCTGTACACAGGATATGCGGTTGACGATGGATGGATGGATGGATGGATTTTATGAACCATGCTGGAAGAAAACATTCTCTTAATATATATTTATATTTATATATTATAGAAATTGCTTAATATATAATATTTTAATAAAGTTAATAAAGGACATTTTTTAGTGCTATATAGAAATATTATTGTTTATTTTATTTTATGGTTGTATTAATTGGGCTGACACTATAGACTTTAAGTCAATACGTTTAGAAAGAAATATATACTAAATATCAGGAAATAAATAGGAATAAATAGTCAAACTTAATGATTATTAGTAATTAATGTTGTTTGGAATTCCTCTATTGTTTGTTGAAAATTTGTGAATTGCAATTCCATAAATTCAACATTCTGTTATTCAATTTTAACATCCTGTGAGATCAATTCCATTCAAATTGTTCCTCAAGAATTGAAAGGGAAACAATTCTTACATTTTGCCTAACACTGTCAGAAATTCATTTCTGTCAGGGGTTGGATCTTTGTAAGAAAAAAGAACCCACTCAAACCCATTGCTCATTACATATTCTTAATCATTATCAGATGGTAGGCCAGATGGTCTGTGGTTCATTTTGCTAGGTCATTTTTACAGGTGTGCTTTCACATATAAATCATTCATGTTATCGCAGAGAAAAACAACAACAAAAAGCCATTATCATTTCTTTTGAAAATCTTAATAATTTCCATTTTGTACATGATTGAATTTGAGAGCAAACATGCTTTTGTATTCTCTAGGCATGCAGAAACAAATACGACAGAATAAATCTTAACTGTTGACAACTTTTAAAGTTCAAGACAGAATTGTACAGAACAGATTTCCTTTTCCCCCCCGTCCTGAAAAGATGCTCTTCTGGGTTTAAGTGGTTTTCATCTTGTAAGCAGAAGTGAGTAACACACCTCAATCTAAGACAGGGAAACATAAAATAGAAATATGTCAAAGCTTAAGCAAGGAGACCAGATCAGTCATTCACAGAGAATTAATTGCAGGCACTATTTGCATTGTTTTAGCACCCTATACACTATGGAAATTGGGTAACAATGCAAATACAGCCACAAAAATATTGCTAAATGTAATTTGCATGGCACAATTCCAGATCTTACGGGTCAGTTCTAAGTGCTAGGTTGTGGAGGATGTAGCAGAATACCGTAATCTGACATACTGGGACTGTATAGCATCACTACACCACTATGATGCAGGCGCCTAAATCTCCTTATTAAAATGCTTAGGGTGCCAAAGGCCGAAGTTTCGACTACATCATGCATCTGGATATACTGTTTACATATAGCACCTTTAATGTAAGTAAACAGACCTGCTTATACCATCTCATAACACATTCACTATATATAATGCTGTAAACTCTTTATTTACTATCACCTTTTCTAAGACCTCTATCAATACCTATAAAAATGTATGTTATGTTATTAGCTTTAATTTACCTCGGAGCAAATGTAGGTGTCCTTGCTGATGTTGATTTGGGAATGAGGGCTAATAGATAAATCCATTACATGCTCTTCTCAAGATTTACTTAAAGATTTAAAACAAAAATGAAAGAAAAAACTCTGTGTGTATCCTTTATAAGTTCCTTGTGTCCCTAGTAAAATTGATCGAGAAACAATGTTTTTTTTTTACATGTTATGGATGATTTCTATGAAGTCAGCTTCAAACTACACACATTACTCCCGTAGACTCTCTTTAGAAAAAAGCAAGCGCTTCTCAGAATAATGGAAATAGTTGCTAATATAGCATTGGTCAGAAATTATTTTAAGGCGGGCCTTAGTGAAAGGTCAATTTTCACCCCCGAACAAAGAGTAGAATCGAGTTTGGAGCCATTTACATCCATTTCTCTCCCTCATATGTCCTCACACCTTCCTGTCCTCCATCCATCCATTAATCACTTCCACTGTCAAACACTTTTCTACCTCCCTACTCTCTTTTACGTGCTCACAAACAATTGTTTGCAGCTCCAGTGTGCCCATGAGAGAGTCTGGGGAGCCATGCATCACTTTTGCTAACACTACTGAAGGCTGTTTCAGGAGACAAACAAGGATGATGGGTAAACCCCAGAGAAACAAAGATATGTTAACTCTGTCTAGATAGACAATGTCAACATTGAGAGAAAAAGATGACTTAAACTTAGTGTTAATGTTTGTTGTTGAAATACTTTCTGATTTGCCAATATACAATATGCAGACACAACTATAAGCAAGTCAATGGCCACGTTTACATGCACCTTCATAATGCGATTATAATGTGATTAACCCTTTCATACATACCATCACACTGATTAATAATTTAATAATAATTGTTAATAATGGTTAATAACTAGGCTGCGTAGAGTATTAAAGCAGGACACTGAATCTGTGATGAAAGAAAGTAGTTCCTCTCATGAGAGCGGAACTGTGCATCGTGATCGCATTACCACCTCAGGTGTGCATTATTTTTAAATAATTCAACGGTCCGTTTTTTTTAAGATTACGAATACCAGTACGAGAGCCCAGGATCGGACATCCCTATAAATATACAACAAGTTGTTCTCTGGTATTTGACACAAGACCCGCATGATTTCAGTCCATGCTGCTGATACAGTAAGTGGTGAGGGATGTTTGTGTAGTGACGGCTGAATGTATCGACAAAGGAACATTTATTGCACATTTTATTAATGTCAGCAAATGCTGCATTATGCTGTGTTGTTATGAATTTTAGAGCGGGTCGGAAACTAATTGCAGGGTTGGTGGATCGATTCCCAGCCCACATGACTCCACATGCCGAAGTGTCCTTGGGTAAGACACTGAACCCCAAGTTGCAGCTCTGCCACTATTGGTGTGTGAATGTGTGTGTGAATGGGTGAACGGGACACAGTGTAAAGCGCTTTGGTAACTTCTAAGGTGGAAAAAAGGCGCTATATTAGTGCAGACCATTTACCATCACATGCAGGCTAACACTTATAAACATTACATTGTATAAGTTTAAAATTAAGTCATATTAAAGCAAGCAAGTCTCTCACTGACATATGATGTCGGATTACAGGCTCGCATTCTGCACGGAGATCTGCAGGTGCACTCGTTATAATACTGAAGAGCTAACTAAGACAGTGCATCCAGTTTAGTCGAAAATTACTCTTATTACGTGGCTCTTTTAATAAATCATAAAAAATATGTTAAAACACTGAGCACATTTTCAGGTTTCCTAACAAATCAGTTTTATGCTGTTATTAGCACAGATATTACACACCTTACCTCTACTTAATGACATACAATGGTTTGTGCCAGAACTGCAGTTTATGCGAATGAGACTTACTTTTATAATGATTAAATACCGTTGAGTGTTGACATGTATTACTGGTTTGAGCAAGCTAATTAGAGATCTCCATTTCCAGCGACAGTGTTTGATAATTCTAAATCAAAATACCTGATTTGAATGTCAAATTGATTAATTAAGACACAGGCCTATAATGAATCACTTTACATGCAGTTTCATCCTGTTGACAACACAGCTGCCATAGATTCTTATCATCCATGAGAGCCCATTAATTAATGTACAGTACACTTACTGTAGTTTATACTGTATCAATCAATTTTAAATTATAACCATTTCTCTAAAGTCATAGCTTACTGTAACATAACCCATACCAATGATAATGGAAATCAATGCTACTTGTATGTTCAGAACAGCATAATACCTTACTCTTACTGTTGCTCCAGTATGTAGAATGTATACTGTGCACAGTATGTGAATATTTTATGTATACACGGAGAACCCAGATGACCTACTATATTTGCCAAAATGTGCAGTATACAACAGAGTTTACTGCATGCACTATGTCTTTTCATCAAAACAGAGAAAAACTGAAGTCTCACAGTTAAATGCTCTTGACTTGACCTTTCATTTCCAGTGTGATGAATGAACTGGAAGAATCAGGATTTTTTTTTTTTTTTTTTTTTGGCTTATTAGCTGATCGGACTTCCAAATGATTTGATATTCTGACATTTTTTAAAAACAAAAAAAAAACTTTTATTTACAAGTTGAAAGCACTTGCTGAAATAAATGTGCAACATTATGAGGTCATGTGAAATCAATGCATACTACTGTTTAACCTCTTCAACTCTGCCGGGGGGTCCAAAACGGGGCACTATGTTGTGAAAAAAGTTTATGCTTAAAATGTTCAAGTCTTGAAATAGATAAGTCAGGCATATAAGGTACAGTTTGAAATCTGAACTTTTCATAGGTAACCATCACTTCAGCATTTATGTTACTTTGGCATATGAGACAAGGTCATGTTTCGGTCTGCGGGAGAGGGAGAGTGGTAAGGTTCGTCACCTGGGTTATGATTACTCTAACACCTGTATCTTATTATAGTGATGGTTAAGGGAGACCTGAAATGGCCTTCCAGAGCAGAGATAGAGTACACGGGACGAGCTGGGGGAAAGACCGGAATACAAAGATCCCTGTTTTGAGTTGGCTATAAGCCGTGTCAGTTAAAATAAAGACTGACTTTAACTCTTCGCTGTCTCCTGACTCCTCCATTGCCCACAAACCTAGAGCATCTACAGTTACATTCAATAACAAAATAAAGCCTTAAAAAATCCTCATCACATATCAGCATGGTTCATGTGGTAGAAATATTAATATGAATATAAAGTCTTTCAAATAGCACGTAAATAGACAAATCATATATCAAATGAGAGTGCTTATTCTCAGAAGGTGACTGTACAGTTTATTTTGTTGCCCTACCACAGTGTAATTGTTTTAAAAAAATAATCAATAATTGAAATAAGATATCTGTAATACATCAAATACTAACATCATATTTATGCACCGATCACTGCTGTAACCCCCAAATAGCACAAAAACATTACATTTGGTTTTACCTTAGGCAGCTGTCTAAAAAAATTTGCAATTTTTTACTTGAGCTTGCTTGTGTGAATAATCCAATGTTATATCTTAGATGTCCAGAACAAAATATGCAGTCCAGCAGGAAAAGCATGCTATTCATCAGAAATATATGCTATCGACTACTGATGAACATTTTTTATACATCATCACAAAGGGGAGGATCTCAGCTTTCTAATGACTTCTAGATTGAGCTAATCCACTCAGAGGCCAAGATATTCAAACAAACAATTGGGGTGGTGCTTGAACTAAAAATTAGACATAATGTCTATGGACAAGCAAATCTGTGAGGGCTCAAATGCGTTAGAGTGCCACCTAAATTTCAGATCGTCAATTTATGACGGAAAACGATAGAGGAATTATTTTAGTACTCTCTGCCATTTAGTGGAATAAAAGTGAATAGAGTGTACAGATCCAGAATTACATGTTTACAAAGTTAGGACAATTTTTTCTTTTTTTTTATTCTATACATCATATGATTGTAAACATAAACAATATTATTTAAGAATAATTTTAGTCTTTTTAATTATTATTTGGGGGAGGGGGTTCTGATAAAAACAAAACCATTTTTTGGTAATTAGTCTACAGTATGTGTAAATGGTGTGCTTATAAATTTGAGTGTGAAAAATTTCAGCCAGCAGCCCAAAATGCCCCAGAGTTGAAGAGGTTAACGCAAATGGAATTCTGCCTACTTTCAATTAAATAATAATAATAAAAATTGTAAGCAGTATACAGTATACTGCATTCAGTAAGTGGGAAGCTAGTATTCTATAACAGACATAGCCCTTTACATTTCTATGGTGTTTCTAAAGTCAGTAACCAATAATAGACTTATCTACACAGAATAATTATAATTAAGCATTTTCCATTATACACTTGTTTTTTTGTATATTCTCAGTGTTCTGACACATTCTTTTTAATATTAGATCTCAGAGTGGACAGCAACACCTGCATAACAGCTGAGGATGCAGAGCATGTACTCTTCCATCAGCCAAGTTAATTGAAATCATCAAATTATAAATCAAGGACCTTCTCAGTAATGAATAAATTTCTATGCAGTTTTATTCCTCTGTCATTTAGGTTGTTAAAATGTCTAATTAAGGATTTTATGGGGAGTTAATGAATTGTTTTCTGTTGAACCCCGGATAATCTCTAAGCAATCAGTCGAGGGGTCACAATAGCACTGTCAAAGGTTAACTCATTCGGAGTGTATGGCCATTATTTTCCTGTATATTTTAATAAACACTCTAGCCAATGATTCATTCCTTTATATTTAGTAACAATAAAAATGAATTATAATGGGATGGACCAGCGTGGACCAACTAATTAATATTGGTAGGTATTCATCTGTAAAGTGTGGTTCTAACACGTACATTTTTGTTTGTTTTTGCTGGACACTGAAAAATTATATTCAACACACTATCACAGCAAAATCTTTAGGAATCATACCTTTTTTCTAAAATTGGCTAATTCATATGATATTGTGCGACTGCACTCGTTTGAATTCCTACGACTTTCACTAAAGCCAATGACGTCGCCGGAAATCATTTCCATCTAATACTCGAAAATTACTTGCTTCTGTCACACACAACAGCTTCCTATCATGTTTACACACTCTACTGATTGGTTAAGATTAGATAAGGTGTTTGGGTAAGGGCATAATATTAATAAGCATGTCCTTAACACCTTGTGATTTGCACATGATGAAGTTGTATGAGTTTATGCAAACAAATTCATACATTTCAAAACTCATTAATTATCTACAACATTTCATGTGATCGGGTTGATAATATTAGCATTTGACAGCGTCTAAAACGTAAAAACCTTTATGTATGCTCAACTTTATAGATGTACGCATAATTCTGAATCCTTTGACGAACATGGGTAGATTTTTAATAAATTATGTCAATTAAATATGTTTAACGGCATCACATTTAATGAATACAATTAACAAAAGTACATAAATTATCTAATGGTTTCATTCTGTTCTGTGTGATTTATAAAGACTGTTTCATGCCATTGTGATAAAACAGACACAAATGAGTAAATGTGTGAAAAAGCGAGTCCTGCTATGGGATTATGTAGTTATGTATTGAACTCTGCCACCTTTGGTGGTACCCTGAAAAAAGTTATGTCAATTCCATTTCTGACCAGACTTTAGAGGATTTGAAAAGTTTTGCATCTCTCTAACTTTGTACATACTGCACATAGAATGGTTTATGATTTTAGATACTTTCAAATACCTGAATACGAAAGAGATCACCTTGAATAGACAACACATATAGCTTGAAAATAAATATAACTCATATTGATTGAAGCAACTGTACAACATCCAGTTTGTCATAGACTCAGCCTTAGATGGCACACCCACAGACCTGCACACAGTCCGTTCTCTTACCGTTTGATGCACATAGCACACAAAACTGGAAAACGCTTTCTCGAACAACTCTGAACAACTCTCAAATCGAATTGGTTAGTACGATGGAACGTCCGCGGATAGCAGAAGTTTTATCAGTCTGCCTGGAAGCAGAATTGTGTTCACAAGGTTCTGTGTTGATAGAATGAGGACGAAATAATCTTGCCCAAGTTTGCCAGTTTGTTAGTGACATCAAATCTTTTAAAGATATTCAGAGTTTCGTTTGAGGCATGTAGCAGAACATGAAGCAGATATCTATGAGTTTTACTTTGTTTACTTAGTTATGTCTGGGAAATTCTCTATAATAAGATTTTCTGTTCTGTACTTTCCGTAGATTCTCTACACATGTTTTGCTATACTCCCGTGAGATTTCTGTGCAATTCTTTGCAGTGACTCACGCAACATTATATAAGCTATTTTTCCCCCATGTCAGTCTTTTATTATGGCATGATACATCTCTGTTAACTCTGCCCCTAAACACCATGTAATGACACAACCGAATGTGGTTGGTCACTTAACATGTCAGTAAGATGGCTTTTCATGTTTAAATGGCTGGTTCTTGGCCAATTGAAGCTGGTATAGACAACAAACCTATGCTGCAGTCATAGGTCTGTCTCCGCAAGAATATTTGTTTCACAACATCCAAATGTACTCGTTCTGCGTTGGATTTTACTTGCCTGGATTTAAACCTTGAGGTTTGTAAACAATCCATTTGAATAATACCTGGCTGGTATTCTATCTTAACTATAACTGCACATAACTCAACAATTGCTTGATTCTTAACTGGGCAATGATACAAAAATGACGTCACAGAACCTGCAGCTATTCTTGCGTACCAGCAGCTCTTATAAGATGTTGTGCTCTTGTGAAAATGGGCTTTATGCAGACTGCAAGCCGCCCTCTTGGATGTCAAAGCATTTAAGGGATTTGCTCAGTTATCCAGTCAATGCACTCTCTGGGAACTCTTGCAGTGGGACGAGCAGCTCTTTGCAAGATTGCCGCATGACTTAAAATACAGTGCTAAGAATTTTTTATTTTTTTTTTTGTTAATTTTGCTGTGCTGTGTGTTGAGGTTTGTTTCAGTTGTGCTGTGGGTTTATTCTGTTGTGACGTTGTTTTGTGCAGCTTTTATTTGCTTTGCTAATTTGGTTGTGCTGTGCTCTTCTTGGCACTGCTGTTTGTTAGATGCCAAGAGTGTTTGTTTCCTCTATGTAGGCTTCAATCCAGACTTGATTATAATTAGAGAAAATGAGGCTCTAATATAACTATTATGCATAGTTTTACTTTCTAAACTTGTGAAAAGATGAATTAGTTGGAAAGGGCATTGCATCATGGGTGCCAAATATCCTTGAACTACATAGTAGATCCTGTATTATGTTTAGAGATTTTATAGTCTCTCAAATAAGCAATTAATCATGAATACTGAGTCAGAGTTGAGTCATATACTGTAGAACTCCCACCATTTCCCATGTAATGTTGAAACAATTCTTTTCACCAATGCACTTTTTTTTTCCCCCCAATTTGACTTTCATATCCAGTTTCCAGAATGGCCTTATAATATAAATAGATGGTGAGAGAAAGACTTTACTGTACAGTAGCAGTATATTGAGAAGTTTGAGTCATCAAAGGAATAGTCTGGGTTCAATTCAATTTAAGCTCAATCTACAGTATTTATGGTATAATGTTGATTAACACAAAAAATTATTTTGACTTGTCCCTCATTTTCTTAAAATCTAAAATCTGTGTTGCAGTGAGGCATTTACAATGAATGGTTAAGTCTGTAAATAAAATACTCAGCATAGCCACAGGATATAAACAACATTCGTGTTAACACAATTTTTGTGTGATAAAATTGCTTACTAACCTTTTCTGTGTAAAGTTATATCTAATTTTACAATTTTGTTGCGATGATGACATAACACTGGAAACCTTGTAGTCCCAGTAAATGAAAATGTAAACAACTTTAAACTATGTTGAATTGTGTATTATTTGAGTTATAATGTAAATGCTTTTATAAAATGAAAAGCTTTACTCCCCTATCACTTCCGTTTGAAAATTTTGAAATATTCTAACCAGATTTCTTAAAAAAAGAAAAAGGAATAGAAAACTAGGAATTTCCCGATACCATTTTTTAAGTGAATGAGTACAAGTTCCGATACTTTATTTTATGTTATTTATATTTGTATTTATATGAGCAACATATCAACAGTTTATTTCAATTGTATCATCAAAATGATGTTTAAATAAACTGATTAAAACTTAATTGATTAATCAAAATAAAATATAACAAGCATTTTTCATATAATACAACATAATATTGCATTATTTTTTATAAAATGTAGTTCTGCATAACAGAGCCTCACAAATGTGGGATATGGCTTAAACATTAGCTTTTATTTTGACTAAGCTTTTATTTTGAAGTGTTTCTTTTCAGCTACCATCATAACAGCAAAAAAGACTACATGACTCAGAGTGATTATTAGATCTCAAAATTCTGCTGTTTCATTTTAATAAGTATGTTTCATGCTACAAAGTGAATTAGTGCACTGCTTGCTGTCATCTGCTACAAACAGAGCACTTGATGCTCATGATGGTGTTTTCCCTGTATGAGCCAATGGGGGAACTTTAAAAGGTATGAGCAGCCGGTATTGGCACAACACTGTCTCCACAAATAATCAAGTGCTCATATTTGAAGCGTGCTACACAAGCAAGCTATATATTTATCTTATTAAATTGCAGATTTTGTGGTTAAACAATCTCACTAGGACATATCTTGATTTTAATTTGTGCACTGAATATTTAGGTAATTAAATTTTTTTCATTAGATGGTACTGGTTTTTGGTATCAGAGCATTTTTACGAGCACGAGTACCTGAAAACGGTATCTGGAAAAAAAACGTCCACTTTCTCGCATTCAAGTACGATTCATTGTAGTGAATTGTTTTGTTTTTGCGTTTTTCTTGAGTGATTGATTTATTTGTTAATTAACTGATTAACTCAAACAATGGTATGAGTTTGGAGTAGTATTTCCTTTTTGTTCAATCAATGGCAGACCTGTTTTGAAACTGTCATTATTTATGCTGCTAGTTACAAACTTTACCTAGAATTTAAATCATGAGCAGAATCAAAACGTGTCACACCTGCACAAAATGCTGAAAAAACTGCAAGATGGTCAAACAGATTAAAAGCATTCTTTTAGCGCATATTTGCATCAAAGAAATAGTTAAAAACCAGCACAGACAAATTTAAAAACACGAATGGAACCTATGTTTTCAACAATCGCATTCTCTCTCACCTGTCTGCTTTCTACATTCCTTTAAAATAAAGGTCTATAAATACAATTTTAAATATATAAAATTTAGCAGAAACCCGTTGAAGTGTCCACATGCTGACAGTCTCAGCAGAGGTTCAAAAAATAGCGCTCAGTCTGGTTTCCCTTGTGTCTTGTTGATGTGGTGAGAAAGATAGCCTCACAGTCCAGTAGACAGGTAAATGTCATTCGAGAGAAGAGGGCAGTGGGATGAAGTGGCCAGTGAATGGTGGCAGTCGTTTGCTTCGAGGGGGTCAGGATGGAAAACAGAAGGGGAAGAGCCATTATTTTCCGCCTCATTTCTGTTGATGGGCAACAAGAAAAAGGTGACAAAACAGAGGAGGTAAAAGCCTTAGGAAGTAATTTTAAACTCTATTTGGTAACATGTCCTCCGACAGGCCATGCAATGGTGAGTTCTCGGAAGAGGGTTTTTTTTAACGCTACTGAATCATTTGCTATTAACAGAAATGGCAGAGCATTAAGGTGCTGAAGCCTATATCCTGAAGGATTACACATGGTTACTGTCTCCTTATATCTGCTTAACTGTTGCCCTCATTTCCATGGTGTTCCCAAAAGAATCACCAACTTGAACTTTAAGAGCGGAAAAGTTATCTTCTAATTTAGTGCGTGTGTTTGGGACCTGATTAAAAACACAATTTGAGTGACAAAGTTTACATATTATATTTGTGACAAAATATAAACACACTTATTTTAGATTATTATATAAAATCTTTAATAGGTAGTTGTAAATCCTGAATATATACTTAATAATGAATATATAAATATAAATCAGAATTTATACTTGTAATTCTGAATGTATACTTTTAATTCTGAATATATAGATATAAATCTGAATATATACTTGTAAATCCTGACTATATAGTTTTAAGACCAAATATATACCTGAAATTCAGAATATACAGTAGTTCTAAATCTGAATATATAAATATATATCTGAAAAAACACACAAACACGGACGGACAGACAGATAGATATATACTGAATATATAAACAGAGATGGAAAGTAAAAAATTACAACTACTCTCATCACAGTACTTGAGTACATTTTCAAATTTTTCTACTTCTTTAAGTATAAATAAATAATCATACTTTTACTTGAGTTGATTAAAAATTAAGTATTGAACTTCGCTGTAGTTCTTTTTCACCACAGTTACAAAGTACAAAACAATACATAATATTTCGTAATTTTTGGGAAAAAGAAAGTTATAAGGGCACAGCATCATGAGCACAGCAGCTTGCTGCTGCAATATCATAGAGGATACAATTCCTACTCTATGATATTACATTATATTGGTTTTGTGCAGTATGTTAACTTAATATCCAAAATACTTGGACATATATGAATGAGAATATACTTGAAATATGAATGTGTTTCAGCCACAATGCACATTATGTAGTTTAGAGACATTTAGAATGTTACAAATGGCTATTTCTATTTAAATAAATGTTGTATTCTTAAAATGTTCTGTTTGTCCAAGAATACTCTTGCAGCAATGCAGGTCTTTGGCATTAAGCAGCTACTAGTTTAGGACCCGTGAGGAGTCTGTTTCTCAAACTAGAGACTGTGATTTACATGTCTTTTTGTTGTGTATCTGGGCATCCACGTCCCTCTCTATCCTGGTAAGAGATTATTTTTTCAAAATAAAAATCCATGGAAAAGCCTTCATTTCTCTAAAACAATAGACTCTAGAGAAAATAGAATTTCAGAAGATATGTGTTTCTTTTTGCCTATTTTTAAAACCAAAATTTGACTTAAAAGTGTAAAGAAACTTGTAAGAACTCAATACCTCAGCAAATAGGGGGGAGAAAAATACTGTATTGTGGGAACAACTGGGAAAAGAGCCAGCTCATCACAACTCTCCCGCCATCTCCTCCGCGACTCAGGTCGCTGTGCGCCTCTCACATCCCTGGCAAACGCAACGCAACACAACGGCGGAAGCACTGTCGCAGCAGGTTTCGCCCAGCGGAGAGTGGAGGCTCCACCCCCAGGTGGTCCAGCTGATTTGGGACCAATTTGGCAAGGCACAAATAGATCTCTTTACCTCCCAAGACAACTCCCACTGCCCGCTCTGGTACTCACTGACAGGAGCTCCTCTCGGGAAAGAGGCGCTGGCATACAGCGGGCCCCGGGGGCTGCACAAGTACGCATTTCCCCGCAGTGAGCCTTCTTGCACCGGTGCTGGACGAGGAACAGGTCATCCTTGTGTCCCCTTACTGGCCCTCCCTGGCCTGGTTCTTGGATCTTACGCTCCTCATGACTGCACCTCCCTGGAAAATTCCACTGAGGTAGGACCTTCTTTCTCAGTGATGGGGCACCCTCTGGCACCCGCGCCCAGACCTCTGGAACCTCCACGTCTGGCCCCTGGATGGGATGTGGAATATCTAGTGGATCTACCACCTGCAGTTGTAGACACAATCAACCAAGCCAGAGCTCCCTCCACCAGGCAACTTTACGCCCTAAAGTGGCGCTTGTTCGTGAATTGGTGTTCTTCCCGAGCCAAAGACCCACAGAGGTGCACAGATCGGTCAGTGCTTTCACTGACAGCACAATCCAATGCTAGCCAATCCTTACATGTTCTCTTGTGTTCTATATAAGAAAGAAAGTTATATGGGTTGGAACATCATGAGGGTGAATAAATTATGACAGTATGTTCATTTTTGGGTGATATGTATTTCTAAATGCCATTTTTACAGCTATGTGGACTCCTTCAAATAGTGACATTACAGAAGCTCTGTAAATAAAACAATAAATAAAACCAAATAATGTCTTCATATAAAGAGGCTTTTCTTTGTGTGGGGGTTTATTGAGTAATATATACATTTTCATTGGCTACTTTTTACTCTCTCTGACAGCCCTGGAAGAATTATAGATGTGATCATGATTCAGACTGATTCTCTAACATTTATCATTCACTTATCAAACTGCCAATTCACCACTTTTAAGGGGTAGGGGGATAGTGGGCTTAAAATGAGCATGAGCCAGCAGAAAGGTTTATACTAATACACATCTTGGATTGATGTTAATAGAATATCAAGAATGTGTGTGTGTGTGTGTTTGTGGGTGGGTGGGTTTGAGTGTTTTATGAGGAAATGTTTAGGTTACAAACTGGTAATTACAAGGGTATTATGCGATAAATGTGGTTTATGAGGACATTTCTAGTGTCCCCATAATTTTAACAGCTTAAAAATATACTAAATTCTGTTTTTTTTTTTTAATGTAAAAATGCAGAAAGTTTTTTGTGAGGGTTAGGTTTAAGGGTCAGAATCTATAGTTTGTACAGTATAAAAATGAACGTGTGTGTGTGTGTGTGTGTGTGTGTGTGTGCGTCATTCTCTGCTAAGAATAGAGCAATTCAGTGTGTATTCAAAACACATTTCTTGTCGTGTCAAAGTCCAAAATAACCAGTTAATTGCCAGAAAATACCACCCGCAAGATATACAGTACATCTGTCATTTTCCCCTGAGCGTCTTTTTGGAAGTGTCAGGATTTATATTTCAAACACCTCCTCTCAATACACTGTATTACTCATCTGTATTCCCCAGTCATTTGCCAGTGCATTTTCTTGGGTATTAGAATTAACTTGAAGTCTGGCTGCATGTTTAGAATCAGAATGAGCTTAATTGCCAAGTATGCTTATACACACAAGGAATTTGTCATGGTGACATAGGCTTCCAGTGCAAGAGAATGCAACCTATAAACATACATACAAACATATACATTTAAAATATATACTGTACATATAGTGACATAAAAATTTATAAAAAAGATATAACAGATGAAAAAGAAAAAATATACTATAGCACAATAATGGTGTTAGAATATTTAATATAAAGATATACAGTTATGTGCACATGATGTAATTACTGGGCCTCATGTGCTCAGATAGGAGACAAAGCCTGGCCTGCACACAGTCATAAAATCTGACTGAGGACTGTAGGAACATTCAAATCCTGATAACACAGAATCAGCTGCCAAAATCAAACAAAGACAGTCCAAACAGACTTCCGATACAATCAAGCCTTGCTCACTTTACACCTAGGTGTAAGATTCTGAAGTATCAAACTCTCAACTCCTATTAGATGAAACACACAACGGAACAAGTCTCTCAACCGTGATGTCATCAAGAGTATAAAACCTTCTATTCTTGCTTCCAGCGACAGTATGCGCCACGTGTAGTTGCAGCCCTGCTGCTCCCAGGTATAGCCTTGTTGCCTAAGGAAGAATCGTACATACCTGAACTTTAGCCTTACAATCTCCATCTCGCTGGACGAGCCGAGATTCTTTGTGTTCCACCGAGCACGCTACGGGATTTGAAGGAGACTGCTGAGCAGTCTGTGTCTCACCCTTTTGCCTGCAGAAGTAAAGAGAGATTTTTCTTCCTTCTTCAAATGAGTCGACTTCGCTGATATCTCCACCAACCCACTGATAATCAGCTGCCGTAGCGACCGGCCTCCCGTCATCACCTGAGATTCCCGAGGTGGGCCAACAGCAGTCTCTCAAATTACTTCATGACCACAGACATCAGAGTGACAGGTCTTTAGTCATTAAATCCTTTGATCTTGGGTTTATTTAATAAACACTTTTCAGTGTATATCAAAACAAAAACATGCAATGCTTTTCATCCAGCTACGTATGAACATAAAGACACGCAAAGACAGGCTTCATGTGTCTTTCTCTCTCTCTCTCTCTCTCTCTCTCGAGAACTGTAGCTTGTCCACCTTATCCCTCTCCCGACTGATTGCGATCATTCTCCCCCAGCCGATCCTCGTCGCTTGGCCACGACCCACAGCTCTCCACAATCCTCTTTGGCCTGATGAAGCTAACTGAATTTTGCTTTAAACCATGGTTTGTCATTGTTGTATGTAAAATAAGTCCTAGTTGGAATGCACATGTCCTCACAGAAACTGATATATGATATCACAATATCTGTGAGCTCGTCCAGGTCTGTGGCTGCCGATTCAAATACACTCCAATCAGTGTAGTCAAAGCAGGCTTGTATTTCCAGCTCTGCTTCATTGGTCCATCTCTTTAGATGATGTTTGCACATAAGAAACTGTATTAAGAAGTATCATGCTTAATGTCTCTCGGTATTAATCTCACTGACAATTTGTTGATGAAATCAAGGTGTTTTGACGTCAGATATGATGTCAGGTAATGAAGTCTTTTCCTTTAACTCATTTACAGAAAGTTATTTTCAAACACAATCACAAATCTGGATCTCCCACATAGAACCTGAAAACAACAAGACAATTCAAAGGCAACAAATTGTTTCTGGTGGTTTATTGTCTATGCTGTTTATGGTCCCATAAGGATTATTTCAGATCCACGCTTGGAGCATTAGGGTACAGTATGTACTTTACAAACACAAATACACCACTTTATTCTGGTCTACTGTATTCTGTATTAGCATGGCTTTGATTTTCTCCCTTGATTCAGTCACATTGAAGGTCATTTGAAGACTCTTTGATGCATAGTTCCTCCAGTCTTTTAATCGGATGTAAAAACAGATGTAGTCCTCCTCATTATTTCTAATAAAAGGAAAAACAAACCAGAAGAAAATCATGCAGCAGAGGTACAATACATAAACAAAGCCACAGTAATTAAAAAAGTAGAAGAGAAAAATCAATAAAAAATATGTTTTTATATACTAGTTACCCGACAGAACTTCATTCAGTGCACATGCCCACATCGTTAATATGCAAATTTGAAAGTAATGATTTCTTCCAGTACACGAGTCATTTAAATAATCCATAATGAGTAACAGATAACAAAAGCATTAGATACAGCACTTAGTTTCTTATATTGGCAATCACAGTGCCATATGTGCCTTACAAGATTCAAGCATGATGCTTCATGCATGCACTTTAATATACAGAATGACTATGGTGCTCATTAAAGGATAGGAAACAAATCTGTCAAATAATCATTAAATTTTAGAAATGATCACAAACATGTATGGCAATGTGCTGCTGCTGTGTAATTGCTCTTATTTATCACAACATGCTGTAGTATATAAATCCATAATTGGCTTGTAGGACTTATGCTACTTTCCATTTGACTTGGAACGTCTGAATTTCCAACTTTCTACTTGGTGGTGTAGTGGGCTAAAGCACATAACTGTTAATCAGAAGGTTGCTGGTTTTATCCCCACAGCCACCACCATTGTGTCCTTGAGCAAGGCTCCAGGGGGATTTTCCCTGTGATTGTCACTTTGTATAAAAGTGTCTGCCAAATGCATAAATGTAATGTAAATGTAAATATACTCATGCATATATTCTTTGATTCCGCCAAGATGTGGTGTATGGGGTTAGATGAACTTTAATGGTTTAAAGGTTTGAGCAGGGATGAGGTCAGGATGTGCTGACATAAGACAGATGATTCAGTTACTCAAGTCAAATATTTTTTTTTATCAAATATGTCAGATAGTGAAATAATTCCATTTAATCTGAAGATATTTAAGAGCAGACTATAGAGGAAATCTCATAGTGTATGGTACCACATGACTCAAATCTAAAGTCATACGGTTAGCAGCTACCTCATAGCTGCTCAATCTAGGTGTGATTTCCATGTTCATATATGTATAAACTAACCAAACTAAGAGAGAAAACGCACCAGGCTCTGAAAGAAATGCTCAAGACAAGCCAAGTGTGTATATATATATATTTATTTATTTATTTTTTTTTTTTACAATAAAACAGCTTGAAAGCTAACAAATGTAATCTGTTCACCATTTTACGGGCGTTTAGTAGTGGTACGTCTTCACATTTTTAAATGTCTGAGATCAGAATGTCTGAGGCATGAATGTTCCACATCTGACTTGGAGAGCCTGCAGTATTATAGGTACTGCTCTGCAAAGGCAAATTGCAATAACTACACATTTTGTCAATAATTTTATAAGTTATGAATTAAATTGGATCACATATACTATGATCTGTCATGTGACAGATGGGTTTGGCTCAACTTTGCTCAGATTTGGTAAAAAAAATGGAAAATCCACATTTTGCTGGACAATCAAAAAACTTAGAATCCATTTTTCTCAGTTTCGGTGTTGGCATAGACAGTACAATATATGAGTAAATGTATATGTTTCAAATCCTTCTTTTAAACAAAATAGATAAAAAATATAGAAACAAATGTGTGCATGAGTTTAAAGGAGAAGTCACTAACCCAAAGAAAGGGAATCTGCAGTATTATTTTCACCTGCACTGACTAGAGAAAATGTACCCTCATACACACACACACACACTGTGTGAAGTTGTTGGAAGTTAACGCAGCTCTCCTATCGAGATTCACCCCCTGTTCAGATGGAAAAGGATGCAGAATAAAAGCTTGTCCTGACAGACTGATCCAGATATAATGTAAAATCTCTTTCATTCTGGACTCTTCCAGTGGCAGACACACACAGGTATCTCTATTGCATAATTCATGTGACTTTCGCTCTCACACTGGCCTGGTTTCCTGTGAAGAAATTACTACAGTGCTTCTGATTGCTAGGAGAGCAGACAGAAGGTCCAGGGTTCATGTGTGTTCTGTGGGAGACTAGACAAAAGAACACCATTTATTTTCCTCTTTCTCTCTTTAGCTGTATGTATGCAATGTCATTTCAGTCACAAAGTTTTAAATAAAAAAGTAACTGCACTATGTTGTTTTGAATGTATTAAGAGCAGGAAAGTGTTAAATAATGGCTTAATAATGAAAAAGCAATTATTTTTTTTACAAATAACAATATCTATCTATCATATCAATCAATTAATCCATCCAGCCATCCATCCATCCGAGCTTCTTGAAAATTCCACATTTCCTGGTGAAGTAAACACTCTAGGTGACACAACAGAAATTACTGTTATTTCATTCACACAAATCAAAAGTAAACGTGCAGATTATCAGATTATAAACACTTACTTTCAATCTAGATTCTCACACTGTGCTATTTTATGACATCAAAGCACGTTTACTATATTGCGTAACACATAAGGCAATATATTTTAACATTTGCATTACATTTACAAGATTTTTCGAGCCCAATCAAGTTGTGTAATAGCTCAACTGATATATCTTTGCGCTTGCAACATGAAGGACTGGGGTATAAGACCATAAGAGCATGCAACTTGATACATGAGTAATAGGGTGTGGGGATGGGGGCGTGGTCGTGTATCTGTCATGCAGGAGAGGGAAAGCGGTAAGGCTCGTCACCTGGGCTGTCATTATCTCTAACACCTATGTCTTGTTATAGTGATGGCAGAGGGAGTCCTGAAAAGGCTGACGGACACATCAGTATGCAGAGATAAAATACTCATGTTGACAGGTTGCTGCCTCCTGACTCCTCCATTGCACAGATTACAAACTTGTTACATAGGGTTTGTTGATTTAAAGCTTGATAGAACCTTAACCTTATAATAAAAACGTCATGTGTTAGTGAGAACGTGTAAATCTCTTAGCACTACACATTGGACCTGCTGCGATACATTTAGTGAACCACATACTGTAATGTCATTTTACAAAAACGTTGTCACAGTCACATCATTTTCATGAGATCAGGTTGACGATTTTGATCATAGCACCATCTCATGCTAATGTACCAGGACTCATTTACAAGTTAGTTAGTTATAAACAAGCCCAACCAGAGAACTAAGAATACCAACCTTCATCTCTCGTACAACAAATTTGCTAGGACCAGCTTCTTCAAACTGTTTCTGCATTTTCCAGCCAATTGTTTGTGACAGTACATCATAACCTCAGATGTATTCAGTAATTCCAGTAATAGCGTTGCATCAGTGAGTCTGATGATGGCCTTTTGAACATCAGAAAGAAAGTCTCTAAAGAGCATTAATGAGGCACTGTGTCAGCTGTGTTAGCATTTCCCCATTAGACACAGTGCTTATTATTCCATATTCCACATTATATTTACACAATGGCCTTCAAAAAACACCTGATGCAGTGATGTTTTATATTTATTAGTTCAGATAAAAAGCCTTCCTTTAGGAATTAGGCTGGAATAGATGGGCCCTGCTCTCATTTCCATAATCTAATAGTGTGTTTATGAGTGAGAGAGAGGGTGTGTTTATGTTGCTTTCTGAATGGAAATTAATCTAGCAGACAAAAAAAGTTGAGTGGGAGAGAGAGAGAGAGAGAGAGAGAGAAGGAAAGAGAGTGTGTGTGTTTAGCATACTCCTCAGGCCACATTGTAGTCTCGGAAGAAATATACACACACTTGAACACATACACACTGAGGTATGCATTTATCAATAATTCAGTAGTGATGTCTCACAGGGGTTTCCATATGAAATATTATTTCCTTCATTAATGGAGTTTATAAGAGGACAGAGTGCAGTTGCTGCCCTCAGCAGAATGTAATTGTGTGTCTCTCATCTGAACTCCGAGTCAGAATTGTGAAAGCTCCAGCTAAACAATGAATGTGCACATATTGACTTATTCAGCTAAACAATTGAGTGCAATAATTGTATTGACAGTAGGGCAGGCTTTCTAGTCACCTGCGGTGTGTTGCTTCAGGGTGTGTTTGTTGCTTCAGGGTGTTATGTGTGTGAGTATGCACGTATGTGCATTTGATAGTCCTTAAATGTGCACTCAGTATTTTTTTCCTCATTAATCAAGTTTAACTCCTTAAGACATGAATTGTAATTTTGCAATATATGAAGGAAATCATGACCACTCACATTAAAATGAAAACTCCAGTCACATGAGTAACCTGTTTTATTCTAAATGGAGAGGGGCTGCCATGTTAGAATCACATCACAAGCCGAATGAATTCTGCTCACATAAACTAAGTAACCATGCTGTTATTTGACACTTTCATGGCTGATAACACTAAATTCATACAATGGCATCTGAAACTGAAAACTATTGATTTTAAATGATGCTGCATTCAAGCCGCTAGGTGTCAGTGTAAGCACAAAATGACAGAAATACAAAAGTTACTGAATGCACCTTTAACATGTGGATCCATAATTATTGTTCATTTTAGTCATAAACTAAAGACAGACCTAGCACAAGCTCCAAACTTGTTTCAAACTTGTTTGAAATTATGTAAATTATGGCATAACTTTTACTTTTGGGTAAAATATCCCTTTAAATGAGTAGTTTGTCCAAAATTAAGTGTAAGAAAAAGCACTTTCAAATCTGAAAGTCACATGAAGCACCTGTTAAGTTTCACTTTCACATTTGAACATTAAAGTGAAGAGTTACAGTTAAAAAAAATGACTTAAATATTGATCGATTTCTCACCCACACCTTTCATTTAGCTTTTGAAGATATGGATTTAACCACTAGAGTCTTATGGATTACTTTTATGTTGCTTATATCTGCTTTTTGGACCTTAAGATTTCTGGCCATCGTTCACTTGGATTGATAGGACCAACAGAGCTGAGATGAATGGGAAAAATACTTCTAGAAAAAAAAGTCTGCTGAGAAAGTGGACAGGCACTGTTGTGCTCATATGGCTTGTTGTAAGTGGTGTAAGTGGTGTCAAAGGGCTGACAAGAAGGGGTTTTCAAGTGGGCACCCTCTTTCATTGATGTTTCATCGATTAGCCCCCTAGACCTCCAGAAGGTTTGATGATGGCTTCTTGTGTCCCAGAGTCACCCCCTGTTGTGTCTCCCCAATTCATGATGTTATCTTGGAGCCCAGGAGAGATCTTTTATCTTGATCCAAAGCCTACCTTATTCTGTCACCTCTGATGCAGCATTTGATGCAGGTGTTTTGTTGAGAAGCACCATGGATCCCAAGTTTATTAAGTATTGTGATGGTTGTTAGTTTGACAATGTAGACCAGGGTTATTCGATTTAGCTTCAGTCCTTGAGGGTCACCGTCCAGCAAATTTTAGCTCTAACGCTAATCAAACACACCTTAACAAGCTAGTCAAGGTCTTCAGGATTACTTAAAAATACATACAGGTCTGTAAGAGCAGGGATGAAAGTAATCTCTACAGGATGGTAGCACTCCAAAGACAGGAGTTGAATAGGCTTATTTGCAGTGACTGAAGCATTTCTGTCTTCAATTATCTCTACCTTTTCTGCATGTCTTACTTCTGCTCAAGCTTCTCTACTATTCTAGCATCCTCTTGAAACGTAATAGATATGGTTGGCTCTTATATGACAAATTGTTCGAAATGTTCCTCATTTTATAAGTCGCTTTGGATAAAAGCAATTGGTAAATAATTAAATGTAAATGGTTTCAGTGTGCTGGTTGTTCTTAGCGGCAATCACAGATTTTAAAAGTAGTGAAATTTGACTCTAATATACTTTTCCTGTCAAAATGCATTTATTTGCTTTTTAGGAAAGAATACAAAACAGTGTGGAACAATTATTAAATAACATTTTCCAAACAAAGCTATCCACAGTATAAAGACAGAAATCTACTAAAATAGCACCAATTCAAGAAACATTAAACATTTGGGAGAATGACTAATTAAGAACAAGTTCCTACATAGGTTGCATATTTACTGCAATAGGCATTAAATCTCTTGAACTCTCATAATCCACAATATTTATCAGCCAGCAGACTGTGGTTATCTGCTTTTTTAAACCAATCATAAAGCTGCGTTCTGATTCGCATCAGGGCGTCAATGCCAGGATCAAGCGTCACGTTGAACTCCACATGAAAAGCGCTGCAGACAACTGTTTTGTTGTTGTAGTTAAGACTTGACGTGCTTCTGTGGTAATTAAACTGCACATATAAGGGGCTGTAAAGTACTTGATTTACAGTATGTCACAAGTCCTATCTGGGCTTGTTTTGTACAACAAATAGCATTAAAAGGTCATTTCTCCATCACTTTACTTGTGTGTGTGTGTGTGTGTGTGTGTGTACTCATTACTGCTCAGTAGCAAGAGGATTGTGCTCAGTTTTTGTCATCACTGTGTCTTCGATGTTACCAAAAGACTAAGCAGTCAGCAAGAAGCTACTAGTTATACCCCCCCCATTGATTCATGTCTGGAATGTTGCTCTGCGTCACAATCAGTCTTGGGTGTAATCCATAACTAAGTAAATTATTATTATAATTAAATGACCTTTTCATAGAAAAAGTAAAGTAAGGTATTACTCTTAATTTTTCAGTAATTAAATTAGAGTTATAGAATATAGAAAAAGTATATATAAATCAAATTTAACGTCTAATGTTAATATATATGTTTTCTAATTTAATGCTGCCCCCTTTAATTTTTTTGTCCAATTCATTAATAATTTATTTGAAAGAATTAAAAGAACAGTTTCAAGACTATCCTTGTACTTTTCATCTGGTCAAGGTTTATAAGGGTTTTGGAAAGATATGTAAAAGTGTAATTAGTAGACACTGTAGAAGATGTAATAAGTACTTAGTAATTAATACATTTTTAGAGTAACTTATCCAACACTGGTCATAATAAAAGACTAACACCTGGACGCTTCTATAAAACACACTACTTTAAGATGGGTATATCAGTGTCTTGCATTGTTAGGCATTTGTGTGTGTGTGTGTGTGTGTGTGTGTGTGTGTGTGTGTGTGTGTGTGTGTGTGTGTGTGAGAGAGCGTGTATTTATCACTTTGTGGGGAACAAATGTCCCCATAAGGATAGTAAAACCCGAAATTTTTGGCCTTGTGGGGACATTTTGTCGGTCCCCATGAGGAAAACAGCTTATAAATCATACTAAATTATGTTTTTTGAAAATGTAAAAGTGCAGAAAGTTTTCTGTGAGGGTTAGGTTTAGGGGATAGAATATAAAGTTTGTACAGTATAAAAACCATTATGTCTATGGAAAGTCCCCATAAAACATGGAAACACTAAATGAGTATATGTGTGTGTGTGTGTGTGTGTGTGTGTGTGTGTGTGTGTGTGTGTGTGTGTGTGTGTGTGTGTGTGTGTGTGTGTGTGTGTGTGTTTAAGTGACACTCATCAGATTGAGTTACTCCCAAATTCCCAAGAGAGTAACCTGCCCAAATTGCTTCTTTCTCTCTTTTTTCCACTCTGCCACCTAAACAGATGTTGACACACTCTATCCATCTAAGAGTCACGGGCAATGCCCTGTGGAGGAGTGATTGGGGAATTGTGGCTGATACACATATTGCACTGCTCACGGTTGTTGTAGGCACAGTTTGAAGTCAATATCCATCATTTGAATTGCAAATTGGTACATACACCGATATCACCTCAATGTTTGCAGGGGATGAATGGGAGGACAAGGTCATGGTTATGAGATCAGAGACCCTGACTGGGTCCTTGTCTCTCGCATACTTTAGCTTGCTGTTATTGTAATTAAAACTCTAAATTTGTGATTTCACAAATAGACTTTCTATTTATAGTAATCGCAAGGCGAATATTTCTCATCTTCAATTTCTGCAGTTATTTCAGCCTGATCCATTTAATATGCAGACTCCATTCAAACTTAATTTTATTGGCCTTTTTTGTCTTAGATGTGCTATTATGTTGGCTTTGTAAACTTCATAATTTTAAAGACATTTTAAGATTAAACTCTGAAATCTTGTATTAATAGAATGTGGATATGAAATGTAACCTAGAATGCTGACGTCTTTGTAATATTCGCATAGTAATTCTGAATGGTCTTCTTTATTATACCTATCTGCATTTACTGAATTCTGATTGGTCTTCCTTCCTCACATTTATTTAACCTTCTACATGCATTGCCATTCCAAAGGCAGAATGATGAGCACGGCAATTGTTTAGCCAATAAAACAGGATGTGTTCTTCCATTCCAAAACAGCTGGAGACAGCGTTAATTAATGGAACAAAATGCAAGGGTCTTGAAGCACGTTTTTGAAAGTTGAACTGCTTTAACTTGACACTACATCTTAAAAAAAATGACACTTAAACATGACGCTACATTGATTATCATGAACAACTGACAAAAACAAGACACGTGCTGAGTGAAAAAGGCAAAACAGCTCTGATGAAGCATTTAATTTAGATCCAAAGCCAAATAACTACATTTCCCCTTCTGTCGCTCTCTCCACGTTGTGTCGGAGAAGCGACACTAGGGGTCTCTCTTGAGCGCCGATATTCACCTCTGACCTATTGAAAAGGGCCAATGAGAGTTGTCAGTCAGTATTTGCATACCCCGCCCCCGCATACGGGTATTTAAGCGGGGCAAATACGGAAGTTTAGTCAGAAAATTTCTTCGGAGCCGATGGTATGTTTGCAGCGAGAATACAGAAGCCTGAACGTACCCGTTTCTCTGACGATCTGCCTGCTGTTGGATTTGACGGCGCACAACAGCGGCTTTCTCCTACTTTGCATGGCGTGCATTGTTGCCCCTGAGCGCTTCGACAGCGCAGACACACACACACACACACACTGTGTATTAAAAGAGCAAATTTCCCTAAAAGAGCAAATTTCTCTAAAGAGCAAACACAGCGGCGTTGACCGTCCTTTTCAGGAATCGTCTTTTTCAAGATGCCCTTCTGCCTCTAGTGTCGTTCCTGGATGCGGTAGAAGCCTCTCTGCTTCAGACGGCCACAGGCGCTGTCTCGTGTGTTTGGGCCGCGATCACACCGAGGCGGCGTTTGTGGATGGTTCATGTTCTCACTGCGAGAACATGACCATGACCACGTTGCGGTCGCGGCTTGCTTTCAACAGAAAGCAAGCCACCCCAGCTGCACCCCGCATTGCTCCTTCTTCCCACGGGATTGAGGATGATGCGGTTGGCGCTGGGGGCAATTTGGGGGCGGGTGCGGTTTCGCCGGGTAGCCCCCCGCGAACCTCCCGTTCCCCGACACGCTCGCTGGTCCCCGTCCAAGCTCGCGGCAATAGCGGCTCACCTCACGGCCTGGCCGTCTATCCTCCCGAGTCCGAAGCAGATGAGCTCGCCGCTGCATCGGAGAGTGCGGTGTCTGATGCCGAGGACTCCCCTGGACTGCCACCTTCGGGCCAGCAGGCCCAGGCTGAGGCTGACGCTCAGATGTCCGACATGCTTTCCCGGGTTGCTGTGAGCGTGGGGTTGGACTGGAACCCTCCGTCCTCCCCACAGCCTTCGCGGTTGGATGATTGGTTCCTGGGGGCAGCGCGCCGTTCGCGGCCTCGCATCCCCCCGGTCCCGTTTTTCCCTGAGCTGCATGATGAGCTGACGTCTACGTGGAGAGCCCCGCTCTCCACTCGTCTAGGTGCCACCCGCTCCACTCTCTCCACCCTCGACGGAGGAGAGCGCCACGGATACGGCGCGATTCCCCAGGTCGATAGGGCAGTTGTGTACCATCTATGCCCCGGTAGCCCTACCTCCTGAGGTGGTCGCACCGTACTCCCATCCAAGCCCTGTAGGACAACATCCTCGCTCAACGCGAAGGCCTACAGTGCGGCTGGACGTGCTGCCTCCGCCCTGCATGCAATGGCCCTCCTGCAAGTCCACCGGGCCAAAGCTCTCAGAAACATGCACGGGGGTGGACCTGATCCTGATGTGCTGCAGGAACTGCGCTCAGCGACCGACCTCGCCCTGAGAGCGACGAAGGCCACAGCGCAGGCACTCGGACAGACGATGGCCACCCTAGAGGTCCAGGAACGCCATCTTTGGCTCAATCTGGTCGAGATGCATGAGGCTGATAAGAACCGCTTCCTGGACGCACCTGTCTCCCAGATTGGCCTTTTCGGCGACACCGTCGAGGACTTCGCCCAACAGTTCTCCACGGTCAAGAAGCAGACAGAGGCCATCAGTCACATCATGCCCCGCCGCAGACCTGCCGCTACGGGCCCCACCCCGTCTGCCCTCCGAGGGCGTCCCCCTGCGAAGAAACCAGCTCCTGCTCCGCCTCAACCTGGGCCCAGCTCTCAGCCCCAGCGTCGAGCACCCCCGCAGGCGGCACACGCCCCCTGTCTCACGAACCCCCTCTAGGACCCGGAAGGCTCCCAAGCGTTCCTGAGACAGCCGACCCAGAGCCGATTCAGATTACGACTGTCCCGGTGCACCGGACGCGGCGACCCCACCTTCCGCCTGCCCACGACTGTCCCCAGCCAGCCGGTTCAGATGAGTCCAGAGAACGCCAGCATCGGACCTCCTCCTCAGTCACGAACCCGCCCCCTGCCGGGTGTGCGGAGCAAGGTAAGTGCTTTGAGTCTATTCTTAGCACTTCAGCCTCAGGCCGCAATGAAGCCGCCCGACGCTGCATTACCTGTTCCGCCCAGCTGCGAGGCCCTGCCGTGTACGTCCAAAATACTCGTCCCTTTGGTGCCCCTAGCGCAGAGCTGGAAAGCGTGGCTTTCGCTTCCCAACGCATCACGCTGGCTGCACCGGACCATTCGACTCGGTTACGCAATTCAGTTTGCCTGGCTCCGCCCCTTCAGGGGCGTCCGCTTTTCCGCAGTACACGGCGAGCATGCCAGTTCCCTGCGCACGGAAATCGCGACCCTCTTAGCCAAGGGCGCGGTGGAGCACCTCCCTCCAACCGAAATGAGGAAGGATTTCTACAGCCCTTACTTCATTGTACCCAAGAAAGGCGGCGGCTTACGACCAATCCTGGACCTGCGAGTTTTCAATCGGGCCTTGTTAAAACTCCCGTTCAAAATGCTCACGCAGAGAAATATTCTGGCTGGCGTTCAGCATCTAGATTGGTTCGCAGCGGTAGACCTGAAGGACGCGTACTTCCACGTCTCAATTCTGCCAAGACACCGACCCTTCTTACGGTTCACGTTCGACGGCCAGGCGTTTCAGTACAAAGTCCTCCCCTTCGGCCTGTCTCTGTCTCCTCGCGTCTTCACGAAGGTCGCAGAGGCGGCTCTTGCCCCGCTACAAGTAGACGGCATCCGCATTCTCAACTACCTCGACGACTTGCTCATCCTAGCACACTCTCGAGAGTTACTATGCACACACAGAGACCAGGTGCTCCGGCACCTCAGCCGTTTGGGGCTTCAGGTCAACTGGGAAAAGAGCAAGCTCACTCCGGTTCAGAGCATCTCTTTTCTCGGGTTGGAGTTAGACTCAGTCTCAATGACAGCACGTCTCACGAGCGAGCGTGCTCAGTCGGTGCTGGACTGCCTCGCTTTCTTCAAGCCAGGCACAGTGGCCCCTCTAAAACTTTTCCAGAGGCTCCTGGGGCATATGGCGTCCTCCGCGGCGGTCGCGCCGCTGGGGTTGATGCATATGAGACCACTCCAGCACTGGCTCCAGACTCGAGTCCCGAGACAAGCATGGCACCACGGCACGCATCGGGTAAGGATCACCCCCGCCTGCCTCAAAACACTCCTACCCTGGACAGACCTCTGCTTTTTACGGGCAGGAGTGCCCCTGCAGCAGGTGTCCCGACGCGTTCTGGTCACAACCGACGCCTCCCGGTCCGGGTGGGGTGCCGTGTGCAGCGGGCACGCAGCAGCGGGCCGTTGGAAAGGGGCCCTGCTGCGTTGGCACATCAATTGCCTGGAGTTGCTGACCATCCTTCTAGCTCTCAGGAAGTTCCTCCCGTTAGTTCGGGACAAACATGTCCTCGTGAGATCAGACAGCACCACGGTGGTGGCGTACATAAATCGCCAAGGCGCCGTACGCTCCCGCCACATGTCACAACTCGCCCGCCGTCTCCTCCTATGGAGCCAGCAGCAACTAAAATCGCTGCGTGCCACTCACATCCCCGGCAAGCTCAACGTCGTAGCGGACGCGCTATCACGACAACGCCTGCCCGGCGGGGAGTGGAGGCTTCACCCCCAGTCGGTCCAGCTGATTTGGGAACGGTTCGGCAAGGCCCAGGTAGACCTGTTTGCCTCCCAGGAAACCTCCCATTGCCCGCTCTGGTACGCCCTAACAGAGGCTCCCCTCGGCACAGACGTGCTGGCACACAGCTGGCCCTCGGGGCTGCGCAAGTACGCATTTCCCCCAGTGAGCCTTCTTGCACCGGTGCTGTGCAAGGTGAGGGAGGACGAGGAGCAAGTCACGTTAGTGGCCCCCTACTGGCCCACTCGGACTTGGTTCTCGGAACTCAGACTTCTCGCGACAGCTCCTCCCTGGCGAATTCCCCTAAGAAAGGACCTCCTCTCTCAGGGACGAGGCACGCTCTGGCACCCGCACCCAGACCTCTGGAACCTCCACGTCTGGTCCCTGGACGGGATGCGGAAGAGCTAGCCGGCTTACCGGCGACCGTTGTGAATACAATCAACCAATCCAGAGCCCCCTCTACCAGGCACCTTTACGCCCTAAAGTGGCGCTTGTTCGCAGATTGGTGTTCTTCCCGAACTGAAGACCCGCAGAGATGTGCGATCAAGTCAGTGCTCCTGTTCCTACAGGAGAGGCTGAACAGGAGGCTGTCCCCGTCCGCCCTCAAGGTGTATGTTGCCCTTGCGGGTCCGAGCTCACTCAACAAGGGGTGTTGCGTCCTCGTGGGCACTGGCCGTGGGCACTGGCCAAGGGCACCTCCCTAGCAGACATCTGTAGAGCCACGGGTTGGGCAACACCCAACACCTTCGCGAGGTTTTACAACCTCCGCGTCGAGTCGGTTGCGTCTCGTGTTTTCTCAGGTCCGAGCCCGTAGAACTTGGTAACACGTAGACCGACCGGCCGGGTGGATCGCTTGTGCCCAGCGCCCTTTTCCTGACGTCAAGGTAAAGTAGTGCGCCTTCTTCCCAGGGCGCCCCACTCCGAGTCGGGACCCTGGTCGATTCCTCCCCAGCCCTCCGGGTCCGCGGTTCAGCGGAGGAACTCGCCGACCCAAGCCACTGCGGGTACCCTGATTGCTACCCTGTACTGGTATAGGTGCTCCACAGGTAAGGCCTCCTGCGCGGACTCCCCCTGTGTGTAATTCCACAGTTCTGTCCCCTTACGAGCGGACCCCGTGTCTCCCTTAGGCAGTTACAGCTGCCCGGTCGCCGTGCTGTAGCAACTCCCCCTTTCGAGGCTGGATCTACCACCGCACCATACTTTCCACATGAGCCCTAAGACGGCCGTGTGACGTGTCTACCACTTTTCCTCCCCAAGAAAAAGGGCAGGTGTGGTCTCCGCAGGGTCTGGGTAAGACCCCCTTCCCTATATGCCTGTAAGGGCCCCGGCCGTGATTGCTCTATGCGAGAAACATAGAGAGAAAAGAGGCCCAGCCAGGCTGACCCGTTCCCATGTTGGCAAACATCGCCTTGTTCCCCTCCTAGGGTAACTAGAAGGAGTCCGATGTTCTTATGGGGCATTGGGGAAGGGTACGTGCAGCCAGGTACAGACGATGCTTGGCACTGGATGAAATCCCTGCCCGCCTCTGTATCTGCGGTTCACGTACACGGTTCAGCGCATGGCAAGATTGGAATGGGTCCCCTAGTGTCGCTTCTCACAACGGGAAGCGACAGAAGAACGTTGGTACGATGAACCTCCGTTCCCGGGAGGAACGACACGTGTGTCTTTCCTCCGCCATGTCGCTGAACCGAGCCACTGTTGTGGCCGGACCATTTCCGGCTCCTCAGAAAAATCCTGACTAAACTTCCGTATTTGCCCCGCTTAAATATCGGCGCTCAAGAGAATAGTGTCGCTTCTCCGACATAACGTGTCGTTCCCTCCCTCGGGGAACGGAGGTTACATACGCAACCAAACGTTAACTACAACTTTAAAGAAATGATCCAAGAATATTTAAATAAATATTAAAGTAAACCTCAATCTGTATTTGTGGCATCATTTTGATTACCACGAAAAAATATTTTGACCTTGTTATACATCAAATTTGACACGTTAACATGAGATTAGTGTGATAAAATCACTTCTGTGTAAAGATACATCCAATCTTATAACTTTGTTGTTACGAAAACATAAACCCAGTGATAAACCCACCTAATAATGTAGAGTAGAGATTTTGTCACACTAAAATCATGTTAACATGTATAATGTTTTCATCTTGTGGCTATATTTTTGAAAAAGTGTGCATTTTAATGGTATGGATTGGCCATGTTCAATTTCACTGAAAGTGCTTTACTGTAACTACGTTTTATTTTATAATTATTATTTTTTTCAAAATAAATAAATATAACATTATAATAACATTATTGCACAAATATTCATATTAATGCTTTTGATATATTGCAAGCAACCATATTTCCTTCAGGAATGCAAATATATTAGTTTTATTTCTTTTTTTATTATTTTTCCACAATAATAAACAGAAATCATGACACAATCCTCTTATGTTAAACTCAAGTTAAATGTATTACATTTTGTAAATCTGTCTGAAAGTGAGATTGCTTTCATGCTTTTGACAGACTTGAAGAAGATTAAGTGCATATCAATTTCATCCAAACCACCCACCCATTTTGTTATTTAAGCACAATTTATGGGATAAAAATCTATTAATCTACTTTAACTTACTTGCAAAAGTCTACAAAATTATGCTTTATTTTGTATTTTATATTAATAATATTTGTTATACAAAATGTAAAACTATGTATATAAATATATAATCTATGCACATAAATAAAAATAAAGGAAAGAAAGAAAGAAAGAAAGAAAGAAAGAAAGAAAGAAAGAAAGAAAGAAAGAAAGAAAGAAAGAAAGAAAGAATGAAAGAAAACGTTGCCAGATTTTCTGCAGTACAGTGGCCTTAGGCTGGCAATTGTTACATGAATACTAATAGGCTTCATTGCGAGATGTGGACCATTACAGTTACTTTTCTTTAGTGTGAAAGCTCTGCTCTGGATAGGACTATACACATGCATACAAGCACATCCCTCATACAGGCAGTTATACACAGTTACACGTGGGTCAAGTACCTTAAGTAATTTTCTGTGCCTAATTACACTACACAGCCTGCACAACTACTGTGTTTCTGCATAAAAACTACAAAGACCCACACTCCAAATTATTTACAGAAGAGGAAACTTCTCAATGTTACAATAAGAGTGCAGTGGGACCAAATGTCAGACCTTTGGGTCACACAGTCATATAGATTTGATGTAGACACGTCGATCTTGAAACAATATTTTGGTCTGCGTTTGGGTATTTGTTATGTAAATTGATGTTTCTGGGTTAAAATCATTTGTAACACTATTTAACTTAAACTTTGGACTATCAACAAGCAACCAATACTGTTGTTTTACCATAGTTTTGTTTGTTTACACAGTATTAACAAGTGCTTGGTAGTAACAGATTACATGTAATCTGGATTATGTAATCAGATAACAAAAACAAGTACTTGTAATTTGATAAAATGTCATATTGATATACTTGTAATCAAATTACAGTTACTTTTTATGGATAACATGATTACCTATTTATCAGGAAACTGCAGTACACTTGTCCCTCTAATTTTTTAGTGCAGTAAAGTTCAGTTTCGCAAATTGCTGTTTTACTCGGCTTCAAAAATGTACACTAACCAACTTTTGCTTTTGTAATAACTTTTGAGACTTCTTTTTTTTTTTTTTAAGTTGATTCACGTTTCCCATACAACCAAGTAGCTCACTGCATAACCACCATAGTACAATGCAATGTTGGAGTAATTAACTAGCTAGTCACTACTATTTTCTGAAACCATAGTAACTGTCACACATCCATCATTCAAACCAAGTTGTTTCAAATATATTTAAATGTCCTTAGATATGTTACACAGGGGGTGGAGAAATAACTTGCATATATTAAAATATAAAAGATAATTTCCACATACTCCAGAAAGCTGTTTAAGGTGAGAAAGTTACTTAGACAAAATGTAAATGAGACAGATACATTGCACTGCAATAGTGGGGTTTCCCTTTACATCAGATACCGGAGTTCCCCCGATGGACTTTAGCACATATGCACATGCATAATCTTTTAAGAGCTAACATTTAAGAACTTGGCTTACTTGTTCTTGCTTGATAACAGATGAGCCAGGTGCTTGCTCTCTCCTTGTGCTTGTTGATTATACAAAAAGCACAAGAATAGCACAATATTTTAAATAAACATCTAAAATCACAATGCAATGGTGAGTGTGTGTGTGTGAAGCCAATAAGTGTAAACTCTATGAATGAAAATGAGCACAGCACAATCTCAAATCAAATAGCCATGTTGCAGTCTCCGTTTATTGTGGATCTCTCAGAAATCAGAGCTTGTCAAGAGTAACATCAACTAGAATACTATACCATAAACATTTTCAAATATTTGATAGGTCTATTTTAATGTTTAGAGATACACAATATGATGCTTCTCAGTCTCACTAGAGCCGGTGAGCAGACATGTGATGTGAGGGAGGGGTGACTTTCTGACAAATAGGAGCGATTTCTTATTAAAGCAACCTCAGTCTCCTTTTATAGAGTTCTTATATTTGAGGTTGTTGATGATAGTCCTGGCATAACTAGGTACACAAAGTTCCTCTAGGAAACAGACACACATACTCTACAAAATACTCTACTTTTTCCTTTTATTTAATTTTTTAATTTTTTTATTTATTATTATTATTTTAATTAGAAGATATTTACATAAATGTTGTAAATATAAAAAAGAATGAATAATTTTATGAATTATACCAGGCATATTTGCTATATGGAAACTATGACGGGAACATAATTACATTTAAAATGGTCTTTTCATATAGTGTTGGCAAACTTATGGTTTAAGCCACACCCACATCCGGTTTTATCAGAATACAATACAAATTGTTTTGCGGTTAGTACAGATACAGATAATGTCTTCGCAGCACACCCTTAATTATAAGCACTTTTCTTAACAGCTTTTAATCCCTTAAATGGCTGCATTCGTGTTTACTTCACGTTTCAGATCGCCTCTCTGCAAAACCCAGAAGAAAGCATTTTTTGTACAGTGCAGCATGTACCTTTGGCCACGATTACATCATCAAGTCTTTTTGGGTATAATGCGACAAGCATTGTATAATATATTATGCATAATAATTTGTGTATTTTCTACCATTCTTCTCTGCAGATCCTTTCAATGCTTGATTGGTTTCAAGTCCGGGCTCTGGCTGGGCCACTCAAGGACATTCATTGTCCCTAAGCCACCCTTGCGTTGTCTTGACTGTGTGCTTGAGGTCATTATCCTGTTGGAAGGTGAACCTTTGGCCCAGTCCGAGGTCCTGAGCACTGTTGACCAGGTTTTCATTAAGTATATCTCTGTATTTTGCTGCATTACGCTTTCCTTTAACCCTGACCAGTCCTCCAGTCCCTGCCACTAAAAGACACCCCCACAGCATGATGCTACCACTAGGATGTGTCACTGTTGGGATGGTATTTTGCAGGTGATGAGCGGTGCCTGGTTTCCTCCAGACATGACACTTGGAATTGAGGCCAAACAGTTCAATCTTTGCTTCATCAGACTAGAGAATCTTTTGTCTCACAGTCTGAGAGTCCTTTAGGTACATTTTTATGTGTCTTGCACTGAGGAGAGGCTTCCATCTGGCAACTCTGTCATAAAGCCCAGATTGGTGGAATGTTGCAGTGATGGTTGTCCTTCTGCTAGTTTCTCCCATCTTCACACATTATCTCTGGAGCTCAACCAGAGTGATCATTGGGTTCTTGGTCACCTCACTTACAAAGGCCCTTCTCCCCCAATTGCTCAGTTTGGCTGGGCAGCCAGCTATAGGAAGAGTCCTGGTTGTTCCAAACTTCTTCCATTTAAGAATAATGGAGACCATTGTGGTCTTGGGAATCTTCAATGCACCCAAACGTATTTGTAGCTTTCCTCAGATCTGTGCCTCGACACAAACCTGTCTCTGAGCACTGCAGGTAGTTCCTTTGACCTCATGGCTTGGTTTTTGCTCTGATATGCATTTTCAGCTATGAGATTTTCATGTCCAATACATTGAATTTGCCACAGGTGGACTCCAATCAAAATATAGAAACATCTCAAAGATAGGTCTGGGTCTGGATACTTATGTCAATATGCTATGTGCAGGCAAACAACACAGCATACTGCAGCCATGGAAGCCAGCAAACAAACTGGATCAGAGATAACGGATTCCACACGACCTAAAAAGCCTCACCATCCATCAAAAAACCACCATGACCAGAGGCGTAGTAAAACAAGGATAAATATTGGAGATGCCTATGGAAGATGGAGATTGGTTAAAGCACATAAATCTTTTAAAACGGATGCTGAGTTGGCTAATTTGCCTGTCAACATTCTGGCAACCCGCATGAGCTTTGAGTCTGGGGTGGGACAGACAACTCTCCAATGTTTTGAATTTTGACTGCAGTACCCATTTCAAACGCTTGTTGTCCCGCTTACATATAGCACATTTAAACCTGGAAATAAACAGAAAACTTCAGGATTTTGAAAAAGTTAAAACATAGTTATATACATACTGTAAAATAAAGAGGACATATTTAAAGTTATGCTCTATTTTAAGTCACTTATCAAATGAAAATTTGTTGTGTAATAAGTATTATATTATATTATATTATCATAATCTCACAGTTAAAGATGTACATATTGTATGTTAAAAACAAGAATAGACCTGTGTAAACACTACTTTGCATTGAATTTGCAACACTCTTGCAAAAGGAAATATCTCCTCAAAATCTGTATTTTTTACATGTCAATGTGGCGTTCACGCTCGCCAAATTGCAGCACGATATTTCGTTCCTCTTTTAATCAGAAAGACCCTCTTAACTTCTCAGAATCGCTCTGACCCCTCACACAGTCATTTCATCTTGTGAGTGTGTGTGTGCATGCGTGTGTGTGTGTGTTTGTGTGCGTGTGTGTGTGTGTGTGTGTGTGTGTGTGTGTGTGTGTGTGTGTGTGTGTGTGTGTGTGTGTGTGTGTGTGTGTTTGTCATGGTTATCACAGCTTTAGACTCTGGCTCCAGGTTCTTGATGGATTTATCATCACTGAGCTCTGGCCCCTCATGACTGCAGCAGTACAGATGCTCAAGGTCACCGGTGCAGGTTAACCAAAAGAAAATTGTAAAAAATGATGAAAGGATAGAGGGAGGGATGGAGAGAAAGAATAAATGGAAAATAGTTAGGGATGTTAGGGTAATTTGAAGTGACAAATATGTGTGTATGAGCTTTAAAAGCCATGAGCATGTTAAGTATGTAATTAATTAGCAGAATTGGCTGCCATTTAAAACCTATCTATTGATCCTTTTTAATACCAGGATTTATTGCCTCTGAAGAGATTATTCACTATGATTCCTGATTGCCTGTCCACCTAATTGAAGAATTTATGGGTTTTGCTCAAAAATATTATATGCAACTGCTTGAAGACTGTTAGACAAAGTAATGATTCAGGATTGCATTTCAAACATTCAGCAAAAAATTCTGATTTTACATGTTTTTTAAATTACATTTTGGATTTGAGCATATTCACTTTTTCTCTGCTAAATCAAATGCATTCAAATTTAGTTTGGAACTGTATTTCATTGCCATTATTTACAATAGATAAAGGCTGAACACATCCATTTATAACAAGGATTGGATTTCCCCGGAGAAATCTCAAAACTCAACCGTTATGCTGTCAGAGGGAGAAAACAAACACTATGACATGGTCAAAATTAAAGATAAGTCTTATTCTGTATAGAGTGGCAAAGATATATTAATTCAATCCTTTTGGTGCTTTGCTGGAATAAGCCAACATCAGCACGTACTGGAAAATGCAAGGGAAAGGAAAGCATGCAGCTTAAGGTCTATTATAATGTCTGGCCAGAAAATGTGTTGATAGGAGAGATGTAATGTAAGTACTGTAGCTACATAAAAAAAATAAAATAAAAAAAAAAAGGTTTCAGTTAGCAACAAAACAGTTTAATATCTGCAGAGGCCCTTTAAAAGATAAGACAGGGAGGGAATTTATAGTTTTAGTTATGTTTTGCATTACCTCACAAAAAGATTACAATACAGGCAAACCAAAAATATAGTAAATAAATAAAATAAATAATAATTCATTGCAATTCTGCTATTTTAACACCACGGTTAATTTGTGTAACAATGGTTTTTTAAAAACCATTGTTCTCACCACAATAAAATGGTTACTATGATCCCGAACACTTTTAATTATGCCTTCTGAATCCATCAAAACACGTATGAATAATGTTATGAGTAATGTAGCTATTATTATGTCTAATAAAAAATCAAGGACATAAGAACAAGGACACTGCCTCCTTCATAGAAAACAGAATGTTCAAATGTAAAATCGCTCAGTATTTTTAAACCAATCAGGTGGGTCCTCCATCTACTGCAGAAAATACAGAAAAAGAAAATGGCTTATTTTCTTATCAATCAAACACAATAAGAACAGATGCACTGAATTATGACATGTTTATCATTAAATCAATTCTGACAGGATATACCTCAGTGTTGGATTATACATGTAGAAGAATTAAAACGACATGATTTGAATCTAGGATTTACCCAATCTTAATCATGGTATTCCACAACATCATAAATGGAAAGACTTGTCTAGATCCCATATGACTTGAAAACTTCTCTGCAAAGAGGCTCTAAGTTCAAAGGTCAAAGCAATAAAAGACAGAACACACATTCTTGGAGTTCCCGAGAGACACGGGACATACAAGATGCTGTCATCCGATATAAACCAGTTTGCTTCACTTAGGCTCATCAGATCGTATGACATTGTGATCATTGTTCAGCAAACAGCATTTTAAAAGCACATTCCTTAATCCTGAAACATCTCACACAAAGTCACAGTACTTTGCTGAATCAATCCTATAAAATATACAAGGCTGCATGGACCCACACACAATGCCTAGTCTTGCTAGGTAATTCTGAAAATTTCTTTGAACTGTGGTAACTTGTATAACTGACAAATTAATGATTATAGCCTGATGTACCTCTTTAAAATGTGTGTAATGTTTCATCCATGTTGTATAACCAATGAATTAACCAGTATGATTTGTAGGGATTGTCATGTTTTGTTAGCTACATGTATAATATCCATGAAAAAAATGTCATGTTTAGTATGTAACCGTTCATTGGCATATGCAGAGAAAGCTGATGACAATGAATATCATGTCTCTTGGACCATTCTCAAGATATAAAAGTTCATGATTAAATATGCACAATTTTTGAGCAGGAGATTTGTAAAATCTGAAACAAAGGAACATAAATAAACTGTCGGAAAAGACAGCCCAGTTAACCATTTTACTCTGAAAAGTCACTTCTGATTGGCGCAGGACACCTTTGGGGATGCGGCCAATTTCAGTTAAAATGTTTCCAAACAGGAAGAACATGCTCTCTTCTCTCTTCTTCTGTTCTCTTCTGTCTGCTCTCTCGTCGTCTCTCCTGCTCCCCTGACTACTCAGTCTTTGCTCTGACTCTTCCCTCGTGGTCTTCTCTGGATCTCGTTGGAATCAGGTCCATGCCATGTGAGGTCCAAGGAAAGCTTGTCACTCTCTACGGTTCACACACCCATTGGAAGGCCTTGCTTCAAAGCCAACCTCATCATTCACACAGACAATAACTCCGATCTTACAGAGGTCCAAAACATCGACAGAACGAACATTCGACCAAGAACCAAGCAACACAAAGAACGCAAGGAAACACCAATACACTCAAGTACATCTCCAATATTGTGTTTAAAGTGCTGGTTTAATTAAATAATTTGTGAATCCGATAGCAAATCGATGTAGACTCAAAGAAGGATAAATGGTTTTTAAGGCATTGTCAACAGACTCCAAAAAGTTCATTTTCACTATATTGATAGTTTTTCACATTCTGTCACTCTTTTCACCAACCTGTCTCATGTATATATGTAATAGATTAGATTTATGTTTAGAATATCAATAAAGTTTGTCAGTGTTCAAAGATGATTGACTGTGGTATATTTTGATAAATAATCTTATCCCTGTTTCAAAAAGATTTCACTTCAAAGCTGTACCTAAATATGTGTGATATTATTTTCAATAAGCCATGATAATAATATCACTCCAATAAGTGAATTAATCATAATTCACTTATTAAAGCTAATTCCTTACAGTAGAAATTGTGAGCAGATATTATGATATTAATGATGGAGAATTTATTCAGACAAATAATCTAGTTATTTGTCGTTTATCTAATTTATAATGGTTGTCGACTAATTCCATTATATATTTCATTACCTAATAATGTACAATAAGGACAGTTTAATTTAGCTCATAGCTCACATATTTCGAGACCCTAAATTATTTTCGAAATGTTGAATTCCAAATATCCTTACATATAATGTAAGTGTGAGAATTAGGGCACTTTAAAGTTCCATTCTAAATGTCGCATACCATTTATCCTACATCAGATTCCAAAAACACTGCAAAGCTTAATTTTGGCACGTATTGCACTTAGCATGTAGACTATTGGCATCTTTCATTAACTTCCGACTGTTTTCAATAGGTGATCTTCATCATTATCATTACTAATGCAATGCCTCAATGGTCTTTCCTTTGTTTGCTTATGATCCACAGACAAACATCACCATCTAATGATAATGGTGATTCTATGTGTAAGTTTATGGAGGATTTTAATGACAACTAAAAAAAAACGTATATAAAAAACAATTTGAATAAAAATAAAAAAACTATTCTAGTTTTTAAGATTGAAATCGATTAAAACCTTTTAGTGTGTCTTACTTATTCCTACTTTCTAAGTTTTTAAATTTTACATTTGCCAGAATTTCTCTCTCACCCAGACTTTTGAACTGTTCTCAACAATAAATGTACAAGATCTCTCAAAATCAGACATATCCTCCACTTCACTTATTTTCCAAGAACTTTAAAAATATTTAAATTAATTTATGTAAAAAATTTGGATTTCTTTTAATAATAAAAAATAAATGCTGTTTCAGAGAATACATTTTGAGTTTCCACTGAAGTTATGATGAAAATAAGAAGTCAAGTGTCAATGAAGTTGTGGCAGGACAGAGGGTGGTGCCGGGCGGACATGCCCGTAAACGATCTCTCTCTCTCACCATCTTCCGCAGTCGGCCTTTATCCCTTGATTAGCCTGATAAGGGACCGGGTATGTAGAATCACCACCTGGCCCCGCCCTGACGATAGAAGCATTGCATTGTAACGAAAATATGGCTGTGCATAGAGCCAGCAAGTGCATTCGCGATCGCATAATCAGTCATTATATAAAACCCATTTTATATAGTTGGTAATATAGAATCTGTCTTTCACTGCTCCCGCTGTGATATAATCTGTCCTCCAGTGCATCTGCAGTGAAGTTTAAGGTAAGATTTATTTTAATTACAGTGTGCATTAAATAACTCATGCTGGGAGATCCGTCTGTACAGGAGAAACTCACTTGCGAAAAGGTTGATGGAAAAAGTTAATTTAATAATTAAGATCCTGATGAAAGACAAATATCAGTTAAGATGTCCTACTGTCATAGCCTTTCATAGATTACTGCTTCACAGTTAAATGTAAATTTCTATGCAACAGAAAATATGCAGTTTTAATATTGATAACTGCATTTGCAATTCAGCAATAATATCAATATCTATAATATTATCAACCCCCACCATATAATGGTTAACATTTTAAAAATGATCACAAATACCATAGTTCAACTATGGTTACTGTTGAAAAAACATGGAACATTGTGCAAAACTATTGCGAGGGAACTCAAAACTTATTGAGAGAGACTGCAAACTATTATGATTGAAAGAAAATGCTAAACTACATCTGAAAATCACTTCCCTCTCGGTTCTCTAATCTCTTGGTCTACTTAACCTATAATGTTATTTATAAAATGGATAGTTATGATTCTAAATTCTGATTAAATGAACAAGTATTCTACATCAAGTTGCTGTGTAATAATAATATTAATAAATGTAAAAATGTATTATTCATATTGCTATTGCCATCACTTCATAAAAACCAAACATATAGTTAACTCAAGAAACGTATAGGCCCACAATAAAAAAAATTTGATAAGAAGAGGTTTTGTTGCTGAAACCAAGGCACTACCATTGAAGGGTACAGTTTTGTGTTACATTCTGTCAGCTGTAACCCACTTTTCCCAAACTTCAAAACTTAATGGAGAATTTGTCCAATGTAAATAAAAAAAGATACATTTTAAAACTTTAAAATGATCTAAACGTGTCTCCCAACCCCTGAAGTTACATTGTATCATTATACATTGTATAATGAAATGATAGATGGAGATTTTACTGTGGGAAAAACTGTAAAGAGGATAGTATAGTATATATCTGATGGGATGAGTGAGTGTTAAAATGCTGACATGATCATTAAAGTGTAGATCAGAAATGCAAGCATACTGGAGAGTAGAGATTTTAGAATCCCCTATCAGCGGCTGAACAGATCACACGATGTCTTTGATTCAGTGTGCTGCTTCTGCAATTGTTTGGAGTTTGAAAAGCTTTTGATCATCATGGCCTGCCAATGCAATTGATCTGACCTTTGGACACCACATCACTATCATCGCATAAGGTCAAGTTTGAGAATTTTGCCCAGTTTTCAGTGGCCTTTATTGACACCCCAGATTAACAGGGGTTACATGCTATCAGTTAAATCTTTATTCAGAGAGAGAGATGCACCACGAACATTTGGAATCTCACTTAAAGTTGTTTCAACCAAATCTTGTCATCTCTTTTTATGTTATGTTCTGGTTTTATAGCCTCAGCAAATAAAGAATTAAGTTTAAATTTATGCTTAGTTCACGGCTCTCAGAATACTTGATTCTGATTGGTCAATCATGCAATCAAGTGGTCAGATATTTCTGAAAACAAAGCAATTTTTCTACATCTTGTATCAAGTAAGCGAATAAAATAATTTCAACTTATATCAATATTGAATGCTCATTTGTTCATTTATTTGGAAAGTAGTTGTGTAATAAGTAGGATAATGAGCAGTCAGATGGCCATTTTCGCAAAATAAACAACAGAATTCCAGTACAAACCGGAGGAGGAATTCAGCTGTTTCTGGAGACTCTGCAGTCTCTTTCTTCTCACATAATGATGTCATTTCAACTCAAATCAATATTTAATGTTCTTTTATTTATTTATTTGGCAAGAAGTTGTGTAATAAGCACAATATTGAGTAGTCAGGCGGTCATTTCCGCGATATAAACACCAACAGAACACCGACGCAAATCAATATTTCATGTTCTTTTATTTATTTATTTGACAAATAGTTGTGTAATGAGCAGTCAGCCGGTCTTTTTTTACTATATAAACACCTTTCGGAACTCTGATGCAAACTGGAGATTGTATTAAGCTTTTTCAAGAGACTCTGTGGTCTCTTTCTTCTCATATAATAACATGATTTCAATGCAAATATATATTTCATGTCCATTAATGTACAGTCAGCTTGTCATTATTGTAACTATTATTAAACTTCTTCTCACTGATCCAAGTTGCTAAGATCACCCTGTGATCTCAGAAAATACATATACAAATGTTGAACTCTAAACACTCCGAAATCAAACATAGCATACACAAAATAATATTTAAAGAGCCTGATGTGATACACTGTGATTCTCCAATCTTTGATTAGGTCATAACAAAGACAAGACACTTTCAGTATTACGTACTACAATAACCCAAAGCTTTTTCTCCTTCCTAGAGGAAAAATTAGCTTTTTTTTTTCTCTGTCGTCTTTTTCTGAAAACTTGTATTACCCTTTCACCTGTAGCTCAAGAGCGCTGTGTGAATAGCTTCATTCTTCTCATCTACACAGTCAGCCTTTACTTACATTCTCACTGTCCCTCTATTTTTCTGTTTCAGTCTGTCTGTAGCCCACTGAATGTCTTTCAATCACCATGGCAGAAATGGGGTAGAGAGAGAGAAAGAGAGAGAGAGATAGAGAGAGTTAGAGAGCGACATAGCAAAGGCTCCTTGGAATGTTGATCTATCATCAGTAGAAACGGCCTCTACTGAGCTCAGTCACGCTGTAATTTCTCTTTCTCTATTGAGACACTCAGCACCCCACCCCCATCTCCTATCCTATTGACAACTGAAAATGGCTTTGCCAACCTGACTGACATCTTTGTCTACCTGACAGAAAGCATGAAGCAGAGCCACAGAGATTAAACCAATAAAGCTGTGGAGATTACGTTCTCCAATAATGTTGTATTGTATTGGGGAAGCCATTGCGGTGGTTTTGTGGACTAGTTGTGCTTGTGTGGTTTTATTGTACTGTGTGTGTGGGTTTCTCTGAAACTGTTTTTTTTTTTTTTTTTGTCTGTATTCACTGTAATTTGGACCTTTTTAAAAGATGTTACTTCTACTTTTCCTGACCCCCATTGAAGCTTAGACATCATGGTCTGGGAAAACTAATTTCACCTTCTAGATAGAGCTGTGAATGGTTTGAAAAGCACAGTTTTCTTTCAATTGCTCAAATCTTTAGTTTACAAGTCAGTACAGCTCCCTCTAAAGCAAAGCCCCTTCTCCTTATATGTTTAATTAATTTATTACAAGGCTTTTTGGAGTTGATTCTAATTGGTCAATTGTGGCATTGAGTTGTTAAATAGTTGTGTACAATAACCACTGGTATAAACTCACTGAGCAATTTATTAGGAAGACATGTACACCTACTCATTAATGCAATTATCTAATCAGCCAATTGTGTGGCAGCAGTGCAATGCACTAAAGCATGCAGATGTGGGTTAGCGGCTTCAGTTAATGTTCATATCAACCATCAGAATGTGGAAAATTTTAATCTCAGTGATTTTGACCGTGGCATGATTGTTGATGAGTATTTAGCCATTTTTGGAAGACAGAGAGGGAGTATGCTTCACAGATGAAGTTGGGAAGGTCATTCTACCAACAAGGTACAGAGAAGCTAAAAGGGTTTCGGGTAAGGGTTGGGGTAGGGTTAGGGGTTAAGGTTAACAGTGCAACCACATGTAATTAAATGCAGGTACTTTAAATGTAAGTACTATGCAATGATACGTATGTACATAATAATTACATTGTATCAAATGCTTAAGTACATAAACAAGGGAGCTTTTTACCCCAAATATGTTTCCTTTCACTTACAATACAGTTATTGAAAATCTTTGAACAAAACTGAAAATGACAAGTAATTATCTTAGCTCAGAATAAATGTGATCATTGCACTGATTCTTGTTAGGGAGAAAATACAATCAAAGTGCCTTTTACACAGTTGTACCCTAATTAATAAAAAATGCTATAGGTGGCTGCAACTCATTCTTAACAAACTTTGTCTATTGCTTATTAATTGAATGCATTATTTTCCATTTGTGAGACTTTAAATACCAGTCCCTTCATTCTTTTACACACCGCATAGCAACAAACTCTGAGAGTCTGCAATATTGATTAATGTTGCTGTACTGTCAGTCAGCTGTGTAGACAAGCTGATCGCTGCTCATGCCTCTTGTAAAAATCGCATTCATTATGTCTGGCGGTAGACCATGATGTTCACACTAACAATGCAAGAGTGCACAAAAGAAAAATTGATGGGTTCACTTGTAGTCTCCTTTTAAAAAGATTGCCCTACTCTATTTTTGTTTTACCCCTGTCCCCATATTTATTTTGAATTAGACTATAAGTCATGTCCTAATGCCCCAGAATCCTCTTCTCGTTGGCCCAGTTATTTTGCATCCCACAAGAGTAAAGTTACCTTTAAATATCCACTTCCTGTCCATCCATCCATGCAACATGAGCACATTTCTTACGTTAATTACATTAAGGTTGCTCTTCCTTGAAGCAGTTTAAAAACAAATTAATTTTTCTTCAGTGTCAGGAAAGCAGTTAGGAAGACAGTACAGAATGGATTATCGTAACTGGAAGTGTAAATTAAAAATTATGTTACTTGTTATTCTGCTCAAATAATTTCAGACAATGCATACACACATTTGAAATTGAAAGATGGGACTGTGTGTTGAACTGTACCTCACTGCCAGAGGTACTTTTGGAATTATTGGCCATACTTTGCAAATTTAACCAAGATATTGGGGATTGATTTACTTGGATAGCCTGAAACTAATTTAACAAAGGCTGCAATCTATATTTATTCTATGTATTGAGTTTTTCATACCTACCTAAAAATTTACACTTTACTAAAATGTTAAATTCATTAACATTTGTTAATGCATTAGATATCATGAACTAACTATTAACAATATATATTTTTTACAGCATTGATTCAACTTTGTCTAAAAATACAATTGTTCATTGTTATTTCATGTTACTTCATAGTGAATTAATTAATGTTAAAATATACCACTTTTGATTTAAAAAATGTATTACTATATGTTGAAATTGACAATAACAGCATTAATAAATGTTGTAAAAGTATTGATCATTTTTAGTTCATGTTAACTAATGTTGTTAATGTTAACATATGGAAACTAATTGTAAAAGGTTGCCAAAAGTGATGCGTTTAATTAAATGCCAATGGTTTGTTCACTTACATTTGGTCATAACATGTTAGTGTGGTAAAATAACTTCTATCCATCTATCCATCCAAGTGGTGGGGATTTTATTTAATTGCAATGAATTGTTCAGTGAGCATTTCTGCAAATTCCAAATGTGTTTTGAATGAGCCACTAAACCAAAACCCTAACCCTAAGACAACATTAATAGCCTAAAAAATGCTTATATCTTTGTAAAATGTGTTCATCAGCAACTTTCCATTGTCTATGGCTTGTCTGAACCAATTCAGTAAATGTATATTTGCCTAGATCGGAAATGTGTTAAGTGCACACATGTTTTGCTGCCCACTTCAAGCTGTTCAGACAGTGGAAAGAAATGTGTGAACCCCCCCCCCCCACCATGGTGTGAATAAACAATGTCAGAATGTTAATTTTTAAAGGCATAACTATTTGGAATCATGGGGGAAAAGGGATGCAGTTAATACAAACTGTTTAACAATAAGCTCCATCAATAAGACGCTGCATGGAATTCCCCTAATGGTAATAGTTCAAGAAAAGCAGGTGATTGGATATGCACCAGTAGAGGAGACAGATTCATAGCTTATGTGCAAGTTGTTCTTATTTTCAGTAATCCTCCAGGGATCAGGTAAGACTTGGGTTCACAACTCTTTCGGCCTCTCTCGCCTCTTCTGGCTCGCCCTTACTCTCCCGAACACACTCTCTAACTATAACCTTAGACTGATGAAAGTCAAATTCAGGCCCAAGCTGAGAGAGCTCTCCCAAATGTCATAAAAAGAAGAGAAGATTGGGTGTTGGGTCAAAGATGGAAGTATCAGAAGAATTATTATTATAAAAAAAAAATTGTGAGCTTGCAGGATATACTCTCTGTATTCTCTGTGATGTGTGATCAGAGAGAAAGACTTCGATAAATAAATAAACAAGCATATAAAAAAGGGATGGCATCTCACCAATGATGCAATGAGAAAGCAACAAAGAGCATATGTGCGAGAGAAAAGATTTTTGTTAGACTGCGCTAATTAAAACATAATCTGAGAGGGAGAAAGAGACAAGCACAACACTTGCTGTCACAGAGGGATGCGAGTGTCTGATGTTCTCGCTCTGCGATCTCACACCTCTAACAAGAGACGATTTTATTTTCTTCATGATGTTGTTCCAAAGGGCTTTTGAAGATGGCATTTGCTACTAAAAAGACACTTTGTAGCCAGTAAGAAGATTTTATTTCTGTCGAGTCATTCTTTAAACTCTCCAGACTCAAGGAAAGATAACACATTATGAGACAATTTAGTTACGTGAAAAGAGACAATCGGAAAAGTCGAAACTTGTGTGAAAAAGCGACCAGTTGAGTTCATAAACTTTTTATTGGGCTAAAGTCACATTTTTAAGAGGGAGATGCTGGAGAGTGCTGAAATGTAGTCTTATGTAGCCATACTTTTGAATATAGGTATAATATTTGATCAACTTTGTAGCTTATTCTGGCCAAGCACCAGCTGAAATTATAAATTAACACTTTACAATAATATCTGTTTATTAACATTAGTGAACAATACTTTTACAGTATTTATTAATCTTGGTCAGTGCTAATTTCAACAAATAGAAATATTTTTTTTTAAATCAAAAGTTAATTTTTTATTTTTCAGCATTGAAGCACTATGAACAAACATGAGTTAACAATGAACAGTGGTATTTGTATTAACTATCATTAACAAAGTTTCATAAATGCTGTAAAAAATATAGTTTCATTTTAGTTCATGATACCTAACTCATTAACTAATGTTAAGGATTGGAACCTTACTGTAGTGTTAGCACTTACACAATAAAATAATTATACCATGAATTACACTTTTCACTTGTGGGTGATTCTCATGAAATTTGTCAAGAAAATGTCCTTGGGGGGCCTGGGTAGCTCAGCGAGTATTGACGCTGACTATCACCCCTGGAGTCGCGAGTTCATATCCACGGCGTGCTGAGTTGACTACAGGGAGAGTAGAGTCACATGGGGTAATATCCTTGTGGTAACACGATTAGTGGTTCTCGCTCTCGGTGGGGCACGTGGTAAGTTGTGCGTGGATCAGAGAGAGTAGCATGAGTCTCCACATGCTTTGAGTCTCCGTGGTGTCATGCACAATGAGCCACGTGATAAGATGCATGGATTGATGGTCTCAGAAACAGAGGCAACTGAGACTTGTTCTCCGCCACCTGGATTGAGGTATTGAGGATTGAGTAAATGCACCATGAGGACCTACTAAGCAGTGGGAATTGGGCATTCCAAATTTGGAGAAAAGGGGATAAAAAAAAGAAAATGTCCTGGACTTATTTTACTTCAAAATCAAAAGAAAAAATTACAAATTTTGCATAGACTGTAAAAAAATTAAGCCTATTTTTAGGGCCATACATTTTTTACATTGTGACACTAATTTCATTAAACTAACCTACATTTGACCTTACGAATGATATATTATTAATTTGTAAAATGTTTATGCATCATAGTTGTAACGACACCAACACAGGAGCTGTGATGATCCCAGATGCGGGAGTTTATTTCATGTGAACTCAGGAAAAACAGGTAGATACAGTAGATATAACAGTAGATATAGCAGAATGTCACAGGATATTCAGAAAATCTTAGGCAATTGTCTTCAGATAAACACAGGATAATGGTGGTGAGCATAGATCCATCAATGGTAACATAATATAAGGCACTAGCCAAAACAGGGAACCTCAGCATCAATCTGGCATAAAAGTGAGAATCTTCATGTAACACAGGACCAGGAAATCATTAGAGAGTTTCAGGCAAATGCAGGGTTAACAAAGTCTCACATAGGGGTGTGGCAAACATGGTAGTGAAACACAGGCAAGGGGTCACTCATAAATGTCTTTGAGTTGGGTCATTCAATCTTCATGTAAATAACAATTCTTGTAGAACAGAGCAGTTCTTCAAAAACCAGAGTAGGGTCAATATGAGTAAAACGGCTTGCCATATGCCCAGTAAATATAAAGTCACATATCTTGATATTCCAGAACAGAGTGTTGATGAACAAATATGCAGAGAAGAAGTAAATCCCTTTGTCATTATGGAGAGAAGGTCCAGGGTGCCTACAACAAGGCAAGACGCTGAATGAAGGGGAAAGTGCGATATAAGTGCGTGTTCTGATGCATGAAGATGAGTTGCAGGTGTGAGTGATTAGAATGCTGGTGAGTGTGAGAGAGTGACTGAGGGTGAGGGAGAGCCCAGTGTGCACGTGACAGTACCCACCCCCCCCCAGAACGGGCTGCTCCTGCTGACCGACGATTCTGACGTCGGGGTCAACCTCTACCTTGAGGCGCTGGGCGGATAGTGTGTAAGGCATGGAATCTGGTGAGTAGAGCGGGATCAAAGATATAGTCAACTGCTACCCAAGATCTTTCCTCTGGGCCGTAACCCTCCAAATCAACCAGGTATTCGAGGTGCTTATCACGACGTCGGAAGTCAAGGATGTCATTAACTAGATATGCTGGTCCATCATCCAGGAGAAGCGGCAGTGGAGGACCATCAGCAGCACCGGACTCTCTGGGGTAAGCAGACAAAGAAATTCAGAGACGTTTAAAAAGTGAAACATGGAAACTAGGGTGAATACGATAAGTGCTGGGGAGTTTGAGCAGGTAGGTGACAGGATTAATTTTTCTGACTATAGGGAATGGGACTTCTTGCAGGGAAGTTGAAGCCAGATGTCCCTGGTTGAGGGCCAGACCTTCTGCCCAGTTTGGTACTGTGGTGGTGTGGACCTCCTGACATCAGCCTGGCTCTTTTTCTGCTGTACTGCCCTGCTCAAGTGGATGTGGGCTGCATCCTATACACTCTCACTCTCTTCAAACCAGTGGTCCATAGCTGGAAACTCTGATGGTTCTCCTGTCCAGGGAAACAGGGGTGGCTGAAAGCTGAATACGCACTGAAAGGGTGTAAGACCAGTAGCTGCCTGCCGAAGGGAGTTCTGTGCGTATTCGGCACAAGGTGAAAACCGGCTACAGCTGTGCAGATTAGCATATACGCAGTATGTCCTAAGGAAGCAAACAATATCCTGGATTTTCCTCTCCACTTGCATGTTAGTCTGTGGAGGTAACCAGAAGACAGACTCACAGTCAAACTTAGGCGCTAGAAGAAACCGTGCCATACCTGTGAGATGAATTGCGGACCCCTGTCTGACACAATCTCCTCGGGTATTCCAAGGCAGGCCTTGTAGAATCTGTCCGCTGCAAAAAAACACAAGTATTACCTGCGGATTCAGGAAGGTCAGTGATGAAATCAACTCCCAAGTTTGACCATGGACGTTGTGGTACTGACAGTGGGAGGAGTTTGCCGGCTGGTAAGTGACACAGAAATTTAGCTATAGCACACTCAGTACATCCTTGAACGAAACGGCATACATCTTGAGACATATGTGGCCAAAAATATCTGGACTGAAGGAGTGAGAGGGTTCGTTGGATACCAGAGTGACCAGTGCATAGGGACGAGTGATCAGATTCCAGGAGTATGGCAGGGATATAGAGTTTACCTTTGGGACTCTCGGGCAGAGCAGGATAAGAGGTGGATGCTTGGGTGATCTGGTCATTCAAAACCCATTGCATGGGGCACATAAAAATCTTTGATGGCAAGATAGTTTCAGTTTGTACAGGGTTGGATTCAGGAGAATTTTTGTGAGACAAAGCATCTGCCATGGTTTTCTTGGATCCAGGGCAGTAGGAGATAGTGGACTGGAAGCAGGTGAAAAACAACACCCACTGGACCTGACGTGGATTTAACCTGCGTGCCTTCTGAAGGTATTCCAGGTTCCTGTGATCGTTAATGACTAAGAAGGGGTGACGGGAACCCTCGAGGCAATGGCGCCACTCATCCAAGGAGGTCAGGGGAGAGGCAATGGAGCTGAAGTCACAAATTAATCTTCTGTAAAAGTTTGAAAACCCCAGGAAGCGTAGAAGATATTTGACAGTCTTAGGAACTGGCCACAATTTGACAGCTTCAACCTTTCATTGGTCCATCTGGATTCCTTGCGGATTGATGTTAACCTTGGGCTAAAGCTTCTTCGATGTACCCTTCCATAACTTTCTGTTCTGGGAGTGATAAGGGGTAAATTCTCCACTCTGGGCAGTGGTGCGTCTGGCAGGAACTCGATGGCACAGTCCCAAGGTCTATGTGGAGGGAGCTGGGAAGCTTTCTTGGGGCAGAAAATGTCAAGATATTGTTGATAGCAGTCAGGAATCTTCAGGGACTGTCGTTGGCTGGGCTCTCGATGGTGGTAGAAAAAACATTCACAGGCATTAACCATAGAAGGTAGGAGATCTCCTTATTTTCCTTGTGAAGATGGAGTACTGGGCGTATATAGGTTTCAAAACACTCCTGTCCCCATTGCAGGATTTCTCCGGACTTCCAAGACAGAATGGGTGAATGACTACACAACCAGGGACGGCCCAGGATGATATCCACCAGAACCATTAGCTCAATATCCTCTAGATGCATGAAACCCACCTGCAACATTACCAGGGTGGTATGGTGACAGATGTATCCCTTGCCCGGCAGTTGACCAATCACAGAGTGTATGGGGAGGTCGGTGTCAAAGGGGACCATAGAGAGTTGGAGCTTGCAGCAGAGGTTGCCGGTGATGAAATTCCCCACAGCCCCGGAGTCAAGGAGCACGGTGACTGTTTAAGACTGATAGGCAGAGGACACATTTACTCTTATGCATAACGGAACATTGCTGGAGTGAACAGCAATAATAGAACTCAACGGGGTGCATGAGGGTTTCACAGGTCAAGTGGCTATGAAGTGTCCCTGATAGCCACAATATAAACACAGTTTATTAGTGGATCTTATACACATAGGGGAAGGTGTTCTTTTCCTTTCTTATACTTTCAGGAGTAAAAGACCCCGACGAGACCACATCCTGCCCAAAAAAGGGGAGGTCAACATGTGGCAATATGACACATGGTCTCACCAGCCATACATGGAAGAGGCACGGTGTAGGTCCTGCCTCGAAGGGAGGAGCTCTACAAACATAGTGACTGGGACAGAGAGAGTTCTGCCCAATGGAGCTGCAGGTCTGCCTACAGGGAGACCGTACCATGGAAGATACATCACAGGGGGTTACCGGAGTAATCGGAACCTTTGGAGCACCTATCCCAGAACAGGGTATATTAGTAACCGTAGTGGGTCTGGCTGTGAACACCTCCGCCGAATTCGCGAGCAACAGGGCTAGGGATGAAGGTCATCCAGTGCCCACAACTTTGTGAACTCAACTGGGGGTAAAAACTGTAGGATTATCCATGAAGAAGAATTGCAGCAATATGATTTGAATCTAGAAAAACCCAACTTTTTAATCCTACAATTCCTCAACGTCATAAATTAAAGAACCAGGCACCAACAATCCGTTTGAAGGCCTCCCTTTGGATGTTAAAATGGTCAAATACACTGAAACAACATAATTCAATGCAAAATAAGTAAACTCAGCATGACCTTATGAACTACCACACAGCTCTAAAGCAGGCTTTTCTTTTAAATGTTTCCTTGCAAAGATCATCAGATTTGCATGACTCTAATTCTAGTACATTTCATCTTACTACAGGAACATTTCACATTTAGAGTTAACCTTCTAAAATGTACAGAATGCATTTATATCCACAATTTACACAAAAACTAGCCTTTCTAGGTAATTCTGAAAATAGCTTTAAACTGTGGTAAATTTATAACTGCCAAATTAATGATTATAGCCTGATATACCTTTTTAAAATATGTGTAGTGATTTGTAATCACTTATAACAGACGAATCAATGATTGTAATCTTTAATCTGGTTTGATTAATCTCATTCTGTTAAGAAAGGTAACTATAAGTCTTAACTTGATAATATACCCTGACAATCAGGTTTTTCATAACGTGTAATGTTTTATCCATGTTGGAAAACATGAATTAACCAGTTTGATTTGTAATCAGGGATTTCATGTTTTGATACTTACATGCAAGGACAGATTGTGACTTGCAAAGGCACTGGGGCCAATTATCTGAAAGGGGGTGGGGGGTTGGTTGTTCATGCCCAAAACTGTTGACTCTGAAAAGCCACACCTGATTGGTGCTGGACACCTTTTGTGGTGGGACACCTCTCTTCCCTCACCCTGTTTGCTCTCTTCTGAATCTGCTTCCAGATCCTCCGTGCCATGTAGAGTCCAAGGAAAGCTTGGACTCAAAGTCCAGATGTAGCCTCTCACTCTCTGCTCTATATTTCATTCACCCAACGGGAGTCGCGAGTCCACCTTGCAGAAGGGCTTGCTTCATCCAGTCAACAATTTCCGCGATCATCAGAGTCCAAAACAACGTTGGAACAAACTTTCTTCAAACGCCAAAGACCCAAGCAACACAAAGAATGCAACAACATGCAAGTATATCTCCAGACTTTTTCTCAAAGTGCTGGTGTATTAGTTAAATACTTTGGGTAATCCAATTGCAAATCAATTTAGACTCAAAGAAGGATAAATGGTTCTTAAGCCATTGTCAACAGACTCCATAAAGTTAATTTTCACTGTACTGATCGTTTATTTCACATTTCTGTCACTACTCACCAACCTGTTTTCATCTTGTATGTGTTAGATTAGTATTATTTTTAGAATAGCAATAAAGTTTGTCTGTATTCAAGGATAATTTCACTGTGGTATATTTTTATAAATAAACTCATCCATGTTTTTAAAGGATTTCGCTTCAAAGTTGTACCTAAATATGTGTAATATTATTTTCAATAAGCCATGAGAATAATATTACTCCAATAAGGGAATTAATCATAATTCCATTATTAAAGCTACAGTAGAAAGTGTGGGCGGATACAACGAGACTATAATTTTATTCAGACAAATAATCTAGTTATTTGTCATTTATCTCATTTATAATGGTTGTCAAATGGGACTAATTCCATTATAAATGTCCTTACATGATAATGTAGAATAAGTACAGTTTAATCTAATTCCTAGCTCACACCTACTGCTTCCCTACAAATAATGGTGGGGTACACAGCACTTTAGCCCATACTGTGTACATCTACATCATCCAAATTTCCATTACATATATTGGTGTGAGAATGCAGGCACTTTAACTGATCCCGTCTACATTTATACAACCAAATTCCCTACAAAGCGCACATTTTCACCTAAGTGCAGGGGAAAGGCGCTATACGCAAGCATTACACCCAGCCAGCTCTTCCATACTACCAAACTAGTACCTGAAAGAACACAGGACGAAACCGGCTTAACCAAATCTCACAAAGGTATTGGGTGTTGCCCAGCCCGCTGCTCTGCAGATGTTTGCAAGGGGGCGTCCACGATCCAGTGGGCAAGCCTCTGTTTGGAGACAGCATTCCCTTTCCACAGTCCACCAAAGCAGACAAAGAGCTGCTCGGAGCATCTAAAGCTCTGCGTGTGATCCAAGTAAATAAGCAAAGCATGCACCTGAAACAGCAACTATAAGACTGGGTCTGCCTCCTCTCGGGGCAGACTCCACTCGGTCCATGAACCACATCAAAATGTGTTTCGTCGTCAGCAACTTGGAATCACACCAAGTGATCACGCCGGGTCGTGATTCTACACACCCAGCCCCTTATCAGGCTAATCAAGCCTACGAGAGGGATAAAGGCCGACTGCGGACAGTGGTGCAACAGAGAGAGAGCGTTTACGGGCAGCTGTCCGTCATATGAAAACCTAGTCAGCACACAATCCTATCACTCCAAATAGTGCCAAAAGTCTGCAATATGTGTCAGAGCAAATATAAAAAAAGAGAAAACAACAGCAAAAAAATCACAAGCCCTTGTGGCTGTTAAGTGTGCACCATTCAAAATGTCCACTTTACCGCTCAAGTAAGATTTATCCCCAAGGGTCAACAACAAATGAAACAGAAAATTCTAAATAAACACCACACTGGAAGTTTTCTGTCCTGGCAGGTTTGTGCCCTTTTATCACAATGTGGAGCATGTAAAGAGTAGGTGTGCAATTTGAGATTTGCTAGTGCTGCATGCAAAATGCAATCAGTCAGCAGGTGCTGAGTAATGTGGTGTGGCTGTCATGCCTTTTTTTTCTCTTTGCCGCTCTCTTTTGCGGAGCGTGCGGCGAGAATTTCAACAGCTGCTCTCATCAAAAGAGGATGTTGACATGCATCAGGCATAAAGCTTTGTCGGCTCTGACAGAATGTTAAACGCTTGCGTTTCACGTGGCAATCTGGGGTCTATTTGCAGTTTTTTGCCTTTTTGTCATTTTTTATCATCAACATGTTGGTAATTAGAGGAGAAATCCCACTGCTGTTCTTTCTTAAAGCTTTCAATGAAAAAAAAATTATATTTTCAGTTCAAAAGGAGCTTTCAGTTGCACATCTAAGAATCTATGAGAATAAAAAGAAGCTTACAAAACGAAGGCTCTTAGGAAAAGTGTAACATTAAGCTATAGAAAACATTTTGAATATAATGAGACTATCTATAGCATAATAATCACATAAAGAGAATAAAGAAAGGTACCATGATTGGGTCATAGTGTTCAAATGTAATTTTATCCTTTGTGGTGCAGGATGCAGGATTTTTTATAATGATTTGATTACGATATGAAGATTGCCCTTCACTTAGGTTCGAATATCCTCAAATTGCTAGAAAAGGCCTTGAATCTCAATTTTGAAATTAGATATTACATGAGCTTAAAGGGCTAGTTCACTCAAAAGTTCTGTCATTATTTACTTGTCCTGATGTAACTTCAAACCAATATACTGCTATTCTTTTAATTATGAACCACAAAAGAGAAATATATAAAAGTATCTTTACGCAGCTGTTTTGTGTATATATATATGTGTGTATACATTACTCTAACAAAAAAACGAGTTTTATGTGCCGCTTTCCATGTATTGCTGCAGTTTCCTAAATGAATTAACACTAGAGGCGCAACAACAAATGTGCTTTTAATTCACTCACAAAATCACGGGTACTATGGCTGATTATGACTTTATAATCACATATTTTTCGCTCTGTTACTCACTCCCTACTATGTTATTTTATCAAAACACTTTTACTCTAACGCATCATTTGAAAAACGATAATTTGTAATGCTTGTTTTACAGACCAACTTACATTTACACATTAATCCATTCTTATTAACTTCTGCAGTAGCTCACCTGATAGAGTGTTGGACTTTGAACTTGAAGACTGAGCATCAAGCTCAGCCAAGGATGGAAAAGAAACGAAAGTGAAAGTGAAGCAAAAGTGTCATAGAAGCTAAATGACGTGGTTGCTTCAGTAAATGTGCTTTTCTTGTCAAATTTGCTTGTAAAATACTATCGTGTAGGTGTTTGTTTGTTTTGTTCACCTCTCATTTATCTTTGTGAACACTATTGGTAAGGTTTATGTTAAAGATTTAGGTTAGGGAGGTACGTTTTACTCATTAAAATATCCATCTAATAATATTTACCTTAAAAATCTTGTCTGATTACAACATAATTTCACTCGCTTTTCACACCCCACCCTGGACATTTCTCTGGAAACAGTAGACAAATGAGTAATGAAGCACGTAATATTAGTTTGCTAATTGTTTTTGGCAATTTTCACGTAAATTCTATGAGATCAGGATGAATGTAATTTTTTATTTTAACGTGCAAATAATTTTTAAGTTTCTTCAGTTATTTTTCTTTGTAAACATGGTCTGACCATGTTTTTTTGTGTTCCGTGCATAAATTCTTTAGACACCTTGTCAAGTTAAAAAGAAACTTAATTTCTGAAAACACCTTAGACACCTGCATTGTGTTTTATTTTTTGCACTATGTCTTTAGAGCAGACATCACAAAAATTCAACGTCCTGAAGAATTCACATTGCATAGAGAAAATCTTGTGACTGTTACACTGTTACTGTAGAAATAATTTCAGAATTTTCTTCACCCAGCAAAGTTTCAGCGATTAATAAACGGTGAGACAATATGGTTGTTGTTGTTTTTTTCCTCTGGTGTGCTGTTAATATACTGTTTTGAATGTTGCCTATGGTGCTTACATGAAATGCAATCTATTTGCAACATATTTTCTTGCTTGGAAAATACATTATTAAAAGAGTGAGCAATTTGAAGTTGGGTTGGAGTGTAAAATTTGACAGTACCAGGCAGGTGGGGTCTGCGTCTCATTAATAAAATTTAATTTAATAAAAATGCCTGCACTGCAAAGTTTCATATGTTAAGAGATAAAGTGAAGTTGATCAAATTGTGCATTACCACCTCTGAACTTTCAAAGTAATGATCATGATAAGTGGGCACTTGTGGCTTGCAGATGACTGTGAAGAAAATAAGGCTTTGTGTCGTATGTTTGAAGAACATCCTAAGCTATTTTGGTTGACTTCAATTGGTAAGATCTTACCAGGTTTCCACACTTCTATCCAGTCCATTCACAGAATTTAATTCTGTTTTTTGTAAAGTTTTAACAGTTTTAATATGCTTCACACTCTGTTATTATCATCTAAATTAAATAAGTGATCCATTGCCTCTCTACTCTGTGCGTTGTCATTACAGGTGTATGGTAACCTATCAGGGCCAAACATGTTTTTCAAGATGTGAATGGGAAAATCAAGCACTGAGTACTTTGTGTTCATAATACACCTTATTAGCAAACTAAACCTCAGGCTAAAAGTGAACCATCACAAGTGCATCCCAGTTTTTTGTTCAATATGCAGACGATCAGTGAATGGACTGTAGGCTGTCCTTGGATGTGCTGTCTGAGGCCAAGACAAAGTCATGGCCATCTCATACAAAAACTAGAGAATATTTTGCCATTAAGACTGACTTGCTCTCAAATGAGGATACTAGGGGCTGTAATTAAAACTTTACGTGGTCTAGTCAGCTCATTATTGCATATCCATTCATGCATTTGGCAGACGCTTTTATCCAAAGCGACTTATAGTGCATTTAATACAGGGACAATCCCCCCGGAGCTAAGTGCCTTGCTCAAGGACACAATAGTAGTGGCTGTGGGGATCGAACCAGCGACCTTTTGATTAACAGTTATGTGATTTAGCCCACAATGCCACCACCACTCCTATCCATTTATCCATATTAAACTAGAGCAGAGACAAACATGGAACACAGTAAGCACATAGCTAATTAGTTATTGGCTGTAACCAGAGGATGTAAGTGAAACCTTGGCTCAAATGCTTGTTTTACTTTGTCAAGGATGACTGGGATGAATATAAAAACTCTAAAAACTGCATTGTAGCCAAGAAGAACAGAATATATAACAGATGAGCTAATTAATATTCTGACCATGGTCTGCAGCCTTCAAAATAGGGATGCCACTATAATTATGCATACACAGACAGCATTACATTGAATAGTTGAAGGGACTGGGATTCAAGTCATTGCAGCTGTTTGCTGTCATATGCGGCATATGGCATATGTTGTTGGGTCGGGTTAAAACTCTGGCCTGGTAAAAGAAAGGTACAAACCCTGAAAGGGCTGGTCTTTATGTTATTATCATTTGCCCATGAACGGTGCACCAGGTTAAACCTGGTGGATTGTCCCTGTAATAAATTTACCATGAATTACTTTCGACAAATAATCAGTTCTGATTTTGAATGATGTACCTAGGAGAATTGGTACGATTTTAGGTGGTAACCAAATATAGATGTTTTTTTCTTCTTCTTTTTTATGTTTACTAAAAGTTATTGATAAATAAAATAAATTAAAACACTCTCACTTTACAGTATTATCCACTCTATCACGGTACTATATATGAAAGTTAATGAAGTCAGATGAGTAATTTCAATTGTTGCTATATTGCCACTGTATGTGAAAACTATTTACAACACTATTAATGTATTTTTGTTTTCCAATAATCATGTAAGACACACTTCAAACAGGTTTCCTGAACACTCCCCCATCTGTTGTTGGGCGATAGTCCCACCCCAAACTCATGCCATTGGTTGAGCTAATGTTGCTGTCTTTAACTGTTCAAACAAATACTGCAATGCTTTAATAGAGCCACAGTGTTTAAAATTTTAAGGGAATCTATAGTGGATTACTTACAGTATAGTTTTCTGTGCATATAAGCTGGGATAGGACAAAGTATTTAAACATAAAAAAATATCACAACCTTTTAAAAACAGTAAACACTTGCAAAAATACTCTAGCTTTGTACGTATGTGAAGATCCGCTTTAATTGAGAGTCTAAATCACATTTACAGAGATTTAATGTCACTTACTTTTGGGTCTGTGGCTCAGGTGGTAGAGTGGGTCGGCCGCTGTTTGCAGGGTTGGCGGATTGATTCTCGGCCCACACGACTCCACATGCCAAAGTGTCCTTGGGCAAGACACTGAACCCCGAGTTGCTCCCAATGACAGGCTAGTGCCTTGCATGGCAGCTCTGCTACCATTGGTGTATGAGTGCGAGTGTGAATATGTGTGTGAATGGGACACAGTGTAAAGCACTTTGATAACATCTAAGGTTAAAAAAGGCGCTATATAAGTGCAGACCATTTACCATTTTACTTTTTTATTGTTCTTTGTGCCACAAATGAACCTTATGTTTAAAGAGGTTTAGTTTAGCTAAATTCAGCTCAATATTTTCACATTTGCAGCTGAAGGCTGTTTTTTAACAAAGCCCATTGATTTGAGTGAAGATCAATTTAAATGTGTTTCCCTAAATTGACTGCGTTGTAGATATATCCATTATCATTTAGTGGCATTACAGAAAGCAGTCAGACACAGATATACAGTATTTACAGTTAGTCACAAATTGCACCAGACATACATTAGCCAAACTGATTAAGACTGTGGAAAAAACAGTGGTGACTCTGATTTGTTTTCAAGGCACGTTCTGCTTGCTGTTCTGCTGCAGTCCATTATGTGCTGCTGTATAATTGTCATTATGTTGTTGCAGGAATAACAAGTTTTTAAAAAATTTAATATTTAGCATGCACGGTAGTCTAACACCACTCTTCAATGTCAATTGAGATAGCCGATCAAATCGATGAAGGGGGTACTCAAGTTTAAGATAAGCGGGGACCTTGTGGATTATTCCAGCACTACGCAGCATCAAGCAGTTCAGGTTAAGAGTGTTAGTGTCATGTAATATGTAAGTATCTAAATAAATATGCTAAATTTGACCACCGCTCTATGATTTAAATGTTGTACCAACCAGAAGTAATTTCCAATGGTGCAAACTATTCTAAATTTTGTGAAATTCACCATTTTGAATTTAAAATGTCATGATTCAGATGTCATTAATAACTGTGAATGTGAAAACATTAACGGAGCCATTTTCAGCACATCAGGCTTAAGACAAAGAGGGACATTGTGTATATTGTAACGGGATTGAATGAATGTGGTTATCTGGCAAGTATCAGAAGTACTTTTTTAGAAAATTCACAGTCTAAGAAAATGATTGATAAAAAACAAAGTAGAGAGTTATTACCCTCAGATTTGAACTGGAACATTAGATCTGTGACTTCAGGCTTCCATTGAGTTGTTAGGTTGGGACAAGGACAGTGTCTTATATATATTTTAGTGCAAATAGTATTAGGAAATAATGAACAATCAATTTAAGATTTTCTAAATGACTTCGTTATGTGTTTAATTAATTCTGAATTTTGTACAGCATCTCCTAAGTGTCTACTTGTTTTCTAAAATCAAATGTTTTGTATGGCCTTTTCAAGTCTGTGCTCAAAAAATTAACCACCAGTTAAAGTAGTTCACCTAAAAATGGAAAATGTTCTTTTACTCTTTTTCTGAATTTATGTTGTTCAAACCCCATATGCTGTTACTTTATCTTGGAACATAAAAATAGATATTTTAAAATGCTCTATTCCATAGAATATGAGTTTATAGTGAGCAGGAGCTGTCAAGCTTCATATAAGACACATACTATAAATCGTTATTATTCCAAGCATTGAGGGGCCAAAGAAAAGCTTGGTGTTGTATGGACTACATTTTATGGTATTTTAATTTAGATTTTTTTTTTTTTCTCTATCTCTCAATATGAAGTGTTTTTGTATGTAAAAGAGCATCAGCAGCATTCTTGAAGAAAATATTGCTTTTAGATCCTTCCTCTCTGAACATGCCACACAACTTCTTGTTCAGTCACTTACCATACCTAGACTCGACTAATTATCCAGAATGCAGCAGCGCATCTGGTTTTTAATGAACCAAAGAGAGTGCATGTTACACAACTCCTTGTCTCTCTTCACTGGCTGCCGGTTGATGCATGTATCAAATTCAAGGCTCTGATGCTGGCATACAGACCAGTCACTGGGTCTGCTCCAGCATACCTAAAATCATTTCTGCAGAGCTATGTTCCCACCAGAAGCCTGTGGTTAGCCAATGAGCGGCGCCTTGTTGTACCAACAAAAAGAGGCCCAAAACACTTTCCAGGACTTTCGGTTTTCACTGACCTTCCCAACTCCATCCGTGAAGCAGACTCACTCTCTGTCTTCAAAAAATGGCTAAAAACACATATTTTCCATGAGCACTTAACCATTCATTTATATATATTCTTGTTGCACTCTAATTTGTCTTGAATACTTCTATTTCGTACCACTGTCTCCTTAAATTGAATCGCTTATGATGTATAATTCCTCTTTTGTAAGTCGCTTTGAATAAAAGCGTCTGACAAATGAATACATGTAAATGTAATAAGATTCTATGTGAGGAAAAAAAAAACAAAGAAGGACAACTTGAGGACTGTAAAACATTTTGTGTATTTTTTTTTTGCAAGCCAGCTGATGTCTTGTCATTTTACAGATACATCAATGATGAAAAGAAATTCAAATTATATTTGTATTTTCATTGATACAGCACAAAAAATAAAGAAAAGATGACTGAAATAGGCAAATTGCTAGCAATCCAGACACAGTGTTTGTCTTGTACAGTGTGAAAAAAACCAAACCAAAAATGCTTAAACGCACGTAAAGCCTTTATTTAGAAATTTTTGTATTTACCACATTTACTATTTTAAAGGACCGAGGACACCCACGACCCCCCAACCCCAAAATGGTTTGTAGCTTATCAGGGCATCAGCTGTCATTGACTTTTATTGAGGTATGATATTATGATATATGTGCTATATTCAATATCAGGGCCTTTACTTCAGCCTCCTTTTGATTCTTCTTTCCCTTTGGTCTGCCTTTGAGTCTTTGAGGTGTGTCTCTTTTTTTTCGCGGCCTTTGTGGAGCATTTTCCTTCTGACTTTGAAGCTTGGATGAACGTCCCACAGCTTTAGTGTTTATTCCTTTATAAAAATGTCCTGCCTGTCCTACTTGGTTTCTGAACCCTGACCGTATGCCTTTTTCTAGTGAATCTTCTCCACAGCTGGAGTGGTTTTGGAAGTCTGTGCTATTTTTTAAGGGGTCTGTAAAAGATATATGTTCTACAGGAGGACCAGAGCACATAACTGAAGCGGATTTTTAGACCCAGTGGTTCTCTTGGGAAGTCATTACTCCTTCAAGGGGCTGCTGTGTAGTACAGCTCTTAGAAGTGCATAAATTTCACAGGTGACAAGACTAATGCCTGAAAAAGGAAACATGCATTTCTAAATCAGTTATATAAAACCTTCAAGAAATAGATGAGCCAAAATGAAATTTTTTTCATCATTTACTCGCCCCCATGTTCCATTTGCTTTTCCAACCTAGAATTATTTTCTGACATCTGTTAAAGGCAAAAATAGATCTTAGAAAGAATATCCAAGCAGCTCTTTCCAATACAATGAAACTGGATAGTGAATTTAAATGTCAAGCTCTAAAAATGTATACAAAGAAAGCACCATAAAATAAGTCCATCCGATTGGTGCACTATATTCCAAATCTTCTGAAACCATACCATAACTATGTCTTTGGAACAAACCAAAATTTAAGTCTGCATTCCCTTGTAATCTTTCCCTCTACCATTCTTCTCTGATATAATTTGTTCTTGTGTTATTTTCAGAAATGTTAACATTGGATGCGACACTCCAGGTTTGATGTAATTGATGTCATAAATGTTTTATACTGTATATTTATTAAAAAAATATATATTATAAAGGTGTCCTGTAATGAGGACTAAAATGTTCCTTGATATTTTAGCATGTAAGTGGTCCTTCTACTATAAAACACTGTAAATTTCAGAACTCAAATCTTAATCCCCAAAGCAAGAAAATAATTTATTGAAACCAAGCTGCAAAAAGGGGCTTCGAGGGGCTGCACGATATTAGCCAATCACAGAAATAGATTCCTCTCATGTCCTCCGCTGACAGCTTCATTTAATTCTACCCGCTCAACTCCAGTTTCATGTACAGTAAAGATAAGACTCAGGGGTGCAGGCCTTATGGGAAGAATTGCAAAGAAAAAGCCACTTTTGAAACAGAAAAACAAAAGTAAAGGTTAGAGTGGAAAAAGAAACACAGATAATTGGAAAAGAGGGTTATGGATCTTAACTCCATTGAGCATTTGTGGGATCAGCTAGACTGTAAGGTGTGTGAGAAGTGCCCGACAAGACAGCCACATCTATGGCAAGTGCTACAGGAAGTGGGGGAAATGTCACCTGAGTATCAGGACAAACTGACAGCTAGAATGCCAAGGATCTGCAAAGCAGTCATTGCTCCATGTGGAGGATGTTTTTATGAGAACTATAGTAGTAGTTTAAGAAGTTCTGATATTTTGTTTTGTTTTTTAATTGTAATAGTAATTTTTCACATTATTAACTGACATTGTGATCATTGTGACCCATTTCTTTCTATAAGAGGATGTTAGGCCCCCTTCAATATTAGTTGGATTGTTTGTTTTTGTATGGATAATAGTTGCTTGAAAATTCTTGTGTTTCATGGAAGACAAAAATAATGCTAGAATGGAACGGCAAAGGAGTAGATGATGTCACAATTTTCATTTTTGGGTGAACTTTTCCTTTTCGTGGCTTGTACAGTTTGAATCTTTGATATTCACATTCAATGATTTATGTATATTTTTTAAACAAACTGGTGGACTTTACAACACTCTGTCAGCTCACATCTTTCCTTTTTTTTGTAATTCTTTTTGTGTGTTGTCTCAGTACATGAAGTATGTCAGATTAAAACCAACCTTAAGGCTGATGGCAAGTTTAATATCTTTGAAAATCCTCTAAACTGTTTCATTTTATTCTGAAAATGTAGAGAGATGGAGAAAAAATAGAGACCTCTATGCTAAATTTAGAATCTTAGACATGGCCTTGCTTTTATAAGTAACATTCTGCTGTAAAAAAAAAAATAAATAAAAAAAAAAAAAAAATATATATATATATATATATATATATATATATATATATATATATATATATATATACAGTTCCCCATCCAGGGATATTTATATATATATATATATCCCTGGATGGAGAACGTCTCAGGTTACGACTGTAACCCTAGTTCCCTGAGAAGGGAACGAGACGATGCGTCGATGGCGCTTTGGGAACGCCTTTGCGTGAACGCCCCTGAAGCACGTATGTCAACTAGTCCAATGGAATGAATGAACGCCACGGGCGGGTGACGTCATGACCAGGAAAGGATATAAGCACATCCGGTGCGTTACTCGCGTTAGCTTTCAGAGCTGAAGCAAAGTCGATCGCAGGGATGCAGGAAGTATGGCAGGGCGACGCATCGTCTCGTTCCCTTCTCAGGGAACTAGGATTACAGTCGTAACCTGAGACGTTCCCTTACGAGGGAACTCGCGATGCGTCGATGACGCTTTGGGAACGATAATACCCAATACGCCATAATTACAAAATGCCAGATGATAAAAACTGTCGGCAAATCAGTAAAAAGCACCTGGGATCCTGGGGCAGCTTCCAGGTCCAGGCTATAAAACCTCACAAAAGTTAGCGGCGAGGACCAACCTGCCGCATCAGAAACCTCCTGAAGGGAAACTCCTGATACGTGGGCTTTAGAGGCCGCCATACTTCGAGTAGAGTGAGCTCTGACCACCGAAGGGCACGGCTGGCCAGAGGACTCATATGCAAGCAAAATAGCCTCAGCTATCCACTTACTGATTAGATCTTCTCCACGGGGCAGCCCTGTGGACATAAGTGTCCAGTGCTCGCACTGGACACAAGAGATTCAGTTTTTCCTGGTCCGAAGATGTAAACGGAGGAGGACAGAATGCCTGCAGTACAATAACCACAGGCCTCAGCCTCAAGGTGCCACGAAGGAAACGAATAATCAGGGGGTCTCGACCCAAAGATGTCCTACCCACAGGGGCATGGAAAGCCGCAATGGCCGCCACGTAAACCTTTAAGGTAGAAGGACATGAACCTGATGTAAAACGATACTGGAGAAACTCAAGTACTGTGTTGACTGAACAGTTAACTGGATCTCGCTGATGCTGGTGACACCAAGACGTGAAAACTTTCCACTTAAGTGTATATAATTTCCTCATGGCTGGAGGTCTGGAGCTAAGAATGGTCTCACCGACCTCAGTCGAGAGACCACTCTCTAAAAGTTGGGCCCCCTCAGAGGCCAAACCCATAGGTTCCAAATCTCCAGTCGGGGGTGAAATGTTGTGCCCCCTGCCTGAGACAGAAGGTCTCTCCTGATGGGTACCTCGAAAAGAGGGCCGTCGAGGAGATGAATTAGTTCCGCAAACCAAATTCGACTTGGCCAGCGTGGAGCTACTAATAATAGACTTACTCCGTCCTGGCGGACTCTCTCCAGAACTCCTGGGAGCAGAGCAACAGGGGGAAATGCGTGCAGACGTAGCCTCGGCCACGTCTGTACCATAGCGTCCAACCCCAAGGGGGCTGGTTTCGTGAGGGAGAACCAAAGTGGACAGTGCGTCGTAAGCTGAGACGCAAACAGATCCACTTCTGCTTGGCCGTAAAATTCCCAAATGAGCTCCACCGCCTCGGGGTGGAGTCTCCATTCCCCTGGCCTCAGCACCTGCCTCGACAGGGTGTCTGCTCCTATATTCTGGTACCCTGGGATATACACTGCCCTCAGGGAGAGTATTTTACCCAGGGACCACAAGAGAATCTGGTGCGCCAGTTTGCAGAGTGGACGTGAGCACATGATGGCCCCTCAGATCTGGGAGGAAATGTCTCAACGCATTGAAGACGGCCATCATCTCCAGGCAATTTATGCACCAAGAGAGATGATGGTTCCTCCACAGACCCTGAGCTGAGCGGCCTTCCATTACCGCTCCCCAGCCGGTGAGAGAAGCGTCTGTCGAGATAGCAACTTGATGGCAAAGAGCTCCCAACACCGGACCCTGGGACAGGAACCAATGTTTCCTCCATATAATCAAGGCGCGGATGCACCGCGCGTGATCTTGAACATACGAAGTGGGTTCCCCCTCAGGGAGAACCCTCTGGTCCTGAGCCACCACTGCAAAGGTCTCATGTACAGCAGGCCAAAGGGGATCACATTGGACGCTGCTGCCGTGAGGCCTAACAGTCTCTCGAACTGTTTCACAGTGCGTGACTGGCCTAGCTTCAACTCTTTTGTGGCTGTGATGATAGCAGCTACACGAACAGGCGATAGTGTGGCCCGCATCGTGACTGAATCCCATACCACACCAAGGAAAGTGGTTCTCTGTAATGGAGAAAGCACACTCTTCTTGGCATTGCGTCTCAACCCCAATTTCTTCTTATGAGCGAGAACGACATCTCGATGCCGAACCGCTGACTGCTCTGATTCCGCCAGAATCAGCCAGTTGTCGATGTAGTATCAGAATGCGTATGCCCTGCAGCCTGAGCGGGGCCAGAGCTGCATCTACGCACTTCGTGAATGTGCGGGGTGACAGAGCTAGACCGTACTAAGGGTACCAGTATCTCGAGACTGGCCTCTGGTGTTAAAGGAACAGCCACTCCGGCGACCTGAAGCATATTGGCAGGAAACAACCGAACTGACTGTTTTTGAACCCCCCTCAGAGGGCTCACGTCCGACGCAACGTCGAGTCGACATTGCGCCGTACTTCCGCTGGATACCACTGCGCCCCGAAGCACCAAGGGTGGCGGGGTTGGCAGACTGGTCCCATGAGGACCCCAAAGTGGAGCGGGCACCGTATTCTGAGGTGTACACTGCTCCACCCTGTTAAAGGAACAGCCACTTCGGCGACCTGAAGCATATTGGCAGGAAACAACCGAACTGACTGTTTTTGGACCCCCCTCAGAGGGCTCACGTCCGACGCAACGTCGAGTCGACATTGCGCCGAACTTCCGCTGGATACCACTGCGCCCCGAAGCACCAAGGGTGGCGGGGTTGGCAGACTGGTCCCATGAGGACCCCGAAGTGGAGCGGGCACCGTATTCTGAGGTGTACACCACTCCACCTCAGTTGGGGCTGTCCTCGATGGTCTGACGTGCATAGCATCAGGGCCCTTTTTTTTTTTTGAGCCGAAGACTTCTTAGCCGTAAGTACAGTCCTCAGATCCGGCTTAGACTTAGCCGACTTCGGCTGAGTGTTGGCTCGGTCCCCAAGAATTCGGGGGAGCACGAGACGCAACACTTATTTTCTGTTGCACACGGTGCGAGGAGCTTGGCTGGGGATGCTCACGCCCAGCATCCCCAGGGGGATGGACTCGGCGAGGAAGGAATTTTTTAAAAGCCTCAGATTGTTTTTTATTTTCTAGAAATCTTCAACAACCGTATTCACAGAGTCACCGAAGAGACCAGAGGGAGACACAGGGGCATCTAAAAGAAAAGCCCGCTCTTTATCTTTAATCTCTGCAAGATTTAACCAAAGATGTCTCTCAGTAGCTACGAGGGCTGCCATAGACCGCCCAAAAACACGGGCGGTCTCCTTCGTAGCTCTGAGAGAAAGATCTGTAGCCCGATCAAGTTCTCGAATTTCGTCGGGACTAACTCCCTCACTCCTATCGATATCCCCCAGCAGATCTGCTTGATAGGCTTGGAGCACTGCCATCGTGTGCAGACAGGCTCCAGCTTGACCTGCTGCCGTATAAACCTTACCCACTAAATTGGATGTGGTTTTTAGTGGTTTATTCGGCAACACGGGATCCTTCAGGGACGATGCTGACCCAGGAGACAGATAGCTAGCGAGCGTCTATTCAGCTGGGGACATCGACCCATAACCAAAATCTTTCAGCCCCTTTATATTTGAATATGTGTGAACATGGGGGTTAAAAAGACGAATATGGTTTATTCCATGATCTACATAGCTCACCATTTAGATCTGGAAAAATGGAAGGGCCCGGTTGAGATGAAACATTAGATGTGAGAAAACGCTCGTCTAAATTGCTTTTAGGACGAGTATCTCTTTTCTGCTGGCCAGTCAACATTTAATTTATTAACAGCATGAGTTATCACCTCAATAAGCTCCTCATATGCTGGGGAGAGGGAGGCGAATCCTCTCCCCCTATTGTGTTAGTGTTTGTGTCACTCTCATAAACGCTCAGTAACTCCACCTCCTCAGAGCTAGAGCACCGAAGCATCGGGCTCTCTTCCCGGGCGGAAGAAGCCACTAGCGCGGGCTTCCGACACCGGCAAGAGAGCAATGGATCCCTCGGAGAGATCCATTTGCGAACCCCCAGTGAGCCTTCTCCGAGCTGCCTCGACAGCCGCGGGTCCAGAACCCTGAGGTTCGCGAGCCTGTCCATCATCCTCAAATGCGGACAGATGGGAGCGGAGCATGCGGAGCGGCAGACGCTCACAATGGTGACAGTCAGCCCCCTCGAAAGCTGACATCACATGCTCCACTCCCAAACAAACTACACAAAGCTCATGTGTATCTCCACCCGTGATATAACGAGGGCAAGGAGAAGCACAGGCTTTAAATAGTTGTTTCGCCATAATATCAATATAAAGAGTGACAGACAACAATAAATAAGACAGACAGTTTTGACACAGAGCGCTTTGCTGAGGCACAAAAGCTAACGCGAGTAACGCACCGGATGTGCTTATATCCTTTCCTGGTCATGACGTCACCCGCCCGTGGCGTTCATTCATTCCATTGGACTAGTTGACATACGTGCTTCAGGGGCGTTCACGCAAAGGCGTTCCCAAAGCGTCATCGACGCATCACGAGTTCCCTCGTAAGGGAACTGTCATACTTTAAGTCCAAAAGAGATATGATGGTGATAAAGGTAAAGGAACATATTTTGGATTCAAGGGCATAGCAGCCACAAGGGACGTGGGGGTCACGTCCCCCACACTGTTTAAAAAGGTGATTTGTGTCCCCCGCACTTTTCCAAGCTAAACCCATAACAAGTCCAAATGGTGGATTTGTATACAGTATTCTTTGCGTTTTGTTACTTTGGGCTGATTGAGTTACCATCCATTCAATCACATGTGAGTTTCATGACCCAAAACAACCATTATGTAATAGGCCATCAGTCAGACATGTCAGATATGTAGAAACACTTTTTTATACATGAAAATGTACGGACATTATTTAAACTAATTATAATTATTATAAGACAATTACTGTTGTCTTTTTATAAAAGCCATGCTCAGCAGCTCAAACACTGTAGGGAAATTAGTTCTTATAATTCCTAAAACCTTTACTAAAGGTGCAATCTCCCCCTTTTCTGTTATTCTGCGCCTCGTTTGTAGATTTGTATAATAACGTGTAACTGTTGCTAGAGTTTGGAATTGGGCAAATGCTTGAACCTGTATTACTTTGATTTCATAATGCATGTGAACTGATCTGAGAGCGCCACAATTCACATGCATAAAGATGTTATTTTGTTTAATTGTGCATGCCTGAAGGATTGTAAAATTAGTCTACTCATCCAGTCTTCATCTCAATTATATCATTAATATTCAATTTATCACCCAGCCCTAGTTCTTTATATGAGTTACTTCATATTATACCTGTATATATGGTTGTATACTGTATCTCACTTCTCTATACATGTATAGAGGTTCTATACATCGCTCATTTTATATTTTAATTAGGTTCTATATATCTGTAAAGGGATTAATGGAAAGGAGGAGGTGAGAACCGGCTTGAGAATAAAAATTATATTTTAATATAAAACTGAAACAAAAAGACAAACACACAAAAGTGTCGGACAGCTGTCCGTAAATCACTTTCTCTCACACACTGCAGCTTCCATTCTGCCTTTTTCCCTCTCTGAGGCTTGATTTAGCCTTAATTAGGTGCCGGGTTTACGGAATCACGACGCGGCTCCACCTTCTGCCCTGTCACAAAATGACTCTCATCATATTCTATGGTATATAGTTTCTTTATATAAATTAAATTCTCTGCAGGTTCTATCACCTGCTTCATATTATTTAAATGTTCTTTATATCTCTCACTTCATATTCTCCATTATGTTCTATGTATCACTCGCTTCATATCCTGTATTGTTTTTTTTTATATCTCTCACTTCATATTCTATTTACTGTATGCATATAATATGGAACCTAAATGGTTCCATATTAAACTTCTTTGTAGCCATATAAAATGTTCTTCTGAAGCCACACGATAGCTAGTCCACTGACCACATTTTATATTACTTTCATGGTGCTTTTGTTATTTATTTATTTATTTATTTATTTTAACAGCCCCAGTCCCTAAACACTTTCATTGTATGGAAAAGAACAGCCAGTACATTATGCAAAATACCTTTCTTTCTGTTCCACCACAGAAAGAAAATAGTATGGGTTTAGAACAAACTGAAAATTAATTTTTTATTTCTTGGTGAATTATCCCTTTTAACTGAATTGTGTAATCTTTGAAAGAATCCCTGAAACCCAATGCTGGATGTTTGTAGCTAATTGGATTTAATGTGAACAAAAGAGCCCATCGTGTATGTTGAATGTTCTCAGTATTGCTGTTTACAATCTTTTATTTAACAGTGTGAGAGTTGAACTTCCAGAATTTTCTTAACTTTTTTCTCTATTCCATTTCCTTTCTCATCCGAGAATAATGAAACGCCTTTGAACAGAGCGGAGCGAGCTGCTGTGAGACTGTTAGGCTTTCATTGTCCTTCCTGCCAAGGATGGATGTACAGCTTGCCCCCTTCCTTTCCTGCACTTGTGTTTTGTTTTTGAATATCCTCATAAGATATGCAGGACTTTTCAGGAGGATTTAAGATAAATTATCATGTGAAAACAATGAATTTATTGAATTCAACAACATCTATTTAATCTCAAATGCTTGAACCATCCCACTGTCTTCGTCTATGACAAGACCATACAAATTTGAATTTGGCAAAAAACCTTGTGTAGTTTATTATCCAGTATTATGAAACAGCCAGCCTTGCCTTCAAAGCCTAATCGCGAGTGTAACCCACTGGATATGAGGTCAAACCTAATTTGAAAGAATGTTATTGTTATTTATTTATTTAAATAGCTTATTTTCAAGGTATGTGTGCATATTCATATAGTGAGTTTTCATAGGGTGGCCAAAATACCTGCACTGTCAATATTTTTTGCAAGGGTAGGTCAGTCATCAGACAACAGTTGTATATTTAATAGAGAAATGGTCTGAGCTTGCCGATCTTCTCTGACCGGCCCACAGATCAGGAATGTCAAAAGTATTTAAATCCAGCCGACCACACACTGCTTGGGATACATTGGTCTTTATTAATTTACTAAATCCCACATCTAGGTGTGCAGGTCTGACAGGAAAGCTTGTTATATGAATTAAGTACACCGTTTTTGAAAAACTCATTTTCCAAGGTGCAAAGGACCTCTCACCTTTCACTGCAGCTGTGAGTTGAATCAGTGTGGGCACACAGATGGTGAAAGCTGGAGAACTTAAAAAGATGGATGATAAAACATGGATGTCGGTGAAGAGTTCCCCACAGGTCTGCACAAGAAAAACATCTTAGAAAACAAGGCTTTTGATTGCAGTAACAATTCACAGCGGCTTCAATTTTCTGGGGTGGAACAGCCTGTAGCAAATTAGTCAGGTCCTCTCAGCTGTGGACACAAGCAACTGGGCCCAAAAAGCAGCAGCATAGATGAGATGGCATGGGGGCACTCTTGTGCACAAAGGATGTAAGACGTCTTTCTCGGGCGTATTTATCTATTTATTTTCACAGTCTAATACAATAACTAAGAAAATACCTAAGAAGTTAATCTACATCGCCAAACAAGTTAATATGTCGTCATCTCATTCGTAAACTGGCACGGGTAGAGGCGGCTGCAGCAAAAACATGCTTTCCTTGGAAAATGCTGACATAGCTTTTTTTTTTTTTTTTTTAGACATTTTATATGTAAATTGTGTTGTGTAAATATGTTTATTGTAATTGGTATATGTCTCGTCACTGTCATGACTGCTATGTTGCGCGGAACTGCACACAAGACTTTCACCTACTGTTGCACTTGTGTACATGGTTGTGTGACAATAAAGTGATTTGATTTAGATGGGAGGGCGAGGAGGGCTCCTACCCAAATGCATTCGTCACTGAGCTCCTGCAGAATGTATTACACCTTCAGGAAAAGCCTGTACTGGACCGGGCACACCATACTCTCCATGACAGACTGAAGAACAGGGAACCCCCGGCCCCTGGTTATCAGAGTTCACAACTTTCAGGCTCGAAACGAGAAACCATTTTGGATTGCAAGCTTTTTCTATCACTGCCCCTATAGCTGCAAATCATGTTTTCCCACCCTCATTGATAGACAGGACTTTCTCTTGGTGGTCAGCGTTTGGCTTAGTAACATTCAAAGATCTGTATATAGATCATGTTTTTGCATCATTCCAACAACTGGATCAGAAAACTGTTCACAGTCTAGACATGATATTTTTAGGTACTTGCAGTTCCCTTTCAAAAAGCTACACTTATGATGCTGCGCTGAACTAGCCCTTTGGGAACAACTTTAGGTGTGACCAGCTGTGAATATGTGTGCAACAAGTCAATGAAATTGTATTGTCAGATCTTTTATCTTCAGATCACTCTCTGTGTGTGTGCTTCATGAGCCTGTCAGAAACGTTCTACTTTCCTCTGTTAGGAGTTGTTAGGCAGTGTGCAGAAACTTTTCTCTGCTATTTTTTTAAAAAGAAGAAAAAGAATGACTGATAAACAAAGCAAGCTGCTGTGTGTTCGTTTCAGCCATAGAGCGTAAACATGAGAACACACAACAGTTTTGCTTTGTGTGTTTGGGGGAAGAGCATGCTTCTCTTGCATTGCGGCAGGGCGGGTGCAGGCATTGCGATCTGTTTACAGTCAAAATGCTTCACACTCATCTCGTTTACTTCCAAGAACCAGCGCCCAGTCTTTCATCGTAGGGCTCTTGCATAGATCTGGCTGAGGAGCAAGAGATGGGTCCGTCCCTATCGCTCGCTCTCTCCCCAGATCCAGCTGATCCTTCTCGTAAGCCTGAAGTGCGCCTCGGCGCCTCTTCGGTACACAAGGGGGACGCTGAACCTCTTTACATTCCATGCACAATAATAAAGCGGAATTACTCGAGGTGGTTACTTGGGCTGTGGCCAGACTATAGTTAGACTGGCCACGCGAAGAAGAGAACCCCCCCAAACGCTCCAAACTAGAAGACAGATTTCTGTCTGGTGGCCAAAAATTAATTTAAAAAAAATTATAAAAGGGATGAGAATGCTATATCAGTCCCTTCCTTTCTTCTCTGACCTCCATACCGAGCGTTCTCATTCATGGAGGAATCCTTATACTTCCGACGTCGACATGTGGTTGCTGAGGATCGGAGGTATTCGGTGATGCCGCCGGTAGAAAAGAAACTTGCGGGTTATCTCTCGCCTGGCTCGGCATCATCGCTAAGACCCCCTCTCCCCACAAAGCTATGCAGGACCACCTCCACGCTTGTTGGGAAAGCTTATTAGGCAGCAGGTCAAGCTGGTGCTGCCCTGCACACTATGGCAGTGTTACAGGCATACTAGGCTAATCTGTTGAAGGACCTGAGTGCGGGCACCACAGTCATCAAAGAGGCTTTCTCTGAGCTTCGTCGAGCCACGGATCTGTCTCCCTGCATGACCAAGCAGACAGCCCACACCATTGGCCGGTCTATGTCTACTTTAGTCAGCACGGAGAGACACTTATGGCTATATAATAGGTTATACCTATCTGGCATCAGAGACAAGGACAAAACTTTCCTTCTCGATGCCCCGGTTTCGCCTTCTGGCTTATTTGGTGACGCTATGAATATAGTTATCACCAGGTTCCAGGAGGCAAAAAGTCACGAGGAAGCCTTCAGGCAATTCCTTCCTCACCACACTCAGAGGGAGGGGCCGTCGGCCACCCAGCCCCGCCCCGGTCCTTCTAGATGGTAAGCTCAAAAACAAAGCGTGGCGAATCGTGCTCCCTCTCGTAAAGACTGGGGGCCAGTTCATCGCCCTCAGCAGCCCCCAAAGCAAGACCTCAGGGCAGTTATTTAAAAAAAAAAAAAACCCTGATGGATTTGCACACAGCTTTGTGGGGGTAACCCCCCCTTTGGGATGGGTCACGTGAAACATCCACCTGTACCCTCCCGATACCCCCACGAAACCGCTCCATTCCCACCGCCTCTGGTGTTTCGGGAGTTAGCGGTTTCCAGCTAAATTTTGGGTGTTCCGTTGCTTCCTGCCTTAGTCCAGGACACGGGACACTTGACATCCCCTCTACAGGAATTGTCAGAATCGATACCCTTCTCAGAGAACCTGGCAGCGTGGAAACTACTGCCAGGTGGTTCTATGTGGGTCCTAAGAACAGTATAAAAAGGCTACAGAATTGAATTTGTTCGCTATCCTCTGTGTTTCAAGGGCGTGGTTCCCAACACGTGGTTCCCAACACGAGCAAAATCTCTTGGTTAAAGGGGTCATAGAACATGTTCCCCTTCCAGAGAGAGTCAGGTTACTACAGCAGATACTTCCTGGTTTCCAAGAAGGATTGGTGGTTGCGTCCAATCTTTGACCTTCGAGGCTTGAATCGCTCCGAGGGCGTTCAAGTTCAAGATACTAACCATCAAGACGGTTGTGTCTCAAATCCAACATCGCAATTGGTTGGTCACGATCTATCTCATGGACACGTACTTTCATATAGAAAGTCTGCCACAACACAGGAAGTTCCTGAGGTTCGCTTTCGGGGGCGAAGCTTTCCAATATCGGGTTCTTCCATTCGGTCTAGCCTTATCACCCCGCACATTCACGGAATGTATGGATGCAGCACTGGCTCCTTTGCGACTCCGGGGCATTCGCATTCTGAATTACATAGACAACTGGCTAATACTAGCACAGTCACAAGAACTGGCATTACAGCACATAGATATCGTCTTAGCTCATCTGGTTTCTCTGGGGTTGAGGCTCAACGGCAAGAAAAGCATTCGCTCTCCCACTCTGGGGATCGTATGGAATTCAAATCACAATTGTCTCCCGCTCTAATCGAGTCTAATCGAGTCCATTCAGAACACCCTGAGCAAAGTCAGGCTAGGCCAAGTTTGCACTGTCCGTCAGTATCAACGACTACTAGGTCTCATGGCAATTGCATCCTCTGTGATCCCTTTGGGCCTTTTTGCACATAAGACCATTTCAGTTGTGGCCCTAGGATTTCATCCAAGGGCCAATCCCCTAGGCTGATAAGGGTTACGCACCACGTGCTACGTACCCTTTCTATGTGGTTCAGACCCCGGTTCCTCACTTTGGGTCCCAATCTAGGTGCGTTTTGCCGTCGCAGGTTGCTAACGACAGACGCCTCCCTGACGGGCTGGGTAGCGGTCTTAAGTGGTCATCCAGCTCAAGGGAAATGGGAGGGTCGTCAGCTTGATTGTCACATTAACTGTCTCGAGTTGATGGCTGTATTTCTGGCCCTGAAATACTTCCTCCAGAGAATGCCATGTCTTGGTGCGGTTGGAAAACACAGCGGTAGTCTCTTACATAAACCATCAAGGAGGTCTACGTTCACGCCAGCTGAACAGACTGGCACGGCAGATTCTCCTTTGGGCCCAGGGCAAGCTCCTGTTAATCAGAGCAGCTTGTATCCCTGGATGCCTGAATGGGAGCAGATTTAATGTCCAGACAGAAAATACAGACGGTGGAGTGGATATTGCCCCAGGAATGGCTAAAGCAATTTTGCACCCTCATCCTGACTACCTGCCTAAGGTGCCTTTCTCGACATTACATCCGGTCACTCTCGAAGCCTTCTGCTCCCCGCCGTTTACAACGCCGGAGCAGGAAAGACTTCACAGACTTTGTCCAGTCCATGCCCTTCAGACTTATGTCCACCGCACTAGCCAGTGGCGTAAGTCAGGGCAACTATTCGTTTGCCATGGAGTCCGCAACAGGGGGGGTGGCTGCCACCAAGCAGACTATGTTGCATTGGGTGAGGGACACTATTGCCCTGGCCTACAAGGCGCACGGTCAAGCTTCTCCAGTAGGTATCGGGGCTCACTCTACCAGAGGGGTCGCCTCCTCTAAAGCCTTGGCTAGAGGTGTCCCTCTGCAGCATGTTTGTGATGCGGCAGGCTGGTCCTCTCCGCACACATTCATTCGATTATATAGTTTAGATGTTCATGCCACTCCGGGCTCTTATGTCCTTGAGTTGACATCACAAGCTCATGTCTGAGACCTCTCGTGCTCTTGTGACCACACTACACATCCGTAAGTGGTCCGGACATCCACAGTGCGGCTACGTGGGTATTCTCATTCCCCATTCCGCTTTTATCAGGGAACAAGGGTTACAGTCAAGTAACCCAAGACGTTCCCTTTCAAAAAGCTACACTTATGATGCTGCGCTTCATTGCCGCACTGGGATGCCCCAGGACTGCTCTTCAGACAACATACCTGACGATGCACCTGTGATGTATCTATTGATATCCCTGCTACAGGTGCATCCAATGATGTCACCGGCAGAGGCTATAAATTCCGGTCAATTTTCATTGACGTGTTGCACACATATTCACAGCTGTTCACACCTAAATTTGTTCCCAAAGCGCTAATTCAGCATCTTGTTCCACTTTTATCAGGGAACAAGGGTTACAGTCAAGTAACCCGAGACGATCTGCAGTTTTGTCTGTAATATTCATCCTCACTTCTCTGACTTCCATACTGCCACTCCTATTGATTCCTTCCTTAAACAAATATCTGTTATGAAGGGTATGATCTCATATATTTATAATGACATTTGTTCTTTGCATTAGGACTCGCTTACATATATTATAAACAAGTTGGAGGAGGATATAGGGGAGTTAATTTTGGAGGAATTGTGGAAAGAGTTTTTATGTTGAGTGCATTCTTCATCTTTTTGTGCCAGACATGGCTTAATTCAGTGTATAATTATCCACAGCACACACTGGACCAAAGTCAGTCTCTCTAAGATATACTCTGGTGTTGACCCTGTGTGAGATCGCTGTCATCATGGCTTTGCAACCACAGCATATATGTTTTGTTCTCTATATGATTACTGGTCCTGGATCTTTGAGACAATATCTTAAGTAGTGAAACTATCTATCAATCCAGTGGCTCTCACAGCTCTATTTAGCCTTTGTTATGCTCCTGGCTAGGTGCCTACTTTTATTGAAATGGAAGTCCCCTGTCCCTCCTTCTCTCTCTCTGGATCAAGGATATCTTCCATTATATTAAATAAGAAAAATTGAGATACACTATAAGGGGTTCATCCAAAAGCTTTTATAAAACTTGGAATTCTTTCCTTGCATATGCAGAAAAATTACACCTATCTGATCCCCTGATTTAATAACCGCTCTTGTGCCAATCCCTACTCCCCCCTAGTTTGTAGATATTATGACTCTAACCATAGCTCAGATGTGCTCAGGCATAGAACACTTTTCAAAGTTATTTCCCATTTAATAATTGAATAATTGTGGGTGACCAGGTAGCCCCTCCCCATTTTACTTTCTTTCTCTCTTTGACTGTTTTTTTTTTTCTGTTGATACATTATTCCGAAATTAATACCTGCTTTATCCCTTACATTTACATTTACATTTATGCATTTGGCAGACGCTTTTATCCAAAGCGACTTACAGTGCAATTATTACAGGGACAATCCCCCCGGAACAACCTGGAGTTAAGTGCCTTGGGTTAGAACCTGTGACCTTCTGATTAACAGCCCTGTGCATTAGCCACTACGCCATCACCACTCCACTCCACCTTACATAAATTTAATTTTATTAAAGGGACAAATAATTGTTAATTACATCACCTAAGCATGTTTAAGTTTATATTCTGTATATGTATGTTGGTTTTTGATTACGTTATCTGTAATTCTTTTTATTGTATCTGCTCATATGGATGTATATCAGTGAGCCATGTCAAATGCAAAGCTTATTAAAGCATGTAGATTTGAATTTGAGAACATGTACAATAAATATTTGTACTTGTGAGGTGAAATTTACACACAGCTCGATGTGAAAACTTGTCAAATAAAATATAGATTGCAGCATTCAAAAGTTGAATGCTGGTGGTGCTTAAGCGATGCCCCTAGAGAGCTACGTCACAGGTTTCATAAAAGCACTCATTTTTGCTCCATCGAGTCGGTACGAGAAGGTATGAGACTATGCAGCTGCTAGAGAGTATGGTCAATTTACACAGTGTTTCAGCATCTCTTTCCTATTCGGGGAACCACGATAAGCTAAAATGAGCCGGCGCGTTATGCAAAATGGACCACAAAACGGCACCACGATATGTAGAAAAGGACAGCGAACACTTTGAATTGCCATTGTGTATGAAATGTGCTATATAAATAAACTCTGTAACTGTTACTGTAACATCATGTGACTTTAGACCTTTAAGAACAATGTTGTTCATATGACAATGTTTATTTGTCTCAAAAAGTCAGCAAACACCTTTTATTATTGTATTACATTTATTTCTTATTTGTTATATCTGCTCTGTAGTAATCTTAAAGGATCACATAATTTGGCAACAGACTGCAGACAGCAAATCCAGTAAGAATTACATTTCTCATTTTCAAATAATTAATTTTCAAAAGTATTAAAAGAAGTACTGGAACTGTTACTGAAACCATTAAGGAAGTGGAATCGTTAAGAGGAATCAGAATCGAAACCAGAATCGTTAAATTCCTTATGATTCCCATCCCTATTGATCAGCATGGTTGGGTTGATAAAACAGTTTAAACATACCTTTAACTAAAACTGAGAACTATAACTATAATGTAAAAGACATTTAAAATTACCTGAGTTTTATTCTAAATGGATAAATATACAAAAATGTCTAATTTCAAACAAAAATGCACACTGTGCACAAAATGATCTTTATTTCACGAGTGGGTTTCTTACAATAATTGCTGTTGCAATTCTTCTAAACAAGTACTGTATGACTTCTTTAGATATAACATTTCCTTGCTAACTTGCAACAATGCAATATCAGTTGCAACTTCAAAGTAGAAATATATCTTGATTTACAAGTGCACAAGTGAGTTTTGCTACAGGCCTTTTGCTACAGGTCTGTCGCTCACTTCAACGTTGTGTCCAAGAAGCGACACTAGGGGTCTCTCTTGAGCACCGAAAATACCTCTGATCTATGAAAAAAGGCCAAAGAAAAGTTGGCGGACAGAATTTGCACGTTCCGCCCCCGGACATACGGGTATAAAGGCGGGGAAATGCATCTGTTTCGTTCAGTAATTTTCTTCGGTGCCAATGATCGTGCATGCAGCGAGCTGCGAGTCACACACACCTGTTCCTCTTATCTCTGGTCGATCTGCTGTTGGATCTATGGCGCATATCAGTAGCTTTCTCCTTCTCTGTACGGCAGTACAGTTTTCCCTGGGCGCTTCAACAGCGCAAACTTAAAAGAATGATTTTCTCTAAAAGAGTATTTTCCACTAAAAGAGCAATACACAGTGTGACCTTTTCAGGACACGTCTTTATAAAGATACCCTTCCGCCCCTGTGTAGTTCCTGGATGTGGTAGAGTGCTCTCCGCTTTAGACGGCCACAGGCGCTGTCTTGTGTGTCTGGGCTGCGATCACACAGAGGTGGCATTTGTGGATGGTTCATGTTCTCACTGCGTTGCAGTCGCGGCTTTCCTTCAATCGAAGGAACACCACTCCAGCCACCCCCCGCGTCGCTCCTTCTTCCCACGGGATTGAGGACAACGCGGCTGGTGATGAAGGCGATCTGGGGATGGCAGCGTGCGCGGTTTTGCCGGGTACGTCCCCGCGAACCCCCTGCCCCCCGGCATGCTCGATGACTTCCGTCCGGGCTCAAGGCAACAGCGGCTCGCCTCACAGCCAGCCTGCCTATCCTTTTGAGCCCCCCGAGCTGGATGAGCTCGCCGCTGCATCGGAGAGCGGTCCTGCATCTGACGCGGAGGACTCGTCTGAGCTGCCGCCTTCGGGCCAGCATGCCCAGGCTGATGCTGACGCCCAGATGTCCGACATGCTTGCCCAGGCCGCCGCCAGCATGGGGCTGGACTGGAACCCTCCGTCCTCCCCACAGCCTTCGCGGTTGGATGATTGGTTCATTACTATCTGGGGAGGCGCAGCTTGCGGCAAAGCAACTTCCCACCACCAGCCTCCTTGATTACAGCCACCAGAAGAAGGCCATCCAGCAACGGGTCGGTCGGACCCCGGAGCAGAGCCGGCAGCTTTTTCAGTCTCTGAGATTTGGGAAACACAGCCGCACGTTTGCTTTTTCACAGCAGCTCCATGACGCCTGCTGGAAATGGTTGCTGGTGGGGAAACCTGTGGGGTCATGGAAGTCGTCGATCTGGTGGTACTGGAGCAGTTTGTCTCCCAACTTCCCCGAGTCATGTCCGAGTTCAGTGCCACCGTCCGGCATTGCTGTAGGAGGCCGTTCGGCTGGCACAGGACTACATGGTGGCGTTTCCAGGAGTCGGTAAAACAGTGTTTTCTTCTCTCTCTCCTCTCTCTTCTCTCTCTCCACCCTCTATGTCTCTACTGTGCCTGTAGCCTTGGCAATGGTAGTCGGGCCGGAGGTATCTCCCAAATCAAGTTCATTCACCCCTGCCCAGTTGTACGAACCTCACAGAGCACCATATTGAGACTGCCTATATCATCTTCCTGAACTCAAGAAAAAGATTGTTCAGGAAGAATTAGAGGCAATGCTTGAAATGGGCATAATACAAGAGTTGCACAGCGATTGGGCCAGCCCGGTAGTCCTTGTACCGAAGAGCGATGGCTCAGTCCGGTTCTGTGTTGCCTCCCGGAAAGTGAACGCAATGTCCAAATTTGACACTTATCCAATGCCGCAAATTGATGAGTTACTCAATTGGTTTGGTGGCTCAATTTTACTCAAAGCTGGACTTAACAAAGGGTTATTGGCAGATCCCTTTAACTCCGATATCCTGAGAAAAGTTGGCCACACCGTTCGGATTACACCAATTTGTGACTCTTCAGTTCGGTTTGTTCGGAGCCCCGGCCACGTTTCAGCGCCTTATGTACAAGATCCTCAGCCCGCACATGGCATATGCCGCCACATATCTAGATGAGATTGTCATTTATAGTAACAATTGGCGGCGGCATATGCAACACCGGAGGGCTATCCTGAGAGCACTGAGACAGGCGGGACTCCCAGCCAACCTGAAGAAGTGTGTGATTGGGCGGGTGGAAGTTAGGTATCTGGGGTTCCACATGGGTCACGGGCAGGTGAGTCCACAGGTTAATAAAACCACAGCGATTGCAACCTGCCCGGCGCCCAAGACCAAAAAGGATGTAAGGCAGTTTTTGGAACTGGCTGGCTACTACCGAAGGTTTGTGCCTAGCTACACTGATGTCACGTGCCCAGCAAGTCCCAACACTGAGAGAGTGTTCATTTATTTATCTATTCATTTGTTTTGATGGTTACCATCAATTTAGTGTCAAACTGAGCATTGAAAAGACTGACTTTGAACCTCCTGACTCCTCCATTGCCAACAAACTAATATCCTTTTACAGTCACATAGATGCATATCAGAGAAAATAAAGTTTATAAATATGTCAGAGACTTTTTAGCTTTCATCTTTCATTTTCAAAATGAAAAACCCAAAACAAAATGAATGCAAGATCAGAGATCAATGTTTTCAATAGTAAAGAAAAATAACATTTAAGCCCAAACATCTCCCCATTCTTTGAACCTAACTTTACTGTACTTTATGAAAAATATCAGAAGTTCATAAGCAGTGCCACAGAGACTTCACTAAGTTGAAAACTTTAATTCTCAACATCTAAATTCAATAACTTGCTGTTTTTCTCACTATCTCCCCCTTTGTTTTTGTCTCTTTGTCTTGCATTAGTTTACTCCACTTTTCCATGCAGAGAAAGACACCCACAGCTCCAAACCTAGCTGGAGGGGCCTATTGAAAATGTGTCTGCAAATCACCCTGTGTATACTGCTGGGTTTGATTAGTTAACTTGAGTTTGATTGACAGCAGTTGCCTGCAGTTATAGACCACTAGAATGGCTAATGATACAACAAGAACTTTGAACATAATCTGGAAAAAAATTACTCAGCACTGAGTTCAAACTATCACGGAGTTAGAACAAAATATTCAGTCACTGGATAATGAAATGGATGATTTGTAAATAACATTTTAATGACCATTACAACTTGTTTATTCCATGTCTGTTAGATTTGAAGCATCTACATGCTAGTGTGCTCCTAAAGGTTGGCAAAAAAAAATGACTCTTCTTAGAAAAGGCACCAAATGTATTGATGACCAGAGGTGGAATGTAATGGATTACAACTACCCTCGTTACAGTACTTGAGAAAATGTTTCACATTAAAGTATAAATAAATAGTAGTACTTTTACTTGAGTTGATTAAAAAGTACGTATTCAACTTTGCCATAGTTATTTTTCACCACAAATACCATGTACAAAAAAAGACATAATTATTCAGAATTTTTGGGAAGAAGAAATTTTAAGTGCTAAATCGGTTTATAAACAAATACTTGCTGTGCACGGCATGACGGAAGCCTGCAGGGCACAGTATCATGAGCACAGCAGCTTGCACGTTTAACCACTGACCAAACTTCACTTGCTTTTAGGGTAGGCAATGTTTTAACTGTTTCAAACATTAACACAATGTAGTTTTATATACAGTATCTTGTTTATTTGCTACTACTGTATATGCCTAAAACAAACTTAAAAAATACCTTAGAATGATACAATGCTAATAGCGTCAGAATTTAACTGGGATTTGGGGCAAAAATGCCACAGAAATGAACAAAATATCCCTGAAATAAAAAATATTGAGGTAAAAATGGCCACATATCGAGTATCCGTGTTTTATTAATAATATCTGATATAGTTACAATTACAGACATTGCAATCTTCTTTTGACTTTTCACTAAACATGAATGTTTTTCCTGCCATCTGGTTCTTGGCACCATCGTGCGGACAGACGGGCTCTCCACTTCTCTCAATCCGCATCAGTTCGGTATTGTACTGCTTCATTAAATTCTGTACCACCAAATTCTGTACCACCAAATTCTGTACCACCGTTTGTGGCTCTTGTTCCAAATAAACTGTCCTAGCAGGTAACACTCTTGCTCACGGTGCTGTACTATACTTCCCTGCATTATTGCTACTATTTATCTCTCTGAAAAGCCTCACCTGCTAGAGGCCAAAAGTGTGCAAGGGATAGATGTTATATAAAGAAGGTACGAGAAATCACAAGACATACTGTAACCAAATGCTTCAATTTAGTTAATAATAATATCTCAAAATGTTAAATAACCATAATGTTAATTATGATTATAATACTATGATAAATAAAGACTTTATTATTGCAACTGTAATACAATGATGCATATTCAGAACAACCACTTTTAGTGCTTCTCTCACTAAACACTGTGTGAAATGTTTATTTTTGCTTTATTTCATTCAGTTGTCATGTAGGAGATGATAACCATTTGCTTAATAATCTCATTCCATATCTGGATAATTGGTGCAATAGCATAGAGGATACATTTCCTACTCTATGGTATTGCATTGTATTAATTTTGTAAAGTATTTTAACTTATTATCCAAAATACTTGGACATACGTGAATGAGAATAAACCTGAACTATGCACATTATGTAGTTTAGAGACATTTAAAACGTTACAAATGGCTATTTCTATTTAAATAAATGTTTTATTCTTAAAATGATTCTTGTTCTGTCCAAGAATCCTCTCGCAGCAATGCAGGTCTTTGGCAATAAGCAGCTTCTAGTTTAGGACCTGTGAAGAGTCTGTGATTTCCTTGTCTTTTTGTTTTGCATCTGGCCATCCACTGCCCTCTCTATCCTGGTATGGATATATAATGCATGGAAAAGCCTTCATCACTCTAAAACAATAGAATTCAGGAAAAACTAGAATTTAAGGAGAAATGCGTTTCTTTTTGCCTATTTTTAAAACCAAAATTTGACTTGCTAGTTTAAAGCAACTTGTAAGAACTCAATACCTCAGCAAATGGGGTGATAATACACTGGATTTTGATTTCTGCATGATAGCACAACCAATTTCAATGATTCTAATTATAAGAAACTTTTCTTAAGTACCAGATTAGCACTTTAGATTGCTTTTGTAAGGATTTATTGACACAGCATATGTTTTACATCATGGGTAAAGAAAAGCATTTATAAATACCACTTGATTAATGATTTTGGCAGTATTTTTGATCAATTTAATGCATCTTTGGTAAAAGGAATACCAGTTTCTTTCAAAAACAAAAATATCTTTGTGTTCTAAAAATGGAAGCGTATATACTATAAACAGTATAATTTTCATAAAGTAACTTGTAACATAATTACTTGAGTAGTTTTTTGGCAAACTACTTATTTACTCTTACTTGAGTCATAATATTTCTCAGTACTTCTGCTTGTAATCAAGTGAATTATTTCTTCAGAAGGAGTACTTATTCTTAAGTAAAGAAAATCAGTAATCTTTCCACCACTGTCGATGATTCATCTTGCACTTGCATACATTTTTTTTTTCCTCATTCTAGAGAGATAAAATCTCTCTAGAATGAGGAGTTCCCATGCAATTTGCAAAGCAAGGTTTATGTCTTTGTTGATGTCTATTGGCTATTTACTGTACTTTTACTGATTAGCCAAAACATTTTGATCACCTGCCTAATATCCTGTTTGTCCTCCGCATGCTGCCAAAACAGTGCAGACCCGCCAAGGTATGGACTCTACAAGACCCCTGAAGTTGTCCTGTGGTATTTGGCACCAAGACATTAGCAGCAGATCCTTCAAGTCCGGTAAATTGTGAGGTGGAGCCACTGTGGATCAGACTTGTTGGTCCAGAACATCCCAAAGATGCTCAATCCGATTTGAAAAAGATCTGGGGAAGTTGCAGGCCAGGGCAACATCTTGAACTTTTCATAATTTTCCATAAACCATTTCCAAAACAAATTGAGTAGTGTGGCAGAATGCATTATCCTGCTGAAAGAGGCCACTGCCATCAGGAAGGGGTGTACCTGGTCTGAAACAATGTTTAGGAAGGTGGCACGTGTCAAACTGACATCCACATGAATGGCCCAGGGTTTCCCAGCAGAATATTGCTTAGAACATCACAATCCTTCCACCTCCTTGTTGTCTTCCCACAGTGCATCCTGGTGCTATCACTTCCCCAGGTAAACGGCACACATATACACAGCTGTCCAAGTGATGTAAAAGAAAATGGGATTCCACTGCTCCAAGGTTCGGTTCCACCATTCACATGCCCATTGTAGGCGCTTTTGATGGTGGACAGTGGTCATCATGGGCACTCTGACTGATCTGTGGCTATGCAGCCCCATATGCTGCAGGGTGCAATACACTGTTTTAACACATTCCTCCCATAACCATCATTGAAATTTTCAGGCTTTACGACCAAACGAGACCAAACGAGATAGCCTTTGTTGCCCTCACTCATCGATGAGCCTTGGGTGCCCAACACCTCGTAAGCCTTGCTGATTCAGAGATGCTCTGACCCAGTCATCTGGCCTTAACAATCTGACCCTTGTCAAAGTTGCTTTGGTGCAGTTTTGGTCCTGCCTATTTTTGCTGCATTCAACATGTTGACTAAAGAACTTATTGTTAGCTTACCATCTAATCTACCCAGACCTTGAAATGTGGCCTTGTTAGAAGATTACATATTTAAAATATATCTCTCCCAAATGTTCTGGGTCAATAGGAAATAAGTAAACACAGGAAAAATAAATGTGCTCAGCAAGACCTTTCATGGGGTCTCTCAATTCTGAATTTTTCCCCACCCAGCAACACAGTTTCAACATTAAAATCATAAATGTACAGTAATGTACAGATGATCATAAATATATTATGTTAGGCATTAAAAAGGTGCAGTTATTATTTATTTTTATGTTCCTACTTTTGTAATTTTTATTCTTATGAACAGCACAGATGCACATCCCAGGTTCAAACTCATATCTCTTGGATGAGAATCACATCTCAAACTTTTAAAACATGTGAAATAACCACCATTTCATCAACAAGGGTTATGTTTTTTATGATGCTTTAAATTTGTCAGATAACACTTCAGCAACACCCATTGATACGAGGGATACAATTAATAAGTGTCAGTGTGGTCGCAGTGAATACTCATGTGAGTTAAAGTTTAGAGACTGCATGAGATTAATGAGAAGTTGTGCAGAGCAGAGACAGTCAGCAGACAGGCAGTCAGCCTCATGACACAGAATAGAAATCCAATTTCATGTATAATAAAGAACCAACAGAGATTTTAGGAATAAAAAAAGACACAAAAACAGACTTCTGGGCAAAATCAATTGAATGAGTTGAACTTTTGTGCCTGCTACTTTTAGTAGGGTCTTATGTCAATTAGCTGAAAAATATGTCTCAGTCTAAAGCCATTTTTCATTTTACAGTGATTTTGAAAATATGCTGGTGAGTTATGAGAGTGAGTTGGACGATGCGCACCGAGTTAAGTGCATGAAGTGGAGAGGGGGATTTTTGCTGTGTCATTTTTCCTTAGTCATGAACTGTAGATACACCTTCTATTTAAATAAATAGTGGGGGTTTGTAGTGTTTCATTACAACACATTACACAGTGCATAATAACAGTTCAAATGAATGGACAGATAAATAGAAAATTACATTCATTGTATACTCTTTAATATTTATACACTGTATCATATCAAACAGTCAGAAGAAGCATTAAGGTTAATATTCAGAAAAAAAACATGAACCCTTTCAGAAACTTACAATTCGTACCTGCTCATCTAAAATGCCTGTGCTTTCCTCACCCTGGAGAAAAAAAAAAACTGATAATTTCTATGGATGTCTTCAACATATTCACTGACTCCACATATGACATATGTAATATATTTCTTGTTTTCTAAATTCATACAAAAGTTGTGGGTGGGTAAAAGACCTACAGACTTAAATCGCACATGTTGTCAGCCACTGACTATGTCTTGTGGGACACAAAGTTTTATTCATGCAGAGGGCGCTTGATGCTCTGAAAACTGAATCCTCCCTGCATCCACATTTAAATCTCAGACTGGATAGGTATTTTTTAATAAAAACTGATAATTTCAAGGATTCATACCTGTGAATGGAAATACACCACAGCATTATCTATGAAAGTATTTTTAATCCTCATCTAGTAATACAAATGACTGTGATTATCATTTTTGGGTGAACTATACCCTTATCAGTTTTGGTAACTGTAGTATATAATCAAGCATACAGCAATACAATCTCAAAGAAGCTGTAAGCGATTTTTTTCATGGCAAGGTATGCAAAAACATCTATTACACCCTGAAAGATATTGATGAAATAAGTGCCCTGAGATATCTCACTTGTCTCTGTGAAAACTCTAGACTCTGTAAACAGCTAATAAACATTTGCCTGCGGTCCACAGAAAATGACACTGTCTGCCTGCCAATCATTGTGCGCATTCTCATAGTATTGTAGTTGCAGCAAATGATTGAGCCATAAAGCATTTTTATTCCATGTTGTTCATAACATTTGTCAGTTGAGGGCTCTATTGTACTACTGTTGTTTTTAACAACCGTATCTGAGCTCAATAAACTAATTTTGGTATCTTTGGAGTGTGGGGTTTTCGAAAAAGAGGCATGCCTAATTCAACGGCTCAGTCTCATGGAAGTAGAATGGCTGAAATCGTTTAGAGCACCTTTAAGCCCCATTTAGACTGCCAGCGATTTTATCACTTGATGTCCCTATTCGCTGTACTGTTGGCTGCTCTAACATTATTGGTAGACTGCACAAGTGGCAATAGCTTGGTCACAAATGAGATGTGTTGCTTGCAAAAAATTGTAATGTGCTTAAAATTAACATTCTTCAGAGGAAATTATTTATATTTAAAGGTGCTATATGTACGCTTGACAACAAGAGTTTGGGTAAAAAATGGGTACTGCAGTCCAAATTCAAAATATTGGAGAGTTGTCTGCCCCACCCCAGACTCAAAGCTCATGCGGGTTGCCAAAATGTTGACACACACATTAGCCAACTCAGCATCGTTTTAAAGGGTAACTAAACACCTGCTCAGAGTCTGACTCCACCCACTAGAAATATTTGAAAAAGCAGGAAAAGTGGGCAGACCCCGGCGGGGATAGAGGGAACGAACCGAGTGCGGGGCTGAGCGGGGGGGGGGCACCTGAGACTCCTGGTGACGGATTAATTGACAGCTGCTGTCAGACTCTATGTTATTATTACGGTCACAAGACGACATGTACATGAATCTGGCGTGGTGAGCTGGAACCTGCTTACGTCAGCTGTCACCGCTTACGTCACGAAGTACCGCAACAGCCAATAGGAAAATTCAACTGCAGTAGCCACCGTTCAACCTGAAGAGGGCAGCACTCAGACGTTTTTACACCATATATTGTAGAATTAAAACACTTTATACACAAATGTCAAAAAAATTACTTGAATCAATGACCAGTACTAATAAAGCCCCATTCTTACAGATCATTAACTAAAAAAAGTTGGTTTAGGTTTAGTTACCCTTTAAAGGATTTTGGGGCTTAAAGCTGTCTCCATCTTCCAAAGGCATCTCCAAAATGTATCCTTTTTTTACTACACCTCTAGTCGTGGTGGGTATTAGATGGATGGCGAGGCTTTTTAGGACGTGTGGAATATGTTATGCAGCATGCTGTGTTGTTTGCCTGGAAACTTGTTCAAATCTGGCAACCCGGCGGTGTCAAAATACTATTGGTAAGTGGGCAGTGAGCGGGATCACACAGGCCAAAACATAAACAGAAATTCCGGCCTGGAAAGGAAACTTCAAAGTAGAATATACTGGCTGTTGTATTGTTATCGGAGAAGCTAGTATTTCAACATATTATGGTAATGTTATGATTTAGTACAGTAAAAATATGACATATAGCACCTTTAAAATGATGAACATGATGAACTCTGATGAATGCCGACAATTCCATGCACAGTTTTCCATCCATTATTATAAAAAAATAAAAATAAAAAAACATTTATATTCATGTATGTGGTAACAGACAAAACATCACTTGACTATTCCATCTTGCTGGCTCTCGACTTCAGTATCTCACAGGAGACGGATGACATGAGCTCCACTGACTTGGTAGTCGCCGCATCGCTTTGGGTTTAGTTTGCAAAAATATAAACTTTCATGCACTTTCTCATGGTTGCTGTCAGGGTTCGGCCCTAAGTTTTGTTTTCCCCCTTTGTGGCAGAGCCATAACATGTATGTGTTCTTTATCTGTTTTGTGTAGTGTCTGGATTCAGACACTTTTGTTGGTTTGGTTTATTCACTCTGTGGCCGAATACTGGCACTTGTGTTTTGTCTCGTGCTTTGTGAATGCACTTGGATTCATGTTTATGCATTCCCTTGTGCATTCATGTATGTATTCAGTGATAAAGCTGCCCTCTCATTTGCCTTGCTATCTGTCTGATTATTAGTTTATTTATTTCACCTGCCCTCCTCATTATCTCCTTGTTCTCTCCTCTATTTAAGCTCCTCTCATGTTCTGTCCTGAGCCAGATTGTTTGTTGTGGTGGTCCTTGCCACTCGGTCTGTCTAGATCTGGTTCCTGATTTGGTCAGTCAGTGTTCTTTGCTGCCAGTTTTTTTCCCAGTTTCTCTGTTTTGATTCATTTATCTTCATTGTGAGAGTTTTTGGTTTGCATTTTGTTTATTTTTATAATAAAGCCCATTGAATTGCCTCCTGCATTTGGGTTCTTCCCTCATCACAACCCTGACACACTCATGTCACTGGAAATTGCTTACTCTCATAAAAAATTAATGATTGTCGCCTTGTGGTTGCAAGTCACTGGGAATGTAAACGCTCCTTTAGTCAAACATTTTCAGTAGAATGATGCATTCCAATGAGCTCAATGACTTTCAATGTGGCATTCTTATAGAATGCCACCTATAAAATGGTTTCAGCAGCCATGTTCCAACCTCCAGTGGAAAGCATTCTCAGAAGAGTGGAAGATTTAATAGCATAATTTGGACATGTAGCAAACATCGGATATGGAGAATGCATGATTTTGTGTGTTTTAGGACTCCGAAAACATTTTGGAAAAGCATTATCATGTCAGGTGTTGAGGTTTTATGGCCAGTCGTGTTGTATTTCAGAGGGATTTTGGAGGGATTGGAAACAAATGGGAAGACAGAGTTAGGGAGCTTTCAGCAATCCCTCAGGATTTCGATTGATGGGGCAGGATTGGATTCATCTGCCCAAAGTATTGATTTCTTTTTGTTGTAGAGATCTACAGTCCTAATCATGTTCACTCGGCTTCTTTCTATGTTTCATTTGTACTCATTCTGAATCACATTCTTCTGCAGAAAACAATGTCATTGATTCTGGTGTCTGGCTTCTATAATGTATCTATAATATATACTGTATATGAAATACTCTTTATTGAAAGAATCATTTCATTTTCTGTTCTATTTAATAGTTTATATTTGTATATGATAGAACAGTATCCTTTATCTTATTTTCATGCAATGCTACATAAACGCCTCTAATCTAAATGTGTGTTCACAGATGTTTTAAACGGATGTAATTTTAAAACAAGCCAAACAGGAAAGCAGCTAAAAAACAAATAAAAAGCAATGCCATATTTCAAAATGAAAGAAAGAAAGAAAGAAAGGAAGAAAGGAAGAAAGAAATGATGCAAACTTCCTTATATAACATAATTCTATCAACAACAAAAAAAGAGAACCGTTCGAATGTGCTTCATTTTCACATCCGGTGACTGCGAAAAGGTCACATGCCAGCCAATAGATTCCTCCTAATAGGAAGCACTCTAGCTGTAAGAAGTGTTAGTGCAGGTTGAAAATAATGTGACTATAAGATAAAGGAGACTATCGTTTGGTTACGTATGTAACCTCCGTTCCCCGAGGGAGGGAACGACACGTTGTGTCGGAGAAGCGACACTAGGGGTCTCTCTTGAGCGCCGATATTCACCTCTGATCTATTGAAAAGGGCCAATGGGAGTTGGCAGTCAGTATTTGCATACCCCGCCCCCGGACATACGGGTATTTAAGCGGGGCAAATACGGGAGTTCATTCAGGATTTTTCTGAGGAGCCGGCTCGGTTCAGCGACATGGCGGAGGAAAGACACAACGTGTCGTTCCCTCCCTCGGGGAACGGAGGTTACATACGTAACCAAACGTTCCCCTTCTGTCGCTCTCTCCACGTTGTGTCGGAGAAGCGACACTAGGGGACCCATTCCAATCTTGCCATGCGCTGAACCGTGTACGTGAACCGCCGATACAGAGGCGGGCAGGGATTTCATCCAGTGCCGCACATCGTCTGTACCTGGCTGTACGTACCCTTCCCCAATGCCCCATAAGAACATCGGAATCCTTCTAGTTACCCTGGGAGGGGAACAAGGTGATGTTTGCCAACATGGGAACGGGCTAGCCTGGCTGGGCCTCTTTTCTCTCTATGTTTCTCGCATAGAGCAATCACGGCCGGGGCCCTTACACGCATATAGGGAAGGGGGTCTTACCCAGACCCTGCGGAGACCACACCTGCCCTTTTTCTTGGGGAGGAAATGTGGTAGACACGTCACACGGCCGTCTTAGGGCTCGTGTGGAAAGTATGGTGCGGTGGTAGATCCAGCCTTGAAAGGGGGAGTTGCTACAGCACGTCGACCGGGGCAGCTGTAACTGCCTAAGGGAGACACGGGGTCCGCTCATAAGGGGACAGAACCGTGGAATTACACACAGGGGGAGTCCGAACCGGAGGCCTTATTATTTTACCTGTGGAGCCCCTATACCAGTACGGGGTGGCCATCAGGGTACCCGCAGTGGCTTGGGTCGGCGAGTTCCTCCGCTGAACCGCGGACCCGGAGGGCTGGGGAGGAATCGACCAGGGTCCCAACTCGGAGTGGGGCGCCCTGGGAAGAAGGCGCACTACTTTACCTTGATGTCAGGAAAAGGGCGCTGGGCGCAAGCAATCCACCCGGCCGGTCGGTCTACGTGTTACAGAGTTCTACGGGCTCAGACCTGAGAAAACACGAGACGCAACCGACTCAACGCGGAGGTTGTAAAACCTCGCGAAGGTGTTGGGTGTTGCCCAACCCGCGGCTCAACAGATGTCTGCTAAGGAGGTGCCCTTGCCAGTGCCCATGCCAGTGCCCACGAGGACGCAACACCCCTTGTTGAGTGAGCTTGGACCCGCAAGGGTAGGGGCACGGCCTGGGTGTGATAAGCCAGTGTGATGCGTCGACAACCCAGTGGGCGAGCCTCTGTTTGAATGAAAAAAAAAACTTTATTAATCCCGATAGGGAAACTAGTTTGCCACCAACCATACAGCCATCAAACAAACACAATACACAACTAACAAATAGACAATTCTGGATTAACAGACTAATAATAATAGGCCCTGATTAGGAAACTCAATGTGAATAGAATTCAATTTCACAGTTCAAATTAACGATGTTCATTAAAAAATCTAACCGCTGAAGGAACAAAAGATCTTCTCATGCGCTCACTAGAGCACCGGGGCATTATCAGTCAGCTCACTGAAAGAGCTTCTGAGTCCTTTAAACAGATTGTGAAGTGGATGGCCTTCAAAGAACAGGACAAGTTTTAGTTTTGAACTTGTTCTCTTCTCCACAGTAACCTCCAATACATCTGGGTTAAGACCAATTACTGAACCAGCTCTCTTAATCAGCTTATTTATCCTATTCTTATCTTCAACAGATATACTACCCCCCCAACAAAGTACAGCATAAAAAAGAACACTAGCTAAAATCCCTTGATAAAAACATTTAAGAGCTTTGTGCTGATATCGAATGATCTAAGTTTTCTCAAAAAGAACAGTCTCGTCTGAGCCTTCTTTATTAGAACATTAGTGTTCTCTTTCCAATTTAATTTTTCATCCAGATGAACACCTAAAAATTTATATGACTGAACAATTTCGATCACCTGACCATTAATTGTAACTGGGAGGACCTTTTCTTTTTTCTTTCTAAAATCAATCACACGTTCTTTAGTCTTCCCTATGTTCAGTTTCAAAAAATTAGACTCACACCAACTGCAAAAAGACTGAATCTCCCTTCTATAAACAAGATCATCCCCCTGATTTAGTAGACCCACTAATGCAGTATCATCAGAAAATTTTTGGGCCCAACCAGATAGCTGACTATACCTATAGTCAGCAGTATATAATGAAAATAAAAAGGGAGATAAAACTGTACCCTGAGGTGCACCGGTATTGGTTGATGGGTAAATGGTATCAGAATGTTTGTTACCAATCCTAACAAACTGTGGTCGTGCTAAAAGGTACTCTAAAATCCAAGCAATGGTTGTATTATGCAATTTAAAATCAATTAATTTATTAGCTAAAATATGTGGCTGTATAGTATTAAAAGCACTCGAAAAATCAAAAAACAAGATCCTAACGGAACTGGCAGTAGTTTCAAGGTGACTATAAATATTGTGAACCATAAATAGTAGTGCATCATCTACCCCTACACCCTTCCTATAAGCAAACTGCAAAGGATCCTGAAAAGCAGACACGTGCCTAGTCAGATGTTCCAATACTACCCTCTCAAAACACTTCATGATCTGCGAAGTCAAAGCTATAGGCCTCAATTCAGAAAGATTATTAGACACCTTAGCTTTTTTGGGGATAGGGACAAGACATGATGTTTTCCACATAGCTGGGATTTTGGCAGTGGACAGGGACAAAGAAAACAATAAATGAAGGACGTAGCACAGCTGGTCAGCACACACTTTTAGGGTACGTGGAAGAACACCATCAGGGCCTGCCGCCTTATTTGATTTAATACGCCTTAACTGCTGACGAACCTCTTCAGTATTAAGAATAATGGCTGGACTACAGTCCTCAGAGCTGCTCTGCCTAAGATTAGAGAGAACACTCTCATGAAGTGAAGAAAAATCTAATTCATCGAACCTCGCAAAAAAGGTATTGGCATCGTTGGCCTGTAAACCCAGGTTACATAGACTGAGCTTACTGGTCCCATATCCAGTGATAGACTTCATACCATTCCATAACCCTCTTGTGTTGCTAGAGGACATGTTTCCTTCAACCTTTTCCTTATACTTTAATTTCCCTTGTCTGATAATGACCTTCAATTCTCTTTGAGCATTTTTAATTCTCTCTTTATCGCCACTGTAAAAATCAGCTTTCTTCTTATTTATAGCAGCCTTAACTTCTCTGGTGACCCATGGTTTGTTATTTGGGAATATTTTAATTAATTTATAAGGGATTATAGACTCAACACAATAATTAATATAACAAGTCACTTTGTCGGAAATACTGTCCAGATCACTGTCTCCATCAAAAAACACAGTCCAGTCTGTGCAATCAAAGCACCCCCTTAATGTTTCACAGGCATCCTCCGACCAAATGTGCACAGTCTTTGTCGTTATCGGCTGCTTCCGTATCACCGGAGTATATTTAGACATCAACGTTATCAGGTTGTGGTCCGATTTACCCAGCGGAGGAAGCACTTTAGCCACGTAGCCATCCTTAACGTTCGTATAAAACAAATCTATAGTTTTGTCACCCCTCGTCGGGCACGTCACCATTTGTTTAAGAGACGGCAGAGTGGTGGAGAGAGAGCTGTGATTAAAATCCCCATTCAAGATTACCAGCGCATCTGGAGAGGAGCGCTGTAAGTCATGCGTGATTCTCGAAATAGTCTCAGTGGCACATTTCCCATTACCCGATGGGGGAATATACACCACCATAACAATAACATGGGAAAACTCCCTGGGTAGGTAGTAAGGTCGACAACTTACTGCAATGAGCTCAATGTTCGAATCACAAACTCTCTCTTTTACCGTAACATGTTGGTTATGACACCACCGGTCGTTCACATACAGACAAACACCTCCACCTTGCTTCTTACCCGTGTTTGCTTGATCTCTGTCCACCCTATGTAGTGCAAAACCTTCCATCTCCACATGGGAATCAGGTATCCTGTCGGACAGCCACGTCTCAGAAAGACAAAGTAAACTGGTCTGCCAGAACATGCGATCGAACTTCATACAAGCTGTCAACTCGTCCGCCTTGTTGACAAGAGAGCGAACATTCCCCATAATAACCGATGGTAGAACAGGTTTATATCCCCTCCGCCGGTTTCTTACACGAACACCTCCTCTGCTGCCTCTCTTCCTTCCTTTGGCCCTATACTTGATATCCATCCGATCGGCATCATGATCCAGCAATCCTAGTACAGGAGCCCGCAACTGAAGAAGCTCATGCCGGCTGTACATTATGAGAGGCGGGCCGGGCTCTCTCACCACCTGGAATATTGTTTGTGCGGCTTTCCAAACAATCAATGTCCATAGCCACAGAAGGCAAACAGCGGTACGATAGATGAATAAAATCATATTGTCAGAGATCAATCACGCTAATAATCCAGAATTAAAAGACCTTCGATTTAAAAACTTCGGAGAGTCACGAAACACAAAACACATAAAAACACGAACGTTCAAACACACAGTGGTAGCAGAGTCGCCTGCAAAAGGGGCGGCGCCTCAAATATGGAGATGGCATTCCCTTTCTGCCATCCCCCAAAGCAGACAAAGAGCTGCTCAGAGCGTCTGGTGCTCTGTGTGCGGTCCAGGTAAATTTGCAGGGCGCGCACTGGACACAGCAACGAAAGGGCTGGGTCTGCCTCCTCCCGTGGCAGCGCTTGCAGGTTCACTACCTGATCTCGGAATGGTGTGGTAGGAACCTTGGGCACATAGCCCGGTCGCGGTCTTAGGATCACAGATGTATCTGCCGGACCGAACTCCAGGCAAGTGTCGCTGACAGAGAACGCTTGCAGGTCCCCGACCCTCTTGATGGAGGCGAGCGCGATCAGCAGGGCCATCTTAAGAGAGAGGGCCCTGAGTCCAAATGATTCAAGCGGCTCGAAGGGAGGTCTCTGGAGTCCTGCCAAGACTACCGTGAGATCCCAGGAGGGAACTAGGCCTGGCCGGGAGGGATTCAACCTCCGGGCGCCTCTCAGGAACCTGAGGATCAGGTCGTGCTTGCCCAAAGACTTGCCGTCTACAGGATCATGGTGGGCGGCAATGCTGGCAACATACACCTTGAGGGTGGACGGGGACAGCCTCCTGTCCAGCCTCTCCTGTAGGAACAGGAGCACTGACTTGATAGCGCATCTCTGCGGGCCTTCATTTCGTGAAGAACACCAATCTGCGAACAAGCGCCACTTTAGGGCGTGAAGGTGCCTGGTAGAAGGGGCTCTGGCTTGGTTGATTGTATTCACAACGGTCGCTGGTAAGCCGGCTAGCTCTTCCGCTTCCCATCCAGGGACCAGACGTGGAGGTTCCAGAGGTCTAGTCGCGGGTGCCAGAGCGTGCCCCGTCCCTGAGAGAGGAGGTCCTTTCTCAGGGGAATTCGCCAGGGAGGAGCTGTCGCGAGAAGTCTGAGTTCCGAGAACCTAGTCCGAGTGGGCGAGTAGGGGCCACTAACGTGACTTGCTCCTCGTCCTCTCTGACCTTGCACAGCACCAGTGCAAGAAGGCTCACTGGGCCACTGTGTGCCAGCACGTCTGTCCCGAGGGGAGCCTCTGTTAGGCCGTACCAGAGCGGGCAGTGGGAGGTTTCCTGGGAGGCAAACAGGTCTACCTAGGCCTTGCCGAACCGTTCCCAAATCAGCTGGACCGACTGGGGGTGAAGCCTCCACTCCCCGCCGGGCAGGCGTTGTCGTGATAGTGCGTCCGCTAAGACGTTGAGCTTGCCGGGGATGTGAGTGGCGCACAGCGACTTGAGTCGCTGCTGGCTCCATAGGAGGAGACGGTGGGAGAGTTCTGACATGTGGTGGGAGCGTACGCCGCCTTGGCGATTTATATACGCCCCCACTGTGGTGCTGTCCGATCTCACGAGGACATGTTTGTCCCGAACTAACGGGAGGAACTTCCTGAGAGAAAGAATGACGGTCAACAACTCCAGGCAATTGTGTGCCAACGCAGCGGGGCCCCTTTCCAACGGCCCGCTGCTGCATGCCCGCTGCACACGGCACCCCACCCAGACCGGGAGGCGTCGGTTGTGACCAGGACGCGTCGGGACACCTGCTGCAGGGGCACTCCTGCCCGTAGAAAGCAGAGGTCTGTCCAGGGTCGGAGTGTTTTGAGGCAGGCGGGGGTGATCCTTACCCGATGCGTGCCGTGGTGCCATGCTTGTCTCGGGACTCGTGTCTGGAGCCAGTGCTGGAGTGGTCTCACATGCATCAACCCCAGCGGCGCGACCACCGCGGAGGACGCCATATGACCCAGGAGCCTCTGGAAAAGTTTTAGAGGGACCACTGTGCCTGGCTTGAAGGAAGCGAGGCAGTCCAGCACCGACTGAGCATGAGACGTGCTGTCATTGAGACTGAGTCTAACTCCAACCCGAGAAAAGAGATGCTCTGAACCGGAGTGAGCTTGCTCTTTTCCCAGTTGACCTGAAGCCCCAAGCGGCTGAGGTGCCGGAGCACCTGGTCTCTGTGTGTGCATAGTAACTCTCGAGAGTGTGCTAGGATGAGCCAGTCGTCGAGGTAGTTCAGAAATGCGGATGCCGGCTACTCGTAGCGGGGCAAGGGCCGCCTCTGCGACTTTCATAAAGACACGAGGGGACAGAGACAGGCCGAAGGGGAGGACTTTGTACTGGAACGCCTGGCCGTCGAACGCGAACCGTAAGAAGGGTCGGTGTCGTGGCAGAATTGAGACGTGGAAGTACGCGTCCTTCAGGTCTACCGCTGCAAACCAATCTAGATGCTGAACGCCAGCCAGAATATTTCTCTGCGTGAGCATTTTGAACGGGAGTTTTAACAAGGCCCGATTGAAAACTCGCAAGTCCAGGATTGGTCGTAAGCCGCCGCCTTTCTTGGGTACAATGAAGTAAGGGCTGTAGAAACCCTTCCTCATTTCGGTTGGAGGGACGGGCTCTACCGCGCCCTTGGCTAAGAGGGTCGTGATTTCAAACTGAATTGCGTAACCGAGTCGAATGGTCCAGTGCAGCCAGCGTGATGCGTTGGGAAGCGAAAGCCACGCTTCCCAGCTCTACGCTAGGGGCACCAAAGGGACGAGTATTTTGGACATACCCGGTGGGGCCTTGCAGCGGGGCGGAACAGGTAATGCAGCGTCGGGCGGCTTCGTTGCGGCCTGAGGCTGAGGTGCTGAGAATAGACTCAAAGCACTTACCTTGCTCCGCGCACCCGGCAGGGGGCGGGTTCGTGACTGAGGAGGAGGTCTGATGCTGGCGTCCTCTGGACTCATCTGAACCGGCCGGCCGGGGGACAGTCGTGGGCAGGCGGAAGGCAGGATCACCACGTCCGGTGTACCGGGACTGTCGTAATCTGAAAGCAGATTGCCGTGAGAACGGCATTTGCGGGCCAGGTGACCCAGAGGCAAAGGAAATAGCTCTATTATTGAGTGTGGAAAATGTAAAAACAAAGGATTCTCCTCCCGGCCCTCCAATGGGGAACGGAGAGGTCTTACCACCTCCGGAGCTAACGTCTCGGTCTCTGGGTCGGTCGTCTCAGGAGCGCCTGGGAACCTTCCGGGTCCTCAAGGGGGTCCGTGAGACGAGGGGGCGTCCTCTTTCTGCGGGGAGCTCAACGCGGGGCTGAGAGCTAGGCCCGCTCTCATTCGTTGAGGCGGAGCACCACTTCCTTTCTTCCTTGAAAGCCGCAGGAGGACGCCCTCGGCGAGCAGACAGGGCATGGCCCCTGGCGTGCAGGTTTCTTGGCGGGGCAGGGCGTGTGACCTGGCCTCCGTCTGTTTCTTCATCACTGAGGACTGCTGGGTGGAGTCGTCAGGTGGTGTCGCCGAATGGAGCTGGGAGACTGGAGAGTTTTGAGAAAGCGTGCTTTGTCTACCTCCTGTACTACAACCAGATCCAGTCCATTTGTTATGTTTCTGGACCACGAGGGTGGACATCGCCTGTCCGAGTGCAGTTCCTGCAGCACGTCAAGAACAGGACTACCCAAGTGCAAATCTTGAAGTGCCTTGGCCCGGTGGACTTGCAGGGAGGGGCCATGGCATGCAGGGGGGGAGCGGTCTGGGACCGTTCTACCGCCGAGGGTAGTGAGAGCGGAGGAGCGAGGAAGCTTGGCTCGCTCAGCTCATCGTGCACGTCCGGGAAGGAACGGGGGGGCGCGGCTGTGGGCGGTGCACCAGCCCGTGAATCATCAAGCCCGGGGAAGCATAGCGGATCTCCGTGCGTCAGGCTCAGACTGGGCAAGCAGACCTGTAGGTGGCGGCCCAGGTGAGTTATCCGCATCCGATGCCGCTGTGACGCTCTCCGATGCAGCGGTGATGTCGTCATCCAATGTCCGGGAGCTCCAGGGACCGGGCGGCCGGCCGTTAGGCGGACCGCGCTTATCCCGAGCTCGTGAGGGGAGAAAGCAAGCGTGCAGGGGGCGGGGGTTTCGGCGGTTTTACCCGGCGAACGCAGCCCGCCATTATCCGGGATCATCTTCATCACTCGCGGCGCCTGCGTCAATCCCGTAGGAAGGAGGCGAGGAGCGGAGGGCGGCTGAAGTGGCTTTCTTCCTCACAAGAAAGCAGAGATCGCAACGCTGCTGCAGCTATGTTCTCAGGCTGAAAACATAGCCCATCATCCCGAGCCCGGACGGAAAACAGCAAGCGTACCGTGGAGGTGGGGGGTTTCAAGGGGGTTCACCCGGCGAAACGCAGCCCGTCATTGACCCCAGATCGTTTTCATCGCCCGCGGCGCCTGCCTCAATCCCGTGGGAAGGAGGCGAGGCGAGGCGGCTGAAGCGGCTCTCTCTCACTACAAGAGAAAGCCTACGACCGCAATGCTGTCATGGCTATGTTTTCATACTGAAAACATAGACCATTCATAAAAAACGCTGCCTGCGTGTTTCGCAACCCAGGTACGCCAGATGGTTTTTATGACCGTCAGAGGTGGGGAGAAATCACTGCCTCCAAAAACTACACAGGGGCGGAAAGGCATCTTCAGAAAGACGCATCCTGAAAAGGACGTTCTACGCCGCTGTGTTTGCTCTTTTAGAGAAATTTACTCTTTTAAGGAAAATAGCTCTTTTAATATACACAGTGTGTATGTGTGTCTGCGCTGTCGAAGCGCTCAGGGGCAACAATGCACGCCGTGCAAAGTGAAGGAGAAAGCCGCTGTTGTGCGCCGTCAAGATCCAACAGCATGCAGATCGTCAGAGGAAACAGGAACGTTTTATAGTGGTGTGTAAACTCGCAGCAACTGCAGACAGACCATCGGCTCCGAAGAAATTTTCTGAATGAACTCCCGTATTTGCCCCGCTTAAATACACGTATGTCCGGGGGCTGGGTATGCAAATACTGACTGCCAACTCCCATTGGCCCTTTTCAATAGATCAGAGGTGAATATCGGCGCTCAAGAGAGACCCCTAGTGTCGCTTCTCCGACACAACGTGGAGAGAGCAACAGAAGGGGAACTATGTCTTTTCTTTATTCTTTTTTTTTCTCTTTGAAGTGGGTCTTCGCTTTTGCTTAACTCTTGTCTCATCGGAGGGAAGTATCTAACAGAAATGTTTCAAATATATGTATAGTAATACCTAGTATACTTCACAGACTGTCCAACTTCCGGTAATTAGGCAGCTTTTACACTTTAACAGACTTTACTTTTTGTTTCTGCACTGCATATCATATCTGTTATAGGGACAGTGGATATTCGGGGCTTAGCCCAGGCCTCTGTTGATACATATGAGGCCATCCTTTGGCTTTGTGTCGAGTGAAGCAACACTAGGGTACTTTCTTGAAGGCCTAGGTTACCTTGAGAAAAGACTAATGAGAATTTGGCAGACTCCCCTGGACATACGGGTATATAGGGAGGGAATCGTGCCTCTGTTCATTCAGGTTTTGCACTGAGGAGCTGAGAATAAGTTTCGGCCATTGCAATGGCTCGGTTCAGCATCGTGGCCAAGGGGACACAATGTCTCGTTCCCTCCATCAGGGAACGGAGGTTACAACAGTGACCTAGATGTTCCCTGTCTGTCGCTCACTTCGACGTTGTGTCGAGTGAAGCGACACTAGGGGTCCCTATTCAATCACGCCATGGGCTGAACCATGTACGTGCGCTGCTGATGCAGGTGCAGCCAGGCAGTTGTGTGCCAAAGCAGCAGGCTGCATCATACTTCACGTACCCTTCCCCAACGCCCCATAAAATCGTCATAAACCTTTTAGGTTCCCGTCATCCCGAAGGGGGAGGAGGGGGCAAAGCGACGTACCAATCATGGGAGCAGGCTGTGCCAGCCACGCCTTTTTCTTTCTCTATGTTTATCATGGCTGGGGCCATCTTAACGCTATCACATGCATTGAGGAAGGCATTCTTTTCCAACTCATAATCTTTCAGGGTGAAAAGACCCTGTGGAGACCACCACCTGCCCAGGTTACTCAACCTATAGGAACTTAATCTTTCAATGAGTCAACCTCATTGAAATCGAAGATCCAAGATGGCGGCGCGGTAGCACGCAGCGGCCACTCTGGATCCACAATGGTGCTATTTTTGTTAAAAAAGCCCGACTTTTGCAACACATGGACATCGGAGCAACCGGTGTTCGTGTCTACCATCGCCAGACACTACTGAAATATAAGACTCATGCAAAAACCAAGCTGCATGATGACCTGCAGGAGGCGCTACGCGTACTCGGCTTGCTGCGGAGACCAGGCCTCCAGTCCATGCTAGGCTAAAAACAAACCCTAGCCGGCCGGCTCTCCCATCTATCCTGCTCTCAAATGTTTGCTCCCTGGACAATAAACTGGACTATATCCGACTCCAGCAGGCTACGCAGCGTGAGTTTAGAGACTGCTGCATCTTTGTTTTCACGGAGACGTGGCTCAGCGACAGAGTTCCGGATGCCGCCATTCAGCTAGACGGGCTCGCCTCGTTTCGTGCCGACAGAAATACAGCTCTCTGCGGTAAGACTCGCGGTGGTGGCTTGTGTGTTTACATCAACACGGAATGGTGCAAGAACTCTATGCTAGTCTTTAGTTACTGTTCATCGCTGTTGGAGCTTGTGACTGTTAGATGCAGACCTTTTTATCTACCACGGGAATTCACCACTGTTTGCATAACCGAGTTTACATTCCCCAGCGCTAACGCTAAGGAAGCGCTCTGTGAACTGTATGGGGCTATGAGCGAACTGCAGAACGCTCACCCCGACGGACTGTTTATTGTCGCCGGAGATTTCAACCATGCAAATCTCAAGACAGTGCTCCCTAAATTCCATCAGTATGTGGACTTTGCGACGAGAGGGGCGAACGCGCTTGATCTTGTTTACACAAACATCCCAGGCGTGTACCGGGCGCAGCCCCGCCCCCACCTCGGCTACTCAGACCACATCTCTGTTATGTTAATTCCAGCATACAGACTGCTCGTCAGACGCACAAAACCGCTTCAGAAGCAGGTGAAAACCTGGCCAGCAGGAGCCATCTCTGCTCTTCAGGACTGTTTTGAGTGTACTGACTGGCACATGTTCAGGGAGGCTGCAACATATGGCGATTCTACCAACTTGGAGGAATACACAGCATCAGTGACCAGCTACATCAGCAAGTGCATTGATGATGTCACTTTCTCCAAGACCATCACCACACGCTCCAACCAGAAGCCGTGGATGACTGCGGAGGTGCGCACGCTGCTGAGGTCCCGAGACTCCGCCTTCAGAGCAGGCGATAAGGCAGCCCTAAGAACAGCTAGGGCCAAACTGTCACGGGCAATCAGAGAGGCAAAGCGCACACACGCCCAGAGAATCCACAGTCACTTTCAGGACAGCGGTGACACGCGGCACATGTGGCAGGGCATCCAGGCCATCACCAACTACAGGACAACATCAGTTGCCTGTGACAAAGATACCTCCCTTCCAGATGCGTTGAACGACTTCTACGCTCGGTTTGAAGTGCAGAACGACGTGATGGCGAGGAAGTCCACCCCTCCTCCCAACGACCAGGTGCTCTGTCTTACCACGGTAGATGTGAGGAAAACTCTACGTAGAGTCAACCCACGGAAGGCTGCTGGACCAGACAACATTCCTGGCAGAGTGCTCAGAGGATGTGCAGACCAGCTAGCAGATGTTCTTACCGACATCTTCAACATCTCTCTGAGCAGCGCCGTCGTTCCAACGTGCTTCAAGGCCACCACCATCGTCCCCATGCCAAAGAAGTCTTCAGTGTCCTGCCTCAACGACTACCGTCCCGTCGCACTTACACCCATCATCATGAAGTGCTTCGAGAGGCTCGTCATGAGGCAGATTAAGACCCAGCTGCCCCCCTCACTAGACCCACTGCAGTTTGCGTATCGTTCAAACCATTTAACGGACGATGCCACCACCACAACCCTCCATCTGGCCCTCACCCACCTAGACAATAAGGACTCATACGTTCGAATGCTGTTCAAAGATTTCAGCTCAGCATTCAACACAATCATTCCCCAGCACCTGATTGGAAAGCTGAACCTGCTGGGCCTGGACACCTCCCTCTGCAACTGGATCCTGGACTTCCTGACTGGGAGACCTCAGTCAGTCCGGATCGGGAACAGCATCTCCACCACCACCACACTGAGCACTGGGGCCCCCCAGGGCTGTGTGCTCAGTCCACTGCTGTTCACTCTGCTGACTCACGACTGTGCAGCAATGCACATCTCGAATCACATCATCAAGTTCGCCGATGACACGACCGTGGTGGGTCTCATCAGCAAGAATGACGAGTCAGCATACAGAGAGGAGGTGCAGCGGCTGACGAACTGGTGTAGAGCCAACAACCTGTCCTTGAATGTCGACAAAACAAAAGAGATGGTTGTTGACTTTAGGAGAGCACAAGGTGAACACACTCCGCTGAACATCGATGGCTCCTCTGTGGAGATCGTCAAAAGCACCAAATTCCTTGGTGTTCACTTGGCGGAGAACCTCACCTGGTCCCTCAACACCAGCTCTATCACCAAGAAAGCCCAGCAACGTCTCTACTTTCTTCGAAGGCTGAGGACATGTCCTGTTCATTGTCAGAAATTTGTTGTACTGTCCCGTACTTTTTGCACATGTTTGCACGTGCACTTTATATAGGTATATACAGGTTTTTTATATAGGTATTTTATTTCGTTGTGTTGTCTCATGTGGTCCTGTGTTGGTCCTTTGTTGTTTTTATGTAGCACCATGGTCCTGGAGGAACGTTGTCTCGTTTTGCTGTGTACTGTACTAACTGTATATGGTTGAAACAACAATAAAAACCACTTGACTTGACTTGAACCTCCCAATTAAACTTTGCGATACATTGAATGCATTTAATGCAATATAGGGATGGCATAATTTCTTTCATGAACATCTCTTAAAATATTTTATAAAATCAATAAGCCTTGCCTTTCAGAGTTTTTACCAACCTGGTCTAATAGAAACAACTTACTATACAAACATATTTGCAAAATGGCTTGTTCTATGGATCTCAGCAGTTTTACGCATGAACACTAGAGGCACTACAACAACAAATACTTTTATTCACTTTCACACAAATCACAACTTAAATGGCATATTAACAATACATACAGTAATCACTTAATTTTCACCCTGATTCTTATACAACGCTTATGATCTTATGACATCAAAACACTTTCACTATAGCGCATGTCTTGTAAGGTGATAGATTTTAACATTTGCATTGCACAACCAACTACATTTACAAGCTTGTTCATGCATGATCAAATTGCACTGTAGTTCAACTGATAGACCATTGCACTCACGATGCAAAGATTGTGAAACAAGTTCTGAGGAGCATGTGAATTGCCACATGAGCCAAAAGTGTCACAAAATCACCACAGAATGATGTGGTTGCTTCAGTTATTGCACTTTTCATCTCACTTTTCCTTTTTTTTTAAACTAATGGTTAGATTTAGGTTGGAGGTTTATGTTAGGGAGGTTGGTGTGGTTGATTTAAAACATGTAATATTTAATTATAGCATTAATTACATAAAAAATTATCTGTTTGGAGAAGATTTAACTCGCTGTCCATTTAGTAGACATTCCACTTTATGCGATACGTGTAATCATTTATTTTACATTTACATTTATGCATTTGGCAGACGCTTTTATCCAAAGCAACTTACAGTGCAATTATTACAGGGACAATCCCCCCGGAACAACCTGGAGTTAAGTGCCTTGCTCAAGGACACAATGGTGGTGGCCGTGGGGTTCGAACCAGTGACATTCTGATTAACAGCCCTGTGCTTTAGCCACTACGCCACCACCACTCCAATCAACCACATAATCTCATTTTACAAAAAATTATGCCACAGACGTATCATTTTCATAAAATTGGGATGTATTTTATCACAGTTACCATGGTTAATGGGGCTGTAGGTCTAGGCTAGGTTGAAAATAACCTGGAACATTCCTTTAATGTGTTTGTGTTGTTTTGTTCCAGGCAGAAGGTCATGAACGTGGCATTAAATGTGGTTTCAGGGAAGATGGTGACTGTGGACCAGTGCTGATTCACCTCCTCTGAAATAAGTTACACTGCTGGGTGTATATGGAGGTTATCGAGGAGAGATAATGCTCTATTCATCAACTGTTATTTTCTTTGGACTCCGCTGTTTGAATATATTATTTATTTTAAGGTCAAGACATTTACCACGGTAGCCCCTGAGCAAGTCCAGTTATCGCTCCAAAGGATGCATACAAAAAAATTCTCCTGATAGTTTATTCTGATCCACCCTTCCATGGGCTGAAATACTTTCTATAACTTACAAGTTAGTTTTGAAATTCGTTATTGAAGATGACATGAAATCAAATTGAATTTTTTTATTATGCATGTTTGTCTTTGAAATATTTAAGCAAAATGTTGCTTTGAAACCATGTATACTGTGAAAATTGCTATACAAATATTGAATGTAAAAACTTGCTCCGCCCTTGAAATATATATATATTTTTTTCATTTAAAATTTCCTCTATGCAGTTCATTAGATTACAGAAGTGAAATGGGTTGCAAACTGTGTTTGAAATTAACTTTAAATTTAGTTCAAAACTTACGTTCAGGAGGAGCTTGTTCATTTAAGTCTGCCAATTACATCCTAAGGATATATAAGCGGCTGCTTCCCCAGCACCTGTGGTGATTATTCTGGCATCCCTCCACCTCCCCATCTCCTCCTTTATACCTTTATATTCATAACACCTATACCAGTTATTATTTTAAAACTGTCTTTCTATTTCCTGCTTTAGTCAGATAGGCCAGGGGGGATTTCAGATCTCAAGCCCAGTAATTTGTTCAACCCCATTCATAATAGACAGCATGTCAAATTTGTTTACCTAAATGTGCTCCAGAACTATAAGTAGTGAACTTGAAAAACATGGTGTCTAGACTAATGCTGCAAAACTATTCACATTTTCAAATGCATTAATATATTCATACAAACTTAAATATTGATCACACTGCTCACTTTGTTCATTGTATAAACACCTAGGTTGCTCATTAACAGTTTTTGCTAATACAGAACACAGACTGCATAACTGTCAATAGATATTGAATTTTCTTTCATTCACTTTCTTTTTATTTCCTCAGCCTGAGCTTAAATGTACATAAAAAACTATTCACACAATGTATGAGACTGTCCTTTTTGTATTAGTAATGGTGTGCAGTTGTATGCATGCACCGTTACAGGTCAGCGCTGTGAGAATATCCCCTGCTGACACTGAGGTGGAAAATGTGAAGATAATTTGACTTTGTGTCTCAATTAGATTAAACTCAAAAAGGTTGCCTTGGGTACATTTGCTCAGCTGTATCATGTAACTTCATCAAAACACGTGGAAGCAGCACAACAACCTTTCTTCTGGCAAATGGGTTCACACATCCATTTAGTCATTTAATTTTGTCCTCATTTGTCTAATCTTTGGAGGTCAACTCAAGCACACAGTATCCTAGAGGTTCCATTTGAGGCTGGTACATTCAGTTTATCTATTTGAGGAGATGCACATCAAATGTGACATCATCTTTTACATTTCAGATTCTAGAGTTTGGCTAAACTGTGGATATATTGTTTTCCAAAAGGACATTTATGAGTTAATTCTGTCATTTATATGTATTCATGTCAACAATAACTCCATCTTGAAATGACTATTTACACCTAGATGTAAATAGCTTTGGTTTTAGACTATAAGAAAAAATAATAAAATAAATGCAATTATAAGTATAGAGTATATTACTATGATACTAAATGTATATGTTGTTAAGCAAAGGTTGTACTGGTAACACTTTACAATAAGGTTCAATTTGTTAACATTAGTTAAGGCATTAGGTATCATGAACAAACAATTAACAATCGATTTTTTTTGTTTACATAATTTATTAAAATTTGTAAATGTTAGTTAATAAAAATACAATTGTTCATTGTTATTTGCTAGTTCATATTGAATTAATTAATGTTAACAAATACAATATTTGATTTTAAATATGTATCACTATATGTTGAAATTAACATTAACTAAGTTAAATAAATGTTGCAAAATAATTGTTAATTGTTAGTTAATGTTAACTAATGGTGTTAATTAATGTTAACAAATGAAACCTTATTGTAAAGTGTTACCACGTTAATTAATATTGGTTAATGTTAATTTTAACATATACAGCTTTTGATTTTAATGTATTACTATTGTAACGTTGGCATCTAGGTGTGGAAGAGGAAGAGAGGAGACGCAGGAGTGGAATCTTTACATCCTTTCATTATAATTACTGGAGTAGAACACACTCATAAACAAATAAATAGTAATATCTGGAGTGGAACAAAATGCAAACTTAACACTACGTAACATTTCACTAACAATACGTAACACTTCAAGGACTGACAAATGATGAACAAAACTAGAGGGTATGTATACACAGGGAAACTAATGAGGGAATGGAAGGCAGGTGCGGATGATGATGAACTGATGGAAATGATTAGGACAGTGAACTCTGGGAAACGTAGTGCAGGGGAAAACTTCAAAATAAGAGTCCTTGAAGGCAGACTTTGACAATTATACATTAACATAGGTTAATACACTATGAACTAACATGAACTAACAATGTATAGTTGTATTTTATTAATTAGCACTAACAAAGAATAATAAATGCTTTAAAAGTATTTTTTTCATTGTTAGTTCATGATGATGCATTCAATAATGTTAACAAATTGAACCTTATCCTAAAGTATTACCATTGTATTATTTAACATTTGTTAACTTACAGTAAACAGTACTTTAATATTAATAATATTAATATTAATTAACAATAATTTCAGTAACACTTTACAATAAGGGTACATGAATAATCATGAATTAATACCTGAATTAATACTTACTTCAGCATGAATTAATGATAATTAAGGCATGGACTAATCAAGAACTAATGAAGAGCTAACTTTACCTATGACTGGAGTCATGTGGATTCATGCTTGAATAACATTCACATAAATTACATGTTAGTACATGTTTGATAGTAAATGCATTACTTAACATTTGATGATGAGTAGGACATTTATGAATGTAAATCAACACATCATTTGTTGAAATTAATCCAAAGCAAGTGCAGTTTTGCTAACTTTCTGGCCGGAACTACAGTATGTGGAAAGTTTGTTTCTGGGGGTTTACTGCTGTTGGTGTTAGCTGTTTGCCAGGCTTCGCTGTAATGGCATTTTTAATCTGAAAATATTTGTATTGGTTTCGTTAGACAGAATTAATGACTAAAGTAAGGGTCACACACATCATGTTATATGCAATGTTTAAATGTATTTTTGTTATTGTTATTTCAACAATTGATGTACTAACTGTAGCCTATTAGCATTGACATCCAGTCAGATGGGGACGAAATGCACAATATAATCATGTAAATGTGTCTTGTATGTCTTTACAGCTACGTTTCAGGTTTCCCTTGAGTATGTATGTGTTTAAAATGAGATTTAATTAAATATAGTGTTCTTACATTTCATATTTATTTTAAAAGAGATTTGATTTAATTAATGTAGTTTACACACAATATTTAATTTTTGCCTTTTTTATGTTTAATATAATATTATAATTTATTAATAAGAAATTGTTGATTAAAAAGAAAATTCTACTTTTACTTTATTTATTTTTTGTGATGGGAAAATATGTACGGGCCTCTTTTTTTCTTTAACCTATATTATGTTTGCATATATATATATATATATATATATATATATATATATATATATATATATATATATATATATATATTACTGTATATATGTGTGTATTCAAAATAAAGTAGAAAAAAAAGAACATTTGAAACAGTAATAACTCTGGTTTAATGACTAACGCTGCTTTCACTTTCTATAGTCTATGTTTGAGTGGAGGGGAAAAAGCAACAAATAACTGAAGTGTCATCAGAAGTGTGTTGAGGGACAGTTTTGTTAGGGTAACCCTTCATTCTAAAACCACTTTGAAGTTTGTTCAGCAGGAAACTAATCATAAAATATAGTTTTTGTTACATTTATAATGACAATTCTTTTTTTTTCTTAGTTGTGAAAGTTAAAATAAGCTTGAAATATTTATGCTGAGCTGATGGTTACAATTTGAAGTCAGATTCATGGACAGATTCATGTTCCTGTTATGGAATCGGTCTTGAGTAGGACTCTGCCACTTTTGGACTCAGACTCAACTCAAATTTGATTGTTTAAAGACACAGACTCGACCCCAACACTACTAATTATTAACTACTCGTATACTTATAATGGACATATGACTAGTTAATGCAGCATCATGTCATGACTTTGCTTTTATTATTATTTAGGGGTGGCTGTGGCTCAGTTGGTAGAGTGGGTCGGCCACTAATTGCAGGGTTGGTGGTTCAAATCCTGGCCCACACGACTCCACATGCTGAAGTGTCCTTGGGCAAGACACTGAACCCAAAGTTGCTCCCAATGGCAGGCTAGCTCCTGCTATGTAAGCTCTGCTGCCATTGGTGTATGAATGTGTGTGTGTGTGAATGGGTGAATGAGACGCAGTGTAAAGCGCTTTGAATACTTTGCTATATACCGGTAAGTGCATTACCATTATTAACTATGCATATAATTATCATGAACATGTGATTGGTTAATGCAGCATTATGTCAAGACTTTACTTGATGGGGAACATCATTATTGACTCATTATTAACTACTCAAGTACTACACTTAGTATTCATGTCAGTTAAATCACAAATCTTTTATAAACTTTTGGCAGTTTGTCATGAAGTAGTCATAGCATGCATGTTAATGGCGAGTAAAATTAGTTGTGGGACCAACAGTGGTAGGGTAAGGGAATGGGATGGAGAGTCGTGCAAAATGGGTTAAGATTAAATTATTTGTGGCAAGTATTAATATATTTATTTTATTAATAATTTTGATAAGGACGATCCATGTTATCTGCAGTCAACAAATTTTTTTATAAAATTATGAAAAATTAAATAATGCACGCTTACTTCAAGGTTGAAGTATTACATATTCTTTCTGATGAAGCTGATTTAATATGTAATGTAACAAACATTTGATGTAACATTTTGGGACTCTCAAATGTTAATTAATGCATTAACTATCAAGCATGTACTAACATGGAATAAATTTGGCTGTTATTCATGTATGAATCCATATAATTCCAGACGTGGTTAAGGTAAGCTCTTCATTAGTTCTTGATTAGTCCAACTCATCAAGGTCATCATCGTTGTCATTATCATCGTCATTACAATCATCAATGCCAAAATCACCAGCAGTGACAGTATAATTTAGCTTCTTTACCATCAGGTGGATCCACTCGAGTTGCCACTCTGAAGTCTTGTGCAGCTGAAGTTTAATGCATACCCTACTGCTGCACACCATGGCGGAGAGAGGAAATGTCAGCTTTTCTATACAGTATACAATTCAAGCTGCCAAATCTCAAAAGTGATGAGAGCTTTTAGAGTTGTGACTCACTTTAAATATAGACCGATAACATGTTCCCTTTAAAGAGCCTCTTTGAAAATGAAATCTTACGGGAAAGTTGCGTATGAATGGTTATCAGGAAACTAGCGGGTGAGAGATGAATGTGGTCTTTCAAAACTTGCTGCTTGAGATCTGTCACCATTAGTGGCCAGTGTTAATAGCAGACTGTATTTGACTGTGTTTAAATATTAGCCATTTAAAACTCCTCAAATCATAATCAGCCTTTATTTAGTTGAAAGCAATGATTTGGAGAAGTCCTTCAGGAACTCTGGATCAGAAATTCAGAATGGAACACTAGGTCACTGGAACACTAAATACTGCATATTAAAAAATGTGGAAGAGTAGGCATTATTCCATAATAAACCTTTCAAACAGTGCTATATTGTTGTCATATTTTGTGTAGAAATGTCTTAAAGTTGACCCAAAAATGGAAATATGTCATTATTTACTTACATTAATGTTGTTCCAATTCTTTTTTTTTTTTTTCTGTGGAACACAAAAGGAGATGTTTGGCAGAATGTAAATCTGAGTCACCATTCACTCTAATTGTTTGGAAAAAACAATTCCAAAATGGCATATTGTCTGATCAAACAATGAATAAAGAAAGAGATGTTAAAAGTTGTGTTTGTTACAAAACTTTCTGTTCATCCAAATGCTGTATGATGCACCTAAGCAAATATGACTTACCTAACAATATAACATAAATATTTTTGATGATATTTAGACACAAAATTGCCTTTTATAACCATAGCTGATTTAATAACGAATGCTAACAGTAACAAAAGGTATTTTTTCCATAGCAACACATGTGCTTGTGACACAAATTAAAATCTCCCACAGTGCATCAGATTTTAGTTTTATTTATTTACATTTACATTTATGCATTTGGCAGATGCTTTTATCCAAAGTGACTTACAGTGCACTTATTACAGGGACAATCCCCCCAGAGCAACCTGGAGTTAAGTGCCTTGCTCAATGACACAATGGTGGTGGCTGTGGGGATCGAACCAGCAACCTTCTGATTAACAGTTATGTGCTTTAGCCCACTACGCCACCACCACGTATGCTTTAATTTTAAGTACTGTTGTAACGTTCGCTCTCAATGACGATGATGTGAAGAACCCAAGTTCAGTTTATTTACATAAGTGATAACCAAAAACGTGAATGCAAAACATAACAAACATAAACGACTTGACTTGACTTAACTTGACTTACACAAAACAATACCTGACAAAAGAAAATGGCAAACGTGAGGGCTTAAATACAAGGACATGGGCTAACACATGACAATGACAACCAATAATAATAAAAAAATAATAATAACAAGACACTCAAACAATGAACCAATGAAAACAAGACACATGGACAGGGGAAACACATGACAAGATTACATGAGGGAATAGGAAATCACATGACAATAAAACGGGAACTAAACTAAAAATAAAAGACATGAACACAAAACATGAAGAAAACACATTTAAATGTGACATATCCACCCCACTAGGGGCGGCTCCCGATGGCCAAACAAAAAAAAACAATAGCGGGTGGGGGGGCCTGACAAGACAGGGCGTGGAGTATGGCCTGGCGAGACAGGGCGTGGAGCATGAGACCAGGGCGGAGCAATCGATGGTGGAACCGTGAGAGGCTCGAGGGATGATACTGGGGAACTTGGAGCCCGGAGGGTAGCCGAAGGCTCGAAGGGCCAGGGTGGAGCCGCAGGCTCGGAAGACCAAGGCAGCACAGGAGGTTTAGAGGACCAAGACGGAGCTGGAGGATCGGAAGACTGAGGCGGAGCCGGTGGGGCTGTGGACCAAGGCGGAGCTGTAGGGATGGAGGTCCCTGGTGGAGCCCGAAGGATCAGAGAGCCAAGGCGGAGCCAGGTGACAACAGACCAGGGAGGAGCTGGAGGGACAAGGAATCCTGGTGAAGCCGATAGGCTGGAGGACCCTGGTGGAGCCGATAGGCTGGAGGACCCTGGTTGAGCCGAGGAATAGTAGAGCCGAGGTGATGTTGAGGGATTGGAGGGCCAAGGCAGAGTCCAGGGCTCGGAGGGGCTAGGCAGAGTCGGAGGGAAGGAAGTTCCCCTTGGCTGAGAGGTCACAGGGGTCAACACATTCTCACACCCCAACTCGTCACATACGGACGCTAGGGCAGGACCCCTTGGCGTCGCTTATTGACGCGCCGGGTGTACCTTTGGCGTCATTTTACGACGCGTCCGGTTTTGAAACATAAAAAACCAGTTGGAGGGCCATTGTAGCGTATTCCTTTTGATTTTTATTGATTGCGGTCTCGACTCTCGACCCATTCACGGCGTGAGCTTACCCGAGACGTGACATTTCAACGCTACACGCTCCGGTTCGGACATATGTAGAACGGCGTCATTTTACGACGTGTCCGGGGTTTTAAACATCAAAAAACAGTTGGACGGACGTGACATTTCAACGCTACACGCTCCGGTTCGCGGAGATACATAGAAGTCTATGGGACTGCCCTGCGCGTCGAAAAATGACGCCAAAGGTATACCCGGCGCGTCAATATGTGACGAAACTGCCTGAAGCGTCCGTATGTGACGAGTCGGGGTGAAAATGTGTTGCAGGGGTCGATGGTCAAGCCAGTGACTTGGGGTGAACCAGCTGATCAGGAGAATCAGGGTTGGCACAAGGGCGGGAACCAACTCCAGGTCTAATAGCCCAGTGAGAGCTGGCTGAGGGACGGACGAGGCTTGCAACGCTGGCTCTGGGACAGATGAGGCTTGCAGCACTTGCTCTAGGATGGACGAGGTTTGCAACACTGGTTTGTGGGCTGTGGCAGGCATGGGCATTGGCTCATTGGCCATGGCAGGCATTGGCCATTGGTTCGTGGACCAGAGGTGAGCCTGTGATATGGCATGGAGTAGACTCAGGCGTGGCTGTGAAATGGCATGGAGTAGACTCAGGATCCGAGGCAGAAGGTGGCGCAAGCTCTGAATTGGGACCCTGGCTTGGAGACCATGACGTGGGAACGTCTGTAACATTTGCTGTCATTGACAGGTTGACGAAGATGGTGTGATAACCAAAAACGTGAGTCAAAACATGACAAATATAAACAACTTGACTTGACCTGACTGTGTTACACAAAACAATACCTGACAAAAGACAATGGCAAACATGAGGGCTTAAATATAAGGACAAGGGCGAATACATGACAATAACAACCAATAACAAGACAAAACTAATAGCAAGATTCTCAAACAATGATCCAATGAAAACAAGAAACATGAACAGGAGAAACACATGACAAGTTCAAATGAGGGAACATTTAAATGTGACAACTGTAGGTGGTTGAAACAATTTAATGAATTTTAAAACACCTCTTATATTTAATGATGAAGTATAATGCATTTGAAACAATCTGAGGTTGCAATTAGCTACATTATCAACCAATTATAAATAAATAAATTGACAGTCATGGTCTAATGCGAATGTAAACAGACGGGATCAAAAATCAGATTTGTCTAAATTTTGTATCTGTTCATTAGCTCTTACAGTGTAACTGTATCTCTATAATATGATATTAGCTGCTTTATTGTCAAGAAGAGAATAATTCCATCTCTGTTCACCCTGAAAGCAAAGAAAGAGGCTTTTGGCATAATCTAATCTCACTTTGAAGGTTATTTAAATAATATTTAATGCATCTATACTGTATGATTGCACAAGTGTCATGTAAGTAGTAAGTTAAAATGTGATAGTGCAGAGAAATTAGATTGTAAAGGAAGAAGTACAAAAGTGCAGTGGTGTCGCTGACTTCATTAAACTGTTGGATTCCTTTGCAGTATCTTTCAGGGGGGAAAAGTGTAATCAAGTTATTTCATGTGAACCCTGTGTACTTGAATAAATAGCTGTTCTGTCGGAGGGCTCCCCTGACAGGTTCAAATTGCTATCAACTACAGATTAATTTAACTGCAGATCACTGCATCCACCTGTGAATGAAAACACAAAACATTATAAAATGCTGCACATCCAAATTTACCATGTTAACTACATTTCCTTATCTTATGGTAAATTTAAATGCAATTCAAAATTAAACAAACATGGGCCCCAGCAGGATGGTGGTACTCTGATTAAAGACCCCATGAAATTGTTCAGTCAGCTTTCTGTGTTGATATATTTTCTGTTGAAACAGGATGTTTTCTAAGTCCGTTCACCTTTTTTTAATAGCCAGTAGGCTTTAGTTATGTCACAGCCACCTGGTTGCAGATGGTATTAGTATAAATTACATTTTAATTCTAGAGAGCATGTGATTGGCCAAAAATCTGTGTAAAACATGTTTAAAACTATGATCAAATAAACAAAATATAACGAAATAAAAGAGAAATACTGTAAATATCACAATTTCAATATGTATTGTATGACAATTATTTGTATCTGTTCCCAAATTTTTTGCAATAGTACTAAAAAAAAGTAGTACTTGTCATGTTGAAAAATATGCATGCTGAAGATTAAATATGAAACGTTTGTGAGAAGTTATGTTTTTAAGAAAACAATTAAAAAATAAATTTCTGTTGGAAGCAGAGTATTTTAATTTTAATTTCTAATAATTTTCAATTTATGTCACTGTGCGCAATTATAAAAAAATATTGAAAATATTATTTAAATGTATTTAGGATTGTTATGAAATCAGGCTTAGCAACACAAATGAGGCAGCCGTTTTGTTTCGAAAACTTTAAAAATGCCATTTCCATCACCGTCATTTCCACCATAGAATTCTATTTACACAATACAGAATTTGAGATGTGGTGGAAATGACACTGTGGTGTACTGTAAATGTCAATGACTTCTAATAAAACATAAATCGCCTTGTGCCAGGGCAGAGGGCGGGGCCAGGATGTGTCCTGGCCCCTGCCACCCGGTCCCTTATCAGGCTAATTAAGCCTCTGAGAGGGATAAAGGCCGATGGCAGACGGTAGTGCGACGAGAGAGAGATCGTTTACGGACATGTCCATCAGTGTGTGTGTGTCTTCTTTCTCCTGTGATGCATGTACCTACACTGTTTGACATTATTAGTAGACAAATCTTTTTTAAATGGTGTGATAAGAGTGTGAAATTTTTTAAAAAAGTATTAGTGCTAAAAGTGCCCAAAGTTAAAGAAGCACACATTAATTAATTTTGATAACATTTAAGAGTACACTAGCATATATTTGGCCACAAAGCTAACACAGCTATAAAAACTAAAAGCTATAAAACTCATGTTGTTTGATGAGATCATGTGGTCTCTAAAGATACAGGCAAACCTAAGTTAGTTAATTTTGGTTGCTGGTGAGATTTAGAGGGCCAGCATCTCAAGAGTATATGCGGTTATGATCTTTGCAACCACTGCTGAGCTTTTGTGCAAAGCACTTAATAATGAATTGCTCAAAGGGGTCAGATTCTGCTACTGGTTTTGTGTATGTCTTGGTGGACAAGAGTGTCAACTAAACAACGAACGTCACTGGACAACCCAGTATTTTTTATAAGATTGCTGATAGATGTGTGTCACTGACTTTTGATCTTTTGAGTCTAGAAACTAAAGCTCCAGCTTGATGGAATCGTGTGAGATGGGTTTTCCACAGTTGTGAACCTAAAGGTTGATGTTGTATTGTATGGTGAATTGGCTAGAGCTCAGGTCTAGTAGCTGGAAGGTTTCTGGTTATGAGTATGTCAAAAGCCATCATCATTTTGGCCTGGAGCAATGCACTTAACCCTAGGTTTCTCCAAGGGGATTGTCCATGTAGCAAGCTTTGGATAAAAGCAATTGGTGAATGACTTCTACTGACCCCTATTTTAGCTTTCATAAGAAACAACATGCTACTATGTAGATGTAGACAGCTTTTTTTCTTAACTCTAAGTGTTTGAGACAGGCTCCAGTATTAAGAATTTTCCTTCATACCAAGAAATTTGCGTAAAAGATACAACAGGGTCTTGAGACTTATCTTGATCGTGCCTTAACAAGCTTGTAAATGTAGATGGTTATGCAATGTAATATACAATGGTGGCCAAAAATATTGGCATCCTTGGTAAATATGAACAAAGAAGGCTGTTAAAAATATATCTTTATTGTTTATCCTTTTGATCTTTCATTCAAGGGGACTGGGATGGCCATGGCAGAACCTTGATTTTGTGGTCAGTTTTTGTGTTGATTTTGATTTTTGATCATTGTCGATTCTTAACATCTCCAGTTGATTGGAACTTCTTAATTATTGCCCTGGTGATGGAAAGGGGTATTTTCAATGCTTTAGCTATTTTCTTTTAGCCACTTCTTGTGAAGCTCAACAAACATTTGCTGCACATCATAACTTTATTCTTTGGTTTTATCCATTGTGATGGATGACTGATGGGATTTGGCTTGTGTGTTTCCTCGTATTTATACACATGTGAAACAGGAAATCATAGCTGAACAATTTCATGTTTCTAGTCACCCAGGTGTACTACAAAATGTAAAATATGAATAGGAATATACTTCAGACTCATAAGAATTCATAGGGGTTCCAATAATTGTGGCAATTATGTGTTTGGAGAATTTTTTTAATACATTTTGAGACCCCCCCCAATTAATTTACTTAAATTAAAGGTTTTGTGAATATTTTGAATGAAAGATCAAAAGGATAAACAGTTAAGACATATTTTTCACAGCCTTCTTTGCTCATATTTATTAAGGGCAGGGCCGCCATCAGGATTTATGGACAGGAGGAAAACATTTTCGAAACTGGGATGTATATTTTTTAATATAGATACAAAAAAATTGACTTCTCAGCATTGGTAACTTGCACCACATTAACATAGATACTCTTTGTCCCACATTTGGTTTGTTGAGATCTGGTCACCCCTAGTGTGTGTGTGTCTGTGTGTGTGTGTGTGTGTGTGTGTGTGTGTGTGTGTGTGTGTGTGTGTGTGTGTGTGTGTGTGTGTGTGTGTGTGTGTGTGTGTGTGTGTGTGTGTGTGTGGTGTGTTTGGAGCGCCATAACGTCGGAGCTTTAATAAATTAGCGCCTGGCCCATTTAATACAGGTTTGTGGTACGCATCCCTACTTATAAGGGCATTTAGATATATCTATTATATTGATATCTTATCTAATTAAGTGAACATGCTAACGTTATTTAAAGGTTAACCTAGCTAGCTGCATTTTTATTTGCTAGTCTACACTAGCTCCTCGACTTTTGCAACGTTCAGCTTCACCTGTCATACATAGTGCTTCATGCTTGGCAAGAATTTTGGCCATCGCCTCTCTGCTTCTTTCGTTCACTTTTGCTCTCTGTTTGCTCGCATTTCTTTTTTGTGATCCTGATTTTAGCCTTTGGTGAGGCATTTTGACTCTCTAGTCAGTCCCCTCTGCACAATGGACATCGTGTGTTTTCCACACATCTGATTGGCCAGGTGTTTCGCTCCAGACAGAGGTCAGTCACATGCCAATTACGGATAAAGTGATTAGCTCAAAAAAAACTTTTCTGTAACTGAGTGCCCATGAGCCAGTATGCAGGTCACTTACTTTCAAGGCTGCATCCCCAAGTTGAGCGACTCCCATTAAGATGAATGGGAATGCAAACAGATAGCTTTCTCTAGCTTTTTATAAGTATTATAGACCTCCTTGTTTGTGTGAATATGGCATGATGTGTTCTACTTGGAACATTGTACTGAGTGCCGATTCTCCATAGCAAAACATCCAAAAGAAATGTAGAGAATATCAAATCTGGCAGTTGCCCCAAAGCCTCCGGATAAGGCCAAAGACCAAATACAACAAAGAGGGAGGGAAGATGAATACTCAGAGATAAGGCTGTCAGAGGGCTGCTGAAGTACAGAGCAAATACAATCCGAGCGAGTGCTTGCTCAGTGCTGTTGCAGAGGTTTGAGAGGAATCTCTCTGTGTGCTGTGCAAAAATAATATTTGCTGTTTCATATTTTTTTTATTTAACTATACTATGTGTGGTTGCAGAGTGTGCTGAGCTGTGAGAGGCTTTGGAAAGGAGTGTGAGAACTAATGTCTGTGGGAAAAGTGTGAAAAATTGCCACTGTCCCTTTCATCCCTTTTTTTAACTGCAATTGAATTTTGTTCAAAAGCAAAATACTTCAAAGAGTTGGGAAAAAGTCATGCATGTGGGGAGTAATGTAATTTATTAGGTACAGAGAATACCAGATAGAGGTACAGTTATACTGCAGTAAATTTTTTTGGACAATACATCTGTGTTTTAAATTCACTTTCTTGTTTACTCTATCAGTCAATATATCTATGAAATGATCAATCAATCAGTCATGCACAATAAACCAACATGATGTAAAAATGTACCATATTTGCATATTTGCATTACTATGCTTTTTCAGTCGATTCCCAATGGATAAGTTATTGTCCAGCAATGTCTCTTATTGAATATCCTTCAGAAATTCGAATCACTCAGCAATTCATCAGATTTCTGAACTAAAAAGGTTTGTGTATGGTATTTTATAACAACTTAAAGTAGTTGATGATATTAACATATCTAACCTCAGACCATCGCTTCATGAAACATGATTTATTTAAATTTTTTTAACAAATGTAACCGCTTAGAACATACGTCGATGTGGGGGGAAACACTGGAGACCGGATCGTGGAACACTTCCGCGTTCAGTAAAAAGGTGGATGTGGCTGGCCAGGTATCAATACAGATTTCCTGATTTGAATTGATTCTAATTTACAAACTCTATATTCCGATATAATTTAGTGTTTGAGTATATATATCTGTTATAATGTCCATTTTGCTTACATATGAAAGACATTATCTCCCAGCTATGCTATATATTATACAGGGAACCTTCTAACTTGGTACAGTATTAAAATATAAATAATAATAATATTTTTTGAAATGACCAAAGATGCAGTTGAACTGCTATTTATTTAACAGATATAATAATCAACACAACCTAAACTTAAGTAAACATAAAGATAAAAATTAAAGGTCGATCTTGGGATTTAAAAGTTGCACACAGTAACTTTTGTCTTTGTGTCACCTTGGACTTACACTGACACCTAGCAGCTTATATGCAGCATCATTTAAAATCAGCAGTTTTCAGTTTCAGGTGCCATTGTAGAAATTTGTATTCACAGTCAGCCATGATTATTTTAATCAATGAGTAAAAGTGTTAAATTACAGGACAATTACTGAGATTAAGCGAGTAGTATTCGGCTGGTCGTGTGATTCTTACTTGGCAGTCCCTGTGTGCAGACCCTCTCCATGTAGAGTAAAACAGCTTTTATAAGGTTACTGATATGACTGGAGTCATTCATTTTTTGTGAGTGGTCATGACTTATATTGCAAAATTACAATTCATGTCTTAAGGAGTTAAAGTTTTTAATGAGGAAAAATTGCTGAGTGAACCAGGATTGTTCAAATGAAGATTGGAATTAACAGGATAATAAATATGTTTACCCAGACCTTTTATCCTAAACCATGAAAATAAATTATTAAATATAAACAGATCATCGCATCCATTAAAGTTTTTAGCTAATAGCTTTTTGCTTACGCCACAACAATGAAAAATTGCTACTTGGTGTGGGCGGGACATTTTCATTCAAACGAGGATTTAATTGGACAAAAATCTGTGTAGTGCAGCATGAGTTGTCTACATTATTGGTCAGTTTTCCTGGAAGAGATAGACTGTGCATTTTAAATGTGCATTTCTGAAGTTATTTTTTTTTCCTTCTTCAAAAATAAGACATTTGTTTTTCCAATTCTGAGTCTCTTTAAACAAAACAACAAAAAAATTAAAATCAATTTTACACTTCCACCTTTGCCAACTTCAAAACAGGAAACTACAGAGCCCCCTTTTTTCTGATATAGTTTTGCATTTCCTCACAATATATTTACTATGGTTGTACTACAGTAACCATGATTTTTTACCATGATATTCATAGTGAAACCATAATGATAATACATGCTATGGTAATAAAAAATATATTTGTGTGGTTATTATGGTTTATTCTACAAATACCATTGTAAAATAAACCATAATAAACTATAGTAGACTGTAATAACAATAGATTTAGACAGAAATAATTTGTCTATATTAATATTGTAGTAACCATAATTGTTGTAGGCTAATCGTGTTTTGTTTTGGCAGAAACCATGGTGTGTAGTAATATCTTAGTAACTATGAAAAGCAAGTTCTGTAACAATTTTTTATTGCGAGGGAAGGCAAACTATTGTGAGGGAACACAAAAAGTATTAAGAGGGCATTCAAAACTATTTCAGAAAAAAAAAAAAACATTTATCTCACCCTGTCCTTTAAAGAGGCTCTGTAGGAAACCGTATCAAAGAAAAAACTGAACCAAATATAGGTCATGTAGAGTTGTTGGGCCTGTTGACAGCATGTGAAACTAAAGGTGACTTCAGCTCCAGAGTTTGGTGGTATAAAGTGGATGCCTTAGCGAATGACTGGGCTCTGATCTTCATGCCTGACCTCTGTGAAGATGATGAATGGGTAAGAGCCAACACTGATCGCTGCATATCCATCAAACAAAGGCTCCCCTGATGAATGAATATGTCCTCTATCAAACGTGCATCACCTCATGAGCTGTCATTTGCAGTGAAATGCGTTCTTCCTTTAGCATGATGTTATTGAACGCTGGAAATTATTGAGTCAGCAACCCAGAGAAGGTCAAAGGGAGGTGAGTGTAGATAAGTTTTGAGTTGAAATGCTAACTGTAACTCGATCGGCAAGTCAGTCACTGTCAGTGCAACTGCCGCAGCAACTGAATGAGAATTAACACTGAGAAATATTGGTTGTGTTTTGAAGACACTTAACTGACAATGGAAGAAAAAAAAATAAGGCACTTATACCTATCAAAAATGGATGTACAAAATGCCCAGATAGTGTCACATTTTCAAAATATTTTTAAGACAATAAGAAAATAAATATATTTTGATGTTTTATTTTTCATTAATCAAAGTGATAATGCAACAAATCAGGACAAATCTAGAACAGGATTCATTATTTTCCCACTGAAATTTCATGAGCTACACATAACACATAATTTATACATAAGACACACATCAGATATGCCTAAGTTAAACATATGTATTTTCTCAACTTACATTATTTCAGTATTACTGTCAATAGTCATTTTATACTGTTCATGTGTTACACTTGCTATAGTTTACTTCCATGTTTTTCAACGTCAGCTAGAATCACTGAAACATCAGCGCCACCTTGAGTAATAAATAAGTATAATATGTATGTGTACACACATATGGGATACTTATAATTCACCATTGTTGATAATTCATTGTTACAAAAAGAAATAGATATAATTTGGTAGTAAACTTAAATAGATATGAAATAATCATAAAAAATAAACATTTATGGAAGTGCAAAAAAAAAAAAAAAACCTGACTCTCTTACATAACTCGGGTCTTCGGAGACACTATACACATTTAGTACTTAAACCGTTCATTTGTGTGTGTGTGTGTGTGTGTGTGTGTGTGTGTGTGTGTGTGTGTGTGTGTGTGTGTGTGTGTGTGTGAGCGTGTATTTATCACTTTGTGGGGACCAAATGTCCCCATAAGGATAGTAAAACCTGAAATTTTTGACCTTGTGGGGACATTTTGTCGGTCCCCATGAGGAAAACAGCTTATAAATCATACTAAATTATGTTTTTTGAAAAGGTAAAAATGCAGAATGTTTTCTGTGAGGGTTAGGTTTAGGGGTAGGGTTAGGTTTAGGGGTAGAATATAAAGTTTGTACAGTATAAAAACCATTATGTCTATGGAAAGTCCCCATAAAACATGGAAACACAACGTGTGTGTGTGTGTGTGTGTGTGTGTGTGTGCGTGCGTTCATGCGTGCGTGCGTGCGTGTGTGTGTGTGTGTGTGTGTTGCACTATTTAAATGAGATAGATTGAGGAACACTAATGAGGTTTGGGCACAACTCCAAAAAATGGATGAGGTACAGGGGTGGAATGAGGTCCCGTGTCTCTAAAGACCCAAGGTCTGCATTTAATGGTTAAACAATATGAATAAATGCTGTAAAAGTATTGTTTATTGTTAGTTAATTTTAACTAGTGTTATTAATGTTAACAAATTTAAACTTATTGTTAAGAGTTACCCATTTTTATTTTTGGAGCTTGACAGCACCTACTTCCTATCCACTTGGACATTTAGCTAAATGTCTACTTATGTGTCCCACAGAAGAATGAAAGTCAAGTTTGGAGCAAAATAATGGATAAATAATGTCAGTAAGTAATGACAGAATTGTCATTTTAGGGGTAATGTATCTTTTACGTTTTCAAGTAGATTTTAGTTTTTTACATTGTTGAGTGAGAAAGTGCACGTGGGTTGTTGCTAGGATACAGAACTGGGCAGTAAGTATATCAAGGTATATCAAAAACCTACGTAAGCAGTGCTATTTATTTGATATACATTTGAAACATCAAGGGATCTCGCTAGAGGAAATGATGAGCTGCTACAGATTAAAGGCTCAAGGTTTCAGGAACACAATCATTATGTCTGAACTGTGGCTGGACTGGGATAGATGTTTAGAGGTGACGGGAAACAAATTGATTTTCGCTTCAAGGAGGGCTAGAAATTCCTGCTATCTAATATGCGTGTATGGTGCAAATAGATAGTTTCTCAGATTCATTTAAACCTTGCATGAGATGCATTCATGTGCATTTATAGAAATGAGACTGAGAATGCATATTACTTTGATTTAGACAAAGAAATGCATTTCCTCTGAGAGAACATCAGATCCAGCTATCATTTTAGAAGCAACAGGTTTATGTTTATGTCCCTCTGGGAGACCTCCTGAGGTCTCAGCTTTTTTTCTCCAACCGTGTCTGCCAATTCTAATGCATGTTATAGTTTTTCCACCATGAAAACAAAACCAGGATGAACATTTTTATACGTCTTTGTCTGTCTTTGACAGATTTTTTATCAGTTAGCTTAGTAGACAAAACCACATTTTTTGTTTTTATTCTAAAAATTCAAAACATTCTGTAGTAAGTATAATTAGGTATTTACAAAAATAAAACATAAAAAACATCTATGCTATGTCCTGATACAGATAGTATGGTACAGTAAATGTGCTTCATCTTAAATTGGAACTTAGAATAAAGTGTCCTGGGGACTCATTTATAAAAAAATCAATAAACTTAGAATCAATTTACTGTACATGTACAATAATTTCCCAGACGTTTCACCACCAGAATAAACAAAGATATCCTTACACGATCAGACCAATATAATGGGGTCATTTTCGGCTTGGGAACATGGATGTAAACTACATAAAATTCTAAAGCAGAGAATGAAGAATTTCTGCACAAGTAGTTTTTAAAGCCTTTCAAAGTAATTGTGTACTCATTTATTCGTTCAGTCACTCACTTATTCACACTTGCAAGTCATCAGAAAATCAAGTCAAGATGGGCACAAAAATGTTTGGGTCTCACTATATATAAGGTGTCTTTAACTACTACGCACTAATATTAAAATACATCAGCCTGGTTTCATGAAATTTATGTGAGCATCGCAACGTTTTTGCAAAACTGAAATTGTGTGCTTCATAACCCATTTGGCTGCACTTTACAAGTGAAATGTCCAGCAGGGGGTGCCAAAACTGAGCAAAATGAGGTTGTAATCAGACAAGCTTTTTGATGTGAATTTTAGATGGAGGTTTTAATAAAATGTACCTCCCTAACCTAAAATGTTGACCTAAACTTAACCAATAGTGTCTGAAAAGAGAAATGAGAGTTTAACAAAACAGTCATCCTTACCCTTAACCAACAACTAATCTTATCTATTAGTGTTTTAAAATACAGAAGTCTCCACAAAGGTTGCATATTTATTGTAGTGGGCATTAAATCCCTTAAACTCTCATCCTCCACAATATTAATCTGCCAGTAGACTGTGGTTATCTGCTTTGTAACAGCAGTGGTGAAGCTGCGTTCACGATTTGCAACAAAGCGGCAATGCCAGCGTCAAGCACCACTTTGGACTCACCATGAAAACCACTGGTAACACTTTATAATAACTACACGGTATACAGTATTTGTAAAGCATTAATTTATAGTCAATTGATAATTTATAACATTTTATTCCAACAATAATAAGCTAAATACAAATAGTTTGTTATTTGTTTATATTCACTGAAGCAAATAATTTATTATTGTTTAATAAGTTCATTTATAGGCATTTTGATAATGTTTTTAACGTGAACAAGGCATGAATTCAAAGTATATAAAGAAATGATGTATGTAAATAATTGATTTACATTTAAACATAATGAATGTATTTGTTACTGTTTTAGTAACACTTACCATTAAAGAAAAATTACAAAATAGCAAATAACTAATAAATATGTCATAATAAAGCATTGACTATTTGCTAACTAAGCATTTTGCGTGACCTATTCAAAAGTGAGGACTGTATATGCCTAATTATACATTTATTAATGATCCTTTACTCTGAAAACTTCCATCTTCACAGCATCTCAATCATAAAGGCTAAAAACAAACACTAAAGGTTTCATCAGTGGACCTACTGTAAATATTTTGTTAAATGTAATCAGATTCCAGAAGGAAAGTCCAAAAATCAGTCTCTGTGCGTGTGCTCTGGAAACAGCCAGCACGTCACCACGGTCACATGACAGTGATGAAATAATAGGAAAAAGCATGTACTATTATATTACCGACTTTATATTTTGCCAATTCAGTTCCTATAAAACTTCATTAGTGAAAATTGTATAACTATGCTGCTAAAGTGTACAAGAAAAAAATTATTAAATAGGGCATTTTATGTAATAATTTTCCAGAGATTTCAGGAGCGGATTTGTATCTCTGGTACCAAACCTTGTAGTAAATTGATACAAGGACAGTATTTATGTACAAATGTCTTTGCCGTATGACAGACTTGAATGCTGATCAACGAAGAATTCAGCTTTCAGGATTCAGGCCTTGGAGGCCTGAATTCTTCCCTTTTTTTAAATCCTGAATGAATTACTTTTTTGATGGATGGATGTGCTTTTTTGGACTTCAAAATCTAAGGTCGGCCGTCTGCACGTTCTCAAGAGAGTCAAGTTCCGGCAGAAGCGCAGAGGATAGAGCAAAACACCGGTCACGAATTAGAAGACAACAATGAGGATTTTTAAAGAAACATGTCAGAGGAAATGTCATACTATCCGCTCCCATTATAAAGTTTGGAAGAGCCAGGATATTTTTTTATATAACTCCGATTGTGTTTTGCTGAAAGAAGAAAGTCAAATACACCTAGGATGTCTTGAGGGTGAGTAAATTATGGGATAATTTTCACTTTTGGGTGAACTAACCCTTTAAGACATGCCAGTCTATTGCATACTGTGGCAACTCAAAACAAAGTACAAACACAATGTTAAGCTTCATTTAACGAAACAAATATATTTCAACATGGCAAGTGATTTTCTTGTACCAAATTAGCAATTTAGCATGATTACTTAAGGATAAGGTGATGGCTGCTGGAAAAGGGCCTGTCTAGATTTGATCAAAAATTATTTTTATTAAATAGCGATAGTGCTGTTTTTTTACATCAGTACTGTCCTGTCTATACTTTGTGATCAGTTGAATGCCACTTTGGTAAATTAAAGCACCAATTTCCTTTTTAATCAGCAAAATCTGTACATTATTCCAAAACTTTGGCCGCCAGTGTGTGTGTGTATATATATATATATATATATATATATATATATATATACTGTATAAACATTCATGTAAATGCCAATGTAAACATGTATGCTATAAGAGATGTGCACACACACAGTCCACAAACTAAGATTCCGAAAAAAATGCTTTTGTTGTCATACTGTTTGCCATAGTAATGGCTTCAAGAGGGATTTTCAAAGGATTAGGCAACACAGATCTGTCAACACAGGAGTAAAAACGAGACAGTCTATGAAGAGAGAATATAGAGAGTTGAGCTCTCTATGTCAGCATAAAGCTAAGACGAAATGGGTTATATTTTCAAGAGCCCAGATCGGTGGAGTGTTAAAATGATGATTGTCCTTCTGCAGATTTCTCCCATCTCCACACATGATCTCTGGAGCTCAACCAAAGTGATCATCGGGTTCTTTGTCACCTCTCTTACCAAGGCCCTTCTCACCCTATTGATCAGTTTGGCCAGGCAGCCAGCTCTAGAAAGAGTCCTGTTTGTTCCAATCTTCTTCTATTTAAGAATTATGGAGGCCACTGTGCTCTTGGGAACATTCAATGCAGACAATTTTTTTTGCAGTCTTCCCCAGATATGTGCCACAACACAATCCTTTTGACCTCATTGCTTGGTTTTTGCTCAGAAATGCATTTTCAGTTGTGAGACATTATATAGACAGGTGTATGCCTTTCCAAATCAAGAAAGTTTCTCTGGATTTACTATTTATAGCTATGTTTTTGAGTAAAATTAAAAAAAAAAAAAAATCTATAAATAACTGACAACATTTCTCCCACATTCCAAATAAAAATATATTCATTTAGAGAATTTATTTTCAGAAAATGACAACTGGTCAAAATAACAAAAAAGATGCAGTGTTTTCAGACCTTGAATAATGCAAAGAAAACAAGTTAATTTTCATTTTTAAACAACACAATACTAATGTTTTAATTTAGGAAGAGTTCAGAAATCAGTATTTGGTGAACTAACCCTAATTTTCAAATCACAGCTGCCATGCATCTTGGCATGCTCTCTACCAGTCTTTCACATTGCTGTTGGGTGACTTTATGCCACTCCTGGTGCAAGAATTCAAGCAGCTCGGCTTGTGGCCATCCATCTTCCTCTTGTTTACATTCCAGAGATGTTCAATGGGGTTCAGGTCTGGAGATTGGGCTGGCCAATCCGGTGGTCCTCCATCCACATATTGAGTGGAATGGAGCATTGTCTTGCTGGAAAAAACAATCTTCCAGGATAACGGATAAAAAGTTTTCTTCCAGGATAACCTTGAATATGGCTTGATTCATGCGTCCTTCACAAAGACAAATTTGCCCAATTCCAGCCTTGCTGATGCACCCCCAGATCATCACCGATCCTCCAACAAATTTCAAAGTGGGTGTGAGACACTGTGGCTTGAAGGCCTCTCCAGGTCTCCGTCTAACCATTAGATGACCAGGTGGAGGATCGGTGATGATCTGGGGGTGCATCAGCAAGGCTGGAAATGTTGTCAGTGCTTTATAGACATTTTTTTATTTTTTTATTTTACTCATACACATACCTATAAATGGTAACAAACTGATATTTGCAGTGGTCTCTTATTTTTTTCTAGAGCTCTCTATATATAGAGAGAGAGAGAAGAGCTCTAGAAAAAAATATATATATATTTAATCATAATTTCAAATGTAATTATAACAGGTATAATGTGGTAATGAAGTCAAACATTTATTGTGATGTGTTGTGTCTTTTTACCACATACCTGTACATAGTGAAGATATATTTAGTGATATAATTTAGTAATGAATTCCCAATTTTGTATTTATACATTTTTTAGAGAGAGAGGGTTCAATTATTATTACTATTATTATTTATTCATTGAGGCAAGATGGCACCAGTGTGCTTATTGGCATTCCATCGCCCCTGTCCCGTGTTACCTGTCCTGAGTCTGTTTGTGTTATTTGCATGCACAAGGAATTAGTTCTGTACTGTCCTATCATCACCAAGCCCTTCTTAATATACAGTCCTCTGTCATGGACTTGTGTGTTCAAAATCCTGGTTGAGAGAAATTTTTCTAAAACCACTTTTCTTCACCTTTTCCCGTGTGTGTGTGCCATATTTCCAGCTGCTTGCTTCATCGTAAGAGACGGCACAGAATGCGAGGAAAACGAGGTGGTCTCTTGGTTAGGATTAAGAAATCTCTGCTCACGTCTACAGTGATTGTTGGTTCCATGTTTGCTGATCTTCATGGAGATGATGGCTGGCACAAATACATCATCCCTCAGTGTACTTTGGAGCCCTGAAACACCTGTCTACTGCCCATCCTAACAGATTCGGCATCATCTACATACGCTCCAGTGCAACCGCGAATCATCAGAAGAGGCATCAATCTCCGAAATCTCAGATCACTGGAATGCTCAAAGCCATCAAAAGCATCAAAAGTTCCTATTTTGCTAAGATGGCATTGGTAAACGCAAGATCAATATCCAAAAAAACATTCATCTTAAATGACTTAAAATCTTATGAACTGGATTTCGTATTTGTAACAGAGACTTGGCTTCACATTGGTGAGTTGGATCCTTTATCTGAACTCCGTTCAAGTGACTTGTTTGTTCAACTGACTTTTTTTATCTAGCATTGTGTGTACTATGGACAATCTTATAATTCTTGGTGATTTTAATATTCATGTTTGCTGCCCTTCCATACCTCTGTTCAGGGAGTTGGTTCAACTTATTAATCTCACACAGCATGTTACTGGCTCTACACATGACCAACACTGTACATGGGTCTTAGTCATTCATCTCTGTATCGCTTACAGTTAGTCCAAAATGCAGCTGCTTTGTTGCTGACTGGAACATTTCACCTATTCTAGCCCCATCTTATCTCACAAAATTCTGATGAAATTCTCCTGCATACACCACGCTCAAGCTTGATGTTTAAAGGGGACCGTGCCTTCTCCGTAGTCAGCCCTAGACTATGGAATAACATACCTCTGGACATTAGATCCGCTCCTACGCTTCACGTTTTTAAATCACATCTGAAGTCGTATCTATATTCTTTGGCTTTTGTATGAATGAATATTGTATTGTTTATTGTTTTTAATGTCAATCTTGTTTTTATTTCATCTTAATTCATTGTTTTATTTTCCTGTGTACAGCACTTTGGTATACACTTGTTGTTTTTAAATGAGCTCTATAAATAAACTGACCTTGACCTATTTATTTATACATTGATTTAATATTCAGATTTCCAGTGCTTAACCAGGGGTAAAATGCAAGGTCAGAGAGGTTTATGAATGCCTGGAGGAATATAGTGAAGTGTATATATTCAGTTCTTGACATATATTTCACTAACCCTCAGTGAACGATTGCGTAATTGACTGTCATCATTTTTGTGCAAACATTAATGTCCTTAAACATTAAAACAGCAACATTGCATCAATATGTCAACAATTGACATACTCAACACAACCACAAGTGTAGGCCACTCACAAGGATGTGAGAAGAGGACTATAATCTTCAGGGGTCAGTTGATTTCAACAAAAGCCAGAATGCAGGTACAATGTACTCCAAGCTCCTACTGACTTCCTCTATAATTCAGTAGCCACGTCCACTTCAATGTGGCCTGATTGATCGTTTTTCTCTAAATGACCCTAACAGGTCAGGTGGTAATGGACTGGCATCCTACACAGTGATGGGAGTAATCTCTGACTTTATGTATGCCACCTCTCTATTCTACTTTGCTTGACGCTCCAGATGTTTCATAATCTCATCTCCCGAGTGCCGGATCGAGGGTAACCAGAACCACATTTTATTTTCAAGCCACAAACTGTTGCCAAACGAAAATCAGTTGGGAAACTATGTCATGATGCAGTAATTATTGGCACGGTATGAGGCAAATTCGGCAAGGGAATAGGCAGCTGTTAACTACAAGTTACCTTCAGAACACTTAAACACACACACACGCATAATCAGTAGCGTTGTGACATTTTATCAATACCCTGTTTTCAAGAGTCTAGTACTTAATGTGCTAGACTAGTTGCTCTCAAACTATGGCATGCAACACCACTCTGGAAATGTACACTATTAACCCTTTCAGACAACAATTATGTTCCAGGTACACCAAACATATATCCACGCTTTATGTCATTAAAAAATTGAGATAATGACAATGTTTTAATAGTTGTTTCTGGGCGTCCATTACAATACACACTGGTTCTGAATTATGAAAAAAAAAAAAAAAAAGATATATATATATATATATATATATATATATATATATAATATATAAATTTTGCCTTGTGTCACATGCTGCCTAGTCCCGCATAGCCAGACCTTTGACTAAACCATCAAAGGTCTGGTCTGGGATATATAGCAACTTTCATTGACCAAACGTGACACACTTAGACAATAAAAGCCCTCTAACTGACATGTAAAGTGATCAATCACAGTAGGTTTGTCATTACATACCATTTATGGGCAGGATTATCCAAGATACATCATATCACAATAAATGACAGACATGGGGAAATATATAATTTACTGGTGTGGCAGTTTCCATGAGCGATTGCTCAGAGAACACACAAGAACATAGCTGGAAATGTGTAGAGCGCAAGTACACACAAAACCTCATCACAGTGTATTTTACAGATGTAACTAATTAAGTAAATCAGAATATGAAGGTACGCTCATGGATTTCTGTTTTACTTTCTGCTATATGCCTCTGAATATCTTTAAAAGATTTGATGTCACTAACCTGGCAAACAAATCTGGCGATTTTTTTTGTTCTCAAAAGCGCCAATGCGGAACCTTGTGAACACTATTCTGTTTCCAGGTGGACTGACTAAAATTCCTGTGTATTTCTGCTCATGGAAATTCCATCAGACAAGCCGATAAGATTCATGCTGAGTAGATCAAGTAAACTTTTTCCAATTTTGTGTGCTTTGTGCATCAGACAGTTAGAGCATTTTTTTCTCTCTCTCAAATACTATAAATAAATTAGAAACAATGCAGAAAAAACACAATTGCAGGGTGAGACTATAAAACATCATCATTGCAAAACATATCCACTCACACACACACACACACACACACACACACACAAACGGACTGGTGAGACTATGACACAGATTATTTATTTTTTTTTCAAAATAAATTTTTACTCTAGAAAGTTTGAAATTGCACAATGTTTCATCTGATTCTTCTGTTTTTCTTGATGTTCATTTTCTTGACAGTATAATGCATTTACTTTGAGATATTACATTTTAATGTTTGAAATAAATTATTGGTAGAAAACTGCTTATTATGTGCCTCCTCTTTGTAACACCATGGGCTGATTTGATTGCAAGAATAATGACATTAACTGCAAAAACTGATACGTCAAATAAATTTAAAAATGCAAAAAACTAAATCTGGTATGCTCCGAATTTCTTCAAAAATTATATGAAGGTGCTCTATGAATAAGGAAAAAATAATAAAACATTTTGTTTTTTTAATTAATGGAAAAAAGAGGGCTGCAAACCTTCGTATATTGGCAAAAACTCTGGGTTTTGAGGGTTTGCAGCCATCTTTTTTTTTTTCCATTGTTTTTAACTATTGTTATAGCCATTGACAATAAAGGATTTTACTTTTTTTTTTTTTTTAAATGCTCAACTTTGAAAGTTTGATAATGTCTAAATTTATATCAAAATGCATATCTTGAAATAAAAAATTTAAATTAGGTTACAACAAGCCATCAGACTTCACAGTAGGTGGCTACAGTTACTGGAATTACATGGTTTTCAAGTCATGTTATTAATATTTTGTTCACCAGATGACAGCAATCTTTCTTCAATTTATAACACATTCTCATGTTGTTCCAAACTAATTTTACTGTTTTTTTTTTATGTCTATGAAATATATAAGATGTTTAATTTTAGCTAAGTTCTTTTGAAGAAAGAAAATCACACTGGTTTGGAACAACATCAGTGTGAGTAAATGATGACAGAATTTTCATACAGTTTTTGTTTTTAGGTAAACTTTGCACTCAAATAGATTTAATTCACCCAATAAAACAAAAGCAAAAATGGTAGATCATTGGTGGTGACTACAGGTCAGTTTTGGGAAAGTTACTCTAAAATAGTAATCTTCTACAATTTACTAATTCCCTCTATAAAATATATAATCGTATTACTTTACTAATCACATTAATAACTATACTTTTAAATAACAAAAGTTTTTCTGCTCAACAAATTATCATAGAAACACTAACATAGGTATATATGAACATTATTCAGATTATAAATGTATTCTACACAGATTATAATAATTTTATTAATTTGAAAGAAAGTCAGTAAAAGTAACCTGATTACAGGGATTTAAATTGTAATGTTTTACATTACTCTTTGACTAAAAAGGTAATTAGATTACAGTATATAATGTAATCAGATTACACTTAGCATTCCTATAGGAGGTAGTTGGATGTTCTGATTTGATAAGTTGTCAAACTTGCCCTGAAAAGTTTGAGCACCAGCTTTGGACAAGAAAATTTAAGATATATAAATACAGAAAAAAATAGCATTGTTTTGTTTTGTGAGCTCTAACTAATGCAGGGTAAATACATAGTACAGGGGGAATCTGGTATGCTGCTACTACTGCCAAGGACAAGGGCAGAATGCGGCGTGTCATCCGGTCTGCAGAGAAGGTGATTGGCTGCAATCTGCCGCCGCTCCAGGACCTGTACGCCTCCAGGACCCTGAAGCGTGCTGGAAAGATTTTTTTGTACAAAAACTAAATTGTGAAAAAGAAGCTAATACTTCTTAAAATGCCTTCACTGTACAAAGATTTTATATTTATGATTATACAGCAGTGATTTCTTTTCTTGTGTTTTTGTTATTGCTGTGTCATTAATATGAGCAACATATAAGTGGCAGGTCTGCATTTTGATACAAATCCACATTTCTGTCTAGTTTTTTAGGTTCTCTTTAGTCATAAATGACTGTGTTTAAATTAATACCTCAACAAGATGGGCATTTTCATTTCATTTTGAAGTGTATTTATATCACAACTTTGCACACCCAGAAAGTGTGCACACTGAGAGAAGCCAGCTGTCTGTCAGTCAGAGTGTGTGGGAACTGAAATGAGGAAAGTGAAAGCAATCTCTAAGATTCTCATTATTTTTGCAATTTCTCTACCTACATTCATTTCCTTTTGGTCTGTTAACGAGATCAACCAGTGGTGGTCATGCAATTGACTAGTCAGTGTATTTAATATGATCAGTACGTCTGGTGTTTAGTCATAGATGGATCTTGTGATTTAAGGAAATATTCACCATAAAAATATTAATTCTAACATAATTTGCTCACCCTTATATTTAAGAATCAATATCAGGATTGTTTAAATTAAGTTTTTTTTTTTTTTTTTTTGAGCATGTCACTGAGAAATCTAAGACTGCTGAGTTTGCCATATATGACAAAACAAATATTTCACGATTCTCTGAATTTGTCTCAGGTGGCAATATAATTGCATAAATTGAACAGTATTCATCCAGCTTTAGGTAGGCTATATGAAAGCTAAATCTCTGTCATATTAAGTTGGATTTAAACTCTTGTGTGGGTGCAACTTTAATTAGACAGAAGATATTGTTTTTAAGTAACAAACAGCATTATTTAAATAAAAGCTGTAGAAATGATGTTGGATTTATACACCCTAATACTGTAAGCCAATCAATGAAGAATGCAAGTAAAAAGCGGATTATATCAAAATAAGCTTATTTCTAGCAAACACTGGTTGCATCTTTAAGCCTTGTCAGAATTAAATAGCTTTTGTTTGTTAAAATCATGTGTAACAGTGATTTCTTTTTCACTCTTTTATGAAGTTGGACATTTAGTAATAACGTTGCAGAATGCAAAATATTATTGTGCAGAACTTTTTTAACTAAGGCCACAGTGGAGAGACCTTTTGAAGAGTGAAAATATAACTAAATTGATCACCTTAATTTTTGAATGGGGGTGATGATAGAAACCTGGCTAAATAAATACATTTTCACAATGCCAAGTCTCTATAAGTCTTCTCCAGCTATGGTCTAATTTCAGATTTGTAATGCATTGTTTATTAGACTTTTGAATTAGTGTTCATTTTTTTAAGGCAGGATAGACATATTTGGAGTCAAGACGACCAACCATCTTTACACGTTAATCTTACAAGTTGAAGTATCTACTCCTCATGTTTAATATCATTATTTCTCAGGGTTTAGAAAAATATAAAAATTCCTAGACCAACACCAAATCTTCCATAAATCTGTAGTCGAAGCTGTCACTGTATGTAATAGGGACACAATTATTAACACTTTTATTAAGCATTAAATGCATGGGAATTTCACCAAGCATTTTACTGTTAATATTCAGTTCTTTAGAAACCAGGAACTATCACAAATGTATCTACCAAATGTCAAGATAGTGTCAAATAATACTTAAAATATATTTTGATGTATGTTTCATATTTCAAAAGGAAATGCTTCAAATCGGGACCAATCTAGAACAGGATTCATTACTATCGCACTGAAATTTCCTGAGAAGCAACTGGCGGTAAAAATATATTATAACACATAATATACACATAAATATTAGGCATTGATTGAGTCTAAATAAATCTTACATAATTTCAATAGTACAGTTGAAGTCAGAAGTTTACATACACCTTAGCCAAATACATTTAAACTCAATTCCTGACATTTAATCGTAGAAAACATTCCCTGACTTAGGTCTGTTAGGATAACTACTTTATTTTAAGAATATGAAATGTCAGAATAATAGTAGAGAGAATGATTTAGTTCAGCTTTTATTTCTTTCAACACATTCCCAGTGGTTTAGAAGTTTACATGCTTTGTTAGTATTTGGTAGCACTGCCTTTAAATTGTTTAATTGGGTCAAACATTTTGGGTAGCCTTCCACAAGCTTCTCACAATAAGTTGCTGGAATTTTAGCCCATTCCTCCAGACAGAACTGGTGTAACTGAGTCAGGTTTGTAGGTTTGTGCTCGCATATGCTTTTTCAGTTCTGCCCACAAATTTCCTATCGGATTGATGTCAGGGATTTGTGATGGCCACTCCAATTGTTGTTCTTAAGCCATTTTGCCACAACTTTGGAGGTATGCTTGGGGTCATTGTCCATTTGGACGACCCATTTGTGACCGAGCTTTAACTTCCTGGCTAATATCTTGAGATGTTGATTCAATATATCCACATCATTTTCCTTCCTTATGATGCCAGCTATTTTCTGAAGTGCACCAGTCCCTCCTGCAGCAAATCCCCTCCACAACATGATACTGCCACCCCCATGCTTCACGGTTGGGATGGTGTTCTTCGGATTGCAAGCCTCACCCTTTTTACTCCAAACATAACGATACAAAAAAGTTAAATACAGTTCAGTACACCTCCTATCAGAAGCTTATTGGCTAATTGTCTAAAGCGTTGACATCATTTTGTGGGATTTTCCTAGCTGCTTAAAGGAACAGTTAACTTAGTGTTTGTAAACTTCTGAACCACTGGAATTGTAATATAGTCAATTAAAAGTGAAAAATCTGTCTGTAAACAATTGTTGGAAAAATTATTTGTGTCATGCACAAAGTAGATGTCCTAAACCACTTACCAAAACTATAGTTTGCTAATATTAAATCTGTTGAGTGGTTAAAAAATTTGTTTTAATGACTTAAATTTAAATGTATGTAAACTTCTGTCTTCAACTGTACACCCAAATGGCAAAAGCAATAAAATATTGTTCATGTGTTGTACTTGCTATAGTTTACTTCGATGTAGTTACTTTGTCAAATAGCAATGTCAAATGTAGATCACTGTCAATTACTGAACCATCAGTGCCACCTTCAGTAAGAAATAGCATATATAATATGTATGTGTACACGCCTATGGAATACTTATTATTCACCATTGTAGAAAATTCATTGTCGCACAGAAAATCAATGTGATATAGTATTTATTTGTATGAATATAGTACAAATTATAATAGAAGAAATTAATAAATATCATGTGATTGTAAACTTATATAGATATGAATGGAGTGGTGGTGGTGTAGTGGGCTAAAGCACTAAACTGTTAAGTAGAAGGTTGTCGGTTTGATCTCCACAGCCACCACCATTGTGTCCTTGAGCAAGGCACTTGACTCCAGGTTATTAAAATAACATACAGTAATAACATATAGAGGAGCAAAAGATACAGACACATTTTAAAATGTACTCTGTATTTGTATTTATACCAAATTTTGCAATTAAGCTGAAGAATTCTTTATTTACTTCATAATTCACTGAAGTGATGTTATTTTAACTCAGGAGACTGCACACAGTGGAAATGATAATTCTGTGGATGACTGAAATATTTGGCTATAACATGTAGGTTATGCTAATTTGGTCATCTGAGAAACACTACCCTGCTTGTATTGGAGTTTAAATATACTAAAGTATAACAAATAAATCGCCTCATGCCCCTTGCTGTGCACGCACAGAAAAGCTGTCTGTTCACGCTCCAGTTGTCAATCACATGAACAGCAGAGCAAATGTCATTTATTTACACTTAACTTGGATGTTTACATGGATATATTCAGTTAATCAGCCTGAAGTAGCCTCAATAGTTGCCAGGGTAGCTGCGAGGGCATGGGGTAAATGCGTAAATACTGCTCATGACACGCGGGACTCGGGACAAAGCGCACTGATATATTGCTGCACTGATTTAAAAATGTACACTTAAAAACGGATGTCTCACCCTGAAAATGGCCATCACCATGTCACAGAAAAACCCATATTATTATTAGAGCCACAACTTACCTCAGAGTGCTGCCATAAGTTGGAGCTTTAATTTTAATCTTTAAATATCCGCTTGTCTTAGTGTAAAATGAAGGCATTGCATGACAGAACTATTATTTTTTCACAAGCGATGCAGTGATGGACTCGGCTTGAGTGACAGTCTGTGACAACTTCTGCTGTAGTAAAAGTCCCATTCAATATTCTCTCAATAAATTTCACATTAATTAAAATTAAACCCAGCAACGTAACAACAGGAATGCCACCCATTGTTACGAAGTAAAGTTCCATAGAATTACCATTTTGTATACATTTGTACAATCCAAGTTGTTTTTATTTTATTTATTTTATAATTCTTTTGGACATGTACCAAGGTAGTACCATGTTATTAGACTGTACCATGATACTACTATGTTTTTATTGGACTGGTCTTTCCACTTTAAAATAAGTGCTAAAAGTACCAGTAAGTACCATGGAACTATCATGTGGTTTATACATTGTAGAACGGTATTACCATATCTTTTGTACATATACCATGGCAGTATCATGTTTTTTAGAGACATGTGCACTTTTTTTTTGTAAAATGTGCTATGGTATTACCATGTTTTTTGTTGGTCTTTCCAATAACAAAAAAGTACCAAAACATACCATGGTAATACCATGTTTTGGACACCATGGGACAACCGTGTTTTTGGACATGTACCATGGTACTACAAAAAAGTACTGTGGTAATACCATTGTTTTTATAGATACACTGTTCCATGGCACTACCAAGGATTTTTGGACATATGTCATTTTGGTAGTACCATGTAAAGTAAATGTAAATACCATGGTACATACATTTTTTTGCATGGTAATATCAAAGTGCCACGGTATCACCATCTGATACCATCACTGTACCAATGCGTGCAATGTTGGCAGATTGCTTGTTGTGTGAATTTTATCACATTGCATCTGGTAGAACACAATGTAAGATAAAATCCTTGAAGAATCCTGTAAGTGTTTCACAACAGTATATGATTCTTGCTCAAATTCTGACAACAGAACTCCAAGAAAGACACAGAGAGTTCAGATGTAATCATACTATCTCAAGAAGAATGTCAGACCTGACATTATCTCAAGTATAGTTGAGTTAAACAGCATTTTAAAACCAAGACAAGCACTCTGGTCATGGCAGACATCTGGATGACCTTCAAAACAGACTGAAGGAAATCAAGCCTCAATCTCAAAGGCCGCTGTATGTAAATGAGTACAGGGAGAAACTATTGTGCTTTATTTTGATATTATGGAGGATGAAAACTTCCAAAGGAGGACCAAAATTGGATTTGAAATGGTTACATAATGTTTTGTTAAACAGTAGTTAATAAAAATGTCTCCACAGTAAAGCATTGACAGTTAGTAATACTATCCTAAAATGCTTAGAGCCACAATAGCATTATCCAATGAAAAATATGTAACTGTGGCAAAAGTTTTGCAAAATGATATTACAAGGTTCATTACACGTATCACGGCAGTTCTGAGGTGATATGTCCACTGTGTGGCGCTAAAAGCAAGTTACATTTTCTCCCAAAGAAACACGGTTACCTAAGGTACCTACCCTAAACATTAAACCTAAACCTAACTGATAGTGTCACAAAAGCTAATTTGACATTAAGAACAAAATTGCTGAAGCAACAATGTCATTTTTGGCACTTCTATTACACTTCCGTCTCACTTGTTAACTCGCGTGCTCTTCAGGACTCAAGTCTTGGTCCTTAATATTCCAATTGCAATGCTTTATCAGTTTCATTGTGCTTGAACAAACGTATAAATTGAGTTTGTTTTGTAATGCAAACGATAAAGCATATCGCCTTAAAAGTCATGCGCTATAGTAAAAGTATTTTGATGTCATAAGATAGCATTGTGTGAAAAAACAGGACAAAAAAGTACGTGTTTATGAACTGACAATCTGCAGTTTTACTCGTGATTAGTGTTAAAGAAAAAGCAATTGTTGTTTTTGTGCCTCTAGTGTTCATTTCACCAGGAAACTGCCACGATGCAATGAGCCATATACAAATTATTTTGCACAAATGTATGTAGAGTAACATGTTTTGATGAGACCAAATTTCCCAACAAATGCAAAATTATTAACATAACCTGGGCTGAATAAGAATCTTTGAAGGCTAAGAATGTTTGAATGAACTGATATGGTTATAGGATCAAAATATTACATACCTGCATCTAAAGCTAATTCTGTGTTTTATGTCATACAATTATGTGATAACATTCTCTGTGTCATTCAAACAAATCTTAAAATTGCAGTTTTTGATTAAATTCTCCAAAACTGAGGTTTGAATGTCACCTGAGCAATGTATTGGTGGTGCACGGATGAAAGTCGTGACAGCAATATTTTCTTTATACATTTACATGTACATTTTATGCATTTGGCAGACGCTTTTATCCAAAGCGACTTACAGAGCCCTTATTACAGGGACAATCCCGTGGAGCAACCTGGAGTTAAGTGCTTTGCTCAAGGACACAATGGTGGTGGGTGTGGGGATCGAACCAGCGAACTTCTGATAAACAGTTATGCGCTTTAGCCCACTATGCCACCACCACTCCAAACAGTACTGTACTGTACTGTAACTGTACTGTAAACAACATACAAGTGTAGAATCCACTGATTTGGTACAATCTGTGGGGTGCTTCAAACAGTCTGGACACCTACCAACCTCAGAGAAGGAAACAACGCCCTCAGATTGATAATGGCAGTCAGACTAAAGTCGACTGCTGAGATCAAATGGTCAAAATAAACTCATGACCCTCAAATAAGCAGTAAATAGTGAGTTAAAGTATCTGGACGAGACAGACACAGCAAGAGAAAGTGTGAGTTTTAACCACAAATCATTAAATAAACTGGAAAAAAGAAATCAACACTCACGGATATAAACTTTCTCCTAAATAAATGTAAAAATATATGTTCATTTGCAATAAATTTCCCCACCTTAAAAGCAATTTAAAGGCAGTTTTGAAAGTAATTTTATCACCTACCCTTATCTTTTGATTTCCAAACTATTGTTTTATGGCTGGCTTGTCAGGAACAATTTGTTTGATGGCCAATTTGTCTTGAATTTGCAATAGAAACCACACGCTTTTACACACACGTTCAACGATAGTAGTTGCCATGTTTACAACCTGTCACACTACTGGAACGCACTAATACTAAAGCTAGCTTTGGTTTGTCACTACATATGGATAGATTAATTTCTGCCCCAATATGTCTCAATGAGAGCTTATTGCGGTACCATATTTGACCACAGATTTCCATTGGGGAAAAATGAGGGGCGCTGTGGAGTTCAGGAGGTCAGCAGACTATCTGCCCCATATGCTATATCAAAGACTATGTAACAGAGCTTTCAACTACTTTACAACTTAGAAATAGGATAAAAGCTTATACTATTTATGTGCAATCAAATTACATTATTGGCAGTTTATAGTTTGGATCTATGTTTTCAAGTGGATGAATATTTAGGTGGGCTCTGCCCTACCTGCCCATATAGACGAGTCGCGCCTGCTTGTGAGTATGTTGTATAAACTTCACTTCACTTGTGAAGTGAAGTTCACTTATACAAATTTTATCAGCTGCAATCTCTGGTATGGAAAGCATTTGGCTTGATTCTAATTCAGGGTTAATTTCTGTGCAAATAGTGTCCAGCTTCTTGGGTGTAGGTAAATCTTTCATATTGTAAAGTTTTGCCTAATGGTACATTAGGTTTTAAAAATGGTTTGGGAAAGTATCGTGAAGTGTTTTGTCAAACAGGGTTACATTTTTCAGCCAAAGATTAATTCAGAGCACAATTTGAATGAGAATAGGAAATTGAGTTTTTGTGAAGTGGCTTAATCTGTGCCCAGGAAATTGTTCCCTGGATGTTGCAATAAATGGAGAGGGACAACACTTCACAACAACAAGCTTATTCAAAACAAAGAGTCAAAGTGTCAAAATGTTTTTGCAATGCTAATACCATGAACATGGTGTTTAAACCATGGACAAAAATTACAATTATCCACTTACAAATCCACTTGCAGCAATCTTACTGAGACACATAATAAGAGAATTACGGATAAAGATGTACTATAAAGCTCACAATCACAATGCTTAGTATATAAAATCATTTAAAATTCATATTAACTCATGAAAACATGACAGGAATTGTTTATTTTAGTTTTACAACGAACGCCAAAGACTCTAACTACCACTTAACACACCTTTATTAGATAAATTACTCTACATGACAAACATGATAGTTTTTTGGTTTGTCTTAATTGAAATATAAGAAGACAATTTATTAAGACATTGCAGGAAAGATTGTAATTAGAGTTCTGACATTAGTTATAAAGGATGTTAGCAAGAACAATTTTTGCATAAAAAGATTTTTTAATTGCTCTTAAATATAGGACATGTTCTATATTGCTTTAGGGCCTCATTCATAAAATGCTTTTATTTATTATTTTTAATCATATTTTATCCTAAATTATATGGATCTGATCTTACATGAAAAGTGAGTGGGGGTCGGGAAAAATCTGATTTTTATTATACATGTGGCAAGTAAAAAACAAGATCACAGACTTTTTTGTTGTTCATGCACTGGCTTGATTTTCTGATGACTTAAGGTGATTCAAATGTGAATACGTGAGTTAGTGACTGACTGAAAAACAAATTAGTGACAATATTCACAAGAAAGGCTTCATGTAAATGCAAGATATAAACTGTGTTTATTTAAGGTATCAGTGCACAATATCTGTAATAATTAAATTATATTTGCATATGTCCACTGGAGAGTAGCCTAATTGTAAGACTTATAACATTTCAGACATATTATAAAAAATATATTAAAAGAAGTCAAGTGTTACAGGTTTTATTTTTGGGGTAAAAAGACAGAATTACTTTCTCTTTTTGACTGCTTTAAAAGGGTCAGATAGTGTAGTTAAAAAATTATTTTTTGAGTCAAATGCAACCTCCAAAATGCACTCATCATTGATTATATGAATGCAAGTACTTCTTGGTTTCCACTGGACCAGAATCCATGTTAGCATTAGAGGTAAATGTACTCACACTGTAACTGATGCAACAATGTCTGATGGGGGATGCTGCTCAGAATTCATCTGCATGGGGTTGATTTCAGGGATACTGTACATTAATTTTCCAAAGCAACATGTTGATTTCCAATGGGACCAAGGGTAACTCCTGTGATGCCCCTGTTTCTACCCGCTCCGTACGGGACTCGAACCCAGGGTCACCAGCATGGGAGGCATGTGTGCTAACAACTACTGAACCTCTTAATGTCAGGAGAGTGAGGTTTATACACATTGCACAGCTATCTATCAGCTGGCCACCATTACACTCACCCCCCTAAACCTCACTCCCATCCGGGTCACGGACACTTTGTAATGCTCCTGTTCAACCCGCTCCATACGGGACTCAATCCGGCATCTCCGGCATGGGAGGCGAGTGCGCTAACAAGGAAGCTATAGGCTATAGCCTCTAGCGTCAGTCGCTAGTGCACCTCTTGAGGTGAGGAGAGTGAGGTTTATGCACACTGCACAGCTATCTATCAGCTGGCCACCATTACACTCGTCTGGAGTTTAACTGCACTGTAAGTTGCAGTTCTGTTTCAATGTAGCCACTACATGGAATTAAATTGCGTATTCACATTTAGGACATTTCTGTACTCATCATTTTAAATGAGCCCCTGATTCTCAGTGCTAATTTAGTGTGTGTTCAAGTTGCTGCTAACAGCTGAATCTTTCAGAGAGCTCAGGAGGAATGACTGCAGCTACCACACCTGTCTGTAAGAGGAATGTTTAAATAGCACACCTTACTTCCATGGACCTCAGGGGTGACTGCAAGTGTCCAACTTGATTAGCTCAGACTCTCAGAAGGGGTCCAATCTGTTCATATGTTCCTCTAGCATAAATAGCACTTTAACATGTCAAATCTAATCTATGGATATAATGCACAAGCCAAACAATTACTCTAGATAGCCTGCTGTTTTGTTACCATTAAATGAAGGTTAATGAAAGGAACAAATAACTGAAGAGAAAAGACTAATTTGAATTTGTGGATATAGTTTATTTAGTAAGTGCAATTCATATTATGTGTCAGGAATCAGTCAAGCTCGTTCCAATCCACCACTCAAAGATCACTCTCCCCAGAATACTAATCACACACACCTGGTCATCATCTATCACATCATCAATCAGCTCATAAGAACACTCACCACGTCTTTGTCAAGCCTCCAACAGGAACAGACCGTTTCTTCCCGCATCCTGAAATCTCCGGCAACTCTGAATTCCTGAGTATCCTATTTTCCTTATCTGATTCATGCTAACCCTATGCACTGTTGTTCTGCCATCTCCAGATCTCCCACCCGATTCCTGAGCCCATGTCCGAGATCTGATCAAATGGCCCCGATCACCCCTAGAAGAGAAGAGGGGTTAACGAACTGATACTGAGTGATATTACTACGTTGGAAGTTATCTGGCTTACCTGTTCTCTGTACATCCAACGATCTTCACCTGCACCCGAAGATTCACTATATACTTACCTTACACGATTATCACCTGAAATAAACAGCATTTGAATCACTTACCTCCGATCTCCTGGTCTCTACCCTGACATTATGCAGGTACATACATCAGTTGTGCAAGATCTGTCTGGATGGATTCATGTGACATAAAGAAATCGAAGGGAGTCAGAGTCAGACCTGAACGATCATGTATTGTGTTAGTGGAGACTGTGGACAGATGGCTGGGGACCTGAATGTCTCTGCTGGAATAAGTTGGTTTGAAAATGTATCACACAAACAGACCTGGCGCGTCAACACCCATGTCTCATGTGGGGAGTGAAAAGAAAACTGAAAAGGCCAGTTGCATCCCCAATTGATTTATGAAGGGGGAAAAACAACAGGAAAAAAAACCCCAGCAAGACTGCCAGTAATAAAAACACCAAAACTGAAAACCAAATGATTTCCAATGTATTGTGTAAATGTACAGTGGGGTCTTAAAGTCTGGGACCACATTGAAAATATTAGATTTATTTATCAAAACTTAGATTTAAACAAAGAAAAGTTATGATTTTAGAGGAATTAATAATATTTAATATTTTTGTACAATTTGAAAGTGACAAATCTAACGTAAGCAAGTTTGAGACATTGCACATGCTATTTCCTTAGAACAAAGGTTCAGATTTCCTTGCTTCCATTGAATCACACAAGACGCTCTTTGAAACATTTTCATATCATCAGGTTTTGCAGAAACTTGTCCATTTCAGCTCGAGTGCAAACATCATCACACAGGAAGTTGGCCATGTTCCTTCAGAATTTTCCAGTACCCTGTTAGGGCTGCAACCTATCACATATTTAAAGATGAAATGATGCATCCCGAATCAATACGGGCAGTGGTGGCTCAGTGGTTGAGGCTCAGGGTTACTGACCAGAAGGTTGGGGGTTCAAGCCCCAGCACCACCAAGATGCCACTGTTGGGCCCTTGAGCAAGGCACTTAACTCCAGGTTGCTCCGGGGGGATTGTCCCTGTAATAAGTGCACTGTAAGTCGCTTTGGATAAAAGCGTCTGCCAAATGCATAAATGTAAATATTTAACCCTGTTATGGCAAAACCGTTCAAGATCGTTAATTTAACTCTTTAAGCTCAGAGGGTGTTAAGATTTCCTGTTTCAGTGGTATACCCAAAATTAAAGACTTATAAATAAAAAATAAATAAAATAACAAGGAGGGTCAAGCGTTCAGTATTATTGCAAATACATATTTTCAAAAATTTTAATTATACAGATTATGATAAATTCTGAGAATCTCAGCATAAGAAACTGCTGAAAAAACAGAAAAAGAAAAAATGTAGCCAAAACATTACTTTTTTATCTTAATATTCTAATTTGACATTATATACCTCAGGGTGTAAATAAGGTAGCTCCGACAAACATTGTCTTGTTACAAAAAAGCAATCTAAAGTTATATAATAACACAAATAATTTATCCTAATGTCCAAAAGCTTCTCCAAACAAATAAAATATGATAATTGTACAAAATAAGTAATTGCACTTGCAAACACAACAATGACTAAAGGTTTGCATAGTATAAAGACATGATTTTAGTAATGACATTTCACAGAATGAGTTTCATTCTTTGCCATTTGAGTCATCATTGAGTCTGTGTCATGTACTTGGAAACATCTCCTGGTGGCCATATGTAAGAATCACCAATCACATGTATCTCTGCCCAAGTATGGATGACTTCTTGTACCGATCTGAAACCAATCTGATTAGTTTTGCATTCCATGATGCACCATCATTTCTGATGATGTAATCTGATCCAGAATAGCTAACATGTATTCAGCCAGATTGCAAGATGTGTAAATTATCTAATGATCTATGCATCTGATTATCTTGTGTGTGGGCAAGTTTGAAACTAAATCGCCTTCTCTAAGTAATGGTATGTGATATTTTATTTTTAGTTTATTTTTTGTGAAGTTTTAAGTAAAAAAGCAGCTTCTGAGCAACACCTGTTCACATAAAGCATGTACTGTATGCCAAATACTAAACATGTACTTAGCTATTACTCACTAGATTTGTGTCTGTGAATAACAAATAAGGTGGTTGTATTCTACTCATTGAGAGCTTTCCAACAACATATGATACATGGTTATTTGATGAGTCTTATGTTTTTACTGATTACAATAAAATACAGTGCATTTTTTTAAATAAATTATAAAAATGAGAAGGGTGTGGTAAGGGACCATCTAAAAACATGTCCTGTATTTTACAACTTAAAAGTGGCAACCCTATAGTGGCATTGGCCTCATTATTCTGAGTTACTGCCAAGTAATCACCCATCAGACATGTTTGATTTGTTCAAATGTGTGTAGTGGTTTATACTCAATTCACCGATGACGTAGTGATTTCTGATCACGTGTCACTTAAGGTGTGGTTATGAGTGTATCAGATGACCCCTCTCCCTCTTCAATATGGGGCATCATTAAGAACACTCCCAAAAGAGCATTTTGAGGGAGTTGGTCAGCTGATTTATCTGAAGGATTTGTTAGAGTCTGGACAGCTAGTAGAGTCTTTGATCATCAACACAATGAAGACACAGTTGTAATAAAATTAAGGAAATGTATTAACAATAGATATGCACGAGTAAATATCACAAAGATTATTAATGCTAGTAATGAATATGCACTGCTAAAGGATAATAAATTAATAATCAAAAGGAAAGTACTGATTTAAACAATAAAACAAATAAATGATTTGAACACAGAATGGATAAATGCAATGCTGTTGAACTGAATGTGAAGGGAATGCTCCTTATGAGAAACCACCTAATGGCTCTGGCAAAATGGTGATAAATAATGCTTATTTATCATTAAACAAATAATATAGCAATTATTTGTAACAAGCTGACCCCCTGGAACTGTTATCGAAGCAAGTTAGAAAAACATATGCTGCAGGTATAAACTAATGCCAAGGTCTCTAGAAAGAGGTTTGGTAAGTTTATATTTACATACCACACATTCGGGTGATCAGTAGTTGTTGCCAAGCTGGGCTGGATGATGCTGAACTTCAGTTGCGCCAAGAGGGTCCTTAAAGAGTGGAATGGGCAGCTGGGCCAGTTGAATCTTCACAGGGTCCTTTGTAGGCTGGCTGCGTCACTGAGGAGCTGTGTGGGACAGGCAAAGTCTGCCAATGCAGAGGTCCTTTGTGGACTGGGCTGCGCAGCCGTAAGGGTCAGATAAGGTCCCTCAATACTGGGGCCCTTTTTCAGCTAGAGTGCAGCCGAAAGCAATATAAAAGGTTTTGCTTGCAAAAGCCTAACCTCAACTGTCTTGTAATCTCTTTCCTTGTCAGGTCAGAAACTCAGGACATGGTGTGTCTGTTGGTAGCTCCTTCCCCGTAGAGTTGGAAACGCAGAACAAGGGTGTGTGTACCCGGGGGACATATTTATCCCTTTCTGATGAGGAGGAGATTGAAATATGGTGCCTTTCTGATCCTGGAGTGTGATTGGCCACTGGTGTCTGAAGTAGCCATGGTGTTGCCCACCCTAGTGTGGAACTCATTTGCAGAGCATAAAGTACAGTGTTACAACAGTGTCTTTAACGTTTTATTATGCATTATTTCTTTACCAAACCTCTTTCAAATTATTAAAGGCATCTTATGGAACAGATAGAGACCAAACATGATAAGAAAAGGTTAAGTCATTTTTTTATCTGTTAATAGGGCTCTCCCATGAACTGTTGTGTCAACAGTCAATTATCATTAACATAAGCTGTTCTTTGCATGAAGATGGAGTGGTTGTGTTGCAGTTTATATTCTTTTAAGGCCTCCAAACATAGGTGGCCCCCACTGCTGCTGCATCCTGGAGGTCTTGAAGGAATTTTAATGGCAGTTCTTGCCCAAACCTTAGGAATGAGTTTAAGTCAACCTGTAGTCTAATGAGAAGTCCTCTCCTTGGTGAAGGTGGGTGAAGAAAGTCCCCCTTCCTGCCATGTAAGAGGTGGCTGGCAGTTGTCTTAGCATCTTATCTGATGTTGCTGAACATTTGTTTATGTTAATTCACCAAGGATCCAATCACAGTGTGGCACATCTTCTTCCACACCAGCAGTTAGAGAGGGGCGCTGCAATAAACTGATCCCTGGAATGCCATCTTAACTGATGTTCACCACATGTGTTTACCTTCTCCTGTGGTGTGTCCAGAAGTGTGTTGCATTAGCAACATGGGAATCCCAGGTGCTTGTCCTGCATCGAAACCAGGTATTAAATATGTTTGCATACTGAGTGATAACCACGATTCAGAGGTTCCAGTTTTCATCTAAGAGAAACTCCACTGACGTTTAGGTGTAGGGTTGCAGTTTGAGTTAGGGGATAGAGTTAATAAAATGTGCATTCCTGTTGACTGTACTTACACAATATACAGGTTAACAGTCTAGAAAATGCTGTAATTTTAGAAGGTGTATACGAGCCAATATGCTGACACAGCACACTGTTGAGCTTCAGTTTCTGTTTGCTTTTACAGAAAAACTGAGACTGTTAATCAATGTGTAAATTGAGTCATAAGGACTTTTGTTGGAGTTTTGTAATTGTTGGCACATTCAAAGTTTAATTGTGTCTGGATTGGCTTGGGTGGGACGTGTCCAATTTTTGGAAGAAAGTGAATTGTCTCCTCCAATAATGTCTTTTGTTTATCAGTGTTGAAAATAATTTATTATGAGATGCAGATAAATTAAGGAATCATCGCCATCGGGTCCCTGGGAACTGCATTGCGTGATATTGAACTTTGAATTGGTTAATTGTGGATAAATGATAAAGCAGAAGAAGGAAAAAAATAATCCTGAATTGTACCACAAAACTTTTTCTTTCACTCATCCACCATTCATGATCATAAACAACAGGACTTCTAGTATATGAAACACAGTTCTTGTGTAGAAATTGATTGAAATTATAATTCTGCTGTTAGTGAAGAATTTGGACCAAATGTGCTAAAACCTTTTTTTGCATTTAAGGTTGGCTTATACTGTGCATACCCATTTTTCTCAGTCATAGGCATTTTTTTTAAATTGGGGGGGTCTTACAAATTAAGAGTAAGAAATTGGTAGTAATTTAGAAAGTGTTAAATCATTCCAAAACATCCTAACCCTAACCCAGACTCATTTGGCGGATAGTTTTTAGGAAAGCTTCAGCAATGAGAATTAATCTAATTTTAATTGCTGGAATTATGCTATGAATGAGAAATACTATTCACATTATGACAGGAAAACATTGTAGTGTAGATTAGTTTGAGTTTTGGATGAATACTGACTGCATGTTCACCGATTCACAAGTTTATAATTCAGCACAGTGCCTACAGGCTCCAATTTTTCCTGGACAAACAATTTATTATAAGAATGTGCAGTGGGCTCCAAAGGTCTGAGACAACAAGTGAAATTGCTTCTAATTTGCATTTTTCCATTTAAAAATATTTTTTTTTGTTTCAAATTATATTATCAGCATAACAGATTGAGTGAAAAGTTTAAAATATAACTTCATTTTCTTAGTATTTGGTATGTCCAACTTTTGCTTTAATGAGAGCATGCACTCGAGCTGGCATAGACTCTAAAGTTTGTGCAAAGCTTGTGTGCTTCTATGGAAGCAAAAATCTTGCATATTTCTTATTTATTTAATGTTATAAAGTTTCTATGTTATAAATGTTTTAAATTCATAAAAAATTATATTTTGTTTCCAGTTTTAAATTTGATTTTGAATCCCAGATTTCAATGTGGTCTCAGACATTTGGACCATTGTTTAGGTGTCATAGGAATAGTGGTAACGTTTTTAAGTGAATTTAGGTTTAAGGCATTGGCTCATCAGAGCTGCTTTGAAAGTGTGGTTTAGTTTTCTGTCAGCTCTGAATGAGAGTGAGCTCATAATGCAACATTATCTTTGCAGTGTAAAGGGTGCAACTTAAATAGATTTAGAAAGGAAAGACCAAACATAATTCAGTATCCAAATAAATGTAAATAAGAGAACTAAAATAATTACCAAATATTTTGATGACGCTATCAATGTCAGTGATTTTGAATGCTGGAAATCACTGGGGAAGTCACTAGGGAATGTTCAATATGGGATTTTCAAACGTGTATATATATATATATATATATATATATATATATATATATATATACACACACACATTTTCAAAGAAGCATTTCCATACATATAGATAATCTAAAAGCTAAACAATACTGAAGTATAATTTTCCAAGCTACCCAGGCCTTCTGCCATCTCCATCAACCACCTCAAATATGCAAAATTAATGAAAAATCTTGCATCAATAGCCATGTCAGGTTTAAGATCATTTGTGAAATCCATCAGCGTGAGACATCCCTCTACCTATAATTAGGTAATTGTGCCCTCTGCCTCAAGAAAGATGTTATGAGAATGCCAAAGTAAATAATTAATTCTTAATAGCTGAAAGAGATCAATTACTTCATGAGTAGTTCATGAAATTATCGCCCCATGCCCAGCTACAGTATGTAAACAAGGGGCTTTGTAAACAGAGCCACGGGGTGTATTATTCAAAAGACATGCTGCTCATCATAAAACAAGTGGCTTTTTGGGAGTCAATTTATGAATGCATGCAGTGCTGTCACACTTGGTATTAATCAATCTATATGAAATATAAGCTAAAGCCAGGTGTGGTTATCATGCCTGTAATATCTAAAGACCTCGGAAACAGAAGAAGAGTAAGATAAATTATACAGAGTCTACCCAGAAAATCTCTGCCAAGATGGTGCCCTTAAATTCTGAATCAAGCTTATGTAAGAATGCACATCTGTTTATACTCAACCATCATTTGAACAGAGGAAACTTTTCAAGATAGCAAATAACCTCCCATCAGACCCCTGCTCACTCATGTTATAAATCAGGAAATACACCTACAAATAATGGTCATCACATGACATGGCCATTTTGACCATCTACAAGAGACTCTTCTGAAGAAACCCCCATGGTTGCCATGGAAATCTAAGACCTTCGATATAAACAATTTGCTACACTTAAATTAGACTAATAATAGAGTATGAGACATTTCCTGAGGATCGCCTGTTCGTCATGTGCTAAATACTCATCCAAGACATAAGAGCTTGAAGACTTGAAGAAAGCAGGCTTTCTTTGAAATTATCATTTTGTATTATCTTTATAGCAGGACACAAAACAAATGCTCTGCTCATATAACTTCAAATGTACAAAATGAACTTTTCAAGGCTATACACATATCAGGACATCTCATCTTAATCCAGGAACTTTGACACAATTGCAAAATTACCTTTACTGTAGTTTTATCCAGCACATAATCTGATAAAGTGCCTAGAACTCTCATTCAAGGTTTAACCTGATAATAACCCTGACATTTATGTTTCTCATTGAAGGTTAAACCTGATAATGCCCCTTGCATTTGTGTTTCTCATAACCTTTAATGTTTTATCCATGATGTAAAACCAATGAATTAATAATTGTGATTTTTTTAATCAGGTATTTTCATGTTTTGTAACTTGCATGTTCAATATTCATGCAAGTATGTCATATTTTCGTTGAATTTCATTTTGCTTGTCTTGAATGCTAATGAAGGGTATTTTCTAATATTTCTTAGCAAAATCATTATATAAAAGTCCACGATTAAAAATTTACTTCTGATTGGCTCAAGGCACCTTTGGGTTTTGCCAACCTCAACTCAACAAAACCTCCCCACCTAGGACGAATGCCCTCTACCCTCTTGGCTCTTAACTCTTGTTCAGCTGGCTTTGCTTCAGCACCCCTCTGCCCAGATTTCACACAATGTAGAGTTCAGGAAATCTCCCTTGCGGGAGAATCATTCCAACATACCAAACTACCCAGCATCCATGATTTTAACAGATGTCTAAAACATTGATGGAACAACCAGAACCTTCTACTGACCCAGCCAATGAATCAAAAGAACGCAAGTACACCTCCAAACTTTTGCTATAAAGTGCTGGTGTTTTATTTAAATATATCACGTAACCCGATTGCAAATCGAGGTATACTAAATTAAGTATCGATTGTGCAGGGCATTGTCTATAGACCCCATAAAGTTAAATTTTCTCAGTTACAGACTATTTCATTCACCTTCTGTTACAACTCACTCAGCAACCTGTTATACTTTTGTCTATGTGTGTTAGTTTAGTTTTTATATTGTGGATTAGAAATAAAGTCTTTTTTGTATTCAAAGAAAACTTGATTGTGGTATATTTTGATAAATAATCTTGTCAATTGATTCTTAAAAGATATGCGCTCCATGCTCGAACATAATTTCAACATGTGATATTATTTTCGATGGCCTTGAGAATAGTATTACTCTAAAGAGTTAACAGATGCATCATATCAACTCAGCATAACCAAGTGATCAGACTTACTCTTTAATTCTTTCAATGTTACTCGAATTAATCATAATTCCCATTACATATACATTTTAAGTAGATACAACGAGCCTGTTGTATTACATATTTATTGGTGGAGAATTTTTATTCAGATTTCTAATTTTATAATTTGTCATTTATTATTCATATAATGGTGGTCGAATGTGGCCAAGATTCCTAAACTAATTTACATATAAATTCTTACTTTTGTCATTGTGCATTAGTGTGTTCTGATGGCAAAAGTGGCATTGTAATTCATGGGAAAAGGAGTGCACAACACTATCATTTTCATAATTGTAGACCAGAGACAGTGGTTTATAAATGGCCTTTTATATCACTAAAGTGAATTATGCAAGCAGAGCAATCAGAGACAAAGAGCATTACATAAACAAGGAGAATATGAGAGCATGACTCTATTTATATTCAGTATTTTGCAAAGACCATTAGTGCATCTTTACACAAATGATTCCATGTGTAGGCCTATATACTCACACAAACAATACGTGCAGAAAAATAATTGTTTTCATTTATCTAATCGGATGCAAGATTCCATAATAATTATACTTCTTACATAGAGCAGTAGGTGGATAGTCATTCAAAATCAGTTTATTATACAGCTTGAAGCACAGTATTTATATTTCTCAGTCATCTTTTTCAAATACCCCAAAATGTAATAAATCAGCCTAAACTGATTAACCTATTTAAACTTTGTATTGTTGATAATTTCAGCTTTAGGTGTGCTGTTTTTGGTTTACTCTTTACTCTTAAAATAATTTTAAGATTTCTTTTAAAAAAAAAAAGCACACACACACATACACACACACACACACAAAAATGTTTTAATCAAATTAATTAAATAACATGCCAATGAATTAATCGAATTAATCGCATACATCATTTTTGGCTGAGAATGGCCCCATAATAAAGCTAATTCATATAAATAATGCAGAATAATTCAAACATTTATAAATATAATATGTATAATATCTACAATAAATATAGAATACGGATTGAAATTCAGTTTGAAATAAATTTCATTGTTGTGGCAGATGAATAAAGCATTGATTAGACAATACAAAAAGTGACTATAGAACACGATATATTGTTTGATTTACTCTCATATCACTGAACAAGCCTACAGTTGACAGCAATCTGTTCAATCTGCACTGAGTTTGTCAATGCAGATTACAATCTGCGCTATTTTTAACTGTCGCTCTATTTACATTTGCTTGCCTCAGACGGACACATTTGGACCATCTCACTGGTATTCATCATCATAAACACTGCATATTTAGGATGCTCTGTTAAAAGTAGTAGAAACTTTGAAAATCACAACCTTATTCTGTTGTGTTTTGCCCACATGTTGTGCTTCTGCTTCCTCAGAGGGAGTGAATCTCATTCTTTGTTTGCACTGCTTGTGAGGTTTGTTAAGGCACGCTGCCACCTATTCATGCATCTCATAAAAACAGATGTACTTCTAACTTGAAAAATGTATTTTGCTGGCTGGCATACAACTGCTTCATGTACCTAATGAACTTTGTAAGATATCTCCGCCCACTTGGAATTTACATACATGTACATGATCAGTTGAGTTATTTTATTTAACGTGTTAATATAGTGCGATTAATTATATAAAAACTAACTTGTTAAAAAATAACGCAATAAATCATGCCTTCTTTAACACAAATTGAAAGCCCTATATATATATATATATATATATATATATACACACCCACTGTGTATATACACAACAACAGACTGATAATACTGTGAATTTGGCAACAGTAATCGAAAGTTTTGCTGCTGAAATGGATCTGTGCATCCTGAAATTCAAATCTCGGCCCCCAGTGGCCAAAGCTGGAAGTGTAGTTAAACATATTGGCACGTGTCAGCTCCAGTTTCCAGGTAAAATGTCCACAAAGTGGCACCAAAAGTTAGTATTATTTTAGAACTGCAGAAGTAAAAATCTGTAACTAGTTAAAAGTATTTTTTTTCACACATTTACAAAATAAACAAAGGAATTCACCATTTTCATTTATGCACCAGTATAACTATAAATTGAAATATTTAGCTATTTTTACATAAAATGCAGTATTTATATATTTTTTAAATACAGACAGTTTAAACTAATTCACAGAAATGGATCGAACTTACTTACTCTTACACCATTTTCACTACTTACGTTTAAAGAACCTATTAACATTACTTTGGCTTTAATGTTCTTCTACTCACAGGTCACGAGACAAATAATCGATTCCCAAAACTAGTGCATGACCAGTGTAGGGTTTAATCTGATTACAAAGTAATCATTTATTGCAATCAAATTAATGTTTGCACAAAAAGTAGTGTTATACATAACATTTGTCATTTGTTCTGTCAGATTACATTCACTGACTTTCAGTGAAGTTAATTGCTTTTAAGTACATTACAGTACATATTTCCAAAATAATGTTATTTATGCAGAATGCATTTAAAACATCAACTATGTTCATATGCACATAGGTTTGTGTTTCTGTAACAGCTGAAGAGTCACTAAATAATTGTAAGGAAGAAATGTGTGGAGTGTTTGGCTTGCGTGTGATAGTGAACATTGAGGAGATACATTATTTTAAATTTGTAGAGCAGCGTTTCAGAAAGTACCTTAATATCAAAGGAATTACTAATGTGATAACGTTTTCCATGAGATAATTAATTTTAGAGAAGTAATGTGTCTAATGTGTACTTTCCCAACATCCAATCTTTAGGAAACTTAACAGCAAAATAAAAAGCTAATTGAAATGATTACGATATTTGCCATGTTGCTTAATTCACAGCAATTATACAGTATAATTGATTGCATAGAGGTTGTGCAAATTACAAATTATTTTGATAGATTGTATTATATGCTAGCTGCACACTCAGAATGAATACTTTTTGGGTAACACTTAACAATAAGTTTCCATTTGTTAACATTAGTTAACAACGTTAGTTAACCTGAACTAACACTGAACAATACTTTTTACAGCATTTAAAAAGCTGTAATCTTGCAATCTTGGTTAATGTAATTTTTAAGAATCAAAAGTTGTATATGTTAACATTAGTACATGCATTATGAACTAACATTAACCATTTGTAATTTTATAGACTAACATTAATACAATTTATAAATGCTGGAAAAAAATATATTGTTCATTGTTAGTTCATGATACCTAATGCATTAATGAATGTAACCTTATTGTAAATTGTTACCACTTTTTGCAACATATTGCGAATGATGCCTCTGTATCTAAATCATGTACAACTTGTACTTATAGGTACACAAATAACTCAACAAACAGATGGTTCTGGCCTTAAACCAGAAGCACAGCCACTATAATAACAAGGAGAGGTCATATTTAATCTAGAGACCAAATGTCCTGCCAAGCCCACTCAGGAAACATGAGGGCTTTGTTACAGCACATTAGGACAGAAATGCAATCTTACACCTGCCAGTCAATATTCCCACCAATAACCTAGCATACAGCTGCTCTCTCCACCCCCATTTTAGAGAGTAAATTGAGTTATGTTCTCTTCTGTTTATGGCCACATTGCCTGATGAGGAAAGAGCCGTTTGTTTAATACAATTGCAAGACTTTCATTAAATTAACTTTCACAATCCATTACTCACCTGTTGCAGTCATAAACTGATGCCGTGTGTTTATTTTAGGTCTGTCTGACTATATGGAATCAATACTCATTAGTTAATAATAAGACACATGGTCATCAGGTACAGGTGATAACTTATAGGATGTAACAAAAGTAGTTGTTGCAATAACTATGAACATATAAAGGCATCGTTTTTCAAAGATTACTTTTGTTGTTTATGTCACTTCAGGTCCGTTATCAGTCAGGTGGATTGATTAGTGGTCTCATAGAAAGACGTAACTATACGTACATTATTTCAAAATTATATTTACTTGGCTCTTTGTGCGTATTACAGCACTTTTCTGGTGAAATGAACACTAGAGGTGCTAAAACCACAATGACTTTTATTCCCTTTCACACATTCACGATTAAACCAGAAGATTATCAGCTCATAAACACTCAGACAATGCTATCTGATGACATCTTTTAGTGCATGACTTGTAGGGCAATACATTTTAACGTTTGCATTACATAACCAACTACATTTATAAACTTGTTCTTGTGCGATACATTTGTGTGGTAGCTCAACTGATAGAGTATGAGTAGGGTCCCTAAAGAGCATGTGAGTTGACACGTGTTGAAACCACACAAAAAAATGTTTTATCTCACATTTGTTTTTATGACACTATTGGTTAGGTTTTGGGTAGGAAGTTCTGTTTTCTTGATTTAAAACTCAATAGAACATTAACCTTAGAAACCTCATCTGTTTGGGAGAAAGCAAAAGCATCACTCAGTGGATTTTTCACCTCGGAACTGCAGCGATACGTGTAAGGAACCACATAATGTAATTTAGCAAAAAAGTCATTTCTAAAGGTGTAGGGGAATTGTGGGGACACAGGCAGAGTCCAAGACAAAGTATATTATAAGACTGCTGCCAATATCATATTAAAGTTTCCTAATTTGTCTTCTCAGGCAGACAGGGTGTAACAGGGTGAACTTTTATTTTTCTTTCAATCTATAACTTTGTTTTTGGCTGCACCTGGTCTCTATCTGATTAAAGTATCCTCTAAACCCCTCCTTCATTTACTCGTTCAGCCATATTTAATTTGCCAGTTTTCTTTCCCATTCTAATTAGCATAATGCCCTGTTGGCTCCATAGCTTCTGACTGAATGGAATGCAATTATACATTGATCACCATGTGGCCATTGACGCAAGACATTTTTTGCAAGACACTGGGAAACTTAAATGGCAGAGAGTTTAAGAAGTGAAAAACAGTAGAAACTTGGCAAAGGCAGACCTCGTGAGGATCTTTCAGAATATTCCTGGAATGAGTTGTAGTTTTTTTTGTTTTTTTTTTTTACTTTGAAACAACGTTTTTGCTCCTGAAGGCAAGGCTGTCTGAGATAATTCAATGTTTTAATACTCTGCTCCTTAGAAGTCTTGAAATGCTTTCAGAGGTTGTACTAATGGAATTGGCTCATAGGTTGCTCTGGCCTTGTTTGATTGGGTGGCAAAATAACCAGGAGGTAGGAAAGGAGTTTGGCCCAAACCCAACAAAATCAAATTATATAATATGGATTAAGCCACAAAAACAAATGACAAAAAGCATGTCCAGGTCACATTATGCCAATTGTTTAATAAAGCATATAGACTAGACTATGATCCTTTGTTTGTTTGGCAAGTACTGTAGGGTTGTCCTTAGGGAAATTCAACACAATCCAAGCTGACAGGTTTTCATATGAGGTTTCTAGGATGGAGGCAACAATCACAATAATTTATTTATTTAATTTGTTTTTTAGATCACCTGAGACTGGGGTTGGAAAGACATGGTTACATCAACATTTTGGTTTCTTGACCTTTAAGAATCCAAATGAATCCAAATGAGTACAGTACTATATGTGCAGTTAGCTGCATAAGATATTGAAATAAAGCGTTCCTACTCACCCACCTGAATTCACCTTGGTGGAGATCAATTTATATTTTCATTTCATACAATGAAACAAGAATTATTAAATCAGAAGAACTATTGCTCTGGTTTAGTATCACAGTACTGAAGCTGTTTAGGGAGTGATATTACCCTGCTGGAAGAGCAACCCATCTGAAAGAAAAAGCACTTTTCTTAATAAGTATTTTGTTTTAAATTTAACAAGTATTTCAGAGAATGTATCTTGAATTAAGTATATATTACACCCTGTTGTCCAATAGTTTTTTTTTTTTTTTAAATAATAAAATTTGCCAATGGGCAAGGAAAACTATATCCAATACATATATATGGTGTATACACTGTGTGTGTGTGTATATATATATATATATATATATATATATATATATATATATATATATATAGTATATAGAAAATACATAATACGTGTAGCTCATGTTTTATGTGTAGCTCAATATGTGTTTGACAGCCAATTGTATTATTTCTTTACATTATATATCAAAATAAATTCTCTGAAAACAAGTTTTCGTTTATTAATACAGTTTCGTGTCGAGTAATCTTTTTACTGGAAAAACAAGACAAATTCTAAATGAACCCTAAATTGCTTTGGTGTTTTGCCAAACATTATTACATACCTCGGATCGTTAGCATTCCGGCATGTACATGTTTCACAAAGAATTCTACAAAATGCCCAGAGCTTGTCAAATTATCAAAGCTTTTTCATGTTGATTAGATAGTAATACAATAGAATATATTCTGTTATATTTTTATGTTTAATTTTTCATATACCATAAGAGATGATCCAACAAATGATTAAATGGGATTCATTATTTCCACTCTGAAATTATATGTGACGCAGCTGGCTTTCAAACACCTATTGAGCTATAATTAACTCATAATCTACATATATTATGTATTTTCTCATTCATTAAGTCTAAATAGATAGCAATAGCCAGTATAATATTTATGTGTTTTACCAGTTATAGTTTACTTCCATGCTGCTGCTTCATCAAATAGCAATGTCAAGTGTAAATCAAGTCAGTCAAAAATGGCTGTGAAAAATGTCTTTATTGTTTATTCTTTTGATCTTCCATTCAAAATATTCACAAAAATATATCCTCCACTGGATATCCAACAATTGCAAATGACACAAGTTTTATCAAAAAACAAATATTTTTGTCAAATATATGTTTGGCACAATTACTGGCACCCTTTACTTTGTGCAAACTCCCTTTTCAAGATAACAGCACTGAGTCTTCTCCTATAATGCCTGTTGAGGTTGTTGATCACATGGCAAGAGATTGGAGACCATTCCTCCTTAAACATCTCTCCAGATCCTTCAAATTCAGAGGTTCATGCTGTTGGACTCTCCTATTCAGTTCACCCTACATGTTTTCTATAGGGTTCAGGTCAGGAGACTGGGATGGCCATGGCAGAACCATGATGTTGTGTTCAGTGAACCATTTTTGTGTTGATTGTTATGTGTATTTTGGATCATTGTCTTGCTGGAAGATCCAACCCATTTTAAGCTTTTTGGCTGAGACATTCAGGTTTTGATTTCTTTATCTGTTGGTGTTTGATAGAGTCCATGATGCCATGTTTACGAACAAGATGTCCAGGAACTTTGTCATAAAAACAGCCCCACAATGTTAAAGATCCTTCACTATATTTAACCGTGAGCATGAGGTACTTTTCCATATGGCTACCTCTCTGTGTGCGCCAAACCCACCTCTGGTGTTTGCTGCCAAAAAGCTCTATTTTTGTTTTTTCTGACCATAGAACCAGGTCCCATTTGAAGTTCCAGTAGTGTGTGGAAAACTGAAGATGATTGAACTTGTTGTTGGATTAGAGCAAAGGCATGTTTCTAGAAACCCTCCCAAACAACTTGATGTAGGTGACGTCTGATTGTGGTTCTGGAGACTTTCTGACCCCAAGACACAACTCATTTTAGCAATTATCCTGCTGTGATCTTTGGAGCATTTTTGGCCACTCGAACTATCCTCTGCACCGTGCTTGGAGACAATATAGACACACATCCTCTTCCAGGTCGATTCTTAACATCTCCAGTTGATTGGAACTTCTTAATTATTGCCCTGATTATGGAAATTGGTATTTTCAATGCTTTAGCTATTTTCTTTTATCCACTTTACATTTTGTGAAGCTCAACAAACTTTTGCCGCACATCATAACTTTAGATGATAGATGACTAAGGGAATTTGGCTTGTTTGTTACCTGATATTTATACCCCTCTAAAACAGGAAGTCATGGCTGAACAATTTCACATTCCTAGTCACCCAGGTTGGAATATGGAATATAATTCAGATATATTTTACTCATAATAATTTCTAGGGGTGCCAATAATTGTGCCATACATCATTTCTTTTAATAAAATGTAAAAAAGTTATGTTGTGTTTACAGTTGTTTGATATCCATTAGAGGATACATTTTTGTGAATATTTTGAATGAAAGATCAAAAGGATAAACAATAAAGACTTATGTTTCACAGCCTGCTTTGCACATATTTACCAAGGATGCCAATATTCACAAACACCACTGTATGTAAACATGCAAATAGGAGACTGATATTCAGCATCGTTGCACAGAAAATAAACATGACAATGTAGTCATTTGGATGAATATAGTATGCATTTGTCTTGTAATAAGCAAAGATTTATGGGTGATTCCATGATTGCAGTGCCATTTAGGTCTTTCACCTCTTGAAAATTAAACTTAGATTAAATGTTGACAATTGACACAAAGCTAAGAAAACATGCTTTTAGCCATTCAAAAAGTGTTTATCTCAGGCCATAATACTTATTTTTTTACAAGTGTTTTTCTTTTTTTTTTGTGGACAATGGCAGCATGTTTCTCAACCCTGTTACTAAAATGTGTTCAATAATTTTTCTATGTATATATATATAGATCAGACATTATCATAAAATATTATTTACGGTAGTGCAATATACTGTATATCGTTAGACTATTACATAACTCAGATCATTAACGGACCTCCAAACCTTTTGAAATTAAGCAATTAGCAATCTTTTACGCTATTCATATTATTCATGAGAAACGTAGAGGAATACTCAAAATGAATGAGGTAAAAAGGATGAAATTAGTTCCCAGACACTAAAGACCAAAGGTATGCATTTAAGGATGAAGAATGTTTTTTTTTTATCACTTTATTTTCTCTTTTTTCTCCTGGATATCAACGAAGAGAAAATGAAAGTGAATGAAGACGTGTTCTCCTGCTCCTTCATCTCAGATGTTTCTCCTGAGAAAGAAAAAACAAACATTCTAGTAATTTCACATGTGTGTCCTCTAGAATAATGTCTCACAATGCTCTCAGATCTGTCAAACTATCAAATGAGTTACCATATGTACTCAAACATTAGTCATCAAATTCTTTCAAGATTAAAGGATCTGATCGATGCTATCCACATTTATTATTCTGCAGCTGTATACTACTGTATACTTACTGTATGTAAACAATTGTTATTTCTCCCAAGGAATGTTAGGAGAAGCATCTAACAAAGGTGATACTTAAATCAAACATAATTATGAATGCCATTAAATCTTCTGAGCTATGAAAGAGCAGCCTCTGAGCAAACAACATTTTCCTCTGGGTAGGTGTGAAAGAAAACACAAAGCACTGCAGATCATTTGAAAAGGACAACAATCATCCAAGTCAGTGGTGAAGGTCACTCTGCAGAGTAGGGCGTGAAAAAGAAAAATGGAAAGAACATCACAAGATGATAGGTTTAAAATGTCAGTGTTTCACTACTCTAGTTTGCCTCACCATTTTCCCCGTTAAACCTCAAGTGAAATCCATGTCTTATGAAATCTTCATCCATACGACTTATGGGCCTTGTGTCAAGATACTCAGAAAATAGCTGTTAGGTTGCCATGTCACTTTATCAATCTAAATGACAAGAACCACATTATTCTATACTTGAGGGATTACAACTTACAAAAAGATTTCCATATTAATGGGTTTCTTAAGATATGCACAAATAAAGAGTTGCTTGTCAATTTGTCACTGAGATTGTTCCCAGTCAACCAAACCTCAAGTTTTAACAACCACCTGGGGGATTTCTCGAAAAATCTCTTGCAAAACTGTTTGTTTATCTATGCATTTGCTGAAATTTGACAAATGCATATTAAGCTCTATCTGATTTAACCTATTCCATTTTCTGGATTGGTTGTCTAAACACTGTAGTGACTCGTCATTTAAAATTTAATTAAAGGAATCAAATCAAAGTCTGACACTTGTATATACAAATGGGAATGGGCAGGTAATCTTCATTAATGGAAAGACACGAAACACACATGCCAATATCTGCTGTCATCTGGCTTCAAGTAGATGTGTACATGCATGTCAAAACTCATTGAAAATCCACTATTAGGAAACTTTATCCATAAGATTGGAAAACACTGCTATTGTTATAAGCAGTAACAATAACAGGGACCCCAAGAAATAAATAAATAAATATATATATATATATATATATATATATATATATATATATATATATATATATATATATATATATATATATATATATATATATATAAGCAATATCACATGAGCATGAGTGCGATATGGCCCTACATCAGCACTGCTGTGATTTGGCCGCAGGCACGAGGTAATTACAGCAGTGCTTATATAGGGCCATATAGCATGATTGCGAGTGTGATATTGCTTATATACAACAGTTCAATGAACAAGTACATTTAAAAATATGAGTACGGTCATAAAAACGCATTTGTGCATGGAACTACTTTCTTACACGATGAATCAGAATCTGCCGTTGCATTATTTTTATATTTAATTATTTTTTTTTTTTTTGCCAACATGGGTCAGTAAAATTATGTCTTGATGCTGTACACACAGTAAACATTTCTGTCAAAAAAGTTCACCTGAATCAAATCATTCTTCATCAGGTCTGTCTTTCTCATCAAATGTATCATGGGGGGAGTATTCAGGAAAAACAAAAACATATATTCTTTTTGGTTTCGCTAGTGGTACAGAAAATAAATTATTAAATTGTACCTAGCTCTATCCCAGTGGTTTTCAAAGTCTTAGACAGTGAGCTCCACACTCAGTCACATTATCACATTACTGAAACTTTACACTGAGAAGCACTTACAGCCATGGCCAAAAGTTTTGGCAGTGACATCAATTTTGTGTTTCGCAAATTGTTCTGCTTCAGTTGTTGTGGTGTTGATTAACATTGTTTCTACACTATTGTGCAGAGTGATCAGATGCATTTTAAATTATTGCAAAAAGGTTCATTGGCCAAAAAAAATTTACTTTATCACAAAAACCCAAATTTCACTGTTTTGTGGTCCTGGCACAAAATGATCAGCTAACATCATTTCACTAATCATATCAGCAGCACCTGGGAAAGTGTGAACGAATATTGCCAGGTGAAATCACTCTATCTTTCTGATTGGATTATAAGAGCTGACTGTTTGCTATAAAATGAGGGAAGTGCTTCCAATCATTGTGTTCTTGTTTGCAATGGTTACCTCTAAAGAAAGACATGCAGCCATCATCGCTTTGCATCAAAATGGCCTCACATGCAAGGAAATTGCTCCAAAGAATATTGCAGCCATCATCGCTTTGCATCAAAATGGCCTCACATGCAAGGAAATTGCTCCAAAGAATATTGCACCTGAAAGAACCATTTACCAGATCATCAAAAACTTAAAGGAGAGAGGTTCAACTGCAGTTAAGAAGACTTCAGGATGTCCCAGAGTGTCCAGCAAGCACCAGGACCGTCTCTTCCTGATGAGTCAGTTATGGAATCGTGTCACCATCAGTGCAGAGCTTGCTCAATATTGGCAGCAGGTTAGTGTGAGTGCATCTGCACGCACAATGAGGCGAAGACTTTTGGACAATGGCCTGGTGTCAAGAAGAGCAGCAAAGAAGCCACTGCTCTCCAAGAAAAACATCAAGGACAGACTGAAATTCGGCAGGAAGTACAAGGATTGGACAGTAGAAGACTGGTGCAAAGATATTTTCTCTGATGAAGACCCCTTCTGACTGTGACATCTGGAAAATCGATAGTCTGGAGAAGAAAAGGTGAATGCTACCATGAGTCCTGTGTCGTGCCAACAGTGAAGCATCCTGAGACCATCCAAGGGAGTGGGCTCTCTCACAATTCTGCCCAAAAACACTGTCATGAATAAAGAATTGTATCAAAACGTCCTGCAAGAGCAACTTCTCCCAATGACCCAGGAGCAATTTGGTGATGATCCCTGCATTTTACAGCATAATGGAGCACCATGTCACAAGGCAAGAGTGATAATGAATTGGCTCGGAGATCATTATATTGAAATTTGGATCCATGGCCAGGCAATTCAGCGAATCTTAATCCCATAGAGAACCTGTGGTCAATCCTCAAAAGGCGAGTGGACAAACAGAAGCCCACAAATTGTGATCAAATCCGAGCAAGAATGGAATGACAAAGTAGTTTTTGCCAATAAAAGCCTTTAAAACTTATGAAATGTTTATCATTGTTTTCCAGTATACCATAGACACATGTGAAAAAAATTATCTACAAATACTGAAGCAGCAAACTTTGCAAAAACAAAATGTATGTCACTGCCAATACTTTTGGCCATGGCTGTACATCAAAACTAATCTTACAAATTGGAAGCTGATGCAAAGTCAGCCAAATACACTTCCAACAAAAAACACAAATCGATAGAGTGAAATGACTGTCCAGAGTTTATTTCCCCAGATTTGAAGCTGAGATGGGAACTGTGAATAAGACTGGACTGTGGCCTCTTAAACTGGACAGGGAGAGTCTTTCCACCAGCACTAGATAACCAAGTAATAAAACTAAAACACACTAACTACACTTTCTATAACAGAATAGTTCACACAAAAATTAAAATAATTTGCTCACCCCTACATTTTTCCAATCTCAAATTGTTTTCATGAAACACAGAAGGAGATGTTTGGCAGAATTTTCAAAGTGCTCTTTTCCATTCAATTCAAGTGGATCAAGATTTACAGGATACTGCCAAACCAAGGAAAGTATATGACCAACTTATATGGCCACTATCTGTGGTCAGACGAGGGAACTGTATTAAAGATTTTATCAGTCATTTGTGTTCCAAATTTGTTCACAGACATTTTCTTTCTTAAAAACTGTTGGATATGAGGCTTAAATTTGTGGCAAGTAACTTTTAAATTTGTGGCAAGTATTATGTCGATTTAAAAATCTGTTAGTCGATTGGTTGGTCTAAAAGTCAAGTCATTTGATATTTTAGGATTTTGCCATCTTTTATGTATTATTATGAGTTGTCATGAGACTATGTTGTACTAAATTGTTTTTCACTGATATTCTTACTGATCATTTCTTCTCGGTTGTTTAATTAAAATAAAATGCCATGAGATGCATCACACCAGGTTTCATGTCATTGATGCAAATGCAATCGGTATAAAGCATGCCAGCTTGTTATTATGGAAGATATGACATTCTGGCTAAGATCTCCTTTCATGTTTCATGTAAGCAAGAAAGTAATATGGGTATGAAACAACATGGGGTTGAGTAAATAATGCCAAAATGTTCATTTTTGAGTTTTACTTTTACATTTCTAGACACTTCCTACACTTCCAACTCTCACCAGAACAAAACTATGGAGGATCTTAAAGTCAAAATTCAGTCCCCATAGTACTCAGACAGATCCAGTGGCTTATAAGATGATCAACTGTACAATAAAATATGCCCTGTAAAAACTTCAGAACAAGCCAATTTAATTGAAAGGTTCCACTGCAGATGGTAATACGGCACCAATGCAGAAAGAAAAAGGTCACCATATACACTCACCTAAAGGATTATTAGGAACACCATACTAATACTGTGTTTGACCCCCTTTCGGCTTCAGAACTGCCTTAATTCTACGTGGCATTGATTCAACAAGGTGCTGAAAGCATTCTTTAGAAATGTTGGCCCATATTGATAGGATAGCATCTTGCAGTTGATGGAGATTTGTGGGATGCACATCCAGGGCACGAAGCTCCCATTCCACCACATCCCAAAGATGCTCTATTGGGTTGAGATCTGGTGACTGTGGGGGCCATTTTAGTACAGTGAACTCATTGTCATGTTCAAGAAACCAATTTGAAATGATTCAAGCTTTGTGACATGGTGCATTATCCTGCTGGAAGTAGCCATCAGAGGATGGGTACATGGTGGCCATAAAGGGATGGACATGGTCAGAAACAATGCTCAGGTAGGCTGTGGCATTTAAACAATGCCCAATTGGCACTAAGGGGCCTAAACTGTGCCAAGAAAACATCCCCCACACCATTACACCACCACCACCAGCCTGCACAGTGGTAACAAGGCATGATGGATCCATGTTCTCATTCTGTTTACGCCAAATTCTGACTCTACCATCTGAATGTCTCAACAGAAATCGAGACTCATCAGACAAGGCAACATTTTTCCAGTCTTCAACTATCCAATTTTGGTGAGCTCTTGCAAATTGTAGCCTCTTTTTCCTATTTGTAGTGGAGATGAGTGGTACCCGGTGGGGTCTTCTGCTGTTGTAGCCCATCTGCCTCAAGGTTGTGCGTGTTGTGGCTTCACAAATGCTTTGCTTCCTACCTCGGTTGTAACGAGTGGTTATTTCAGGCAAAGTTGCTCTTCTATCAGCTTGAATCAGTCGGCCCATTCTCCTCTGACCTCTAGCATCAACAAGGCATTTTCGCCCACAGGACTGCCGCATACTGGATGTTTTTCCCTTTTCACACCATTCTTTGTAAACCCTAGAAATGGTTGTGCGTGAAAATCCCAGTAACTGAGCAGATTGTGAAATACTCAGACCGGCCCGTCTGGCACCAACAACTATGCCACGCTCAAAATTGCTTAAATCAGCTTTCTTTCCCATTCTGACATTCAGTTTGGAGTTCAGGAGATTGTCTTGACCAGGACCACACCCCTAAATGCATTGAAGCAACTGCCATGTGATTGGTTGATTAGATAATTGCATTAATGAGAAATTGAACAGGTGTTCCTAATAATCCTTTAGGTGAGTGTGTATATATATAAAATCCCACATAGGATCTCATCAAAAAATCACTTCTGATGAATTCCAGATGCAGGCCGCTAGAACATTCTCTAAAAAATCAAGTAATTGCACAAACACAGCAAATCTGCCATCAAATTATCATACAGTATACAGCAAAAGATTATACTTGGGTTCTGATGATTTTAAATAATACCGAATATGGGGAGAAATATTGAGTGCATCAGCTTCTACAGCTTACAAGAATGAGAAATGAGGGAAAAAGAGACAGAAAAACTATGAAAAGGAGGCAGCCTTGCATAACCCCCCTCAATCTATGCTACACATAATTAGACTCCTAATCAAATTTCAATTATACAGTGAAGGACAAGCTGACCAGGCCCTCGCCCTCAAACGCAACATGTCTTCTCAGTATTCCACACACATAATGATCAGCCACGAGGCATGGTGGACTCTGCAACAGTTTTGTGCATAATTACTTCATTTAAACTTCCCTGCAACAAAGCAGCTCACCATATCACTCTGTAATGATCAGAATCCAGAGGATGGTTGAGATAAACAAGTGAACGAATAATACATTATGGAACCTTAAGGAACATCTGCCTTTTTAATTTGCCTTTCCTTAAGTGATTCACACATGTTAAAAGGAGAAACAGCAGGTAGCCATTTCCTTTCAGCCAAGAGTAGAGTATTTTTGTATGAGACCCGATTAAAGGTTATGGCGATGCAGTCTTGGCGAGAACGAACGGTCATGCCTCGTGGGACCTGCATAATTAGTAGAGAAATACCAGAGGAAGGTACCGCAGGGATGGCTAGACTATGATCTAGAACTGGGTAATATTGTGACATGGTCATGGTCTCAGAAATCGCTATGGGACGTCAAACTCCCAGGGAACGCCGATGACTGTTGGCAGTCGGTTTAGGTAGGGTCTCAAAGGCAAAGCAATTCTATATTCAGGCACAAAGATATAGTTTAATAGATGTCTCTCTTTCCATCTTCCTCACAGGTGGGCAGATTAAATTGTTTCCATTCCCCCATGTCTCAAATAGGCATTGAGGTCATTTTCAAGCTTCTCAAGGATGAGTTTAACCACACTGGAGGATCAACAATAATTTTGCAAAGACAGTTTCTTTGGTGCTTCTGGAAGGGTCATGTGTGATTTTTTGACCATTTTATTGGAAAGAGACTGTGTAAATGCTTGGGAGTGAGAGTGATTCATCATTTGCTATTTTTTTGTCCTTCTATCTAAAAGTTGTTCTTCAACACACAAGATCACGAGATACAGCTAGGATGATTACTTGTGAGTGGTGTGCCATTTAAAAGATAAAAAACCATACTGTCCACATGGAATCATATTGAATGTGATACAAGCGTAGATTTCTAACCTTCTATGAAGAACTGTAACATTCAATATGAAGGTTCAAAGGCATCTTGTCAATTTGATTATGACAAGCGGTTAGAATGATATCTTCATCGCTAAATATATATGTTTGTGAGTGTGATATTGATTTAATTTAAGCTATTTTTGCTGCTGTCAAAAAACAAAGCTCCATTTCATAGTGCTTTTAAACATGAGAGCGGGGTTAAACATCCCACTCTGTTAAATTGTCCTCATCCTCTGCACTTGCACTCTGAGCTATGAGTGGGCGTACAGAATAAAGTTTTTGAAAAAGCAAAATAGATTTTTCTTAAACTGAAGAATAAACTGGCACTTTAGAAATGCACATTTGCATATTGTGAATCTGGTTAAAGCATATTTTTAGGTTGGGCATTAATCATTAACTGGCTTGTAAATTAAAGGCCCTGAGAAGGCAAAATAAATCGCACCATATTTAATGAAGATTTTCTTTCTTTTTTTTCTTTTGGCTCATATCCAGATTTAAACTAAGAACAAGCAACAAGCAGAAATCGCCATTAGCTTGTAATTGTTCAGCGCTGACCAGAACAATATTCTCATTCTCTAAGGATAATGTAATCAAAAGGTCATTTTATTTTATGATAAATCATAAAGTCCTTATTATTGTAATCTCATTTTTGACCCATAGAGCTGCAGGGTTGTCCTTGAAATGAAGAAACAGACGCTTACTAGCCAAAAAGAATTGTATAAGAAGATATAAATACGAAAAATATTCTAAAAACAATATTGTAATTTTATTCTCTTTAAAACATCATGGGTGGTTATGTGACATGTAAACATGCATTAACTTGCTGAGTAGATTCATGAAACCAGCAAAAGATTACCTTGGAGTCTTAAGCTTAATCAGGTTCTATGTGTTATTTGGAATGATTTAGATTTTGCATTGTTTGCTTATAAACCTATAAACATGAATTATGACTTGGGTATGTGTAAGTGTTGTCAATTTCTTAGGAAAAATGGTAATGATAATTCTAAATTATATCTATTGTTAATGTAGCAGTGGCAGTCCCAACTCAAATGGCACACTGGCACCCACCCTTCAAAAATAAATAAAGAAAATGAATTATGTACCATACCAATGTGTACTATTAAATAGAATATTTTATCAACACAGGTTGGATTTTTGTTTTGTTTTTTGTTTTTCATGATTTGACTAACTTGTTCTGGCTTCAGAGCTAAAAACTACATATTTATAATAATATAACTATTGGACAATATTTAATTCTACTATATATCTACTTTTTTTAATTTTTACAATTAATTTGGCACAAAAATAATCTCAACTAAGGTGATATTCAACAAATAGTGTGGGAACAAATAAACTAAATTCATATGCTACAAAATAAAACACAGGATACTTTATTAAACATAGAACACAAACTAATAAAACACAATATTTTATTTAATTGACTCAAAAATAGTGATAAACAGCTGCACTTACCTAAATATTTCACTGGGGAAAAATGGATAAGACGACGCAGTAACTTGTAATGTATCTGGTCATTACAACTGTCTGAACAAACCGATTCACTTAACCTTTTCATGAGTAGGGTCTAAATTCCCCTGCAGTGCCCCCTGGAGTGAGTTATTTTTGCTCATGACACTGCACAGCCTGTAGAGGGGGGCAGATTGCAAGTATTTTTTTTTTCTTGTCACAAAACTGGATATAGTATAGTAAATATGTGAACAAATGGGTTCTGTTATGGTACTGTTTCATTAATTTTGATTTTTATAGCTGTAAAAAGGGGATAGAATCTATAGTTCATTCAGTATAAAATCATTATGTCTATGGAGAGTCCTCATAATGATAGCTGCACCAACGTGTGTGTGTGTGTGTGTGTGTGTGTGTGTGTGTGTGTGTGTGTGTGTGTGTGTGTGTGTGACAAGTACTAATGAAAACAGACTCGTCTGTGTGCATGGATAATCATGTGTATACGAGTTTGAAAATGATATCGTAGTTTGATTGTTTCTCTTTCAGAAACAAATATGTTATATGTCTGAAAAGACTGTTTGAGTGAATGACCACATCTGCACCTAACCAGCAGATGTGGCTGCGTGCATGGGAAGATTGTGTTTAGATATGATGGCTGTGCATATACAAGCTGTGAACTGTGGTACTTTGGTGACAATTTGGCTGTTCGTTAAATAAAATGAACATATTATGTGCTTGAATAGACTCTGAGTAGATGTTTGTTTGACGAATGACAACCAATCCTAAAGTAAACAAATGTCAGATCACGTTTGATGTATTAACTGTGCGGAAAAGAGATGTAAACTTTTTATCGTGGTACTGAGTTGGATGTATGTATATAAAATAAACTTATTATGTGGTTTAAAAGACTGTATGAGTAACTGTTTGAGCGAATATAAATTACAGACGCTTGTGTCGACATGACAGCCAAATCTGGCAGCTTGTAACGTAAATGACTGTTGCAGAAACACATGTGTGATGGAACGTATGAAAGGGTTAAATTATTTGAACATCCCAACACTAGTGAATTGTCTGTTTTAACCGGTTAATTTACATGCCTGGCAATCCTAGTTACAGAATGCATGCCTTTTGAAAAATGTGTTTAATTTAGACTTCACTTAAAATTAAATACATTGCTTGATTTCTGTGTAAATGAATGGAATCATAACACGTTCTGATATTCTAATGTTGTAATGCAGGTTTTGAAATGAGCATGAGGTGGGGTAAGGCATTAATGATATCATTTATACACAAAGAAACTGGGGTCAAAGTGTGATTTCTTATTCAAATTGCACACCAACTATTAAATTGGCTGCATGTATTGTGAATTCAACCAGCTGTCAAACAGGAGTAAGAATGCAACAAAAACACACCTACAACAGTAATCCCCATTGTATGTTCCATCAAAATAACATGTTGGGGTCATTTAATACATGGTCAAATTTTAGAAATAGGCTATATAAGAGTGAAGAGAAAGGCACTGAGAAAAAACTCTACCTTTGAAGACTTTTGACTGCTCTTAGATTTTCAGATCACTATTTTTTGCAGAAAGGTTTGATGCTAGGATGCATTACTTCTGAAAAGATGAAGAACAACTCACAAAGGCACTTGTGATTCAGCAGACTTGATTGAGGAGAGGTCTTGAGTCTTACTTTGATTGTGGCACAAAGATTAGACAAATTTTGAAAAGCAGGTTGAGTTTTAATACAGTTTAAGAGGACGCATTATGTACCATACCAGTTTACTTTAACACAGTTGCAAATAAGACAACATTAGTTACCACAATAATAAACATAAACTAACAATGAACAGTAGTTTTACAATTTCTACAATACTTTTGCATTTAATTTTACATTTCTAAAAATTCTCATATATTTTTAAGAATCTATTAAATATGAATTATTATTATTATTATTACTGATAAATTAAAACTTGTAATAACATAACATTAACCAAGATTAATAAATGTTGTAATAAAAAAATTTGTTCATTGTTAGTTCAAATCACACGTACAAGAAAACTTTTTGGCCTTAAAAAGCTGGAATGTTCATTTACATATAATATTATTAGAAATTTAGACATACAGTAACTAAGTGGCCATAAATTGACTGCCTGACAGACAAACAGACAGACTTTAATCTATAATTCTTCCATTCTCTCCATTGTCAATGTAACTTAAGATGTACTGCACCTCCTCTTCATGTTGGCTTAGAGTAAAATCCTTTAGAGAGGGGCGCTTAGCCAATGTAACTTAATGCCAAAAGCCATCTACTGTATTTAAGAAGCATTTAACATTTACAGATGAAAGACAAATCATCCCCGGCACAGGCCAAAATTCTCTTAAAATGAATAAAGTGATGGTCCTTTTCAAATCGTGCAGATATACATTTCCTTTCAAAAGTTCTCTATGACAAAACACACATACACATAGAGCAGCGTGTAGACCAGCCATAATCTAATACTGTCAGTGTTGAACAAGGATTGAGAACACGTTTTCCAAGGCTGCATAAAGCTGCTTACATTTCAGCACCTCAGGGTAGCATTTTACCCTCTCCAGTCTAAATGCAACACATTTTAAGAAGAAGCCTGGAACTTTCTTTCAACGGCTAATACGTATTACACTGTATTCAGGAGGGAAGAATGATGCAAGCGTTTTGAAGGCGTTCCATGCTACTTCTCTATTCTTATCATGAAAGAAAAATGGCAAAGCTTTGTGGGATTGTAGTTGTAAATACAGCAAATAAGACAGTGGTGATGTGCATGTAATCTTTACTTTGGAGCCACAGAAGTGTGAATGTAAAGGTCCAAAAGGGAATGTATGTATTTTTGAATAGTTCTGTCTCTTAGTATCCTCCAAGTATTAGTGTGAAGCATTATTGATTATTACTAAACTTTAGGCCGACTCTCGCTAGCTCTGCAGAAGTCTGTGAAACTATAAATCAGGTCACGTAAACAATAAGAATGTGTATGATTTTACATTACTTTAGCCTGGGAGGTAAATTATTTCTTCCCCGTTCAAGACAAAATTTGTGGTTAGGAAAATAATGATGGTTGGAAAATTGCCTATTTGGACTCTGCATGTATTAAGCCTCAAATATATGGTTCAGGATCTTTGTTATTAACTACGAAACGGGTCTTTGCATGTTTGAAAGACATATAAAAAACATTTTATACTAAAAATGTTAATGCAAGACTTTTGTAACAAATGGGGCAATATTTTTGCAGTTACATTACATGGTTCCATACACATCATGGCAGATCTGAGGTGAAATATCCACCAAGTGGCGCTAAAAGATGAGGTTTCTTAGTTAAATCCTCTATCGAGTTTTAACAAAAAAAAAACTACATTCCAATCCTAAACCTTAAACCTAACCCTAACTTATAGTGTCATAAAAAGAAAATATGAGATGAAAAACAAAAGTTTACCACGTCCTTTTGTGGTGCTTCCATTAAAACTTCAGCCCACGCGTCAACTTGCATGTTCTTCGGGACTCGTAATGATGTCTTTTGCATCGCTAGTGCAACAATCCATCAGTTGAGCTACTGCACAATTTGATTGACGTTGGATAAACTTATAAATATAGTTTATGTAATGCAAACATTAAAAAGTCATGCACTATAGTTTTGATGTCATAAGAGATTATTGTGTGAGAAACAGGGCAAAATGTAAGTGTTTATGAACTGATAATCTGACATTTTACTTCTGATTTGTGTGTGCATTTCACTAGGAAACTTCTACGATACACGTGTAAAAATCATTTTGCAAAGATGTAGGTACAGCAATGTGTTTCTAGGAGCCACTATAGTTGACAACCATCTGTGTAGTGCAAATAAGTCATCAAAATTTTTGGTAAATTTTCCCAATAGACAAAGACTATGTTTTAAATGTGTATAAGCCAAATGTATGTGAGGTTTGCTTCAGTTTTCCACTCTAAATTCAGATATTAACATCATCCGAGGATATATGCAGAACGACCGACTCCAGTAATACATTCTCGCATCAAGATGCAAGAAGCATTGACAACCCAGCTTTGAGCGCTCTATGAATACATACAGGTATATGTCAGTCTGACCATGTGGGGATATTGTTAATTATGAGACAGGTTGCGTGCAGATGTTCGGTGGAGTATTCTTAGGTTGTCTAATTCCAGTCGTCATCGGAGGAATACAGCGTATGGAGTACAGATCGATGCAAACTCATTTAGGAGTTTGAGCTCTCATCAACAGAACTGTGACTTTTTTTTTTTTAAAGCAAAAAGTCTGTCACACGACTGTATCACATCTGTTGTGTGTTATTCTGTAAAAGACATTTTAGGTCCAAAACATTCAGCAGGGAAACAGCAGATGGGCACTTTAACTCTCTCTCTCTTTCTACCTTTCACTGTGAGGTAATTGCGTTATACTGACAATAATTTAGAGTTGCTTAACTCTTAGTGACAGGAACATCAGAAAAAGCTTGCGAAGAGTGGTGGAAACCCTGAAAATAACTTTTGAAGTAAATTCTATTAAATAAACGCACACACAGGGCTTGTATTAAATTACCTTTGAGTTCCCTTTAAAAGGATAAAAATCAATATATAAAAAAATTACATAAATAAAAATGACTGCAGAACGTGAAGCTTATAATTGTTTTCTGATGGATTTTTATTTTGAAAACTCATACAGTACAACAATGTGTCTCTACTGAGATTTGCAAACTCTAAAATGAACATTAGCTAGTTTACATTCATGTCTTCCTGTGAATCGCCCAAGTTCATCAGATAAATCGGTTGTGAGTTTGTACTACCATTGCTCCATTTTCAGAATCATTTTTTAAGTTGTCACACACTTAGACCTTACCTAATTGAATGAGTTAAATACTGTTGTTATGTTTAATAAGTTAAAGTTAACATGGATTCAAAGTTGACCCTATTTACTTTCATAATGCACAAATGAGAAGTGTACATTTTTCCAAATGTTTTTATTTTTGTCTTTTTAATTTTCAATAATTTATCAAAATTGTATAACTTGATCTGCCTTTGAAACAACTCTCCTTTTTGAGCCCCTACACTCTAACAGGAACATTTTGGTTGAAAAAATTTGTGTTTTGCTTTAACAATTATTTCAATTATTTACAGTACCGGACCAAAATGACATTCCATGAGCCAGTATATGGCGGAGCCCCTCTCTAACTGTCAAGGCAAAGAAGAGTGTCTCCATTTTGATTGGATCATGGCAGGACCAAAACAAACAAATGTCAAGCACAGCCATCAGATAAGCTGCTCGGACAACTGCCAGACACCTCTCAAAAGGCAGAAAAGACCTTCCAACATGATTTCTTAGAAACCTCATCCTCCATAATATTGATCTGTCGGCAGGCTATGGCTATCCACTTTAGATGTGGAATTCACATGATACAAATTTGAGAGTCAAGCACTGCTTTGAAATCCTCATGAAAAGCGTCGCAGACAGTGGCCATATCCAGAGTGGTGTACTACCCATACTATTACTGCTTATGTCATATCTATGTATAAGAGAAATAGTAAGAGTAGTATGGTTTTCATCAAGCCATTCTGAAAATCACCAACACTGGTACCGCCCATTAGGGCTGAAACGATTAGTCGACATTATCGACAATGTCGACAATAAACACATTTTGTTGTCAAATAGTCGTCTGATTTTAGATCTTTTGAAACACTAATGATGACAAGGAAGAGCAGCACTTCAGCTCACACTTGATTGAGGAAAGGCTCACAGTCCAGACTAACTCCAAACTCTCCAAACAGTTAAGGTGATGTAGATTGTAGTATTATACTACAAAAATGCAAAATAAGTAAATACAGAAGCAGTGTCGCTATGAAATAAAGCGGAGCCGTACCTGGTGTTCCGCTTGAGCAAAACTTCATCTAATTGTCCAGTAATCATTAGCTGGCACTTCGGAAACTTAGAAGCAATGGGAACAAAGTTGAAATTATATGAACTTTTGAGAGGAGAGTTGACAGACCCTCCATGGGAGAACTATGCTCAAATTTTATTAATCATATAAGATGTAAATGTGCTTATTTTGTTGTTATTGTGTGTGGTATGCATTAAAGTTAGTGTTTTTCCAAGGTGTGAAGAATATAAGATTTCTGCTCTCACTATGTGTACAGGTACATAGATATGCAGCAAGCTAAACACTCCTTCAAAAAGTAACCGAGACAGAGCTAACTTCAGATGTGTTTAATGGAAGCAGTGTAAAACTGCAAAAAACAACAATAAAGAATATACACTTCCGGTCAAATGTTTTGAAACACTTGACAGAAATGTTTCTCATGATCAAAAATATTTTCATCTGAAGGCTTATGCTTAAATGTTTGAAATTTGTTTTGTAGACAAAAATATAATTGTGCCACCATATTAATTTATTTCATTGTAAAACTAAAATTAAAAAGAAAAATGTAAATATTTTGAAATCGATGACTTGGACCAAATAATAAAGAAAAGCAGCCAGTGCCCAACATAGATGGAAACTCATTCAATACTGTTTAAAAAGCATCCCAGGTTGATATCTCAAGAAGCTGGTTGAGAAAATGTCCAACAGTATGTGTCTGCAAATTTTAGGCAAAGAGTGACTACTTTGAAGATGCTAAAATAACACAGTTTTGATTTATTTTGGATTTTGTTTAGTCACAACATAATTCCCATAGTTCAATTTATGCTATTCCATAGTAGATAACACACTACATCGAGTATATGGTTTTTCACCATTAGTCACTTGGAAAGTGAGTGTGTCTGCAACAAGGTCCCATCTGAGGAATAGACTTTGTTGCACGAAGGAAAGGTCTTGTTCAACGTCAAGGTCCTCTAAGCCCATGGCAAGATCAGCAGCAGTGAAGGCTATCATAACCTCTAGTTTACTGGATGCAATTTTATGCATCTTAAGATTGGATTGGGCCAGCATTTCTTGAGCTGTTTTCAGCACACTGATAGCTTCCTCCACTGTGGGGAATGATTTGAGACCATCGTCAACGTAAAAGTGTCTCTCTACGAACTTCCTCACTTCTGTTCCAAACTCACTTTCTCCCTCCACGGCCATCCTTTTCAGACCATAAATGGCCACAGCAGGTGTGGGGCACTTACCAAATGCGTACTCTCAAGTGATATTCCCTGATCTCAACGTCAAGTTGGTGGTTACGGAACCACAAGAAACGGAGGTAGTCGCAATGATCTTCTTTCACAAGAAAACTATGAAGCATCTGCTGAATGTCTTTCATCACTGCAACTGGTTCAGTTCTGAAGCGCATGATAACCCCCTAGCTGTTATTTTTAAGGTCTGGGCCTCAAAGGAGAACATCATTCAATGACTCTGGTCATCGAGTAGCACATGCATTCTTACTTTCTTTTCAGATTTGGATAGACATTTATTAGACAGATCTTGGAGTATGGTTTACTGTTGAATCCTCCTCCACACACTTCAGTACAATTAGAGGTAGTTGCAGCTGATGCATGTTAAATTTGCTCCCCACCAGGCACATCCGCTGATGTAGAAGAGTCTGCTATGATCCAAGGTGCTGGTCCCTGAGATGTGTCAATCACTATTACATACCTCACAATGCACTACAACTTTATATGCTTCAGATGTTGTGCTTCAACAGCACATCAAGCAAAGGACTGTAGAGTGCTGTAAGAAAAAAAAAGTTTGCTCTACAAGAGTTTTTCCTCAGAAACCTCTGCACTTTTTTAGCGAATTAGGTTTGGAAAGGGCATTGGTTATCTGGGTCCTCTTTTAAGTACTCTGAAGTGTGAGAGTTTTTCACATCTGTTCTGTTGACTGAGAAGGAGGCTTTAGGCTTCCATGATTTGGTTGGATGCTGCTTCTCAGCTATGAAAGGAACAGTGCTGGAAGTTGAGAGGAAAAAACTGGGATCGTTCCTCTCTTCTACTTGGTGACATAAAAGTTGACAAAAAAATGAAAAAGGAGGATATGAGACACAATACTCTCTTTTGTAGTGAGACCCCTGATTCATCCACTGTTCTTGAATTCTGTGAGGTAATTTCTCTAGAATTGGGTTTATTCCTCTTGCTGTGTCAAGGAAGTTTAGCCCTGGTAGATTTAGACCTTCTTTCTTTGCTGCTAGTATGTCAAGAAGCAAGTCACTGAGCTCTTGCAGCTTCTTTCTGTCTTTGATTGAAAGTTTGGGGAAGGTATAAAGTCTGGAAAACAGGAAAGCTGTGATAGCTTCAGGAGAACCATAACATCTGTCAAGTCTCTGCCAGACCACATCCAAACCCTCAGCTGGATTATTAACATAAACTGCTCTGATTCGTTTAGCATGCTGCAGTGACTCCCCACCAAGCCACTTAATGATGAGGTCTAGCTCCTCACTAGGTTTGAGATTCAACCCCCTACTGCATTGTTGAAGCTGGATTTCCATGACAAATAACTGGCAGGTTGATTATCAAACACTCTAAGCCCTACAGTAATGAGAACTCTACGAGACAAATAAGTAGCCAGTTCTGAAACATCTGCAGAATTAGCTTTTGTGACTGGAGGCTGACTGACAGAGTTTGTATAGCGCTGCAAGTAATGGTTGGGGCTGTACGCACCTGCATGTTGAGGATAAGTATCATCTGTACAAGAAGAAAAGTATTTTCAGACATATTCTCTTGTACGTTCGATAGACTGGTGGATTGATGAAGCATGACTTTTTCCCTTTTCAGATTCACTCTTTTCTGATTTAATAAGTGCCTCAAACACTGCAGCTTCCGTTGAGGCAGCCTCTGCCTCACACTCTTCCTTTAGAGCATTTAACGTAGCCTTGATACGTGCTTTCTTAATTTGAATCTCGATCTCTCATTTCGTGTAGGCTGCTCTTTTATGTGCTCCTTCTGCTTTGGCATGGGCTTGTGCTGCAGCAATGCTGCTCGTAGACTTGTTTGATCTTCATGATATATGACATAAAAACACCATAGAACATTACTAACATTGAAAACGCTTACAGACAATGCCTTTTTCAAGGGTAAATAAAATGTGGATGGAGACGGATATCATCCTTGTGCTCTCTCAAATGCCTCACAACAAAATGGCTGAACAGCATGTGCTCTACGTAAAGGCTTAAAGAATATTAGAAACAGGTATTCTAGAATGTGTTAATTGATAATACATTCAATATATGCAGGCAACATACTGATGATATAACAACTAAAGTGGATAGAGTGTACTGATAAAAATGGATATATAAACAAGTTGAAAAAATGAGGGCCAAATTGCAGAGTCGGCTGTGAAGTCAACTGTCCACCTCCAGTCACTTCAGAAAGAGAGTTCAAGAAGGATGATCTAAAAGAAGGGGGAAAATAGTGGGGGGAAATAGTACAAGGTTACTCTCTTCTTTTATCCTCTACTTGACCATGTGACTTAGTAAATCCCAAGAGATATAGCTTGGCCACAGTTCCCCTTCTGTCGCTCTCTCCACGTTGTGTCGGAGAAGCGACACTAGGGGTCTCTCTTGAGCGCCGATATCCACTTCTGATCTATGAAAAAAGGCCAATGAGAGTTGGCAGCCAGTATTTGCATGTCCCGCCCCCGGACATATGGGTATTTAAGCGGCGCAAATCCGGGAGTTCATTCAGAAAATTTCTTAGGAGCCGATGGTCTGTCTGCAGTTTGCTGCGAGTTACACACCACTATTATGTTCCTGTTTCCTCTGACGATCTGCATGCTGTTGGATTTGACGGCGCACAACAGCGGCTTTCTCCTACTTTGCACGGTGTGCATTGTTGCCCCTGAGCGCTTCGACAGCGCAGACACACACACATACTGTGTATTAAAAGAGTTATTTCCCTTAAAAGAGTGAATTTCTCTAAAAGAGAAAAACACAGCGGCGTTGAACGTCCTTTTCAGGACGCGTCTTTTTCAAGATGCCCTTCCGCCCCTGTGTTGTTCCTTGATGCGATAGAGTGCTCTCCGCTTCAGACGGCCACAGGCGCTGTCTCGTGTGTTTGGGCCGCGATCACACCGAGGCGGCGTTTGTGGATGGCTCATGTTCTCACTGCGAGAACATGACCATGACCACGTTGCGGTCACGGCTTGCTTTCAACAAAGAGCAAGCCACCCCAGCTGCACCACGCATTGCTCCTTCCCACGGGATTGAGGACGATGCGGTTGGCGCTGGGGGCGATTTGGGGGCGGCAGCGAGTGCAGTTTCGCCGCGTAGCCCCCCGCGAACCTCCCGTTCCCCGACACGCTCGCTGGTCCCCGTCTACGCTCGCGACGATAGTGGCTCGCCTCACAGCCTGGCTGTCTATCCTCCCAAGCCCGAAGCAGATGAGCTCGCCGCTGCATCGGAGAGTGTGATGTCTGATGCTGAGGACTCCCCTGGACTGCCGCCTTCGGGCCAGCAGGCCCAGGCTGAGGCCGACGCTCAGATGTCTGACATGCTTTCCCGGGCCGCCGTGAGCGTGGGGTTGGATTGGAACCCTCCATCCTCCCCACAGAAATTCACGGTTGGATGACTGGTTCCTGGGGGCAGCGCGCCGTTCGCGGCCACACATCCCTCCCGGAGGTGCATGACGAGCTGACGTCTACGTGGAGAGCCCCGCTCTCCGCTCGTCTAGGTGCCACCCACTCCACTCTCACCACCCTCGACGGCGGAGAGCGCCACGGATACGGGGCGATTTCCCAGGTCGATAGGGCAGTTGCGTACCATCTATGCCCCCGGTAGCCCTACCTCCTGGCGTGGCCACCCCGTACTCCCATCGAAGCCCTGTAGGACAACATCCTTGCTCAACGCGAAGGCCTACAGTGCGGCTGGACGCGCTGCCTCCGCCCTGCATGCAATGGCCCTCCTGCAAGTCCACCAGGCCAAAGCACTCAGAAACATGCACGGGGGTTGACCTGATCCTGATGTGCTGCAGGAACTGCGCTCAGCAACCGACCTCGCCCTGAGAGCGACGAAGGCCACAGCGAAGGCACTCGGACAGGCGATGGCCACCCTAGTGGTCCAGGAACGCCATCTCTGGCTCAATCTGGTCGAGATGCATGAGGCCGACAAGAACCGCTTCCTAGACGCACCTGTCTCCCAGATTGGCCTTTTCGGCGACACCGTCGAGGACTTCGCCCAACAGTTCTCCGCGGTGAAGAAGCAGACGGAGGCCATCTCTCACATCATGCCCCGCCGCACACCTGCCGCTACCGGCCCTGCCCCGTCTGCTCGCCGAGGCGCCCCTGCGGCGAAGAAACCAGCTCCTGCTCCGCCCCAACCCGGGCCCAGCTCTCAGCCCCAGCGTCGAAGCACCCGCAGGCGGCGTCGCCCCTGTCTCACGAACCCCTCTAGGACCCGGAAGGCTCCCAAGCATTCCTGAGACAGTCGACCTAGAGCCAAAGACGTTAGCTCCGGAGGTGGTAAGACCGCTCCGTCCCCGGTGGAGGGCGGGAGGAGAATCCTTTGTTTTTTCATTTGCCACACCCCCTGACGGGGGCTGTGGTAACCACATTCTCAATAAAAGAGCTATTTCCTTTGCCTCTGGGTCACCTGGCCCGCAAATGCCGTTCTCACGGCAATCTGCTTTCAGATTACGACAGTCCCGGTACACCGGACGCGGAAATCCCTCCTTCCGCCTGCCCACGACTGTCCCCCGGCCGGCCGGTTCAGACAAGTCCAGAGGACACCAATATCAGACCTCCTCCAGACCCCTGCCGGGCGCGCGGAGCAAGGTAAGTGCTTTGAGTTTATTCTCAGCACCTCAGCCTCAGGCCGCAACGAAGCCGCCCGATGCTGCATTACCTGTTCCGCCCCGCTGCGAGGCCCCGCCGGGTACGTCCAAAATACTCGTCCCTTTGGTGCCCCTAGCGCAGAGCTGGGAAGCGTGGCTTTCGCTTCCCAACGCGTAACGCTGGCAGCACCGGACCATTCGACTCGGTTACGCAATTCAGTTTGCCCGGCTCCCGCCCCCCTTCAGGGGCGTCTGCTTTTCCAGTTCCCTGCGCATGGAAATCACGACCCTCTTAGCCAAGGGCGCGGTAGAGCCCGTCCCTCCAACCGAAATGAGGAAGGGTTTCTACAGTCCTTAATTCATTGTACCCAAGAAAGGCAGCGGCTTATGACCAATCCTGGACCTGCGAGTTTTCAATCGGGCCTTGTTAAAACTCCCGTTCAAAATGCTCACGCAGAGAAATATTCTGGCTGGTGTTCAGCATCTAGATTGGTTCGCAGCGGTAGACCTGAAGGACGCGTACTTCCACGTCTCAATTCTGCCGTTCGACGGCCAGGCATTTCAGTACAAAGTCCTCCCCTTCGGCCTGTCTCTGTCCCCTCGCGTCTTCACGAAGGACGCAGAGGCGGCCCTTGCCCCGCTACGAGTAGCCGGCATCCGCATTCTCAAATACCTCGACGACTGGCTCATCCTAGCACACTTTCGAGAGTTACTATGCACACACAGAGACCAGGTGCTCCGGCACCTCAGCCACTTGGGGCTTCAGGTCAACTGGGAAAAGAGCAAGCTCACTCCGGTTCAGAGCATCTCTTTTCTTGGGTTGGAGTTAGATGAGACGCTCGTGAGACGTGCTGTCATTAAGACTCAGTCTTAATGACAGCACGTCTCACGAGCGAGTGTGCTCAGTCGGTGCTGGACTGCCTCGCTTACTTCAAGCCAGGCACAGTGGTCCCTCTAAAACTTTTCCAGAGGCTCCTGGGGCATATGGCGTCCTCCGCGGCGGTCGCGCCGCTGGGGTTGATGCATATGAGACCACTCCAGCACTGGCTCCAGACTCGAGTCCAGAGACAAGCATGGCACCACGGCACGCATCGGGTAAGGGTCACCCCCGCCTGCCTCAAAACACTCCGACCCTGGACAGACCTCTGCTTTTTACGGGCAGGAGTGCCCCTGCAGCAGGTGTCCCGACGTGTTTTGGTCACAACCGACGCCTCCCGGTCTGGGTGGGGTGCCGTGTGCAGCGGGCACGCAGCAGCGGGCCGTTGTAAAGGGGCCCCGCTGCGTTGGCACATCAACTGCCTGGAGTTGCTGACCATCCTTCTTGCTCTCAGGAAGTTCCTCCCGTTAGTTTTGGACAAACACGTCCTCGTGAGATCGGACAGCACCACGGTGGTGACGTACATAAATCGCCAAGGCGGCGTACGCTCCCGCCACATGTCACAACATGCCCGCCGTCTCCTCCTATGGAGCCAGCAGCGACTCAAGGTGAGCCTTCTTGCACCAGTGCTGTGCAAGGTCAGGGAGGACGAGGAGCAAGTCACGTTAGTGGCCCCCTACTGGCCCACTCGGACTTGGTTCTCGGAACTCAGACTTCTCGCGACAGCTCCTCCCTGGCAAATTCCCCTGAGAAAGGACCTCCTCTCTCAGGGACAGGGCACGCTCTGGCACCCGCGCCCAGACCTCTGGAACCTCCACGTCTGGTCCCTGGGCCGGGATGCAGAAGAGCTAGCCGGCTTACCGGCGACCGTTGTGAATACAATCAACCAAGCCAGAGCCCCCTCTACCAGGCACCTTTACGCCCTAAAGTGGCTGCCGTTAGCAGATTGGTGTTCTTCCCGAACCGAAGATCTGCAGAGATGCGCGATCAAGTCAGTGCTCCTGTTCCTACAGGAGAGGCTGGACAGGAGGCTGTCCCGTCCACCCTCAAGGTGTATGTTGCCACCATTGCCGCCCACCACAATCCTGTAGACGGCAAGTCTTTGGGTAAGCACGACCTGATCCTCAGGTTCCTGAGAGGCACCAGGAGGTTGAATCCCTCCCGGCCAGGCCTAGTTCCCTCCTGGGATCTCTCGGTAGGCTTGGCAGGACTCCAGAGACCCCCCTTCGAGCCGCTTGAATCAATTGGACTCAGGGCCCTCTCTCTTAAGACGGCCCTGCTGATCGCGCTCGCCTCTATCAAGAGGGTCGGGGACCTGCAAGCGTTCTCTGTCAGCGACACTTGCCTGGAGTTCGGTCCGGCGGATACGTCTGTGATCCTAAGGCCGCGACCGGGCTATGTGCCCAAGGTTCCTACCACACCCTTCCAAGATCAGGTAGTGAACCTGCAAGCGCTGCCCCGGGAGGAGGCAGTCCCAGCCCTTTCGTTGCTATGTCCAGTGCGTGCCCTGCGCATTTACCTGGACCGCACACAGAGCACCAGACGCTCTGAGCAGCTCTTTGTCTGCTTTTGGGGATGGCAGAAAGGGAATGCCATCTCCAAACAGAGGCTCGCCCACTGGGTTGTCGACGCCATCACACTGGCTTATCACACCCAGGCCGTGCCCCTACCCTTGCGGATCCAAGCTCACTCAACAAGGGATGTTGCGTCCTCGTGGGCACTGGCCAAGGGCACCTCCCTAGCAGACATCTGTAGAGCCACGGGTTGGGCAACACCCAACACCTTCGCGAGGTTTTACAACCTCCGCGTTGAGTCGGTTGCGTCTCGTGTTTTCTCAGGTCCGAGCCCGTAGAACTTCGGTAACACGTGAGACCGACCGGCCGGGTGGATCGCTTGCGCCCAGCGCCCTTTTCCTGACGTCAAGTTAAAGTAGTGCGCCTTCTTCCCAGGGCACCCCACTCCGAGTCAGGACCCTGGTCGATTCCTCCCCAGCCCTCCGGGTCCGCGGTTCAGCGGAGGAACTCACTGACCCAAGCCACTGCGGGTACCCTGATGGCTACCCTGTACTGGTATAGGTGCTCCACAGGTAAGGCCTCCTGCTCGAACTCCCCCTGTGTGTAATTCCACGGTTCTGTCCCCTTACGAGTGGACCCCCGTGTCTCCCTTAGGCAGTTACAGCTGCCCCGGTCGCCGTGCTGTAGCAACTCCCCCCTTTCGAGACTGGATCTACCACCGCACCATACTTTCCACACGAGCCCTAAGACGGCCGTGTGACGTGTCTACCACTTTTCCTCCCCAAGAAAAAGGGCAGGTGTGGTCTCCGCAGGGTCTGGGTAAGACCCCCTTCCCTATATGCGTGTAAGGGCCCTGGCCGTGATTACTCTATGCGAGAAACATAGAGAGAAAAGAGGCCCAGCCAGGCTGGCCCGTTCCCATGTTGGCAAACATCGCCTTGTTCCCCTACCAGGGTAACTAGAAGGATTCCGATGTTCTTATGGGGCATTGGGGAAGGGTACGTGCAGCCAGATGCAGATGATGCGCGGCACTGGATGAAATCCCTGCCCGCCTCTGTATCAGCGTTTCACGTACACGGTTCAGCGCATGGCAAGATTGGAATGGGTCCCCTAGTGTCGCTTCTCCGACACAACGTGGAGAGAGCGACAGAAGGGGAACGATTGGTTACGTATGTAACCTCCGTTGTGTCTTTCCTCCGCCATGTCGCTGAACCGAGCCACTGTTGTGGCCGGACCATTTCCGGCTCCTCAGAAAAATCCTGAATGAACTCCTGTATTTGCGCCGCTTAAATACCCGTATGTCCGGGGGCAGGACATGCAAATACTGGCTGCCCGCTGTGTTTTGCTCTTTTAGAGAAATTCACTCTTTTAAGGGAAATAACTCTTTTAATACACAGTATGTGTGTGTGTCTGTGCTGTCGAAGCGCTCAGGGGCAACAATGCACACCGTGCAAAGTAGGAGAAAGCCGCTGTTGTGCGCCGTCAAATCCAACAGCATGCAGATCGTCAGAGGAAACAGGAACATAATAGTGGTGTGTAACTCGCAGCAAACTGCAGACAGACCATCGGCTCCTAAGAAATTTTCTGAATGAACTCCCGGATTTGCGCCGCTTAAATACCCGTATGTCCGGGGGCGGGACATGCAAATACTGGCTGCCAACTCTCGTTGGCCTTTTTTCATAGATCAGAGGTGGATATCGGTGCTCAAGAGAGACCCCTAGTGTCGCTTCTCCGACACAACGTGTCGTTCCCTCCCTCGGGGAACGGAGGTTACATACGTAACCAAACGTTTATCCCCACTGCACTAAAGATGTTAAGACTGAGCAGACCACCAGCGCACAAATAACTCACCCAGCAGACCTTGTGTTATTGTGTTTACTGCCATCTAAAGAAATTACGTAAACAAAAAAAAAAATCAATAAAAAAAAAACAATGATGCCATTTGAAACTGTCATGCCTATGTTTGACGATGGCAACTTTGATAATGAGTCATAAAATAGTGATAGACTGTTTTCTAATGCCATGGTCATGAGTTTGATTCAACCCGGTCTAAAGAGAAGTTGTAATAAGTAGTATGAGATAGCATAAGAGATCATACATTTTGGCTTGAACAAAAACGTATGACTTTTGCTCCCATAGGAAAAAATAAATGAACCAACCAACGAACGTTAGTTTTTAAAAATTGTTTTAGTATTACAATGTTTAACATCTAACCCAACTTAAACATAACCATAAACCAAAAATCAGTGTTTGAAACTAGATGAGGAAACATATTACAGGTTATTAAAATTTCATTCTTAAAATAAAGTGTTGGATAGGAGGCTCAAATTTGATGCCTGTATTGTATCGATTTGAAATTCTGTTTGTTAATTGGTTGGTGTCTATTGGAATAAAAGACATACCTAAATTGAACGATATATTACGGTTTCGGACCTGTTGTTATGAGACTATGCTGGTTCGCATAGACGAAGTTGCTCTTAATGTTGCTTAGAATAAAAGTGTCTGCCAATGCATGTAAATTTACACTCAATTTATTGAACAGGCTGATAAATTTGGCCATTTTGAGATTACCGTCAACAGCTGATAACTGTGTCAGTGTGGCCTAATACCTCTCTCTTTTGCATTAGTTTCAAAATCTACAAACAGTGCATGATATCACTTATAATAAATCTTAGCTGTATCTAATCAAACAGGAACAGTTTTTCACCAATCAGAAAGAGTAACCCATTTTTTTACACTAATAGGATTTCAGAGTGAAAAGGGGGCATGGAAATAGAATTAATGGACATCAAACAGTCTGTATGGCCAAGTCTGACAGGTTATACCATTGGGATTAATATATTTCATCATATTGCAGAAATATGGGGGTGGTCTGACATTAGCAAAAAAGGAAGTGAAGCATCCAAGCCATACTTAAGAAGCCTGTTGAGAAAAGGAGCAGCTGAATAGTTGTTACATACATCATTGTTTATTTACCCTGACCTCTTGTTTTTATAAGATAAAAATATGACATAGAAAAAAGTAAGACTCAAAGAGATGAGTGTAAATACAACAAGTGTAAGTGAAGAGATGACGTGAGTGAGAAGAAATGTAAATTTGACCTTTCTTCATTTTTCTATGCTGATCTGAGGTCAGCAGTGTATCTCTTGTAACATTTATCTGCTTCAGTAATGACCTTCCATCATGCTCGACTGGAATACTGATGGGACTTAAACTTCACTAGCTGTCACAGGCCATTATTACTAGTCCTAAACATGATCATGTCCCACCCACAGTATGTATAGGTGTATTCATGATAAGAAAAATCAACAAAAAACAGGAACTCAAAAGTGAAATACTGACTCGATTAAATACAGACGCACTGATGACAATGCGCTGGCAGTGATGTTCTACTGTCTGTATTTTCTCTGTTGTCTTTGTGCAACTACTGTTTCACCACGGTGAATAGTGTTAGGGCAGACTAGATGGGGCTATTGTTACAGTTTTTACTTACTATTTTACACAATAGATTGATTTTTTTTATCAATAGGTCTGCTACAAAGTACCTAATGAACAATTCCATCTTCATTGTCCAGAACAAAAGATGCAGTTGTTTTAGCAGGGCAGGTTTTAACATTATGTGGGGTAAGTTGTCCCAATTGGGAGCCTGACATTAAATAGCATATCACTGGCTATTTATTTGCTTTTCAACTAATTTAAACAGTTAAAGAAATTATGAAGAAAAGATCAGTACAATATCAAACCAATATTTTCACCAAAACAAATTGTAACTAATGAATTGTATAAAATTGCAACATTTAAACACATGTGACAACATTCCCCAAACCTGATATTTATGAAAAATATAATTCAACATTTCAATAAAAATACACCTTCATACAAATACACCCCCATATATAATTTTTATTATCTAACCCCTCAACGGTTTTCATTTAAAGGCTAATGTTTGAAATAACAGGCTAAAGCTAATTAATTTAGAAATGTATTGATACAGGGATTGTAAATTGAATATTCGTTGATCTCAGCCAAAGTTAATTGATAGTTAAATTATGCAGAGTGATAGGCTGAACCTAATCTAATTAAGCATCATTAATATCAGTTCTTCAGATGAGTCCACATCGGTATGCAAATTAGATGGTGCTCATGACAACTGTCTATTAAATGACAGGTGTGAAAGGGGAAGGAAAAAAAATACTAACAAACATACAAGACCCCAAATATGTCCTGGAAGATAATAGGAACTGTCAATCAAAAGTTTAGCCAATCAATAAAATGATCATTGTAGTTATTACACGAGAGGCCCTCGGTCACCTCTCAAAAGAAAAGTCACTTTGCTCTTTGTAATCTATCAATCCTTCACTCTCTCACTCTCTCTCTATCTCGTGTTGAATGCATGCTTTTTCACATTGCTATGTTGGATCCGACAACTTCCATGACGGATATGTCACTACTCGGCTGCGTCACTTTCCCCAAGGCTTGTTAAACTGTCACTGATCCACTCTGTCACAACAAACTTATGGTGGTTGATAGACTCAACAAGGATGGATTTTGTTTTGTCTGGCTTTGCTTTACAATGATGGATGTCTGTCAGACCAATCCCCGACTACCATCAGACTTCAGACTGAACTGTAGAAGCCATGGATGATGTGATATAAAGTCTGGATTACCCAGCAGAATAAATCAATAACAATGAATGGAATTATATATTCATATAATATATATTTATACCATGGGTCTGTTGAATGCTTGATTCTGATTGGCTGACAGACGTTGTAAGTTGTGCAATTATTTTTCAAGTAAATGCACGTCTATGAAGAAGTTCCAGGTCTTAACCGCATAACATTTCCATATCACTTCGCCAAATTATTTCAATGAGCCGTACAGGCTACCACACCAAAATAACTAATTAAAACAAAGACAGTGGTTAAATATTTCAGATAAGAATGACAAACAATGTCTATAATATCCTACAATACACACGAGTCACGACCACTGATATATATATATATATATATATATAGAACTGGATCGCTGACGCAACGTTAAGCTTCCTGCAGGAGCTGAACCCACTGGAAGTGTTCGGGCACCCATCTTAGTATGCCCAAACTGCAATAGAGCATCAATGACTGACAGGCAAAAACACCCCCGTTTCACCATCCCAAACGCATACAACAGTTGCATTTTGCCCTCTAGTGACAATCATGTTTAATGTTTAATTAGCTTGCTATGGATAATATTCATTATGAGGGAGAAGATATACTGTATGCAGATCATGATGTCAGAGCATTCACCTGACCCGGTGTTCAGTTTGTCAGTGCAGCACAACAATCGCCTAAGTAGGTGGGAAAACTGTCCACAAGCTGTAATTATAAGTAGGAAAAGCTGTAATATCTGCTTGTTTAGAGTGACAATACGCCCTTAAAAAAAGTTGACCGGGATTTCTTAATCGCCTTAAATGCCTGTAATTTGCTTGTTTTCATATTGAAGTGCTCTCTTTCATCAGTATAATTCATTGTTCTCCAGTTCAACCCGTATCAGTTTAATTTTAGATAACTTTGCTTTGCATGTCTCCCTCAATCTCAGCACCCGCTGTGTGTGTGATAGAGGGAGAGAGCGCACACTCTTATTCAAGTGAACGTGAGAACAAGGGACTTTTTGAATAACTATGAACAAACACTTTGATGATCACAGTAAATAAGTCTGAAAAGGAATATGTTTGTATCTTAGCTCAGTTTCAGTGAACATGTTTACATTCAGGTGATCTGTTCGCTGATGAAGTTTGGCAGAGGTGTGTACTGTTTGATATACAGTAGATATAAATAACTCGATCGGGCTTTCAAGAAACAGGACAAATTTCCAACTTTAAATAAATAATTGGTTACATGTGTAGGATGTTAGCATTGTAGGGATGTACCTGCATATTTCAGATATAAAATCGGTGATTGAATGATTAATGTTTAATGGCTGAAATGAGATGATTTCCTATTAAGTCAATAGAGAGATTGGAATGTTGGGCATAGCAATATGGCGGTGCAGTGGCTGCTAGACTTTTGACTTTTAATTGGAAATATAAACACATGACCCCTGTCTTATTCTCTTTTCACTGGTTGCCAGTCCGATACAGAATTGATTTTAAAATTCTACTTTGTTTTTAAAGCCTTGAATGGATTTGCACCAAATTATCTCTCTGACCTTCTGAGAGTAAATACATCTGTTAGACGTCTAAGGTCATCTGCTCAGAGATTATTGATGGTTCCTAGACTGAAGTCGAAGGGTGACTATGCTTTTTCCATTGCCGGTCCTAAACTGTGGAATAGTTTACCAATATCCCTTAGAGAAATGTCGACAGAATCAGAATTTAAATCAAAGTTTAAAAACTTTTCTTATTGCGCAGGCTTACGATTGTCCTTATAGTCCAAAGGTGCAAACTTATATATGTGCTTTGATGTACCTCTTTATCTTGCATTGCAGTTTGCACAGCAGAGCTGTATTGATGTATTTGGTGATGCATTTATGTGATGTATTTTTGTAATATTTCTTTTATTATGGTTGTACAGCACAGTGGTCAAATACTGTTGTTTTTACTGTGCACTATGAATAAATGTATTGATTTAATTTATTGATTCACTGATATGATGTCATGAGCAGCCCAGTTCTACAGATATTATATCAGTGGTCGTGACCAGCAAACAGAGCCGCACCAGTATGACTTGATCATGACTTGCTTGCTTATAAAATGCTGCACAACGTATAGTGCAAGTTCAAGCCATATTGAATTTTGGATGACTATACGTACTGTTCCACGAGTCCACGTAATTACCTGTCATTTCTTGGCACTGCTTCAGTTCCCGCTGCGGTTTAAACCAACTAGGTTCTGTCTGGCGGTATTGAATGCCCACCTCTGACTTTGGAGCTGGCCGATCATAGTGAAGATTTTGGAGTGGCACTTGGGATGGCCAATGGAGCAAACTTTCAGACAGCACTTATTTAAGGGTCACTGAAGTAAGGATATACAAAATTTTTCACTTATACTCTATACTTTTCAAATAATCTATAGTTTTTGTAATGCAAAAATAAAAGAAAATATTTTTAAACAAAAATATTAACTAAAAACGAAGAGCTGCATCAAAGCCATTTTTTTATGATAAGTTTTCCCTCTTGTCATCTATGACAAGGCAGGACATGTCAAAAGTCATCACGGGCCAACTTTACCAACCCTAGTTAGGGTACCTCAGAATGTCTATCAACCAATCAGAATCATTCAACAGACCCATGGTATAAAAATAAATAAATATTTTTAGGGCTACTTGTTCACAGGATTTTTTGTTATTTATAACTGCAGATAATAGAGAAATACTCTCTTGCCACAACCTAAAAATTCAGTTGAAGCCACAAGTCACAGGTTTTACCATGTTCAAATTTTAATCTGAGGGTGATAATTCTCTACGTTGAGTTACTTCAGAAACTTACCAGATTCATTCAATTCCTTTACAATATACACTAGTTCGCTCTTTGTCTAAAGCCTAAATTATGGAGTTCCACAGGCTTCAGTTTTAGGACCTCTGCTTTTCTCCTTGTATATGCTTTTCTCCTTGTATATGCTTCCCCTCTGAGATATTATCAGGAATTGTGGAATAAGTTTCCACTGTTATGCTGACGATACCCAACTTTTTATATTTCTTCAAACCCTGATGAAACATCCCAATTCTCAAAATTAGCAGAGTGTATCAATGAAACAAAAGATTGAATGGCCATAAATGTCCTTCTACTCAATTCTGACTAAACATAGGTACTAAGTATTGGACCAAAAACCTCTAAAAACAAGCCGCTAAAATATTATTTGACGCTTGATGAATGTACTGTTACAACAGCGAAGAACTTTGGTGTTATATTTTTTTACCAATCTGTCCTATGAAAATGAAATGACCAGTACTTTTGTAAAACAGCATACATTTACCTAAGAAATATTGCTAAATTACAACACATGCTCTCTTTGCTGATGCCGAAAAACTAATTCATGAGTTCATGACCTCAAGACTAGATTATTGTAATGCATTACTGGGAGGATGTCCAGCAAGATTAATAAATAAACTTCAATTGGTTCAAAATGCAGCAGCCAGAGTGCTGACTAGAACCGAGAAATATGATCTATTAGCCCCATTTTATCGTTGTTACATTGGCTACCTGTAAAATTCTGAATTGAATGGTCTAGCTCCACAGAACTTAAGTGACCTTCTACCTTGCTATACTCCATCACGTTCATTACCATGGCAAAATTCTGGACTGTTAATAGTTTCTAGAATATCAAAATCCACAAAAGGCGGTAGATTCATTTCATACAGTATTTGGCTCCTAAACTATGGAATAGTCTCCCTAACACGGTTTGAAATGCAGACACACTCAGTTTAAGTATAGACTAAAGACTCATCTATTTAGCCAGGCATACATATAATTAATCCTTCAACTCACAATTAGGCTGCTTTAGTTAGGTCTGCCGAAACCAGAAACTTCAATCATGATCTATAACTTTGCAATAAATTGAATGGCATCTAAAGGGTAATGATGACTAATAGCAGCCGGTGCCAGCCAAACATCACTTCAGTCTATTACGATGGACTTCAGGGGATGAACTGAGGCCAACTCCAACCATAAGACATGGGATACTTCATATGCCATTGCCTGAACCTTGGACTTAGTATAGACCTCATCGAAATGACCGGCCAGTTGAACTGCGATGCACCTCACTGATCTCTGCCTGCATCACCTCAGTCTAATGATGGACTACACACTTACGGAATACACTGACTATCAATTGATTGCCAACAAAACCTTCATCAGCCAACTAACAAGGACAATGCATCTATGTGAACTTCTGCAGTTAATCCAGGATGGACTTCAAAGACATTAGTCATTAATCTTACAATTCATACAAAATCTATGTTTAAACACTGACCATAAACACTTACTTAGTTTAATAATTTTAAACCATGATTTAAACTATACATAAGTAATATTGGCATTATATTCATGTTGTTTAGCCAGAGGGGAACTGGCCCTGACATTGAGCCTGGTTTCTCCCAACGTTATTTTTCTCCATTAACCAACATCTTATGGAGTTTTGTGTTCCTTGCCACAGTCAACTTCGGCTTGCTCACTGGGGTTCTAAATACAATTATAATTTAATTACTTATTTTAAACACAATTCACAATCGTATTTTATCAAACTACACAATTATGAGTCATAGACATTATAGATATTACAGTTTCATTTTCTATCAATGCATGATTTTCTGTAAAAATGCTTTGAAACGATGTGTTGTGAAAGGCGCTATACTTAATGTTTTCACATTCACAATTATTAATGACATCTGAATCACGTACTGTACATGACATATTTTCAATTCAAAACGGCAAATTGTGCAAAATGGAAAATAGTTTGCACCCTTTGAAATTACTTTTGGTTGGTACAACATTTTAATCATAAAACAGTGGTCATATTTTGCATATTTAGTTAGATACTTACATCTTACATGACACTAATTACTCTTAACCTGAAATGCTTGCTGATGTGTGGCACTGGGTTAATCCACGAGGTTCCGGCTCAGCTTCTTAATCTTGAGTCCCGCCTTCATCGATTTGATTGGCTTTCTCAAATTACATTGATGAGTGATTAGACTAATGAGCACACTAAAACGTAAACTGTTTTAAACCTTTATGTTATCCCTGCAACAACTTAATGACAATTATACAGCAGCACATAATGGACTGCAGCAGAACAGCAACAAGGATATCAATTATTGGGGGGACAATTTGGCCATATCTGATTATTGGGGGCAAATTATCCCCCTCAGTGTATATTGCGGTTACAGCTTTAACACACACAAACAAACAAACACACAGCAGCTTGTTTCACCAATAAGTGCGTAAAAGCAGCGCAAGCCTGAAACCTTGCATTGCTACTTCTAAAGTGACGTTTTGAAACAAGCAATGAAGGCTTTGGGCTGTGTCAAAGCAAGATGCTGAATCCGTGGCAGAAGAAAGTAGTTCCACTCACAAGACCGTTTTAGGGACAAAAAACAGAAAACGTCTTGAGATGATACCCTAAACGATGCCGTAAAGTGTTGTAACCGTGTTATAAGTGGAAAAATATGCAAATGTGCCCAGTCGCTCACTCTTTCTCTCTTGTCTTACACACGCTGATACACATACATATGCACACTCACACACACACACACACACACACATAGAAACTCGAGTAACTCTACCCCCCTCTCTTTTGCTCTCACACAAACCCTTGGGAGCAAAGTCAGCACACCCCTGTGACTCAATGGGATTGTAAACAGTTGTTTAGCAATAGAAAAGCTATATACAAGAATGGTAACACTGCTTCAATGCGTAAACTTACATCTTGGCAATTTGAAGTAATGCTATTCCTGAGGAGAGCCACTTCCAACACCAAGGTAATTCCTAATGCGATCTCTCTCAGTTTCTCCTTTTTTCTGGTTCACACATACTAAATCACACACACACTACTTCTATGCTGAAAACCAGCACACCCTCCGTTGCTAGTTCTAAAGTGATGTTTTCAACAACGAACACTTGAGCTGTATCAAAGCTAGACGCTTTATCCGTGGTGGAAGAAAGTAGTTCCTTTCACAAAAGTGTTTTAGGCACAAAAACAAAACTGAAAATGTCTTGAGATAAAACCCAGAACAAGGTGAACTTGTCTTAAGGTGTGGTAACGTGGTATATATATATTATATATAATTTTTTTAATAATTCAACTGTCCGAAATCAATTATTCCTTACGCATATTATATATATATATATATAGTGAGTATATGTATATATAGTGAGTATATGTGTATGTGTGTATATATATATATATATATATATATAGACACATATATATATATATACACACATACACATATACTCACTGAGCACTTTATTAGGAACACCTACTTATTCATGTGATTAACTAATCAGCAAATCATGTAGCATAAAATCAAGCAGATATGGTCAGCAGCTTCAGTTTATGTTCACTCAGAATGATGTCAAAAACAAAAAACATCCAGTTCTGTGGACGGAAATGCCTTGTTGATGAGAGAGGTCAACAGAGAATTTCCAGACTGGTTTGAGATAACAGAAAGGTTACGTTAACTCAGATAAGCACTCTGTAACAGATAACAATTGTAGTGAGTAGAATAGCATCTCAGAATGCACAACACATCAATGGGCTACAACAGCAGAATACCACATTTGGCACTTTATTAGGACCATAGCGTTCCTAATAAAGTGCTCATTGAGTGTATTTATGCATGTATGTATGTGTGTGAGTGTGTTTATATATATATATATATATATATATATATAGGGCTGTCAATAGATTGACATTTAATTACATGATGTCCCGATTAATTAATCGCGATTAATCACATTTAATTGCATATACAAATATTTGCTGAGAAAGCCCCTCATATAACAATAATTCAATATATGATTAAATAATTATACATAGTTATCTTTAAATGTAAAAAATTATATATATATATATATATATATATATATATATATATATATATATTCTGATAATTAAAATGCATTACATTCTTGTGGCAGAAGAGTTAATCATTGATAAGACAATACAAAAAACGGCATTACAATACAATGTATTGTTTACTACCATATTACTGAACATAAACCAGTCATTGACACAGTTCACAGCAATCCATTTCACAAGAGAATTTGTCAATCAGTTGGAGATTTATTATGAGGGCTTGTTTAAGGACCCGTCAATTTCAACAATCGTCAGACATGCTTGATTAGCGTCTCGGGTGCGTTACGTCATAAACATAAAATGTTAAGGTCACTGTGTCAAGTTAAATATAGTTTAATACTTAGAAGACATCTTGAGATCCCTTAGTTTGAATTTGCACTCCAAATGTTTTGAGCACAAGAACGTAACGAATGTCTGTTTTGTGCTGTCTGGTTGTTTTCTTCACTGTATAAACTGCGTGTTGCCATACAGCAGTACATTTCAATTACTTCCCTCTGGAGTAAACAGGTGGTACTACTTTTTGTGGTACAAACTTGCATTTCTCAGGAATCTTCCTTATTACAATCCGGGGTCATTGTGATTAACTGCGTTAATTTTTTAACGCGTTATTTTTAATAAAATTAATTGCACTGAATTATTGCGTTAAATCGACTGCCCTAATATATATATATATATATATATATATATATATATATATATATATATATATATATATATATATATATACATATAAATATTATTTAATTTCCATACATTGTTCCTATATGGCAGACTTCAAAACTAGTTATTTCCAGCCAAGATCTCCCTATAAGTGAACCTTTGTGGTAATAAACAGCATTTGTAAAATATTCATCAAATATTGTTATGAAATATTTATCAAATGTGTTAAATATTTATCAACCACAACTGCAAAATGTAAACTTTTGAATTTTTAAAATAAAATGCCACTACAGCAGGTGTCCATGGAGTGGGAACTGTCTCACATCCAGAAATGAATGGCCAAGAAGACAAAGCTACTTCCCACATTCACCTGGACAGCAGAATCCATTGTAATTTTCTAAACAAATCTAGTCACACCTTTTCCTGGAACACTTAAATTAAAATCATCTGTCCACTGTTGGCATGGCATAAAAGCTATTAGACATGAACTAAAAGCTACAAAACTCCAATGTTGATGTCATGGACTCAAGATGGGAAAAGGACTCAAGATGGCGCCAAGTATGGCTGCTGCGTTGCGAGCTCCGACACAACACTGCAGTTTTTTGTTTGTTTTGTTTACAGTTTTTTTGCCTTGGATGTTGTCTGCCTTATTGTATATGACAGATAAACGCTTTTGGACATTGGTTCTGCAATTACACACCGAAAACCGGACTTCAAATTCCTCAATGCCGACCCGCTGTTTACAAACACGCCAGCGGAGCCCTTTGTCTGGACAGCACAGCCGCGGAAACGCAGAAGGAAAAGGGGAAAAAGAGCCGCCGTTCTCATCAGAGTAAGACGCCGCGCAAATCAACCCCAACTACCCAGTATTCTACTGGCAATGTTCAATCTCTGGACAACAAGCTCTGCAAGTTGAGAGCATGGGTCTCTTTCCAATGAGAGATGAGGGACAGCTGCATTATCTGCCTTACAGAAACTTGGAAGTCTGCGGAGATTCCAGACTTGGCCATCGAACCCGCGGGGACAGAGCGAATGACCTCTCAGGTAAAAGCAGAGGTAGTGGCGTATGTTTTATGATCAACAAGACCTGGTGTAATCAGAGGAACGTACATTTTATCAAGTCTTTCTGCTCTCCTGATCTGGAATATCTCATGCTTCTGTGTCGACCATTCTGGCTACCGAGGGAATTCACAGCGGTCATTATCACTGCTGTGTACATACCCCACAAGCCGACACAGACCGGGCTCTCAAGGAAATGTATGGGAGTATAAGTGAGCAGGAAACCGCGCACCCTGAGGCCATGTTCATTGTGACCGGGGACTTTAACAAAGCCAATTTAAAACAATTGCACCAAAATACCACCAAGATATCAGCTTCAACACACCAGGGAACCAGGTTTTGTACCATTGCTATTCTCCTTTCCGGGATGGCTACAAATCCCTCCCCTGCCCACCATTTGGAAAATCAGACCACTCTTCCGTTCTGCTTCTGCCCGCTTACAGGCAGAAACTGAAACAGGAACCACCCACCCTCAGAATGATCCAGTGCTGGTCGGACCAATCAGACTCTATGCTACAAGACTGTTTTGATCACGTGGACTGGGAGGACATCGAGATTTACGCTGATAGCGTAATGTGTTTCATCAGGAAATGCATAGAGGACGTTGTTTCGACCAAAAAAATACGAATCTATCCCAACCAGAAACCATGGGTTAACAGCGATATTCGCACGGCACTTAATGCGCGGACCTCCGCTTTTAATTCCGGGAATGCGGAGGAGCATAAACAAGCCAATTATGCCCTCCGTAACTCTAACAGAGCAGCCAAACGCCAGTACAGGCACAAGATTGAAGGACAGTTCAACACCACCGACTCTAGAAGCATGGAATTAACATCATCACTGACTACAAAGGGAATAAAAACTCTGCAGTGAACACCACTGCCTCTCTCCAAGATGAGCTAAATACAATTTATGTTTCTCTCGCAGTCGATGCTACAGAGGTTGGTTCACTCTCCGTCTCTGTGGTGGATGTAACCCGATCCTTCTGACTGGTGAACATCCGTAAAGCCACGGGTCCAGATGGCATTCAAGGCCACGTCATCAGAGCGTGCGCAAATCAACTGGCTGGTGTTTTTACGGACATTTTCAACCTGTCCCTCTCCTTGTCTGTGGCCCCAACATGCTTCAAAATGTCAACCATTGTGCCTGTACCAAAGCAATCAAAAATCACTTGTTTAAATGACTGGTGTCCTGTTGCTCTGACCCCATCATAAGCAAATGCTTTGAGAGGTTAATCAGAGCTTACATCTGCTCTGTGCTGCCCACTTCAATGGACCTATTGCAGTTTGCCAATGCAACAACCGCTCCACTGATGATGCCATTGCATCTACAATACACACGGCTCTCTCCCACCTGGAAAAAAGGAACACATATGAGAGAATGCTGTTTGTAGACTACAGCTCAGCATTCAACACCATAGTGCCCTCCAAGCTTGATGTGAAACTCTGGGCTCTGGGCTTTAACAGCTCACTGTGCAGCTGGATCCCAGATGTCCTGTCAGGGCAGCAACATTTCCTCATCACTGACCATCAACACTGGAGTCCCGCAGGGCTGTGTTCTCAGCCCACTCCTGTATTCCCTGTACACACATGACTGTGTGGTAACATATAGCTCCAATGCCATCGAGTTTGCTGGTGATATGACGGTGGAAGGTCTGATCACTGACAATGATGAAATAGCCCACAGAGAGGAGGTGCACACTCTGTCACACTGGTGTCAGGAGCACAACTTCTCCCTCAACGTCAGTAAGACCAAGGAGCTTGTAGTGGACTTCTGGAGTAAAGACAGAGAACACAGCCCCATCACCATAAATGGAGCACCGGTGGAGAGAGTCAGCAGCTTCAAGTTCCTTGGTGTCCACATCACTGAGGAACTCACATGGTCCGTCCACACTGAGGCATTGTGAAAAAGGTTCACCAGCGCCTCTTCTTCCTGAGACGGCTGAAGAAGTTTGGAATGAACCACCACATCCTCATACGGTTCTACACCAGCACTTTAGAGAGCATCCTGATTGGCTGCATCAAAAAAAAAAGCTCAGAGGATCATCAGAGACTCCAGCCACCCGAGTCATGTGCTGCTCTCACTGCTACCATCGGGCAGGCGGTATCGCAGCATCAGGACCCACACCAGCCGACTACATGAAAGCTTCTTCCCCCAAGCAATCAGAATTTTGGACACTTGATCACTCACGATCAACATATATCTGCACTGCACTTTATTAATCATATTATCTCACACTGTCATACTGGACTGGACTGTCATAAATTATATTCTCTGTACAATACAACTACTCTATATATTTTTTTTTATACACTTTATTTACTTTTTTATTTTATGTGTATTCTATATTGTGTGTATTGTTTACTGTACATTGTATATTATTATTGTGTTTTGTAATTATGTGTACATTTGATATGTAAATTGTGTTGTGTAAATATGTTTATTGTAATTGGTATATGTCTCGTCACTGTCATGACTGCTATGTTGCTCGGAACTGCATCCAAGATTTTCACCCACTGTTGCACTTGTGTATATGGTTGAGTGACAATAAAGTGATTTGATATGATTTGATGGGGCTTATACAATTTCTGTATTTGCAGTTTGAGTTTCTCTGAAGGTGCACTTTACCATCTCTTATATGTGTCACAATGCTGGTCTGAGTAATTAGACAGTCAAGACTAATTAAAAGTTGAGGTAGGTGTGTGATGGCCCTTCACTCACTGTCTTCATGTGAATGTGAGTTGACAGCTGAAGGAAGGTTTAAATGAAATGCACCTCACTGAGGCTGACGGTATGGGAGATGAGAGATGAGGAGCTCACAGAAACATGCAGCGACACCAGAGCAAAATTCATTATTCTAACAGGGCTTGTCCTAATGTTTTCTTCTGTAGAATTTGAGGAGAGAAGCCATTAATCAGCATAATCTCCATGAGAGGCCTCCACTTTAGATGACAGCCTGACTGATTAAAATAATGTCTTTGAATCTCCCACAGAATATTTGAACACACCACATCCCACAATGAGAATAGCAGTTTCTTCATTAAATAAAATCTCTGTCAATCCAAGTGTTAATTACTGTTCTTGTAGGAATGATTGGACGGTCTTTCTCTGAACAAATGAAGCCTTTGAGATAAATGGATCTAAAGTATCAATACAATATTATGAAAAATGATTTTCATGATTTTAGCACCAACCCTAATAGAAATACTATATATCTGAATTTAAAATTCAAATATATAGTATTTCTATACATATAATCAACAAATTATATCAGTAGTTTTTTCATCATTTTTAACTCTTATTTCATTCGCAATGTTTATTGTAGTTCATTCCCTCGTTATAAAAAGTTGTTTGAGAGTGTAGGGAGACTCGATTGCATCATGGAGGTAGGCGGTCGCTTTTAGGCTTTTTTGCCACCGTTTGTTTAACACGATTTTACTAATTTTGGACAGTATTTGAATCAGCTCTTTAATTCTCATTCATGTCCTTAACAGTAACACAGAAGGGCATAGTGAATTACAAAATGTTGCTTATGAGACTCGATTCACGACTGTTTTCGTTTTAGTAAACCGTTAGCAAAAAAAAAAAAAAAAAAAAAGAAATAGAAAATATCTCCTACTAGCTCAAAATCTGTGTTTCTACATGAGTTTGATTTTTCACATTTTTCAGTGTGTAGACTAAAACACCCAGAATTACTATTGATTAGACATTGGAAGACATAATTAAGGTTCAGTTACAGTGGATATTCCGAATAAGGTGTTAACATGACCATTTATATATATATATATATTAATACTGGCATATGCCAACTGAAAAGATGGCCACCCTCCATATGCCACACACACACACACACACACACACACACACACACACACACACACACACACACACATGTTGGGTTTCCATGTTTTATGGGGGACGTTCCATAGACATAATGGTTTTTATAGTGTACAAACTTTATATTCTATCCCCTAAACCTCACAGAAAACGTTCTGCATTTTTACATTTTCAAAAAACATAATTTAGTATGATGTATAAGCTGTTTCCTCATGGGGACCGACAAAATGTCCCCACAAGATCAAAAATGTCGGGTCTTACTATCCTTATGGGGGCATTTGGTCCCCACAAAGTGATAAATACAAGCTCTCTAACACACACACACACACACACACACATTGTCATAGGCTCAAAACATTTGATTTTAACAATTTTCAGAACTCCCTTGGAGCAGTTCATAGCCTGAGAAGCATCTGTTGAGTTAGCTAAAAAAAATATCTCCCAGCCGCCAACAAAGATAGAGGGTCTGCTTTAGGGTGCTATTGCCAACCAGGGCTTTACAAGGATATGCTCAGCATCTGGACTGGTCTCTGATCAGACTAAGGTTTGCAATGAAGGAAACAACTCTGTTAAACTAACAGAACACCACCTAATGCTATCTATCTATCAGAATACCACCTAATTCTATCCGTCTGTCCTTCCAAGCAGTATAGATCATTAAGTATTCAAAGCACAGAACCGTGTTTGACAGACTTTCCTTTGCTATTTTCACTTTAAGCAAAGCTAAATAAAGAAAATGTGGTGTAAGAATAGGGTGATGAATACCTATTGAAAATCATTTTAATTTCATGATATTTGTTTGAATTCAATGCAAAGCAAGTGTATCATCAGAGATGCTAGAAAGCTCTGAAGTGCTCTTCGTAATTGCAGCCCACAGAGGAAGCAATGTTAACAGGCTGTATTTATAATGACAATACTATATGCTACTGTCTGTATTTCTACAAAATATTGCCTCTCAACAAAAAGTGTAACGCTGTCTGACATGCTCTTGCCCACTCTTGTCTTGCAAGTCTTCGCACTTGCTTCAACTGTCAGAAGAGACAGAACAAAAAACATTAGCCGTCAGTTTATGACACAGAGCAAAGGCAAAACGAAAGAGTAGGAGGATGAGCGAGAGCGTGAGAGAACTACAACTGCCAGTGTAGAGCAGGGTGTATGTGCAGGCTTTATGGAGAGTCAGGGTACTCATCCGTGCCCCAATCAGGCAGAAAGCAAGAAATGAAGGCACAAAACTTGAACCTACTGTATGTGCTGTAAGCAGGAATAGCTACCGCTGATAGTGAACTGTTCTGTCATGCAAAGACAAGTGAAAGACAAGATGAAACAGACAAAACTGTGATATCAGCATGTCCTGAAAGATCAGGGCCTGTATTCTCGAAGATTTTTATCTTTCCACTATGAGTTCCTAACTAAGAGTTTCTGCTTAAAACCTGTTCACAAAACTGCAAACAAATACGTTTTACAAAGAAAATCTTTAGGTAGAGTAAAGAAGAGTTGACCTTGATGCTATGGATGACGACATGTTCTATGAACACACCCTTGTAAGTGATTGGTAGACAGGGAATGGTATTTGTCGGCAAATTCATTATAGAAAAATAGCTGGGTGTGTTTATTATATTCATTTATACATCTGCTTTTAAAAAGACTACATTCACAACATTTCATTTGATTTCTGATTTGGAGGAGAGTGTGAGAAACGGTGGTACTCAGTCAAGAGCAGATGAGACTTTAAGTGACAAACGTCTTCACTGGTAATTCTCTATAATTGTAATCATACACAGCAAATTCGTATTTTTTCACTATCTTTTGATGTAGCCTGTTTATACAAAAATAAATAAAGATTATCCCACATGGCTCGGCTGCATGAACTTAATGACACCCAAAATAGTAGGCTAGGTTCTGTTAGTATATCACTCTAAACCTTTATCTCCAGTGTAATTTTTATTTATTTTTTCAGTACAAGGTAGATGTAATTGCATCCTTAAAGGGATATTTCACCCAAAAATGAAAATTCTCTCATCATTCACATCCCAAAAGATTGTTAGAAAAATATCTCAGCTCTGTAGGTCCATGCAATGCAAGTTAATGTAGTGAGAACTTTGAAGCTCTGAAAAGCCCATAAAGGCAGCAAAGTAATCCATAAGACTCCAGTGGTTAAATCCATTATTTTAGAAGTGATATGATAGGTGTGGGTGAGAAACAAATCAATATTTAAGTCCTTTTTTACTATATGTTCTCTTCCCTACCCAGTAGGTGGCGATATGCACAAAGAATACAAATCATCCAAAATTAAATGTAAAAAAAAAAAAAAAATTGAAGAATGTGAAAGTGAAAGTGGAGATTTATAGGAAAAACGCATAGCAGCATATTGGTTTTGAACTACGTGAAGGTGAGTAAATAATGACAGAATTGTCATTTTTGGGTGAACTATTACTTTAAGTACAGAATCACACAACAGACCAAGTCATTATTTGGTGAATCATTAAAGCATAATTAAGTCAGATTCTTGTTTACGCCACTGTGTGTCCTAGATAATTTTCTCTCTGGATGAGACAGGTACAGGTAATGTCCTATTGGTCTCTGTGATATTAGTTTCTGCTATTTTAATGAGTTCTTCGCAGATCACATTTCTGAGCCAGTAATATCACTGTATGCCAAAATCATTTAAATCAAACATGCCACAAAGTCAGCATTTCATTATGAAGGAAAAGCAGACAGAAAATCCACCTAGACACATGACTGAATAGCTGGGCCAAAAGCAATCAGCAAATGTCTGTGCTTGTCTGTAAGTGTGTGTATTTGTGACAAGGAGACGTAATGGAAAATTACAGTATTCAACATGAAATGAAAATCAACCCTATTTACATTATTAAAGGGTTAGTTCGCACCAAAATTACAATTCTGTCATCATTTACTCATATTTATATCGTTCCAAACCCATATGACTTTCTTTCTTGTGTGGAACTCAAAAGGCGTGCACAAAAATGTACCATAAAAGTATCATGATATTTCAAGTCTAATGGAGTCAAATGATAGCTAACTGTGAGGAACAGACCAAAATAAGATATTTTGGGTTAACTTTTTCTTCAAAGGAATATTCTGGGTTCAGTACAAGTTAAGCTCAATTGACAGCATTTGTAGCATAATGTTGATTACCACAGAAAATATTTTCAACTCATCCCTCGTATATTTCAAAATCATGGTTACATTATAGGCAATTGCAATGGAAGTAAATGAGGCCAGTCCATTAACAGGTTGAGGATGGACATACACTTTCAAGTGATGTTTGATTTGAGTGTTTCTTTGCTCAATAAGCAGTTGCTATTAAACTGACAGTGCCACAGTTTAACTGTCTTACACTTGCTTGCCATTTACTAATGACTAATACAATTAATTTAATTAAATTGGACCAACATAAGTAAATTAAATAAACCTTAATAAATGAAGTAAAGTTAAAACCTCTTTAGTGCATTACTTTGACCCAATCGACCTTTATAATGTTGGCTCAATGAAACACATTCCAAATAAAAGATCTTTTTCTGCATATCGCAGCGCCGTTTTGTGGTCCATTCTGCATAACGCGGCGGCTCATTTGAGCTTAACACGGCCCATTCACGGCCGACCCACTGGGCCACTCGGTTTTCCCGATGGCCAGTCCTCACCAGATCTGCCCCAAAGTGCGTCGGCCCACCGGACAATGCCCGGTATGCCAGATTACCAGTCCAGCCATGCTTGTGGCTATATTTTTGAAACAATGTGTATTTTCCTGTTTATGGACTTATACCATTCACTTCAATTGTAAGTGCCTCCCTGTCACTGTGATTTTTGAATCCATTAATCAGATTTACATTTTTTTTTTTTATGTGAAAAAACCCCAAATAAAAACAATAAAATTACTAGTTTAAAAAAAGTTGAAAATATTTTTTGTAGTTATCAATATCAAGCAACAAATGCTGTCGATTGAGCACAACTTGTTCATTAAAACAAATTCCTGGTCCTTATTGTGCATGATTCATTGCTGTTGTAATTCCAAATAATAAAAATGTTAGTCTTTTTAAATGGTAGGTCAAATTTTAATAACTTTCTCACCTCTTACTTCTCAGCCTCTTGCCTCTACCCACCTGGCTCCACAAGCAAAGTCCTCTTGTCACAATCCAGTCAATAAAATATAGTCCCACCCAGCTTTTTTATTTTATTAAATATATTTATATTTCATTTAGAAATAGGTCAAATTACAGAAGTAAAATGGGTTCCAACTGGGGTGTCGCATTTAAATCAGCTACTATCGTGAGGACAGGGATATGCTGAGATGGCATCATCTGTGATGGGATTGTTTCACAGTTATCTGATTCCTGGCAGAATACTTCAAGTAAACAAAGAAAAGCAGAGCTGAACTTTTTGCTGTATTCATTAACTATGTTAACAGCTCGGTCACATTGTATGTTAAAAATCTTCACTTGGGTTAACAGGTTTTTGTAGAATCAAAGGAGCTTGTTATTAATCTTACTGTGGTCCTATTTCTCTCTTTTTCCCTCTCATGGTGAGGTAATGGCCCTTGTCCTTGTTTGATTAGTTCATTTCTCTGGCCTTTAAACAATATTTCACCCAGTTCAGGCTTTGGCTGACCCAGTGATGCCGGAAACGTGTGTGTGTGTGTGTGTGTGTGTGTGTGTTTGTTTGTTCCTTTGTAGCAAGTGTGCATAAAGTTAACACTTCAAATGAGGATACAGGATGTGTGAATGTAATCGCACATGATCCAAAAGCCTTGGCAAGGGTTTTGGCATTAGCATGCCAAGCATTTTACCAGATAGCAAATGTTGAACTCTTGGGCATCTTGCACACAACAAAGAGCTCAAATTCCACAAATGGAATAAGGTATATCTCATATTTTAATGCAGGTTTCATAATGCATAACAAATGAATGCGTTTCATCGTTATAGCTGGCTAATGAGGATGCATTACTCAGGGTAATAGAACTGCAGATGAAATAATATCTGCTGTTGAAAATGTTTGTAAGAGGTGTGGTTTGATTATAATCCTTGTTAGAGTACAATAAATCTTGAAAAATCAAGGAAGTAAAATCAAGGCCCTTTTATATCCCACAGACACTTGTGTCATTGCAAACAAAGGTGCTACATCACAGAGTGGATTTTTTTTTTTGAATAACACTGTTCACAAATCAATTTCAATTTCATCCCCTGCTTGACGAGTCGGAATGCATATCGATCATGTTAGACAAACGTGATTCTTTCAGCGCCAGAGACACACACACACACACACACACACTGTTAGGCAATTGACCATTAATATACAAATGTCCTCTCTGCAGAGAGCTGAGCAAATTATGCTGATACAAACGTAGCCCGTTGATCACGTGACTTCGGACACAGTGTGCAAATTGTATCCGTGCAGTGCCATCTAGTGTTCATTTTTCAGAATTGCAGAGCTATATGAGGTTGGGGCATCATCGATCCACTAAAGATCTGGCTCATTTTGTTATGCAAAACTGTCATTTTCAGTCTAAATATTGATCTTATGACTGTAATGATATCGTGAGTATACTTTCATATTAGGGAGGCTACAAAAAGGGAAAAATACACGTAGTGCAATGCAAATATGTTGTATAAAGTGCAAGTAGAATATGCATCATACTCTGATTGTTTTAATTAAGCAGTTTACCCAAGAGCTACTCATTTGTGTCAGTCAAAGTAACTGATATTAGATGTGCCTTTAGTATCAAAGGTACAAATGAATTGAATGTTTTAGCCATGGAAACCTACAGTAGATGATGGGGAACTGACAGGGTGCTGGAGACTATAGTATTGTCGCGATCGTCTGATTCGTTGTTTGTTTGTTTGTGTGTGTGTGTGTGTGTGTGTGTATAGAGATGTACACGACAACTTCAAGTCCAGCTAGATGTGAACTATACTTTAGCAATGAAAACAAGTGATTACAACAACTGGTGTGATGCTCTAGATCAGCGTAGGTGGATTTGGCTGTTATCCACAGCGAGCAATCAACTGTCAATAAAACAAATGGTAAACAAACAAACTATACTCTCGTTCCATGAAGTAGTGACATGATTTACAAGAACTATGAAGAATATTTTAGATTTTTAATGCATTTAACTTATTTAGACTTATAGTCATTATATCTCATCTTGTAACCCCAGTACAAGATTAAACTGGTGTTCCCAGCATGCACTGGGCTTGAATAATTAATTAGCTTGCATGGTTTCACTGTTTGCAAGTTTATTTTCACCGTTTTTATTGTAATTTTTTGGTTACTTTTGATAACTTATTGTTAAAAGTTTGAGTGCCATTTGTTTGTTGTCAGCTATCCCACAGAGTAAATGTTATATTAAATATAATAAATGGATAACAAATTCTGGAGTAGTGATGCATCCAGAAGGAAAGCCAGATAAAGGCAATTATATATATATATATATATATATATATATACACACACACATACATATATATACACACACACACACAAATACTCAAACCAGCCTGTCTGGCACAATCATGCCATGGTCCAAATCAATTAGATCACATTTATTCCCCATTCTAATGGTTGTCAGTCATTAACTGAAGCTCCTGACCAGTATCTGCATAATTTCATGCACTGCTGCCACACGATTGGCTGATTAGATAATTGCATGGATGATTGTTGGTGCCAGATGGGCTGGATTGAGTATTTCTGTAACTGCTGATCTCCTTGGATTTTCACACACAACAGCTTCTAAAATTTTCCTTGCCAAAAACAAAAAAAAACATCCTGTAAATTGCGGTTCAGTGGACAGAAATGCCTTGTTGATGAGAAAGGTCAACAGAGAATGGCCAGACTGGTTTGATCTGATAAAGTCTACGGTAACTCAGTTAACTGCTCTGTACAATTGTGGTGAGAAGAATATCTTCTCAGATTGCTATTCTGAGATGCGGCTTGCCGCTGTTTTGGGGGACGATGGGGACCTACACAATATTAGGCAGGTGGTTTTAATGTTTTGGCTGATCGGTGTATAATTTTATTTTTTTCATTCTACCACCATTTACATTGCGTGTACACTGTAAAACCTTACAAGTTAACTAATTTCAGTTGAGGAAACTGATTGCCTTAAACCATTTAAAGTTAAAAAATTATTGTACTGTGAACTTATTTCAACTGAGTTTAACTACATTTCAATTTTAGTATTCTGTCAGCCAAACAGAGTATACTTAAATAAATGAATGCAATAAACTAAAAAATAAAAAATGTTTTAAGCACACATAAGTTCTGTTATCTAATAATGTCTAAATAATTAATAGAACTCAAATGGTTAGTAAACCATTTGCCTTAAATGTATTAAGCTGAGTATACAACATTGAAATATAGTTACTCTAATTACTTTAGTTGCATAAGACTGTAAGCAAAAATGAGCATTAGCAAAACAATGATGTACATAATATGTTCTCTAATCTCTATGAGGAAATGATGGTGTTAACGCTTCACATTTAAGGAATGTACCTGGTTCAAAGGCATTTAAGCTCAATTAACAGCATATTTGACCATGTTTTAAACCACAAAAATAATTTAGAATAATTCTTTGTTTCCTAAAAAAGCAGCATGGTCAGGTCTATAATGCTATTCAAAAGTAATTTCTATGATTAGAATATTTAGAAGAAATTAGAAAACAGTGAGAAGTTTCAATCATAGGCTGATTTGCTTTAACTTGAGTAGATCGAGTTCTGCTTAATATAATTAGTTACTAGTTACTAATTAGTTCAATGAACTTATCTACCAAGTGATATTCACTTTTAGTAATATTTGAGTGAAGTGAACTCATATTATTAAGTACATTTCACTGGTAGGTTTGCCCCGGGGCCTCGCAGGACCATAATCCTGCCATGGGAAAAACCTGAACAATGCATCACAGCATGACATATTGTAAATCTGCCTGCAAAGCAAGATCAGCCTTAGGGATGAGCTTTTAGCTTTTGGGGACCTTGTTATTCATCAACAGTGGGGGGAAAACAGCATCAGCAGCTGTAAAGTAAAAAAAGTGTTTTTTGTTTTGTTTTGTGGAACAAAGGGTAAAAAATTACTACTGGAACAATTAAAGCAGATGGCAAATGACAGAAGTACAACAGGTTTAAAACAGAATCAGTGTCCTTCACCTTATTGAGATTGAAAATTAAGATATAAAATATGAGGCATGCAGTGTACACGTGGCCAATATATGCATGTTGCACTGAGATGACTAGGAAAAAATAAGTTCAATATGCATCACTTATCATTCACATCCACTGGTCCAGACGTAAACATCCTGAATACATTTTATTTTCAAACAATTTTTTGCATACATAGGGCAGGACATGGGCACTAGGGGAGAAGAGTGCAAAGCGTTCTAAAAGATTAAATATTTGTGGCTACATTGTACTGCAAGACACGTCCGAGTTCACAAAAAGACAACATTGATATTGCAGTTTGCAATGACAACGTTTACATAATGCATTAATTACTCACACATACAAGTATCCATATATTGCACTTCAGGAAATAAAGGTCTTGTTAAATAGATACAGTGTTCAATAAAACCACCTGATCCCAACTCAAAGACTAAACTGTTCAGTGTTAAATGTTATAGAATTGTTGTACATTACTGACACAACAGGCTATACGGTATATGTTAAAGAATGACAAGAAATACACAACAAAACATTAAAGATTAACTACTTCCCTGTGTTTGCCCAGAACATCAGATATAATTGTTCAACAGCATCCAGTTGCAAAAATCATAAGGACATATTTTTGTTGATTTAAAAAGTTTGCATTAGATTTCTTTTCATGCTACAGAAAAAGAGGTTGACTTATTTAGTACCTATTTTTGTTTGGAGGATGGAGCCTTCCAAAAGAGATAGTTAAAATAGTAACATCTGTCACAAAACCATACATATATTCCACACAACGTGCCATCTTGGCATAGATTTAAAATTTTCTGGACTGATTTAGACATGTCATTATATAAACCCCATTCACATTCAGCTAAGATTAGCTCCAACTAAAAGGCCATCCAAAACGCCACAAGGAACCCACTGTTTCACCATGAAACACCCAGCTTGTCTTTTAGAAAGTTCTACCAATGGAAACCAGAATTGGGACAGAATTCATCATACCAATGTATTGTTGTATTGTTCTGCATAATCATTGCAAAAGCTGGCTGAAAAAAATTTTACATGTCAGAAGGCGCCCCTACTGTGCAAACGCTTCAAGTTGAGAAGATGCTGGACATCAACAGAATACATAAACTTTGTGTATTTGCTGCAATACTTTAACCAAACAACAGAGAATTGAAAAAGGAAATTCTCTCTCACTAGTAAAGAATAACTGAAAATGCTTTGAAAATTGTAATACTGCGCATGTATATTAGTTGTTATTTGAAAGATGCCATTATGGAAATACACTCACTGAGCGCTTTATTAGGAACACCGATTATTTAATCAGCCAATCGTGTGACAGCAGAGCAATGTATAATATCAGGCAGATATGGGTCAGGAGCTTCAGTTAATGTTCACATCAACCATCAGAATGGGGGAAAATGTGATATCAATGATTTTAACCATGGGGCTGGTTTGTGTATTACGGTAACTGCTGATCTCATTGGATTTTCAACAAGTTTAATCAGAATTGTGCCAAAAACAAATAACATCCAGTGATCAGCAGTTCTGTGGACGGAAACGCCTTGTTGATGAGACAGGTCAACAGAGAATGGCAAGACTGGTTCGAGAAGACCGAAAGGCTACAGTAACTCAGATAAACACTATGTACAATTGTAGTGAGCAGAATAGCATCTCAGAATGCACAACACATCGAAGGCAGATGGGCTACAACAGCAGAAGACCATGTCAGGGACTTTATTAAGACCATAATGTACCTAATACAGTTCTCAGTGAGTGTATAAAAAAAGATACCACAGTCACTCGGAGTGCAAAGATATTAAGTATTAGATTGAACCTTTTTTTTTAAATTCCTCTCATTTTACTGGCCAACAAAAAGAGATCCTTTATCATTTGACATTTAACAAAATATTTCGATACATATAAGATGCATATATAAAAATGTTGGAAGTTTTTGCTGTTATGCTCAAAGCACCACATTTAGCTAAAACCAATGTTTAATCTCTGGTGTACAAAATCTCCTAAAAGCAAAGTTCTCAAAAGATTTGAAGACTGTTCCAACCAAACACATTCTTGCATTATAAACAGCAAGACTGCAGGTGTCTCAAGAAGCATTTTTAAAAGTTGAAGAACTTTAAATTGACACTGCATCTTAAAAATGTGGCGTTCATGCGCAAAATTTCTGCAATGCTCAAAGATGTAAGCAATGCAAAAAAAACTTGCGTTTGGTTGGTATTAACAACCCCTTACATTGTGCTCAACTTGATACTATAAAAACCATATTGAACACAATCTATTGCTTCACTGTAAAACTTCACCAAAACAATACCACTGTACATTCAAGGCTCAGGGTTCCAAAAGCTCAATAGTGTCTGCTCACTTATTACTCTCGTTTAAAACCAAATAAATAAAACAACCTTGCTCAGCAGTATGTGATTAAGTTGGAGTGCTACATGTTTTGGTACAGATTGTGGGAGCTACATTCTAAGCTACTGATAATTTTTTTTTTTTTATATAATCCTAAATAAATGCCACCTGATGACAGGACGAAAAGAAAAATAGGATGACAAGGCGACACAAATACCAACCAGCCCGATGTCCTCCTACCATCTTGATTTGAAACCCAATTGCTTGCTTACAGTGAGCACGTAAACCTTTTTTCTTTGGAGAGCTCTTTGCAAGCCTGAAACATATGCTGGTGTTTAAGATAGTCATCTTGCAGATCTCCTGGGTGCAGCAGAGATAGAGTAGGCTTCATGCACCTGCAGGGCACACTCTGCCCAAAAAAAAGTTATAAGAAACAAGTGTCCCCCCATACATGCTAGTAAATCTCGGCGATAATGCTGTGGTAGACAGTTGTAATGAGATTATCCTGTCTGAATACGTAGATAATACAAATATCAGTATGTATATAGAACGCTTTAGCCGAACAGACATAGATGCAAGTTTAATTCCCATGCAACAGACACCAAAAGCAATGTTTTGGCATCAACGTGAGTGAGACTTTGGTACCATTCTGATAATGTGGAACCTGCTCCATGCGATTAATTTCCCAGTGATTTACATGTGTGTATATGGTGTTACGAATCAACAGGACAGTGAGCTTCATACATAATATAAGATAAACCCCTTAAAGGAGGCTTGTGAATGGAAGTTATCAGATAAAATGTGTTTTCTTACTGGCAGGGAGTGGGAATTAAAAAATAAAATCTCTTCATAATAAAAAAGGTCAAGTCTAGCTTAGGTGTTACAGCTGACACACAAATTGTGGCAGATCCCATCTTACAACAGCATTAGCCAGTACCAGAGCCTATTCAGGTCTCATGGTCCACACATCTTCTGCATGTGTTCATTTGGCCACCAGAGACTCCACAGTCAAGTCTCCTGTGAGTCCCATTAGTTTAAGGCTCTTAAGGCAAAGGACGGCACATGCAGTGAGATCGAGAGACAAGAGGGCGTTTCAGTAAAGGCTGGCAGGATTGGATCATAGCTGGTGAACTATGCTATCAGCGTGATTGACGGATACAGAACCGTCCTGTCTCAGTCTCTGCCATTGGAAAGTAGTGCTGAGAGATCCCACCTCTTCCTCTTCCTGCTCTTTAGCGAACTCCATGAAAACCTGCATAAAACAATCACAGGTTTAATTCAATTAACCTTGTTCAGGCTAGATAAGATAGGGTAGATAGGGTACTTTGCAGTGTTGATATCAGTTAAGTATACCACTATAATTAATATTATTAGTCTAATAATATTAATCAGTATATTTGTCTTGTATTTGTCCAGTAAAATATCAAAGAATCCTTAACCTCGTTTGACCTTGCATCTTTCTGCATAGACTGTGATTTGTCTTCACTATACTCTAATTTCATTTAAACTGACTGATCTCAGTTCAGGATATTCTGGGGCGTCAACACAGTGTTAAACATTTTTGATGCACGAGTCATGAGAACAAAACAACATGGCACCAATATCAGTGGAGTTTGTCTTTGGGAGAAATGCCAACAAGACTACATCTCAAAGAAAACTAATCAAGTTTTTACATAACCCATTTGAGTCAAAAGATTAGAGTCTCTAGTTTCATCCGATATGGCATTTTTAACATTTGAGCGATTTATCGCAAAACGCCACCCTGCTAAAAACAATGTACACAAATGTGTACTTTAGCATATTTTTTCCTTAGAAATGCTGTGCATTATCACATTGAGAATCAATGGGTTCATCCAAAAGCTGCTTTCTGAGGCTTTATATGGAGTTATGGTGAAAATAAGGTGCATTTCAAACTGTTTGGAGACCATTGCTTTGCTATCCAGCAAAGTGCATTCACTCCTAACATCTTCAGTTTCAGACTGCAGATGATGTTTGGATCACTCAACATGTTTGGTAGACATGGGACAGTGGTAATCAGTACAGAGAGTCAGAATTTATAATGCTTAATTTTATTTTAAAATGGTTGGCAGTGATTGGACAATGCTGAATATTACTTTGAATCAGAATGTATTATGCTAATTTCTGATTGGTAAAACTCTTCAGCCCTGGCTATCACTTGTTTGTTTGACAGTGCAAAGAGAGAACATTGAGATTTTGTTGCCAAAGTAGAAAACAAAATAACATTGTAACATAAGTCAAATCATTTTTATTTTTTATTTGTGCTTTCTTTAAGCTTAAGCCTCACTAAATGTATTATTTTATTTTATGTATTTTGCAGACATAAAATACATTTGAAGACATTATTGCTCACATACCTGTTCAAGAGTTGACTGGGAGAAGTTGTACTCTTCAAAGTTAAAGTTTTTTTAGCTGTGAAGGAGAAAGTAAATGAAAATATATATATATATAAATATATATATATATATATATATATATATATATATATATATATATATATATATATATATATATATATAATGATGACTAAAACAGTTAGAGTTTTTTGCAAAACATGAAAAAAAAACATTTCTTACCACTCTCTAACTGGGCAAAGGACATGGCTAGTGACGTCACATCCTCCATTGGGATTTTATACACCATCAGGGTGGCAAAACTGCAAAGATCCAGCACGTTACAAAATCCCTAACTCACAGGTATTTTCCATTCTGCTTTTATGTCAGACAATTAACATTTAGTGTTTCACTGCCCCCCAAACCATTTTACAAAACATACCTGTCCTGACGAGCAGCATGGGGAAATATTTTTAGTATTTCTTTGTGCAACAGCACCACCTGCTGAAGACCCGTGAGCTCCTCCCTGAGATTAATCTCTAGGCTGTAGCCTCTCCCGAACTTCCCCTTCAGGTGCTGAATTGAACCAATACACCTGTAGGGTACGACATATCAAACAATTTTATATAATCTTTTATACTTAATCTGAAAGCTCAAAATTTAAGTGAGGAACAAGCCTAATGATGCATTTAACATTTGAGGATTTGATCTGATCCCAAACCCTCAGTTTCTCACCGTAGCTGACCAGAGACCACGATGGCCACACGGTCGCACACAGCCTCAGCCTCCTCCATGTAGTGGGTGGTTAAAAGGGCCCCTCGCTCTTTGTCCTTAAATGCAGCACGGATTGCCCTCCTATCAGAATGGACAAAGTATTTGAATGCTCCTTTGTTATATCTACACCATACGATTATAAAGTATTGAATATATACCTGCCATAGCATGCAGTTATATATCAATTCAATATACGTAATAAGACTTTAAACTGTACTGAGTAGTACAGTTGTAAATTTTACCACATGCGCTGCTTTGATTTGGGATCCATCCCTGCAGACGGCTCATCTAACAATACTATCTGTGGATTTCCCAGCATGCTTAGTGCAAAGCACAACTAAAAAGAAAAAGGAAAAAAGTAAGCCTAAAAGCTCACGGTAAAGTCGGCTATTCTAAATCAATATTTGATCAAACTGTCATTTTTGACAAACCTTCCTCTTTAGCCCTGCAGAGAGGTGTTTTGCCTGTTTATAAAGATGATCCTTCAGTTCCAGAGCTTTTACAACACTGAAATGACAAGAACTGGAATGAGCAATGACAACATAAAAAATGCTGAGGTTGTTATATTTAACAAGTGTTTAATTTTTATTTTATTTTTTTTGACATTTCGGCATATAGTAGGGATTTGTATCAGTATAGCTTTTAAAAGTAATGAGCAAGTGTTGGGTAAGCTACTCTAAAAAGTAATAATTACATCTTCTACAGTGTAATTAGATTACTCCTCGACCAGATGAAAAATACAAGGATAGACACGAAACTGTTCTTTTAATTTTTTTTAATAAATCATAGAAAGTCAAATAAATCATTCAGGAACTGGCCAAAGAATTTAAAAAGGCTGCATTAAATTAGAAAAAATAAATTTTAACATTAGACATTAAATTTAGATTTTAAATTCACTATTGTTTTATATAGAACTGTTCTATAGTCTATACAGTATTTAAAACAATTATAATGGTTAATTGCTGCAATAATTGCCCGAATAGTCGAATAATTGTTCTAATAATCATTAGATTAGCTGATTATCAAAATAATCATTCGTTTCAGCCCTAAACACAATTACATCAGAAGTAACGAATTAAATTACTGAAAAATTAAGAGTAATCCCTTTACTTTTTTTAATGAAAACGTAATTTAATTACAGTAATGAATTACTTAGTAATGCATTACAACCAACACTGGTAATGAGAAACCAATTTGCATCTGATTTCTGGAAAATGTCAATAAAAAATGATCACTGCTTTAGGAAAGAGATTAGCTACCGCTTAATGATATTTGGGATATCACATTGATGTAACCCCTTTATGGCAGCATAGATCTCCAGGTGCTCCTGTAACGTGATTCTAGGCCAAAGAGGGTTCACTTGAGGACAGTACCCCACATGCTCCAAGGGGTTTTCCATTGGCTGGAAGTAATCCCCCATCAGGATCTGAAAATATAAATCAAAATACTAATTTTTTTAAACACAGTCAGACAGCACTAAACAAGTCCCATATATTTAGATAATAACCAGGACCACAGAGTCTGTGCCCGCACAATTTTTCAGAGAGCTCCAATCATTTCCACCGAACTGGAATGTCAGCACAAAGTCCTACACATTCCCTTTTAATTAGTTTATTGAATATTTTGACTTATTTGCTAATAATTTCAGTTACCAATAAGGGTGTAGAACTCACAGCTACATTTAACAAATATTCCATGTTTAAATCTAAGCTGGAGTATTTCACAGATGTTTACCCTAAAATCAGTACAGAGGAAACAGTAATATTTGCGAGTACAAACCTTTCCAGCAGTGGGCTCCGTGTCCCCTGATAGCATGTGCATGATGGTGCTCTTTCCAGCTCCATTTGGTCCCAGCAGACCCAAAACCTCACCTAAGAAAAGTAAATCACTATCATGTGGCTTGTTCTCTCTATCATCATTAATTGCTTCCAATCAGATACTTTACCTTTGCGAACACAGAAGGAGATGTTCTTAGTGGCCACTTTCCTTTTCTTGCCAAGTGAGAATCCTTCTCTCTTGCCTTTGTATTCTTTCCTCAGTTCACTCACCACCACCACTGGTTTCTGTACCAAAAAAAAGCAATAAAATTGTTGTCCAATTAAATATAAAATATGAAGCAACACAAACTGACTTGAGAGAGAGGGAATAAGTGAGAACGAGAGAAACATTTATAGAAAACATGGGGGACATACTTCCTCACTGGACTGACAGGTCAACGCCTCCTTCACTCGAGCTTTCTCCACCTGAACATCCTCATCCTCGCTAATATTCTCATCTGGGTTCCGCTGAACTTTGCTCTTTGCATTGGAGGAAATCCTTAAGGACACAGAGGTGGCCATGATAATGTTTTACTTAATTTGCCATGAAATCCAGCAGACAATATTGTTATTTTAACTCAAAAAAGCTCTAAATAAGTAGTGACATCTTGACAAACGCAACTGTTATACATCAATAGGGATGGAATTTAATAATTCTGGTTCTGATTTCGCTTAATTCTTTTATTATTTTTGAGGAATATTAGTTAACACCCAATAATGTGTCCTAGCTAGAGTATTAAGCTATTGAATATTCTCAGTATAAATCGTGATTCATTTGCTGGTGATATAAAATGTAGCAATATCATGAATATAGCGATGATTTTAACATTTGATAAAGAGCACATCAGTAGACAAATTTCACGATCCTTCAGGCCTGCACAATTAATCAAAATAAAATCAATGTCTATATAGTTATGTGATTATTAAACTCTAAAGATGGATAAACGTGGTCTGTGCGAGCTTCAGAATAATGGCCCTTCTGTCAGCCGGTGGCCGCCCTGCCCCCTGTGAACCTGGGGGAGAGATGAGGGGAGGCGTGGGGGGGATGGAAAGGGTGAGTGGAGACACAGAGAGAGAGAGAGAGAGAGAGAGAGAGAGAGAGAGAGAGAGAGAGAGAGAGAGAGAACTTGCTCGCCAGCTCCCGAACACGCTGTCGAACGGTCCTCAACCGCTCCTCCGCCCTCGGGCAGACAGCCGTGGTTCCTTCGGCTCTCGCCGGCCAGCAGCGACCCCTCTGTCCCCAGGCAGATGGCCGCGGCTGCACCTGTAGTGGGTGGTAGCGGCGAGGACTCCGCGACAGCGCATCGTTCCTCCCTCCTGGGTTTCAGCACCACTGTAACACATAGGATGGGCAAGGACGAAGCGGGAACCGGCTGAACAGTAAACAACGTTTAATGGTAAACTTAAAACCAATATAAACAAATGTGCGGCGCGGCCACGTGTCTCTAACCGGCGCATCCGTCCTCCCCTTTATCTCACTCTACTGCTGATCAGCTGATTCAGCGCCGGCCGTGCTCTATCACGGCACGGTCACGCCCTCCTCCTCACTTTTATATAAAACAAACCTTATCCTTAAAATAATAATGATAATTCAGTACTATATTCTAATAAAAAACTTGACTTGACAGAAATAATTAAGTAATAAACAAGTATTTTTTGCACACCTTTTGCAAAAAAAAATATTTTGTAAAAATATATGTTGGTAAATAATGCTTTTGTATTAAGCTTCTATACATCACTGCTAATCAAATATAAATATTTAAAAAAAAAAGAGCATATCTATGAAAATGATTACATTTATTGTGTTCATTTAGTGAAAATCTGTGGCCTTCATCGGTGTCCACTGGACTAATCTGTGGCCATTCCTTTATTTTTTTGTAACTAGATTTGTATTAAATGTCTTTAAAATGTTATCTATTTGGCTACAATGGCAGTTTGGATGAAATTATGGTTCCTCTTATTTAAAAGAAATTAACTTGAGCCATTTCCAAGCAAATACATAATTATTGAGAAATATATTGAATATTGTCAATAGACAAAACAAATAATTTATTTTTGTAGCCATAGAAGCTAAATATGCTATGCTAAATATTTAATACTATTATTGGTAACATATTCTCATGTTTTTTTTTTAATACATCGGAATACAGGAGTACACATGCTCATATATTAATTTAAAAACATATTTCTCCCATATTTAAAACTTCACCATGTAAGATTTTTTGGGTAAAATTAACAAATTTCCATTATTGATTGAGTACATAAACAATCAGTGTTAAACCAATGTCCTTACCCCAATTCACTATGGTAAGCCTATAAAAATTATTTGTATTTTGAGCTCTCGTGTCGGATTTGACATGAAATCACTGGCTTATGCCGTCATGTCCATAAAAAAAAAGCACTAAAAGTGTCAAATTCATTCATTAAAAATATGAAAATAAGAGTGTTTCTTTTTTTTTATCTTAACCAAATCAAGTAATATTTCAGATTTAAATCTTTAATTATATAACATAATATAAACATGACTCCGGATCTGATGTTCTGGAAAGCTAAAATCATGAGTTTCATCCACCAAAAGGGCAGTTCCGAAACACGACTGACGTCAAGTGTTCTTCTGCAAATTGATTGCAATTTTAACCTTAAACCACAGCTGTCACTATAGAGCACAAAGTTACATTGTGCAGCTTTAACATCAGATCTAAGAGTCTGTTGAGTCAGACCTGCAGAGCTGGTCATTTTTCATTGTCTGCCCTCCATATCTCTTCTCCGACCATCTCAGAATGAAGAGCAGCAGAATACACTGGATATACGGCTGAAGAGACAATACAAACATTCAGTGAAAACAAACACATCTTAACAGACCTCGAGCCAATAGTGATATTTAACTCACAGCCACAACAGAGATTAAGAGATTCTTCCACAGGAACTCCTCCTCATGACTGGACTGAAGGAAGGTGGACTAAAAAGAGATGGACACAATGCAGTAAACCAGATTCCACAACATATAATCTAGAATTATCGTAAATTCCACCTCAAACTGACTAAGAACATTTAATCTAATGTATGCCCAAAAACACTGAATAGATGGCTCATAAACACTGAATAGTAGTAGTGTTACCGTGGTAATGCAATTAAGGCAACCCATAAGAGGATAGAGAGGACTGAAGAAACACAGTACATTGTGTAGGATACGATATAGCCCAGCACTTTCATTCACAAGGGATAACTGGACTAAAGATGCAGAAACCACACACAACTATGGAGGAACAAACAAAGAAAAACAATTACTTTGATATCCTCCAATGGACACTGTTGCATTTAAGGGTGTTTTCACACTTGATTCCTCTTTAAATAAGACCTTTATGTCACCCAAAACGTGAACCGAATGACAATGAACCCATTTTATTTATTTTTTTTGCTTTAACATTGTACATGTACTTTAAAACGGGCACAAAATTCATTTTGTTCCATATAAGTTATGATCAAGTCTCAATTTACTTTCAATTTACAAGATTTTAGAACTTGAACCACTAGAATATTCTATTAATTATTTATTAGATTATTTAATGGTAATTTTTAATTTATTTTTATACTTTGCAATATTACACAAATGTGAAAATAACGTGAACCTGTTGCACTTTGTGTTCACAATGCATGCTGTAAGTGAACCACCTTGCTATCTGCCTAGTTTGTTCACTTGATTCACGTTAAAAGAAATCAGAGTTAATTTTGCATGTTCACATGTGAAACCAAATTCTTGCAAACTGCTTTCAGATCCATACAAAGAACCAAGTGTGAAAACCCCCAAAGGACATTTATTTGTATTTTTTTTAAAGACTAAATAGTTATTTTCTTGGCTGTGGGGAAGTCTCTCTAGGACTCACCATCATGGATACCACTGAGAAGAAGTCTCTGTTACTCTGGACTCTGACAAACATGAAGGACACACAGTAGGTATAGAGGACCATGGCTGGAGAGAAGCCAATCAAACACAGAGCCTGAAATTGGAGAAAAGATTGTGAGCTATGGCATATCTGCCTCTACCTTCAGGTCAAATAGGCTTAAATAAAGAGTGTGTCTTGACTGTGCTTGTGTATGAGCGCAGGATCAGTCATGCAGCTTGTAAAAGAGTGTGTGATGTGTTTTCTTACTACAGACATGATGTTATGCGAGGTCAACAGGTTTGTAGAATGGAAAGCAAAAAGGGTGCTGGTCATACAGGTTAAGATAAGATAATAGAAAGGGACATCAATGGCTGCCTGACCACACCAGTATGCAGATGGAATCAGACCAGAGATCCTTAGAGTCGAGCGACACTTCAGCTGATTCAAATACAGTAAAGATAGAGTGGTTACATTTATTAACATAGATACATTTTTTCTGATGAAACCAGTTTTGCACCCACATGTCATGATTAAGGTGATTTAAAGGAATAGTTCACCAAAAAATGAAAATTATCTCCTCATTTACTCTGCTCAGCTCTGTGGGTCCTTACAATACACGTGAATGGGTATGAGAACTTTTGGTACATTTATGTGCTTTTGGAACTTTTAAGTAATATATATGATTCCAGTGGTTTAATTCATGTCTTCAGAAGAATATGATAGGTGTGGGTGAGAAATAGATCAATATTTTTTACTATCAGTCTCCACTTTCAAATTTTTCATGCAAAAAATGACTTAAAAGATTGATCTGGTTCTCACCCACACCTATTTTATAGCTTCTAAAGACTGGAGTCTTATGGATAACTTTTATGCTGACTTGATGTGCTTTTAGGAGCTTTTTCATTGTGGTACCCATTCACTTTCTTAGCATGGACCTACAGAGCTGAAATGTTCTTCTAAAAAAAATGTATTTGTGTTCAACAGAAGGAAAAAAAAAGTCTTACACATCTGGGATGGCATGAGTAAATGATGAGAGAATTTTCATTTTTGGGTGAACTACGGTATCTTTTAACCACAGCATCACTGTATGAATTCTATACACATGTCAGATTAATTAATTGGGTTTTCTGATCACTGTAAGTATGGTGCTTGATGTAGTACTTCTCGGTCTCTTGTGTGGTCCATGGCAAAGTATGCTGGCATCCCAGCAGCCAGCATCCCCAGAATTACTGCCTCAATGTAAACCATAGCGTAGGATGTCTTATCTGGGATTTGCTAAAATACAAACAGAATACAGCAACAATAAACACACACAATAATAAACACAGACATTAATTGGTGAAAATGTGTGGGGAAACCTATGACCTTTCTGGTGGTTTGCGATGAATGAATAAGGATTTCTAAAATTCATTCACATTCTGACAGATTCGCTAATGAATCTTTCAAACTGATTTGAGAACCAATTTGAATGGTTGCTAACAAATCCACACCACTATGGCTTGTGATCAAGTTTTACTCTTCCCAAGAGCAGCATTTAGCCGATTACTGGAAGATATTTTTGAGCAGAGCATAACTAGACAAATGTATTTTATTACAGAAATTTCATTGACTTTTCCAGGCCTGGAAAACACAATTTCCAGGTTTTCCATGATAATGGGAACCCTGTAAACAGGTTCAGTAGTGACTCGAGTGTGTTGATGCAGTGCACTTACATAGTCAAAAGGTTTGGTCCATGTTCTAATGTGTCCTGTGCCGTTCAAACCCTTCAAGAGGGCATTACTGAGCACATTGACAACCATGGGTAGGGAGTGCACAGTGGTACTGTTAAATGCTAAGATGTAGGACAAATCCTGTTCATTGCAAAAAGAGAAAGAGAGAGAGACATAAGATGGGGTACGTTTAAGGTGGTGTGTACATTTATTTATTTTTTTAACATACATTCTGCTATCCTGATGTTTATCCTGATACATTCTGCTAAACTCAACTATGGATTAAGTGTTGGGAGGACATAACTGTACCAGTGATAAAAGAAAGAAGATGGCTGGAGGTCTCTCTCTCACCTTACTGGATCCTATTACTTTGATGGCAGCGCTCACAGGTGCTGCAGACATGTAGTCTGGATTCTTCATCATTTCCACTTTAATGTCCTGAGACTCCAGATTCTGGATGAACCCTGACAGATCAGAATCTATCACAACACAAACATTAAAGATCAGCTACATCAAGAATAATGTGTTGATCCATCAGTTTAAACACCACCATCAACCTTGTCCCACCAGATGGGCTTTGCAATAAAATAAAGTCACTGACCAGTGGAATTTTGCACAAGCAGGCTTGTGGCGTATTTGCGTGGAGCTTCATTGCGGTGCAGCAGGTATATGGGTGAAAATAGTCTTTCAGCAGAGTGAATCTGAATGTTTCCGGTTGCCACAGACAAAATCAGCATTGAAGACAAAAAAATCAGGAACAGCATCAAACTGGGGAAAAGAGGGGAAGAAAAAGTTTAAATTGGTTAACCCATTAAAAGATAGTAGTTCTGTGAATCGTTTTAAAGATTTTAATTAAATCGCAGAGTTTTCTGTGATTAATCGGGATTAATCATGGTAAAGATACATTAAAACAAACATTAAAATATAATCATACAAATATTTACTTCATACTTTATCTCAAAGAACTTGAAAGATATTGATTAGTTACCATTTATTTTTCTCAATTATTTAAATATGAACACATTTAAATGTACAGATAGAGTTTGACACATTTTTACGGGTATACATTTTTGATACAAGCATATGTAAACATCCCATAAAATGAGTGGGCATGCTGTAACTAAATATTGGGTAAACTTTTCTGGCATTTTCCAGTGGACTAATAATTACAGTATCAAATGGGCAGATTCAATACATAAAGCTTTTCTGGCAAGATAAACTAAACTGGACATTGCCAATTTATTATTAGACACTTTATCTTGCTAAAGTTTAAAAACTGCTGTTCACTCTCTATCGCGCACACGCTGGGTCTCTCATGCAGTTTAGTTTTAAAACCAGCTCAGAAGATGGTAGGTGAGCATTTCTCGGGTGATGTGAAGAGATACGGCAGCTTGCCCATATTTTTTTCCATGCCTGGCTCACCATTTGCAGGTGAGGTCTCCATTCTCCATACAGTAAATCCATTCTTGTGTTTACTTTACCAGGTGTCCAAATGATTACTTAAAACATTTTTAAAAAATAATTGATTTGATTTTCATGACTTGCGGTTTCGTTAATGCGCTTCGTGCATTTTTCCGGAGATGTGGCCAAATACTGTACTAAAAAACACTGATAATGTTCTCTGCAGCACATTTCAGCGGCAGCTGCCCCCTACTTAATCTACAGTGTAAAACACACAGCGTCCGATAAGCAGCAGTATGTATTCACAAGAAGGCTGAGGCCATGCAGTCTTTCCAGAGATGGCAAGACAACGTTCCATCTGTTGCAGAGGATGCTCTCTTCCTCTGTTGAATCGCATACATGCACCACCACGTCTCCTGAGCTCTCTGAGGCTTGTTGGTCCAGCCTCCTCCATCTCCCAGTGCTCATGGTCAGAGTACTCAGTTTCACATAAATATGGTTGTGTAAAAAAAAATATTTTTATATATTTGATATATTGATATCTTTCACAACAAAAGCGATTATATAGCTTGTTGTAAGGATGACGTTCATGCTTATTGTCTGTGTTTTTGGAGCATCAAATATTGTGTTACCATCCACTGGACCAACTGAGCAGAGATTTTTTCTATTTTTCTTCAAATGTGTTCTGCTGAAGAAAGGAAGTCATATACATCTGGGATGGCATGAGGGTGAGTAAATTATGAGAATTTTCATTTTTGGGTGAACTACCCCTTTAAGAGCTGTTGAAATCTCAAGCATGAAGTACAACATTAGGCTACAAAACACGGTCTAAACTGTCTCCGGAACTGTTACTGTGTTTATTTAATGTTGTACTTTAGACCTGTGAGACTTCAATTGGGCAGTGCAGTTACTAACTGGTTGTTCATATGGCAATGTGCAGTTTATTTATTTCCAAATAATTCATCCTCAAAAGTACTGAAAGAATTGTGAAGAGAAATCAGAACCTTGATCGTTAAGAGGAATACGAATCAGAACTGGAATAGTTCAATTCCTTACGATTCCCTTCCCTACCCCTTTAGTAATACTCGCTTTGACATACGGGCCGTAGGCTAATGGCCTATCTTTTTTTTTTTTAACAGTGGCTAAAGCAATATGATAAAATATATAAAGATTTAATAAAGAATTATAAATTATTATATTGGATATTCTTTTTATAACAATAATAATGTTGATAAAATTGTAAAAAAAACAACAATAGTTCTTCCACCAAGTAATATAGTTCATTACCCGAACTGTTGGCTGTTTATGGATGCCAAACAACGAAGCAAATTACTACATTAATTTAGAGTACACTTAATAAGCTGTGAAAGTCACAGAGTGTGTAGTGTGTGCATGTACTTGTGCAAGGTAAAAAATGATCAGCTTGCACTTGTGTTTGTCCCTTTACTTGTATATGATGGGTTTCCTTTCTCTCTGCAGGTTGAGTATGTGCACCCAGGCCACCGTTCTGAACTGCTGCCACCAGAGGGCACGTCCAGTTACTGCATCCTGCCTGTTGTCTGAGAACATCAACAGCCTCTGATCTGTATCATCCAGAGAGGAAGCATCGCCACCTTCTTCAACCTTCTCCTGGTTAAACACACTGTAGTCTGCAAAAAAAATATGGATAGTGTACATTATAACTGGAAGTGTTTTGAGCAGCTTGAACTGAGATGCTTTAAACAGCTTGAACAGAGATACTTTAAACAGGCTAAGAAACTTGGTTCTCTTACCAGCCTGATCCACCTCTGCTTCTGCCTCCAGACGTAAGAATACATCCTCTAATGTTGTCATGGAGACCCCATAATTAATTATACCCAGGTCAGGCCGACAGTCCAGCTCCGCAAAAAGCCCTGGAGTGCAGCATGAGAGAGGTAATAAGAGTTTAACCACACATAAATCAACTAAACATTAAAACCCACCACCACCAACCTTAGCATTTTAATCCATTCGAACTTTACTACTGAATGAAAATCACTGCTTTTTTACTTTGTTTTCTTTTTTAAGTAAAAATATATGATTAGTTTTACCATCAGTTACAAGAAAGTTTTCTCCACAAACACTTCATATAACAGCATAATGATAAACCATAATAAATCATTGTACACAATTACAAATTAAAAACAGCCCCAATAAAACACCACTAGAGTCTTGGTGACACAATATGTTGCCCTGCAGGAAATATGGCAGTGTAGTGCATGGCAGATGGTGACATGAGGGCAAATAGAAGCAAGACCTGGGAAAGTGTCCATGCTCTCGAAAGGCAACGTGAATGTGAGCACAGCCTCTTGCTGCCTTGACAACTGTGCCTTAGGAACATGCTGCTTGACCAGCGATGTGATGTGCTCCACCTCACAGCATTCAGCCACTGACATCCTACAGAAGAATCAGAGCAAAAGCTTTAATGGAGCAGCAGAAATAGACAAGGAGAAACAAGAGAAAGATAAAGATGCTTCTATTTCAGAATTTTGCATGCTAGTCTTTTGGGGAGTAAACAAACAAAGACAAGCCTTGTATTCTTAAAGGGAATACACTAGTTGAAAACACGATTTTCACTGCTCTTTTGAAATAGTAATGCTCAATCTGTCAAGAAGGTACTGTATACTGCAACATTGACAACACAAAGCTTCCACCTCAGCCTGTCCAATAAATCTAAGGAAATTAAGCTAAAATAAGAGTAATTTAGAAACCTTTATGGTTATGACATCATAATTAATGGATGGTTTCTGATACAGGTTTCCAAAGAATGGGGGTGGGGCAAGATTATCCAAATGAAAACACAAAGGGGGTCAAACTTTCTGTATTTAGCTTAACAGTTTCATTGTATCTAACATGTTAACATGAAAAACTAAACTAAACACCACACTTTGCATTTATTTATATTAAAATAGTCAGGGGTATTCAAATAGAAGACCTTTAAAACTGTTCTGGCTGAAGAACATGACCTCACTCCCTCGACTAACAAATAGGATTTGATTAACTTTCATTTGAAAATTAAAACAAATGATCATAGTAGGTCTTTTGTGCACAAATGATGAAAACTGAGGAAAAACATTTAGATTTGCCAAGTCTGACTCTTTGATGTCAACCCACATAAAAAGAAAAATATATATATAATATAGAACTGTATTTTTACATTAAAAACATTTTCTCTTTTCACTAATTTATTTTCTCTAATATCCATCTCTCAATGAGGGGAAAAATTAGACTTTCCATGTCATGCACATATTGTGAATGTGTGCAGGAGCTAGATATGTGTGCACATAATCACTGGTAAACGGAGCACAAACTGATTTGATGATGATTGAGAACAGGAACACTAGGGCTGCAACTAACAATTATTTTGATAATCAATTATTAGAAAGATTATTAGACTATTCTGCAATTAATCATTAGCTCTTAACCGATTATTCAGCATGTGCCCTAAATTAAAAGGTTGTTTTAAACGTGCTTACTAACAATAGAGGACAAAATCATGTTTTAAAAATACCTCTAAATGAGTCACTGAATTAATAAAAACTTTTTTATTAAGTCTAATTCAGTAAAGAAATTCACTGCAAAAAAATCCTATTGTTATTAAGTGTTTTTGTCTTGTTTTCCATTTAAAAATATCAAAATAATCCTTAAAACAAGATACATTTACATTTACTTATTTAAGCAACATATAGGATATTTAGACTTGCTTAAAGAGAATGTATCTTAAATATACAGTAAGTGTATTTTGTATATAAGTGTATTTTTTACTTGGTTATACTTCTGCAAGTGCAGTAAAGACAAAATATATGTATATGCTGCTTCTCAGGTGAATGCATCTTTTTTTAAAGGACTTTTAGATATTTTAAAATATTTATATTTTTAATATTATATTCAACATTCTCAGATAACAATTTTTCCTTCTGCTGAATAGTGTCTAAAGAAAATGTACGTTGTTTTAAAGGAGTTTTCGATATTTATATTGGAAAACAAGTCAAAACAAAAACAAATCAAAAACATATTTTGTTGCAGTGTATATAATGGCTGAAGACTTTACCTCTCTCACCTTTCTGTTCACTTCAATCCATCTTTAACTCACAAAAAAAAAACTCTCTCGTATTAATAAAGCTGCTTATTGCCAATTTTCTTCACGATAAGAAATGCACAGTGACATACATTATGATTCAATAAGTCATGATCCATCATGTTATAATATAGCTGCATTAAGCGTGCACGCCCGAGGGACAAGTGTCCCCGTGACGGACGCATGCACGCACGCACGTCCAGAGTTGAACTTTAATTAATTATCACTTTATACCTGGCTGCTCCCTCAATAACTGCAATGTCCATAGAACACCATTTCATAGTATGTTAGGTTTACATTTAGTATTTTAGAAAGTGTCATCTTTTTGCACTGCTCGATTACAAATGTGTACTGGTTGGGGCTGCACTGTCTCTCACTGTGCCTATTGTCCTGTTCCTTTTAGTCATTTATTGTACTGTCCCGTACTTTTGGCACACATTTGCATGTGCACTTTATATAGGTATGTTATTTAGTCTGTGTAGTCTCATGTAGTTCTGTGTTTGTCCTATGTTGTTTTATGTAGCACCATGGTCCTGGAGGAATGTGGTCTCATTTCGCTGTGTACTGTACAAACTGTATATGGTTGAATGACAATAAAAACCACATGACTAAGTTTTGTGGCAAGAGTGAGGTTTCAGACTGCAACACGATTTTATCAAAATCAGTCGCAAGGCCAGATAAAAGTGACTGATGTGTCGTATTTGGCCCGCAGGCCATCAGACAAACAAACACTTATTTTACACAAAATTACAAATAATTTACTTAAGTTATGTTTTTAAAATGGACACTTTAATGAACACTATGTATAACATTCCTAAATATACATATGCTTGTTGTTTTTAACACCTTGCCAGATTCTATGCCTATTTTCATGGAGAAATCCAGGTAAAAATCTAAAAATTATTAAGAAAAAATTAAATGCTGCAAAATATGGGCCCTTTAAAGCAAATCGATATTTGCCTAATGTAGAACTGACCTAAGATGGTAGCCAACCCCACACTTGGTCTTCAGGTACAAAGAGGAGCCAACACATTTCAGCTGTCCTCGAGAGATGATGGCTTTACGGTCTGGGAGATGGAACACAAGGAGAGGTGTGTAAGAGTGAGAAGTAGATGACTAATGGAATATAATGGGGGAGAAAATTAGAACAGTACCTGCAAGTATATCTGCTTCGTCCATGTAATGCGTACTGAGCACAGTAACTCTGCCTGCTCTACGGCTCTTCAATAAAGACCAAACTTGGTGGCGTGACACTGGGTCCATACCAGCAGTAGGCTCGTCCAGAAGTAGTATCTGATTCATACATAAAACATTACATTGAATGGAGGCAAATAAGCAAATGGATCAAGCTATCCATCACAAAGTGAAAGGAATAATTAGAAAGTAAATTTACCTTTGGATCTCCTAGAATTGCTATGGCCACCGAGAGCTTCCTCTTTTGGCCTCCACTCAGGTTTTTTGCCTGGGCATCCATAATCTTTTCCAAATCCAGATCCTTCAGAACTTTCTTAACCTTAAGAAAAATAAAGAAAAACAATTTTAGAACAGTGAAGCTAGCTGGATCTACAAAATTATCAACAGGGACAAGGAACAACATGTCTCAAACAACTACGTACAGTCTTCTACCTTTGTCTTCATTTTAAAATTCAATAAAATGTTTGTATGTTGGCAAACCTACATAAACAAAGTTTTCAAAATTGTGATTAATCGTAGAGCTGGCCAATTTGGTTTATGGCTTAACTTTTTGTACTGAATAGTTGTTAAAGTTATAGTTAGTTTTCAACAACTGAATGTATATAAATCAATCTATAATGAATGTATATAAATCTGAAGGGTTGAGTTGAGGTCCGATCAGTTCTCTTGATGCATATTGGGGTGAGGTTTGCTCTTATTTTCCCATGCAGTAAGCTGATGTGGTCTCCACATCCAGCAAGTTCCTACCTCACTATCAATATCAGAAGGCAGGATCCCTTTGATTGCAGCAAATATCCTCAGGTGTTCCTCTACAGTGAGCACATCAAAGACGATGTTGAACTGTGGGCATATACCAACCAGCTGTTTCATCTCTTCCCCCTCAGCCATCTCTGTCACAGCGGAGCCATAAATGGTGGCTGTTCCTGTGCATAAAACACACAACAATAACACCAATCACATGGGTATGGCGGCAGCAGCATAGTTCAAGATCCCAATGCAGAGAGATGCAAGACATTTTCAAAAAGAGCATGCATGTTTCGCAAGTATCACATGTCTGACCTTCTGTTGGAGGGCAGATGCCACACAGGATGTTCATGAGGGTGGATTTTCCAGCTCCACTGTGACCCAGGAGGGCTGTGATCTGACCCTCATAGATGTCAAAGGTCAAACCTTTAGATCACCCAATGGAAAGACAAAACGATCAGCTAAATTGATATTAAACTTTTTGTGAAATATCCTGTTTCACATAAAAATATGTAATATTGTGGAAATTAAATGAGTTGCAAACTGCTTTTCATGTTGACTTCAAACATTTTATTTGCAGTATGCAAGAAGCAATTGAGTCATCAACTGGATAATTGCTGACCAAGAGGATGTAGCATACTGCTTGTATATAAAAAAAAAAAAAAAAAAGAGGAAAAGAAGAAGTGACACAATTTGGACACCGGTGGCAAGTCTCACCCCTCAAAGCCTCCACTGTGCTGTCTTTATCTTTGTAGATTTTACGGATATTGCAGATCCTAACGGCAGTAGAAAAACAAAAACAGAAAGCTTGTGATGGATATGAAATTGTTTTTTTTTGCAACATGACACTTCTTATCTAAAGGATGATGTAGTACTGGTCCGAATCTCTCCAGGATTTTAAGATTTTAGCATACATCAACTCACACAACATATCTTCCCTCACCCATGCCACTCCCTAAATCACTTTATTAGTTAAATTCTCCACCAAATTTTGCATGATTCTTCAAAATGATCTCTCACATTTGCATACCAAGTTTGATGAAAATAGATCTTTCGTGTAGGACTTATTGGCGTTTGCATAATCTAGGTCACACCGATCTGTTTAAATTACCCTGTTACAGCCACACCAAATAAAAACTTTTTTTATATATATATATTATTGATCTAGGATGTCCAAAGATTCTTCCTATACAGGTTTTGTTGATCTCATATAAAATAAAAAAAAAACCTAAGACTTGTTCGCAGAAGTAAGTTTTTAAATAATCTAAAACATTTGACAAACGATTTGATTGACACCAATGGTCCTTCAGGCAAAGTTGTTCAGAAAGTCTATCATATGTTATGTCTAATGTGTGTCTGTGTGACACACCACATAACATTCAGAGATTTAAACGCATGTAAAATGCGATAACGCCTTTATTTATTTTTTATTTTGCACAGACAAGAGTCAAATATGCACACCATGCTTCGTTCCAATCAGCCTTTGTAAACCTCATCTAAAAGCTGCTGAAAGTTGCTTGGTCGATGGCAGCCATGTTTTTCGAGATATGTAACAACCCTAATGAAAATTGAAGGTACCTTAGACAAAGACACTGCATGCAAAATTGCAGGAAGATCGGATCAATGGTACCTTTGATTGAGCCATTTTATGTTTTATGTGTGTCCTCAGAATGACCACATACATAAGTGTACCAAATTTGGTAATAATATTTAATTCTGTGCACTGGTTTGATTTCGATTTTGCAAACAATCCAAAATAGTGAGAGAACGAAAAATTACATTTAAATGTTATGACCCAAAATGTGCGATTTTTGGTTCACTATAGCGCAAATGTATTGGCCGATCAGGTGGATTCCATGCATATAGGTAGTCTGCTGGGGTACTTCCATTCCCCAAAGTTTCATGTCTTTAGGCCATATGGTTTGGTATGCATGACCAGTTTTAGGGCAGAAAAATAAAAATAATCCTGACAAATACAATAAGGTTTCAGCACTTCGTGCTTGAACCCCTAATAATACATTACTCTCTCCACAAGTTTTTAAAAGATGTCCAGTTTATAAAATGTATCTATTAAATAGATTTTTTCTTTAACCCTGTAACGCCGTGTGTATCATATATGATACACAATGTTTGACGGCTCCCGTTTCACTCTCGGTTCAATGTTTATATAGATCTATTTAAAATGGAGGTTGACTTGCACGAAAAGTGACTCTTGTGTTGGGATAAATGAATAATTAAGTAAAAGTGACAGTAATGATTATATTGTTACTGGTGCCCGCACCACAGAGAAACAGGACCTGATGAATGTTCAATAGCTGTAGGGTTTGCATTGCTCTTCCAAAATATAATAGATCAGAATTCAGAATATCTGCGTCCCTGAAATGGTGCTTTCAGCTGCTAACGACTGATTTTGGGGGAGGTGGTGTTCATTATTGGCAAAAGGAATTGGCATTTTAAATTTTATTTTATTTTCCAGGACTGGAAAATTAGTCATACATTTTTCAGGTTTTTCTAGGACACGTGGGAACCCTGATGAGAATATTCACATAGGGTTTGGAAATGTGAACCAGTTTTATTCAGAACAAGTTCCTTTAAAAAAATACATTAAATGATTGCATAAATTGAAGAATCATTAAAAATACACCAAAGCAGGCTAGAATAATATAAAACTGATGGCAACAATGTCATGCAAATATTTCAGGATCATTGTTCATTTTGTGAAAAGCTCATACCTGATGACCTCTTTGCCTCTGAACTCAGGAGAAACTGACTCCACTGATTCATCAGACACAGGAGTTCCATTCACCTCCCCCTCGTAAACGGAGCTCACCTCTACGTAGCGCTTCCTCCGCTTTGACCAATAGGATGGTTGCAGGAAGTACAGCACAGAGCGCCTCGTTCCAAACTCACCTGGAGAAAGAAATGGTCATTTAGTCATAAAATATCCTCTATCCAAGTGCATTAATAAGTGACACCGAGATTAACACCTGTTCAGTTTGCATGCAGGTCAGAATAAAAATATAAACTTTTTTTATAATGTAAACTTAAATGGACAGTGAACAAACAACTTTTCTCTTTCTATGACAAGAAAATTAATTTGCATTGCCATACATTTGCATATGTGTGAGTTGTGTGAAAATGAAGTCCTCTACAGAACTGTACTTGTAGAATAAAGCTCTGACGTGCAACAAATTGTTATTCTAATGGTCACCTGGGAGAACCTGATCTAGGTAAATTGCTAAAAGCAAATAGAGAATGCAGTCCAGGAACAGCATGACCATAGGAACATAGAGGGCGTGAGGACCACTGCCAAGAGAGGAGAGTACTGCACCATCTCCTTGAGCTTCCAGATACACCACCTGCACAAACAAGCACACATGCAAGAACATACAGAATAATACTTAATAAAAAATTATTGACTGCTTTTAAATTAATTTCCCACTGGGAGAGAAAACAATCCATATGTTCAGAGTATGACCAAATCTCTCTTTTATTAATTTATTCATGGGCATTTTGCCTTTTTCTTACAGTGTAGAAATTAATATAGTGGAGAAAGACAGTAAACAATTTTGCTTAATAATATCATCAAATGTTTGTGAAATACTCCAAATGCGTACATGATGTGGTTATGGTTAATTACTACTGAAAAATAAAATATCATTAAAAACTATACTTGCAGCAATAATAATTTATTTGAATTTTATCCCATTTTATTATCTTAAATTCACATTTGAATTCTCTATCCTGCTACCTCAATTTAAACTTAATTCAAATATATTAATTAAACTGGAGTTTGAAAGTCATTCTCAATTTATTTCTGAATAGTGCACAACCCTAGAAAGAAGGGAGAATGGGATTGGCACATGATGCAGGCCAGATTGGAACTGGCATTCCTGTCAGAGCATTGCAGAGCTTCTATGTCGAATGCACGTTCAATAAAGTATCATAATTGTGGATAGTAATCCCATTAAAGTAAAGAATGACTCTTTGATTTCTTATTTACCATATAAAATAATTTTTAAATGTTCAAAAACAAATATTTAGAACCTGCAGATTTGTGGAAAAACCTTTTTAGGATAGATAACTACCAATCGGTTATTAAAATATTGAGAACTTCACTGTTTTCATATGCGTTTCTTAACACTATATGGTGGCCGCAGCTAGAATCACGGAGATGTGCGTTTATGGGAGTGTGTGTTACCTGGGCAATCCCGATAGAGAAAGCGCTGGGAGATAAAAGACAGAGGAGCCAGACACCAGACTGGGGAAAATCTTTCATTAGTACAGTGAAGAGAGACAGACATCCAAAGACCACCGTCAGCATGGAGCCCACTGTACTTGCAAACTTGGGCTTCTTAAACAGAGGGGTCAACATGAAGGAGAAGAAGATCTAGGGGATGGAAAAGTAGGAAAAAGTCAGACTTTTGCAGTGCACAGGAAATCAAAATTGAGCCCATTGAATTATACTTAATTTTCTTAATAATTGTGCACATTAAAATATGTATTCAGGAACATTATTGCAGGTGGCACATTTAATTCCTAAATGAAATTTTAATGTTCCATATTTACAGCAAATGACTACGAGTATTGTATGGTGGTTACTATATGTTTTTAGTAGCTATGCTTCTGAGCCTACATAAAATCTAAACCAATTATGTTCTTAATGCATGTTCCTGGTCTTTTTGCGCATCATTTATTGGTGTAAACAACTTTCCTTTTTGACTGATGTTGCCAAGCCTTCTTGTTTTCAAACTTTTCCCTACACGATCTGGTTCAATTCTTGTATTTAACTCCCACGTTTCACAATCTAACTAAATGCTAACGAATAAAAACAATTCCTATCCATCAATTTTCTTTGTTTGAATGTCCTATTTCACTCAAAAGGGTCACATTATGGAAATAAAATGGGTTGCAAATGTTGTTTCAGATATATCCTAAAGACAGACACTTTACTGCTGACACAGCTGAATTGTTAACACTTAAAATACTGCATGTAAGCAGAGTATGTTCATAAATATACAGAGGCTTAAAATTACCTAGTTTGCATTTTCTAAGATATTTTACCAGTACAGAACTGTCCCTCTGACTGTAAAGATAACCTATGCAGCCAAAGGCAATTTTGCGACTGTCAGGAAAAAATAAAGCTGAAAAAAATTATGTATTCAATAGGAACTCAAATTAGGCTGCAAATCAAATGACTAATTCATACTGTAGGCAGAAATGAATGGAGATTTCAAGCGAAACCAGCACACTTTACCAAGAACATATAATTGACTTTGTACTCCAATGCTTTCAGTCACTATTGCTCAGACCACAACAGGATGTGGCTAGAGAGTTGCTTGGACTTACAGAAGATATTCCATAGAGGAAGATGAGGAGGAAGATAACAAAGAAGTTGCTGTTGGAGAACAGGGGGGTGCAGGTGGCTATAACAGCCATGAGAATGGACATGGTCGTAACGAGTGCGGCATAGAGGAGACCCCATGAAAGCCTAGCAAAAAAAATTACAAATATCTGAACAAACAACAAACACAAACCCAAAGATGTTAATTTGCTTTTATCTGTCATATTAAATAGGTAAAGTTTCCATTAAAACATCAATCAAAATGAACCCCATTTTATTTGTACTTCCAATAGCAGAAGAAATTCTGATTATTTTTGCAAGTCTGTTTGGAAGTGGCGCAGAAACACTACAAAACATTTGATTCAACCCAAAGTTCTGTAGTGGTTGTGCTTACCAGAATGCAGAGTCATACAATCCCATCATGCTCATGGTGTCTTTGAGTCGCTGCTCTTTTTCAGCTGCCACATTGACTATGAGAAAGGAGACGAAGGGTGTGAATGCTAACACCAGGTAAATGGAGATCAGGGCATGAGGGAACTTCTGGACCTCAACAGACCCTGGATGACCCATCATCAATGCACGCACTTTTAATGTGTTCCACATTGGACGCTTTGTCTGCATCTGAGAGGAAAGAGGGAGAGCTTCAGAACACTTAATCTAGTGAGCAGTCTTGTTGTTCACAGCCTAAATACCAGAAGACAATTTTTTATTTGTATCATGCTTTTCACAATATTGTTTCAAAGCAGCTTTAGAGAAAAGGCAGGTAGGCCTTCTAAGGTAAATAGTGCTCTTCATGCAATGCACTCAGGAGACTGAACTCACAATCGATTTCAATACAGTTTGCCGTGAGCATGTTGCGATACTCGAAGAATGAATATACAGAGCACACACAAATACTGCAATTAGATTTAACTCTAATACTTGAGTAAATATGTATATTTCACACTGACAATTATTTTGCCTGTCTGCCATCTTAAATTGTTTTTCCCCCACTGTGTGAAATTGGCTTCTCTGTGAAGGATGCTGTGCTGCTTTAAGAATTTGGCCAAAAGAAGAAATCTTTTTTAGAAAAGCCTTATGATGCCTTAAAATCCTGCCAAAGTAGGTAGCTTACTTAGGTAGTTTTGCAACGGTTGAATTGCTGACAGGACAAGCAACATTATATTATCAAAGTGAGAACTGCATGGGCCAATGCTGTCAAGGAATGATGTATTCTCATACAGTACAGCTTTAAGTACAATCATTAGCTGCATTTCCACTATTGGGCCAACTGAGGGTGTACTAGTGTGTGCCACAGTCACATCTGGGGCTTCATCATGCAGTCTCAGGGCTTCCTCTGGGACAACATCCAATGGCCTTTGGCAAGGCCAACTGGGGATTGAGGGGGGGTCAATGTGAAAGGTGTTGTTTTGCGGAGTCATGTCAGAGGTTTCAGCTCCAAGATTTCCAAACTTGCAGTTGTGTATCCAGCGCATAACGGTACCGGAAAAATAAAAATAAAAATTGCTGTCAAAGTACAAATCCGGTAAAACGCACAATGGACAAAGTGGTGCCCAAAGATCATGGTTCGGGATCATGGACAGTGTGCTGGGACATCATCCCGCTGTTAGTGGAGAGACCACTTGGGACTTCATGGCCATTACAGTTGGTGAGTTGTCAAAGCTAACTTTTCTTGCAAGCTAGCTAATGTTTACATAGGATAAAAACATACATAAGATAAACTTGATAACTATATAACATGATACATCATCTTGAGTTTCCCTCTGGCTTGTGAAATGGGCAAGGTGTGACATTGGCACCAGGATGGAGCATTTAGGACTGGATTTAGAGCAACGCTGCTGGGCAATTGGCCCAAAGGTGGGAATACAGATACATTTTGGTCTTGTGGCTCGAGGTCCGAGGCTATTGGCCCTGGCTGACCAGTTGATAGCCCTGGCTCATACTGGCCAGATAGTGGAAAAAGCTGCTAATGAGCAATTTAATTGGTTAATCTTTCAGTGTTACAGCAACAGATAATGGTTTTATATGATAAATGCAGTTTATAGTTTTAAAGGTTATTGCACCTGTGATAGAGCTTCCTCGCGTGGCTTAACTCGATCGTGCGTGCGAACATCAATAACGCACGTGAATTAATGCCGTTGAAATGCCTTCATAATGATGACCATAATGATGAATAAAATTATGAAACAGTAAAATGGCTTATACATTTTTACATCGTTATTATTAACAATCAACATTACTCAAAATCGAACCTTTTTATACTGCATGTTTAAACTTATTTTGCAGCTTTGAAGATTTATGACAAGAGCACATGAAATGTTCTGTTTAAAATGATTCTGACAGTCAAAACAACAAAAATAAATGGCATAATGACTAAACATCCATATGGATGTGCACGTGTGAGAATGACTCATACTGTGTTTGTAACATTTGTTGGAGTTCGGTGTGTAAATTAGCCATTAAATGCCTAACAATAAGCCTACAATTTGCATGAAATTAATCATATAATGTGATCACGCCTGCTAAATCACACACATCTTAATGATCATTCGTGATGTTCATGTCTTGAGCTCAAAATGCACTTACAAACACCAACAAGTGTTTGAAATAACATCTGAATTGGGATCTGATGTGGATTCCGATCACAGAATGAAGCAGAATTCATTATTGAGTTATATGTGATGCTTACTCTTACACATACTAATCACTTTCATACTAAACATACTTTATACAAAAACAAATACCAGAGACCGAGAGATACCTTAGACATTATGTCTCATGTGCTGAGAATGTGCTAACGTGCTAACCATAAAAATATAAATCATAAAAGTTTAAGAACCACTTCATCCAGAATGGCCAGAGAATTATTGCACCTCGACCTATAATTGACCAAAATACTCCGTTCGACTTTTCCGAGACCCTCTACTCTTCCCTGTGGAACACGGAAGCTTGACCTCTGACCCACTTTCTGTAGATCTGAATTTCTGCGGTTTGAATGTTATAATATTGAATTTGGTGTTCTGAATTTCTTCATCTTGAAAACCTGAAGCTGTATTTTTTAAAATGTGATATTTAAAGTGTAAGAATTCAGAACCAAAAATTTGCTGTTGGAAAATACATAAAACCATAAAAAACAAAATTCGGTTAAATATGAAATGTCCAGGATTGGAGTTTAAAAATTCATATTTGGAGTATTATAATTCAAACCTGTTTAAAATACAAGTCTATAATTCAAATTCAAATTGTTTTGTCATATTTCTGGCTCCATTTGATTATACATTGTGATCAGCTGAATGTAATTTTGGTGAATGAACGCACCAATTTCTTTCCATAAGAGCAAAATTATTAAAAACTTTTGACCACCAGTTTAAGTATAAAAAAAAATATAAAAAAAATGTTGGTGTTGATTGGAAAGGTAAAACTGACATTCAGCCCACACTTTAGCGTCAAAATATATCCACTGCCTATTAACAGCTACACTGCTTAAATGTAATTTCTCACCTGTATTATGGCAGCATCAATGAGGGACTGCAGCCGTATGAATCCAGAATACCAGTAGTTGGCAGCACGGCAATTTACATAGTTTGTTTCACAGCTTGCTGCGGATCAGACATAAAATGTAGGCCTAATAAGTATTATATTTCTTCCATAGTTTCTTTAATTACAGATCAAACTGTCTGTCATTTGCATAAAAAAGCAGGCCATATAACCAGAGGAAAATGAATAGGGTGCCACAGCTGCAGCTGTTTTATGAAAGTAATGCCAAGTGATTCTCACTTATAGATTCAGTGAAGTCACTGGGCAGAGGGAGCTTATTGTGTGGGAATCGCAAACGGTATGACATGTGATCCAGGAAGACCACTCCCACATAGCCATCAGGTTCATAGAGACTGGCATTCTCCAGGTCTTCTTCAGTGGAGAACATCTCCAATCGAACCTCATTCACAGCTAAGGAATCAACATAAACAAAGTCTCAAAGATTTATGCAAACACATCAGGAGCATACTCCCAGAATAAACACTGTACCCAGCAATAGCATAATTTTATACATTTAAAAAAAAAGTCTCACGCAGTTCTCGTGCCACCTCTTCCATGATGTGATTGGTAACATTGCTGATAGGGGTGTAACCGAGAGCTTTGAGTGTCAGTTCCCCTTCATTCTGCAGCTCCTTAGTGCTCATACTGCCATAAGAGACGTGAGGGTTAAGGGTGCTGATGAGGATGAGGAGACTCAAGAGGAGCAATGGTAAGATCAGCTCCTGTAGACAGATAAAAGGAAGATTTCAAACTTGTTTCTTTAAAGACCCCATGAAATAATTTGACAAGCACACTTTTCCAAGTATTTTTGCAAGCCAATAGGCTTTAGTTTATGTCAAAGGATTTTACTATGGATGAACGCAATCAAGACACTTTAAAAATAAATTGAATAATTTCAAGTCAATTCCTTTCGCAACTAATTGATGGTCGTCAAAGGAAATGTATCATGACCATTAATGCAAAATCGCTGAGGCAGATAAACAAACGATATTTGGTATTTTTAAAATTATCGGCAGATACATTTTCAGATTTTGCCAATTAGTATCTTAAGCTGCGACTTTGCCACAAATTGCCTGCTTGCACGTGAAGGAGCTGCTTGAGAAGTGTAAATGATTAAATCACAGATCGTTTTGCTGTAAAGTGCCATCGCCTTACCACAATAATAGACAGATGAGCAACACAGTCTAATTTAAACAGTTCCCGCATATCAGAGCCGCAACGGAAGCATATGAGCTCATGGTGTTTAAAGTGCTCAGGTGTTACATTCTTCTCAACAGCTCCTTGTAACAGTATACTGTCTTGTCTAACGATAAAAAGGCAAATAGCAATGCAACTTAAATTATATTCTGTCTGCAAATATGCGGATATTTCGTTTAAAAAGATTCACAAATAATTAATTCACAAACCTCATGCATATAATCTTCCTCTGAAGCACGTATTATAACAGCCTGGATCAAAACTGTGACCTCTGACTCTCGAATGTTGCGTCAGTGACATTACAACCATGCTATTTGGGCCATGTAACTTGAAGCAGTCAGTGATAGAGGAACTTCACAGTGAAAAATGTACTTTACGTGAGCTATAAATAAATGTAATTTTCACTATGCGCTGTATGCACAATTAGTTTGACCGTGTTTTTTGTGAGAAAATCCGATTGCTAATGTGCACATACCGTGGTTGCTGGACTAGTGTGTGCATGGTTGTTATTTCCTTCTCCCAAATGTATTACATTTTCGTTGTGCAAACAATTACTACAATGGGAAAAGTAAACAGAAACCAGATGAAACTGCTATCTTCCATCAACTAGTGGATCGCGACCCAAATTTGGGTCACAGGTCTATTCAGACTGGGTCGTGGATAGCAGGGAAAGAACATGCCATGGTTCTCATATTATACACATTTTGCCAGCCACCCAAGTTAAAGTAAGGGCTGTCAAGGCAAATTGAATGATAATCTCGCATCCAGTGCTTTATGTGCAATAAAGACTTCTCATCTTTTTGGGTAGGAGTCTATTAGCATGGCACATCTTGACGTGGCAATATTTGCCCACTCTTCTTTGCAAAAGCGCTCCAAATCTGTGAGATTGCGAGGATATCTCCTGTGCACAGCCTTCTTCAGATCACCCCACAGATGTTCAATTGGATTCAGGTCTGGGCTCTGGCTGGGCCATTCCAAAACGCTAATCTTCTTCTGGTGAAGCCATGCTTTTGTGGATTTGGATGTGTGCTTTGGGTCATTGTTGTGCTGAAAGGTGAACTTCATCTTCAGCTTTCTAACGGATCCCTGAAGGTTTTTTAACACTTTACAATTGTATGTTAATACTTTTTTTTACTTTCACTCAAGTATGTTTTGGGCTAGAAACTTGGACTTTTAATAGAGTACAATTTTCACTCAGTATCCATACTTTCACTTACAGTTGAAGTCAGACGTTTATATACACCTTAGCCAAATACATTTTAAACTCAGTTTTTCACAATTCCTGACATTTAATCGTACAAAACCATTCCTTGTCATAGGTCAGTTAGGATCACCAATTTATTTTAAGAATGCAAAAATGTTAGAATAATATTATAGAGAATGATTTAGTTCAGCTTTAATTTCGGTCATCACATTCACAGTGGGTCAGAAGTTTACATTCACTTTGTTAGTATTTGGTAGCATTGCCTTTAAATTGTTTAACTTGGGTCAAACATTTTGGGTAGCCTTCCACAAGCTTCTCGCAATAAGTTGCTGGAATTTTGGCCCATTCCTCCAGACAGAACTGGGGTAACGGAGTCATAGAAATTCATAGAAAACTTTTTGTTGGACAAAACTATATACATCAAAATTTGTAAGACCAGTCAATGATTTGTTTTAGTCCCTGATCCTACAAGTGACTGTAAATCTTAAATACATATATCTGCTAAAACTTTCTCTTCAACCCATAGAAGTACACTAGCATAAAAATGTCATCAAAGCTACATTTTAATTACATGATTTAGTACCTTAGGGAGGCCATAAACATATGACAACCAGTAAAGGTTTCCAATCATCCCTCTGGGTTTATTTACTAGACCATGACATGAGTTTAGCTTTTCATGTGTCTGGAGGGTGTTCACCACAATCTTTGTTCCAAAGAGATAACAAAAAGCCCAAGGACAAGCAAAGGTCCTCGAGATTTTAAAATCCCCACACAGAATGCCACAAGAGTGCTTAGACTTAATAGGTGAAACAATAAGTTATAAGAGGCCATGCAATATTATATTAAAGATATAGCACAGCCTCAAGTACCTTCTAGCTTTAATAAAATGGTTAAAACATGTGGGTATTTCAAGTATTTTCATGTATTTAATTGCCACATACGAGTTCTCACTATTTCTTCTCTGTCAGTCACCTCGGAACAGTTTGCAAGAAAAGTGCAAATATATATATACAAAATAAAGTATATATATATATATATACTTTATTTTTTATTTTTTTAAATGTACAGTAATTTCAAATAAGATGATTGCAACATGCTCTAAAAAAGTCTAAAAGAGACCGGGGCAATTTAAGACTATTAACAATTTGATGAGTTGAAATAACAAGGCGATGTGAAACAGGAGATGTTAGACAGGTGAGACAATCATGTCGTAGTATATAAGGAGCCAACAAAAACAGCAAGGATCGTTCAAGACTTGTCAATTTGCCAACAGATGTTTCAGCAATACTTGCCAAAAGTATATTTTGCTAATATGAAATCTGTGGAGTGGTTAAAAAAATGAGATTTAATGACTTCAACCTAAGTGTATATAAACTTCTGACTTCAACTGTATATACACAGAACAGCCACAACATTAAAGCCACCAGCCTAATATTGTGTAGGTCCCCCACACGGGCCGCCAAAACAGCACCAACCCTAATCTCAGAATAGCATTCTAAGATGCTATTCTTCTCACCAAAATTGTACAGAGCGGTTATTAGAGTTACAGTAGACTTTGTCAGTTCGAACCAACAGTCTGGCCATTCTCTGTTGACCTCTCTCATTAATAAGTTTTTGGCACCATTTGGGGTAAATTCAAGAGACTGTTGTGTGTGAAAACCCCAGGAGATCAGCAGTTACAGAAATACTCAAACCAGCCTGTCTGGCACCAACAATAATCCAAAGCTATTATCTAATCAGCCAAACGTGTGGAAGCATTGCAATGCATAAAAACATGCATATATGGGTCAGCAGCTAGAGTAATCTTCAGAACAAATACAGTTATATGTTCACATCAACCATCAGAATGGTAAAAAATTTGATCTCAGTTATTTGGGCGGTGGCATGATTGTTGGTGCCAGATGGGCTGGTTTGAGTATGTCTGTAACTGCTGGTCTTCCTGGGATTTTCACAGACAACAGTCTCTAGAATTTACTCCGAATGGTGCCAAAAACAAACATCTAGTGAGCAGAAGTTCTGTTGATGGAAATGCCTTGTGGATGAGAGAGGTTACCAGACAATGGCCAGACTGGTTAGAACTGACAAAGTCTATGGTAAGCATCTCAGAATGAAGAGGGGGAACAACACAATATTAGGCAGGTGGTTTTAATGTTTTGGCTGATTGGTGTGTGTAATATATATATATATATATATATCATATTTTATATATTATAAAATAACATAAAAATATATATTATATATAATATTAAAGTGGCTGGTAAAACTGGGCATTCACACACCACTGTGGCTGGTGGGCAAAAAAAGTAAATTTCATACCCTGAGCATAACACTGTTCATTTTGTTTCATTACCATGGTGGATCACAACAAGCATCGGTTTATGAAGTTGGTTTTAAAGTACCGAATGTTGATGGGAGATGCAGACATTACCAACGGTGGAAAACTCATCCATTAACAGTCTTTTAATTCTAAAAGACCCTTATGTGGCCCTTCGGGAAACAAGCAGGAATCAGAGAGCCATTAAATATACATTAGAGAAAGTTACCTTATATAAAAAATGCATGACCACATAAACAGATGAAAAGGGGAAAATGGCTTGGGTCGTGGAGTATTTATATTTTCCACATTACTTTACAAATCAAAGAAAAAGACTACATAACCTACTGGGAATTATAAAAGAGTCAGCTAAGTGGATTGAAAAGGATTTTTACAGATGAAGAAGAATTACTACAAAACAATGGTATTACGGCTAGAAGTTTTATAGAGCTGGGTAATTCAATTATTAATTCTTTTTCATGGACAATTTTCCAGGACATTTATGTGCCCAATGGGTGTAATATTTAAGCAAAAAAACGCATGAGAGTTCATTATGTACATAGTGATTATTGAATGGTTATTTTTATCTGAATTCATTACACATTAATTTTGAAGCATGTAGCACATGCATATTATACTGTATATATATTTAAATCACAGCCTTTTGCAGTTTAATGATCATACAAGGCCATTACATAAATTTCATTTGATTATTTGTGCATTCAAACAATTTTTTTTGTCCCAAATATGTCAAATTCCGAGACATTCCGCATTTTATAGCTAATGCCGTTTTTATGACTGGATTCACTGAATTCGTCCCCGTTTTTCACATTGCGGAAAACATAGGGACCTACATGTGCAAACTGCGATATAAGCCAACTCGGATCCTTCATTTACTATTGAAAATGAATTCACATCCAATGGTGTAAAAACCACATCACCATACTACAACCTCGGGTTATGAACTAATTAAAAAAAAAAAAAAAAGACTGACCGTCAACTGTTGTCTAAGTTTTACAACTCCAATGTTTTTGTAGTTAACACAACAGCAATGTTAGAACAAATTAAAAGTTATATATATTTTTCACTACATCAACCCTCAAAGGTGTACTCTGTAACTTTTATCTTTGTGTCATCTTGGGCTTACACTGGTACCTAGGAGCTTGGATGTAGAATCAATTAAAATCAATAGATTTAAGTTTCAGATGCCATTGTAGAAATTTATTATTCACAGTCAGCCATGTACACTTTAATCAGTAAGCGAAAATGTCAAATAACAGGACGCTTACTGAGACTAAGCAAGTAGTATTCGGCTGGTCATGCGATTCTAAAATGACAGTCCCCATGTGCGGACCCTCTCCATGTAGAGTAAAACAGCTTTTATAATGTTACTGATATGACTGGAGTCTTAAACTTCTTTAATGAGGGAAAAATTACTCAGTGCACCTTTTAGACTATTTCGTCTGAGCAAAACAGAGATGAGATGCAGACGAACAGCAAATATACAGTTGAAGACAGAGGTTTACATACACCTTAGCCAAATACATTTGAACTCGGTTTAAAACAAGTCCTGGCATTTAATTGTAGAAAACTTTCCCTTTCATAGGTCAGTTAGGATCACTACTTTATTTTAAGAATGTGAAATGTCAGAATAATAGTAGAGAGAATGGTTCAGTTCAGCTTTAATTTCTGTCATCACATTCACAGTGGGTCAGAAGTTTACATTCACTTTGTCAGTATTTGGTAGGATTGCCTTTAAATTGTTTAACTTCGGTCAAACATTTTGGGTAGCCTTCCACAAGCTTCTCACAATAAGAGTCCGGTTTGTAGGCTTCCTTGCTCGCAAATACTTTTTCAGTTCTGCCCACAAATTTCCTATCGGATTGAGGTCAGGGCTTTGTGATGGCAACTCCAAAACCTTGACTTAATTGTCCTTAAGTCATTTTGCCACAACGCTGGAGGTATGCTTGGTGTCATTGTCCATTTGGAAGACCCATTTGCAACCAAGCGTTAACTTCCTGCTGATGTCTTGAAATGCTGCTTCAATATATCCACATAATTTTCCTTCCTCGTGATGCCACCTATTTTGTGAAGTGCTCCAGTCCCTCCTGCAGCAAAGCACCCCCACAACAGGATGCTGCCTGCCACCCCCATGCTTCAAGGTTGGGATGGTTTTCTTTGCCTTGCAAGCGTCACCTTTTATCATCCAAACATAACGATGGTCATTATGGCCAAACAGTTACATTTTTGTTTCATCTGACCTGAGGACATTTCTCCAAAAAGTAAGATCCTTGTCCCCATGTGCACTTGCAAACTATAGTCTGGCTTTTTTATGCCGGTTTTGGAGTAGTGGCTTCTTCCTTGCTGAGCAACCTTTCAGGTTATGTTGATATAGGACTCGTTTTACTGTGGATATAGATACTTGTCTACCCGTTTCCTCCAACATCTTCACAAGGCACTGTGCAGTTATTCTGGGATTTATATGCACCAAACTATGTTCATCTCTAGGAGACAGAATGAGTCTCCTTCCTGAGTGGTATGATGGCTGCGTGGTCCCATGGTGTTCATACTTGCATACTATTGTTTGAACAGATGAATGTGGTAACTTCAGGTGTTTTGAAATTACTCCCAAGGATGAACCAGACTTGTGGAGGTCAACAATAGTTTTTATGAGGTCTTGGCTGATTCATTTAGATTTTTCCATGATGTCAAGCAAAGAGCACTGAGGTTGAAGGTAGGCGTTAAAATACATCCACAGGTACACCTCAAATAGAGTCCAATTAGCCAGAAGCTAACTGCCTAAAGGCTAGACATCATTTTCTGGAATTTTCCAAGCTGCTTAAAGGAACAGTTAACTTGGTGTATGTAAAATTCTGACCCACTGGAATTGTGATATAGTCAAGTCAAGTGGTTTTTATTGTCGTTTCAACCATATACAGTTAGTACAGTACACAGCAAAACGAGACAACGTTCCTCCAGGACCATGGTGCTACATAAAAACAACAAAGGACCAACATAGGACCACATGAGACTACACAACGAAATAAAATACCTATATAAACTACCTATATATACCTATATAAAGTGCACGTGCAAACATGTGCAAAAAGTACAGGACAGTACAACAAATTACTGACAATGAACAGGACAATAGACAGTGCAGCGCCGACCAGTACTCAGTAGTGCAAAAAGATGACAGTTTCTAAAAATGTAAACATAACATACTATGAGATAGTGTTCTATGCACATAGCAGTTATTGAGGTAGCAGACAGTTATAAAGTGACAGTAATTAAAGTGCAACTCAGGACACGTGTGTGTCAAACCAGTCTCTGAGTATTGAGGAGTCTGATGGCTTGGGGGAAGAAGCTGTTACACAGTCTGGCCGTGAGGGCCCGAATGCTTCGGTACCTCTTGCCAGACGGGAGGAGGGTAAAGAGATGTGTGAGGGGTGTGTGGGGTCGTCCACAATGCTGGTTGCTTTGCGGATACAGTGTTTTTTGTAAACGTCTTTGATGGAGGGAAGAGAGACCCCAATGATCTTCTCAGCTGTCCTCACTATCCTCTACAGGGCTTTGCGGTCCGAAACGGTGCAAGTCCCAAACCAGGCAGTGATGCAGCTGCTCAGGATGCTCTCAATAGTCCCTCTATAGAATGTAGTGAGGATGGGGGTTGGGAGATGTGCTTTCCTCAGCCTTCGAAGAAAGTAGAGACGCTGCTGGGCTTTCTTGGTGATAGAGCTGGTGTTGAGGGACCAGGTGAGGTTCTCCGCCAAGTGAACACCAAGGAATTTGGTGCTTTTGACGATCTCCACAGAGGAGCCGTCGATGTTCAGCGGAGTGTGTTCACCTTGTGCTCTCCTAAAGTCAACAACCATCTCTTTTGTTTTGTCGACATTCAGGAACAGGTTGTTGGCTCTACACCAGTTCGTCAGCCGCTGCACCTCCTCTCTGTATGCTGACTCGTCGTTCTTGCTGATGAGACCCACCACGGTCGTGTCATCGGCGAACTTGATGATGTGATTCGAGCTGTGCATTGCTGCACAGTCGTGAGTCAGCAGAGTGAACAGCAGTGGACTGAGCACACAGCCCTGGGGGGCCCCAGTGCTCAGTGTGGTGGTGGTGGAGATGCTGTTCCCGATCCGGACTGACTGAGGTCTCCCAGTCAGGAAGTCCAGGATCCAGCTGCAGAGGGAGGTGTCCAGGCCCAGCAGGTTCAGCTTTCCAATCAGGTGCTGGGGAATGATTGTGTTGAATGCTGAGCTGAAATCTATGAACAGCATTCGAACGTATAAGTCCTTATTGTCTAGGTGGGTGAGGGCCAGATGGAGGGTTGTGGTGATGGCATCGTCCGTTGAACGGTTTGAACGATACGCAAACTGCAGTGGGTCTAGTGAGGGGGGCAGCTGGGTCTTAATCTGCCTCATGACGAGCCTCTCGAAGCACTTCATGATGATGGGTGTAAGTGCGACGGGACCGTAGTCGTTGAGGCAGGACACTGAAGAATTCTTTGGCATGGGGATGATGGTGGTGGCCTTGAAGCACGTTGGAACAACGGCGCTGCTCAGAGAGATGTTGAAGATGTCGGTAAGACCATCTGCTAGCTGGTCTGCACATCCTCTGAGCACTCTGCCAGGAATGTTGTCTGGTCCAGCAGCCTTCCGTGGGTTGACTCTACGTAGAGTTTTCCTCACATCTGCCGTGGTAAGACAGAGCACCTGGTCGTTGGGAGGAGGGGTGGACTTCCTCGCCATCACGTCGTTCTGCACTTCAAACCGAGCGTAGAAGTCGTTCAGCACATCTGGAAGGGAGGCATCTTTGTCACAGGCAACTGATGTTGTCCTGTAGTTGGTGATGGCCTGGATGCCCTGCCACATGCGCCGCGTGTCACCGCTGTCCTGGAAGTGACTGTGGATTCTCTGGGTGTGTGCGCGCTTTGCCTCTCTGATTGCCCGTGACAGTTTGGCCCTAGCTGTTCTTAGGGCTGCCTTATCGCCTGCTCTGAAGGCGGAGTCTCGGGACCTCAGCAGCGTGCACACCTCCGCAGTCATCCATGGCTTCTGGTTGGAGCGTGTGGTGATGGTCTTGGAGAAAGTGACATCATCAATGCACTTGCTGATGTAGCTGGTCACTGATGCTGTGTATTCCTCCAAGTTGGTAGAATCGCCATATGTTGCAGCCTCCCTGAACATGTGCCAGTCAGTACACTCAAAACAGTCCTGAAGAGCAGAGATGGCTCCTGCTGGCCAGGTTTTCACCTGCTTCTGAAGCGGTTTTGTGCGTCTGACGAGCGGTCTGTATGCTGGAATTAACATAACAGAGATGTGGTCTGAGTAGCCGAGGTGGGGCGGGGCTCCGCCCGGTACGCGCCTGGGATGTTTGTGTAAACAAGATCAAGCGCGTTCGCCCCTCTCGTTGCAAAGTCCACATACTGATGGAATTTAGGGAGCACTGTCTTGAGATTTGCATGGTTGAAATCTCCGGCGACAATAAACAGTCCGTCGGGGTGAGCGTTCTGCAGTTCGCTCATAGCCCCATACAGTTCACAGAGCGGTTCCTTAGCATTAGCGCTGGGGGGAATGTAAACTCCGGTTATGCAAACAGTGGTGAATTCCCGTGGTAGATAAAAAGGTCTGCATCTAACAGTCACAAGCTCCAACAGCGATGAACAGTAACTAGAGACTAGCATAGAGTTCTTGCACCATTCCGTGTTGATGTAAACACACAAGCCACCACCGCGCGTCTTACCGCAGAGAGCTGTATTTCTGTCGGCACGAAACGAGGCGAGCCCGGGATCCGGAACTCTGTTGCTGAGCCACGTCTCCGTGAAAACAAAGACGCAGCAGTCTCTAAACTCACGCTGCGTAGCCTGCTGGAGTCGGATATAGTCCAGTTTAATGTCCAGGGAGCAAACATTTGAGAGCAGGATAGACGGGAGAGCCGGCCGGCTAGGGTTTGTTTTAGCCTAGCATGGACCCCGCCCTCTTTCGCGCTTCCGCTTCTCGCACACCGCTTACGACGTCCTCTCCCCCGGCCACCGGCATCAGGCGACGCCGAGGGCTGGAGGCCTGGTCTCCGCAGCAAGCTGAGTACGCATAGCGCCTCCTGCAGGTCATCATGCAGCTTGGTTTTTGCATGAGTCTTATATTTCAGTAGTGTCTGGCGATGGTAGACACGAACACCGGTTGCTCCGATGTCCATGTGTTGCAAAAGTCGGGCTTTTTTAACAAAAATAGCACCACTGTGGATCCGGAGTGGCCGCTGCGTGCTACCGCGCCGCCATCTTGGATCACTTTTCCAAGTGTTGTTTATATTAAATATAAACAATTAAAAGTGAAAAATCCGTATGTAAACAATTGTTGGAAAAAATACTTGTGTCATGCACGGAGTAGACGTGCTAAATGACTAGCCAAAACTATATTTTGCGAATATGAAATCTGTGGAGTGGTTAAAAAATGTGTTTTAATGACTTTAATCTAAGTTTATCTAAACGTCTGACTTCAACTGTACATGACAGTCAACTGTTGATGTTGTTTCACAATGTGCAGCCGTCAGCAGTGACTAAACTATCGAATTTGTGTGTTTAACACCAATCCCGAGTCCTGATCGTTATCATGTTTTTGTACATATAACAAAAACCATGTTAGCTACTAGTGCCCGCCCCATATATTGGTATTATCAGCCGATATAAGCCTTTCACCAATATATCGGTATCGCTGTATATTTTACAGATATGAAATCTCTTTTTCAGAACATATAATGCAGAAAACGAATTGATGTCATAGCATAGTTTGTCCAGCACAGTGTGCTCCAACTCCACTGTTTATAGAGCCAACTCTGAACTGACCGTGGCTCTGCAGTTAAGCGGTGCGGTGTCTTTGCGGTAAGTTGCTAACTACTTCGTGAAATACATACTGGAAAGTTAATAAACAATGACCCCCATCATTTTCACTTTTTAATATAACTAATATAATGTTAACCCTGTACCTAACAACCATGTCACTCATATCTGTTTGCTGTTAGCCAGCTATAGTTTGTCACTGCATTACGTAATGTAGCATATTGAAAGGTAAACATCAGAGCAACTTTTTGCAGCTCAACAGACAACGGTGCGGTGGTGGATAGTGTCTGTTGAGTGTTGATTTCATGCTACGTCGTTACCTAGTTGGTGATATGCAATGCTGGTCCATCTTTTATATTTAGACGCCTGGTTTTCCACCGATGAATGTTTACCCTGAACTTTAATAGCAGAATACGGTGTAACATCGCTGCCGCTGTTTTTCTCTTGATTAGGCAGGTGTAAATGCTTCTTGTTATACAACCTGCCAATAATTGACTGGCAGTATTAAAATAGTCAGCATTTGACTGATACTAAACAGTATTACTGATGTTTATTTAGCTATTTATTTTATTTTTATTATTCTTTATTTTAATTGTAAGCATTGGACTGATACTAAACAGCACTGATGTTTATTTAGCTATTTATATTATTTATTCTGTATTCTCAGTGTTCATTTCTAGAATTTGTTGACCATGTATTATAATAATAATAATGTCAAATATTCTATGATAAAAATATTTGTTTAAGAAAGCAGCCTTCTGAGTACCTTTGCATAATCATATTGGTGCAAAATCGGTGCACAATACACACAGAAAAGGTCTGTTTTCATTCCAGCTCAAAAATTAACTATATAGGCCACCATATCTGTAATCTGTGAATTTTCCCCCTCTAGAAATGGTATTGGTCTCAAAAATCATATATCAGTCAGGCTCTATTAGCTACACAGTCATTTCCATGACAAATTATTATTTTCCAGGAACTTTAGTATGGCTTTTCCATGACTGGAAAACTGCACTGCAAATTTACAGGTTTGGAATTCCAAGTAGGAACAAAACTAAGGTGAATAAATCCAATTGGACACTTTCAAGTAATCTTTGATTAGATTCATTAAAAAGCATATTCAGACTTTAGAGGGAGTTTAAAGACTGTCTCCAGTTCTGAGAAGAGACATGCCAAATCTTTTATAGTGCAACAGATTTGCACCCAAAGGGAAGATAATGAATGTGAGTGACAGATGAAAGGCACCTGGAGACTCTGTTGTTTGGTCCTCCATTTGATAAGCAGGTTTTTGTAGAGCAGGCTCTTCGTCTGATGCCAGACTCCGGCATCTCTTCTACTTATGGGCTGCTTCATTTTTCGAGCATGCTACAGCTGACTGGCACTTGGATCAGACACAGCTGCAAAACAAAGCACATGAAACCGTTAAAACAGAGGTTCTCAGTCCTCGAAGTCTTGAGAGTACCCCAGCAGTACACATTTTAGATGTTTCTTTGTACGTGAAACCCAATTTAGTTCTATGAGCCTCTACTAAAGGAATAGTTCACCAAAATCGATAACCATTGCTAAAACATGATAAGCATGTGTAGCGGGGTACGGCCGGTCGAGGATAGATAGGGCGGCGGCACCGGCCGAGGGGGGAAGCTCGCCGCCGATGCCGCCACGAAAGCGACAATAAAATGAGCAGACTACGCCACCCTGTATTTAACAGGGAAATAATAACCCAAATCGAAAAGGGCACACAGGTTCGTTGTTTCAAAACAAGAGGGCAAGAGACGTGAATACCAAGGTACAAAATATTTTATTCATCTATACAGATTAATCATAATGGGCACTGAATGCTCATTTCGTGCTTTAAAAGTGTATTAAAATTATGAGTACCACAATCAGCTGTGTGGTTTGTAGTAGGCTTCACACACCCATAAACCTATACACTGACGCAAAAGGCTGAGGCTTACCAGGAGCAGGAAGGCTAGCCGGGGGCAGCAATTCCCCGATAAAGACACGTCACCCCCAAGTGTACACTCTCTCACACGCACATACACACACACACACAAACACAGGTGAGTCAGTTGTAGACGCACAGCACTCCACAGGTGAAAAGGGGCACTACCACCATTTAACACGCGGAACAGCTAACCCCCTGCACTAGGCCTTCAGCTCCTGAAAACACAGAAGAGGAAATTAACTAAATACACCTAAAAACAAAAAGACAAACTGATTTTCAACATACAACACATATGTCAGTGAAGGGCAGAGATAATGACAAATCACCATAACAGAACCAACTTCACACAAACAATAACAAATTAAAATGGTTTCAATGAATACAAAACACCATTTTCCAAACTCTGATAATCTCTGTGGCTCAGGATACACACAGAGGACGAATCTCACTTCTCTGTGAGGGGAAAAAGCACTTCTGAAGCCAGAGACGGAGTTTATAAATGTAAACATACATATTGTTTTTGTATAACAAAACGAAAAACAAAACAGCAGCGTAGTTCAGCCCTGCAGCTTCAATCCAGACAGACACCTTCTGGTGAGCAGATTAGATCATCTATAAAAGAACAAACAATTAACATGAAACCCACACGAGTTTCACTCACCATCATATTTAAGGCATTCACTTACCAAAAGTGTTGAAGCTACAGCCATAATTACAGCTGCATACACACGGCTGTATGGAACAGCTGACTGAATGAAGACAGCAATTGGCCAGCGGAGCTCGATACGAGCCTCGCGCAACCAAACGCTGAATCACATATAACGAAACTAACATTAACACAAGGTAACAGAGCCACACAGTTAGCCTAACGTTGAACCTAAAAAAACAATCAATGACGAAAACACATACCTATTGAGCGGAAACGCCCAATACCGGAGAAGAGGGGGGGGCCATTAGACCATGACGCGCATCTAGGCGGCACATAGCCGCCCTAATATACCCCACGAATGCACGCTGATAGGCTATAAACGAAACCACCGAATAAGGGGCGGGATATAATAAAACCAACAGATGCGCTGTTCTTATGCACGCCGCATAATACAAAATCGCATTAAAAAGTTATTATGCATAACCGGGAAAATCATGGTTACACCCAAATTACAACATTAGGAAGGGGGAAACTGCTACAAGACATTAGTCTGTCTCACTACAATCTACCCCTAGCTCTTGGATCGTCGCCCCGACGAGCAACACTCCGACAGCCATTACACCCAATTCCAGGGCCAACAAATGTTGTTACAGCATTAGGTACTAACCTAAATGCACAACTTAAGGGATTCGTACATGAAAGCCAACATTACAACCCAGTTTTTCTTTTTTTCAGTGGCTGCTTGATGCTACACCACACACACAGAATCATATCGTAAACCCACGTTACACTTAAAAGGAACAGCTAGGACACAGCTAAGGCATTGGATACTTGACGCCAAAACCAATCCTGACCCCATATCAACGCATTCCAAGAAAGTACCATACAATTAAACACCGGCAGCTTAACGCCATTACCAATGATCAGCATTGGGAGTAGCTTGAACCCACCCCCCAGAACATCTCAAGACCCAACTGTGATGCAGCTAAGGTATTGGTTGCTTCACGCCAGAACCAATCCTGACCCTATGTCACAGTGTTCAAGAAAATCAGTTCTGTATGGTAGAAACAAGTGAATCACAAGTCTACAAAACAGGGCACTTAGAGAACCACCCCCAATAAAAAAATGTGGGTAACAATAAACGACTGCAGTCTAATGGACTTTCCACCCTAACTGGAACTCATGCCAAGAGAGAACAATACTGAATTCGAGCAAACTTTCACAACCCTCCTATAGAGCTATGTCAGTCAATGAAAACCTGTAAAAGGCAATAACTCGCCTGGGTCCCCCTTCTCTACACCCAACCCATACCCGATCTCCCCTGCACACACCTCATAAAGTGGCCAAAACGGGCGTGGTCAACAACCCACAGATGAGGAGCCCAACGACCAGCATTAACCTCCTCATCAAATTCCTTGCCCCTAGGGGAGCTACACTGGGATCTGGTAGCATCACTGGAGCTTATGCTTGACGCAACCCCTAATTAAAATGTGCTATCAGCCAATCCAGTCCTTGCAACTCCCCCCTTCATAACTAGAGGCACAACCACTCACCACCAGGTAGGCAACATGGAGACCAGGTGAAGGAAAGGCCGAAAGAGCTATCAACCCACTAACTCCCATCCAGAACCATACACTGCTGTTTTGCTTTCTGAAAAAAAATAAAAATACAACATAATATCATTAGCCTATATTCAAGCACAGAGATAATATTCATGGATCCACGCCTCTGACCAATTGTGAAAACGTCCTGCCGACTGCGCCAAATGTAGCGGGGTACGGCCGGTCGAGGATAGATAGGGCGGCGGCACCGGCCGAGGGGGGAAGCTCGCCGCCGATGCCGCCACGAAAGCGACAATAAAATGAGCAGACTACGACACCCTGTATTTAACAGGGAAATAATAACCCAAATCGAAAAGGGCACACAGGTTCGTTGTTTCAAAACAAGAGGGCAAGAGACGTGAATACCAAGGTACAAAATATTTTATTCATCTATACAGATTAATCATAATGGGCACTGAATGCTCATTTCGTGCTTTAAAAGTGTATTAAAATTATGAGTACCACAATCAGCTGTGTGGTTTGTAGTAGGCTTCACACACCCATAAACCTATACACTGACGCAAAAGGCTGAGGCTTACCAGGAGCAGGAAGGCTAGCCGGGGCAGCAATTCCCGATAAAGACACGTCACCCCCAAGTGTACACTCTCTCACACGCACATACACACACACACAAACACAGGTGAGTCAGTTGTAGACGCACAGCACTCCACAGGTGAAAAGGGGCACTACCACCATTTAACACGCGGAACAGCTAACCCCCTGCACTAGGCCTTCAGCTCCTGAAAACACAGAAGAGGAAATTAACTAAATACACCTAAAAACAAAAAGACAAACTGATTTTCAACATACAACACATATGTCAGTGAAGGGCAGAGATAATGACAAATCACCATAACAGAACCAACTTCACACAAACAATAACAAATTAAAATGGTTTCAATGAATACAAAACACCATTTTCCAAACTCTGATAATCTCTGTGGCTCAGGATACACACAGAGGACGAATCTCACTTCTCTGTGAGGGGAAAAAGCACTTCTGAAGCCAGAGACGGAGTTTATAAATGTAAACATACAAAAACAATATGTATAACAAAACGAAAAACAAAACAGCAGCGTAGTTCAGCCCTGCAGCTTCAATCCAGACAGACACCTTCTGGTGAGCAGATTAGATCATCTATAAAAGAACAAACAATTAACATGAAACCCACACGAGTTTCACTCACCATCATATTTAAGGCATTCACTTACCAAAAGTGTTGAAGCTACAGCCATAATTACAGCTGCATACACACGGCTGTATGGAACAGCTGACTGAATGAAGACAGCAATTGGCCAGCGGAGCTCGATACGAGCCTCGCGCAACCAAACGCTGAATCACATATAACGAAACTAACATTAACACAAGGTAACAGAGCCACACAGTTAGCCTAACGTTGAACCTAAAAAAACAATCAATGACGAAAACACATACCTATTGAGCGGAAACGCCCAATACCGGAGAAGAGGGGGGCCATTAGACCATGACGCGCATCTAGGCGGCACATAGCCGCCCTAATATACCCCACGAATGCACGCTGATAGGCTATAAACGAAACCACCGAATAAGGGGCGGGATATAATAAAACCAACAGATGCGCTGTTCTTATGCACGCCGCATAATACAAAATCGCATTAAAAAGTTATTATGCATAACCGGGAAAATCATGGTTACACCCAAATTACAACATTAGGAAGGGGGAAACTGCTACAAGACATTAGTCTGTCTCACTACACATGCATTAATTTAAAAATTAACATTTTACATTAATGCATGTACATGTGAATACAAAGATAAGTACAAATTAAAATGCATTAAAGCAGCTTGTAAACTATGGAAGGGTTTCCATATATATATATTTATATATATACGTTCTGAATAAATACATATATGCCGAAATGTCACTGCGCGTGCAGACGGTCGCGTGAACCTGACAGGTCGCGCGAATGCGCGTGCTCGCTCGGTGCAATAAAAGCTGGACTGCGGGTTTGACCCTTCCTATATGTCTGTTATATAGTATATACAAGTTATAACAAGGTACATGAATAATTAAAACGAAGTGTAAAAAGTGTCGATGAAATAATTACATTCATGTGTTGCTGTCGCTGTGTAAACACTGACGGCTAACGCTAACTGGCTAACAGCTCACCCTCAGGCTTAAATAAGAAAGTGTACTTACGTATGAAATACATTAAGCCATGGCATTCCCTTCCTCCTAAATTCGCGTTGTTGTTTCTTTCCAAATAAATAACCTTTAGGAAATAGCTAAATAAGAGAATCCAGCTGTGTTGTCAACACTACTTGCGCCTCCGCTACCAGCTCAGCTGGACCGACCAGTCAGCCAGCCAATTAGGGCAGCCCTACAAGATCCGAGACTCGTGATTGGTCAGCGTAGATCAAACCAATGATAAGCCTCGGAACTTGTAGGACTGTGCGTATTGGTTCAGTTGTTGATGTGTGTCATTACAACACCTCCACCTGCCTTTGACCTACAGGTTGCATCAACATTTTATTTGCACAAGCAGAGGTATCTTAAAAAGCTACCCAGTCTCACCGAGTTCTTAGTTGATGTGGAGTACTTGGTTAAATCTTTAAAATTGCTCAGGAATAAGATATGTTCTTCTTTTTTAAGGTATTATGATAATATTTATGTATGAGCCATGAACTAGGACAAATATTCATTTTTTTTTTTTTTTTCTGTTTTTTTTATTTATTTTATTTATTTATTTATTTATTTTTCTTATATTGTTATTGCCTTTTTGTATATGCAATTATAAATGTACAATTGTTAATTGTGTTGCATTTACAATAATTTTAAAAAAAAATTACCTACAGGTTGCATAGCAAAACAAAAAAGAATGAGTATTTTATTATTAACCTGTTATTAATCTATATACTGTGCCAAATGTCACATTCACCAAAGTAAATTAAGCTGGCAAAAGCTCTAATTTATTGTTTTTGAAAAATAAATAAAGTAATGCAACCAAACCATTTCACCTTCAAAGCTCTCTTAAACTGTGCTACCTGTAAAATAATAAAGGCCTCTCAACAACTTCTCTGGTTGTTGTAGCTTGCTGTGTCATCACAAATCACAGTTTCATCTGTCCCTGTTCTGGCAAGAGGATGTGTCTATAGGAATATATTTCCTATTTCTGTACTCAAACATGTTACCCCATATAGGGTAAATAACAATTTAATTGGAGGGTATAATGGAATTTTATTTTGATGAAGCATATAATGATGAGCTAGACAATAAACTTTGGAAAATGATCTGATATGCTCTAGGCTAAGTGTGTTACTTCTTTCTCCCCTCGCGAGTATCCGTATTGAGACAGCGACTACAGACCTGACTTGATACTTAGGGCCAATTCTAAAAATGGTGTATGCGGTCTTTAAATGCATGCACAAAATTTTTTTAAAATAATTAAGCTGTCATTTATAAGTATTAATAAAGTCAAAGAGTAATCTAATAATGTGGTCTAAGTTTAAATGTTAGAAAATTAAATACATTTTAAGACATCTTGCCATACCAAAAGTGGACGTTTCTGTAGAATGACAATAATGCACAACATTACCACACAACACATGACAGCACAACATTGATCGGTTATGAAGCTATTTTATTGTCCACTGCTAATCTGACCATTAAACCTCCGTTGTACACGCCCCGACTTTATCATTACACAAATTACAAAGTAAGGTGAATTTTACAAAAATTTTACCCGTTATCAGACGGGTTGACGGGTCGGGTCCTGTTCCAAGACAAATTATTCTGTATACTGGATTGTTATGATGTTAGGGCACTCCCAAATCGAATTATTGAAGCTTATTCGCTCCTATATAAATCTGCACAAGCTGCTGAGTTGTTTGCATTGATCGGAGCATGCCAATTGGCAATTGGCAGTTAAATCAATCAATATATACACAGACTCGAAGAATGCTGATGAAGTAGCAAAGTGGGATGCAAAGGAAGTTGTGGTAAGCCCAGACCTGAATCAAGCTGAAAATACTTTTTCCATGATGCAGTCAACACTGATAAAAGACACTGACGTTAAATTGTTTCAGGCAAATCCATCTGAATCTGACATTAAACATTGGCCTCAAATGAAGTGAAACCAGACCAGACTAATTTGTTAAGGGATAAACAAGTGTGTCCGCAATAGTAATACTGTGTCGACATTATCAAGGTATTTCTCGTGATCATGGACCATTTTTCTAAATGGACAGAAGCTTTCCAGTGTGTGAGGGAAAATGCTAAAACTTTGAAAATTCTGGCAAAATAAATAATACAGAGATTTGGCATTCCAACCGTTATTGAAAGTGACAATGGCACTCTGTTAGCATCCAAAGTTACGCAACTACTCGCAAAGGAATTGAACATAAATTGTCATTTCAACATACCGTATCACCCACAGTTGGCAGGAGTGGTTGAACGGACAAATCCAATATTAAAAGAGCGCTTAAACAAAGTCTGCACCAAAACCGGAAGAACATGGGTTGATGTTCTACCAGCTGTGTTGACTGAACTCAAAATGTCACCATCCTCTGTTATTAAACTCTCTCCATTTGAAATACTAATGGGTAGGCCTTTCCTGACCCCTTGGGTCAAAGGCCGCACTGGCTCACTCTCCAGAGGTAACACGGAGGTGGTGATTGCAGAATATGTGGATTCCCTCATTAAGACATTAAATGGCATAAATGGTGATATCTCTATCTCTCTCTCCCTCTGCCAGTAGAAAGCCCTACTCATCCATTTGTTCCAAATCAGCAAGTTCTGGTAAACTGTCTGAAACCAATGAAGTTAGGTGAACCAAAGTATTTGGGCCCAAGTGCTGTACTGCTGGTGACCAGAACGGTGGTGCTGACTGACCTTCAACCGAAGTGGATCCACGCAAGCCACGTGAAGCCTGCACCAGAGGTGGGCCTTACTGATTCAAGGGTGAATGGTGAAAGCACTGGAGGAGCTGAACACGTAGTGCCAGTGCCTAACCGGGAATCTGCGAATTAAGAGGACCTGAGGAGGGACCCGGAACAGTCAACATGAAAACATTCCTACTGACACTCTGAATATGGCAGGTGGTCATGCTTGCCTATGCCCCTTCAGCATAAACACAACAGCAAGGAACCACAAGTGTAATTCCAATTCCTGGAAATAATGTATTCTGCTTATGTTTCTATTCGGCGCATGTTTCCTACAATTATTAATGCAAAAGTTGAATCTGATGATAAACAGGCATAATATTGCCATGCTCCACTATATACACATACCTGATACTGAAGTTGGTTGAGAGGCTACATGATTCTTTCAGGATCAAAGTGGGCAATGTAAAATAATAAAGGCCTCTCAACAACTTCTTCTCTGGTTGGTGTAGCTTGCTGTGTCATCACAAATCACAGTTGCAGCTGTCCCTGTTCTTGCAAGAGGATGTCTATAGGAATATATTTCTTATTTCTGTACTCAAACATATATGTTACCCCATATAGGGTAAATAACAATTTCATTGGAGGGTATAATGGAATGTTCTTTTACTGGACCATATAATGATGAGCTGGACAATAAACTTTGGAGAATGATCTGATATACTCTGGGGTATGTGTGTCTCTTCTTTCTCCCCTTGCGAGTATCCGGATTGAGACAGCGACCGCAGACCTGACTTGATACTTAGTCCCAATTCTAAAAATTCCCTACACTATCTCTATAAATTATTTTGTTATGTATTACTGTTGTAAATTCTTCATCTTATTATCCGTAACTTCTCTTGATAAGGTCTCGGGTTACGGAAAACACGCATTATACAGTTTGACGCAGATATGATTCTAACGTAAGTGACGTATTCTTTATTACGCAAGTGGCGCAACCGGAGTTTGTAGTGTTTCTATTCACATGCAGCATCCTTAAGTGCAAGTTAAAGTTATTGATGACGTAAGTTCAATCCTATCACGATTCTATGTTTGATGCAGAATGTTTCTGTATGTGTTGCAACTAGTTCTGGCATTAAGCCAGTATTGCCACTTTTTGCGATCTGTATAATTATTAGTTTGTCACATATAAAGACGCGCGCTAGCACGGCTGCTTATATTGCTAATATCTGCAATATGATTCTATGTGTTAATTTTCTCCATATGTGCATAATACTATATTCTACAGTTTGTTATCAGTTAATATGATAATGCTGCATAATGTGATGCATGTTATTATATTCCTTTCCATAGTATATATCTCTTGTTTTCTTTATCTAAGCATATATATGAGAGATATATAGATTGATATTGTTTATTTGTAATTTACTGTTGAATCATAACAGTATGTATGTAGAAAAGTAATTTATTTCTGTTTGATTGTTTATTACAGAAACTACCTCAGTTGTATACTGCTATGTGTACAAGGTTGAATCTTGCACAAATAAAAGGTGGGAAAGATATCTGATGACTCCTACTCCCTGATCAGAGTACTGAAGTGGTTAACAACTTAAAAAAACGGCATTCAGTGGGGCAATCCCCAACAATTACACATAATATGCTTTTATACCTGGTGCCTTTTTTTCACTCATTCTTTATGTATTTATTTATTTCTAATGTATTTTATTTAATCTAAATCTGTAAACTTGCATTTTTTTATGTATGATTTTTTGTGTTAATACCCTGGCAATAAACATAAATAAAGACCTACAGGTCTGTTAAGAGTTATTGAAGAATTTATTTTTGAAGCCATGAATATGTTTTTATATTATATTATACTTAAAAGATAATGCACACTCAGTGGCCACCTAGCAAAATAAAACCCAGACAGAGTGAAAGATAATATAATATAAATGAAAATGATTGAATAACTGGCTATTATCTTAATTTCATAATAATGACAGTCTGACTGTGCATCACTTATTACATGGCTACTGACTAAATAAATTAATAAATAGGCATGAAACAATATATTCCATAAACATTAAAGTATACCTCAGCTATGCCTGGGGCAATGGTCAAATATTTTGGTCATTATATCACAAATATTTGACCACAAATTATATTACAGTATATTATATTACATTATATTATGTTTTTATTTGTATATAATAATTATGATAATAATAATTCAATCATTATTTTATACTTATTACTTTTTATTTATTTAATAAATATTTTTGTAAATCTGTTCCTGTAGCTCAGCTTGTAGAGAATGGCGCTAGCAAAGGCAACATCATAGCTCTGATTCCCAGGGAACATTCAAACTGTTCAAAATTAGCTTTGGATGAAAGCATCTGCCAAATGCATACATGTAAATGTAAAGTGCTTGCCCAATTTAGACATTATTACCTTTTAATTTATAGAGCGTTCAAGCCCACAGTCAATGATGCGATAACTGCTTTGCAAGCCAGATATATTGTTATGTTTTGCTTGGTCAAATGAAACAGGAGGAATCTGTTTACACAGAAACATTGACATCCAGATATCGACTGAGTGGGTGCCAAAAATGTAAAATATGACAGAACACTTTACAATGTGCTGACAGTACAGGAATGTGGTTAACATTGTTTTCAAAATTGATACAGCACTTTAAGTGACCCATTTGAGTGATAATATGTCTCTGAACTACATGAAATGGATCTGAATTATATTAATTATATTAAATGTGTTAATAAAGCACAAATCAATTGCTCTTTTAAGATATAACATTGAGAATATTTCAGGTCACAAGACACATGGTTCTTTAAAACTGACCTTGACAAAAAGTTCCCATTAATAATGCTATATATCACAACACATGTACAACGTGTGATCACTTTGTCAATCAAATTTATTTTAGTTACAAAAAAGGTATAAAATTAAGAGTAGAAAAAGTGTATGTATAATTGTGAAAAAAAAAAAAACATAAACTTTGAGAACATTTAAAAGAAAAGGCAGCAGTATTTTTTGTTTTTCCTATTTCATTTAAAATAAACCACAGAGGGTCTGGAATACATTAAATATGCCACCTCGTCTGGTACTAAGATCTAACACAAACCCAAGAAGATTTTAAAGAAAACAGTTATGCTGAAACCTGAATGACAGTGAAGGCAAAATTAAATTGATTATTACCAGTAAACACAAAATGACATCAATAAATGCAACGGCGTGTATTATCAGAGAAGAATTCACAGAAGCTAGACATATGATTCATAAGCAGTCTGACAGTACATTAATTTGTGCAAGGCCTGAGGGACCAATAATTTCACAATCACAGCAGCTGTGAAATATATATTGTTCCCTGTGGAATGAGAGGGGCATATTTGATTCTGTAGTAACATAAACAAGCATCACCATTGTAGTTCTGTAGACTTTGAACTAACTTTTCAGGATGTCACTATAAGGCCTGATATAAATATTCAACCGAAAGGCATTTGAGGCAGGTTTTGTCCCCTGTCGAAATAGCTAGTCTATAAAATATAATTTTTGCATGTCATTGTGGGAATAGAACTGTTCAGTCATGACATAAAATTGTAGGCCAACCCTGAAGGCTAATTCGCCATGGGTTCCCTTGGGAATTTCTAATAGGTTATTAGAATATCAATTTTCAATTTATTAATAAAATACATTTTGTGATTAATATTACTTTAAAAGACTTTCTAGTTTGTTCTATGACATAAACAAGAGGACTGCCTGATGAATGGCTTTATTAGCAACTTGCATTTTTAAAGCATTCAACAGATTCAAAATGTATGTGTAAGGTGTGTAATTCATATTTTAGAACAAAACGTTAAAGTCTCTTTAAGTCATGCTAACCGCAGTCTTTTTTTTTTACTCATTAATCGGAAACCACTATTCTAAAAGGCCAATAGATATTCCAGAGGGAACCAAGAATAAATTTTTTTACAGGATTAAGGACTACAACCTGAACACCACTATAAGTCGAGGCTGCAGAATTTATGGCAATCAGTTCTTGCCATTTCCTTCATCCAATGGATTTTTAACAAAATAAAGCAGGCATCATAAGTTACCTGTCATTCGAGAATAGCTACAAGCATTTTAGCAAAAACTCAGGAAGGGAACAACAACCCAATGGTCTTCCTTTGCGGAGAATACAGAGAATCATAAGTTTGATCTCATGGTACTGCTCTTCCATAAGAATACAATGAGGAAACCTTCCGTTTGATCTCTACATGCTTTTATGAGAGGGGATCCATCCATCGTGCACAGGCCAGGACTTCTGGTCTACCAAGAGAAAGTACACAAAGTCTTCAGTATTTCCGGGTTCGCTGGCCACCCGTCCCAGTGGTGGTGACATACAGGAGAGGCTGAAGTTGCCTTGTTTGTGCACCACGCTTAATGAGGTGGGAGGGCATGTTGGAGAAAGTGACATCTGCTGTTGATCCTGTGGAGGTTGAATGAAGAAAGAAGTCACATAATGGAAGTCACATGGGTTGCAAACATTATCATGTTGACTTTAAATGCACCACAGGTGTGAGTCAAGCATTTGAGGCAATAGTCAGGAGGTAAATATCTTTCCTATTTTTCTAGCATAGGGTATGAGTTCTTCTATCATACCTGTTTGGTGGATGTTGTGCGAGGGCCGGGCTTTTGTAAGCTGAGGTTGGGCCTTGTGTTGGGGCCGCAGGATGGGGGCAGGGGGATGGCCATTAATGTGTAGGTGGGCATCAGAAGTGCTATCCAGGGGACGAAATCGTTGGCTTGTGTTCTTTGCCTGAGACAGCTGGGGGGAAGAGAAAATATAGAGTTTGTTTTAAGTAATTTGATATTGGAATGAAATAAATATCAGTGTGAATCTCATGAAAACCTTTCTAGAACATATTTATATTTCACCTCAAAATCAAAAGAAAGCCACAAGAAAACGAAGCTTATTTTAGGACCATTAAGATTGTTTTGCAATGTGACATCATGTTCATGACAGTAAGCACAATCTACTTGTTAATTCTCATTAGCATAATGCATTACATCTCATTCTCATTATTGTTATGTCAAAAATATTGATATGTTATATAATGGGTAAAATATTTATATATAATGGTAAAATTAGTTGTACTTCCTTAAATTCATGATAACATTAACACTTTAGAATTCAGAATTAATTTAGAAAAAAAAGTATTGTATAACAATATTAAAAAAAAATCTCAGCCAAAGATCACAAGAAAAAACATATACACACTTACAGTTGAAGTCAGAAGTTTACATACACCTTAACCAAATACATTTAAACCCAGTTTTTCACAATTCCTGACATTTAATTGTAGAAAACATTCCCTGTCAAAAGTCACTTAGGTTAGGATCACTAATTTGTGATGGCCACTCCAAAACCTTGACTTTGTTGTCCTTAAGCCATTTTGCCACAACGCTGGAGGTATGCTTGGGGTCACTGTCCATTTGGAAGACCCATTTGTGACCGAGCTTTAACTTCCTTCCTGATGTCTTGAGATGTTGCTTCGATATATCTACATAATTTTCCTTCCTCAAGATGCCATCGATTTTGTGAAGTGCTCCAGTCCCTCCTGCAGCAAAGCACCCCCACAACATGATGCTGCCACCCCCATGCTTCAAGGTTGGGATGGTGTTCTTTGCCTTGCAAACTTCACATTTTTTCCTCCAAACATAACAATGGTCATTATGGCCAAACAGTTACATTTTTGTTTCATCAGACAAGAGGACATTTCTCCAAAAAGTAAAATCTTTGTTCCCATGTGCACTTGCAAACTGTAGTCTGGATTTTTAATGCCGGTTTTGGAGCATTGGCTTCTTCCTGTCAGGATACCTGTTTGATCAGCCTCGTTGTTTTTGTGTCTGTGTCGTTGTTCGTCCGTAGCGCTTGGCAGTCTTGTTTGTCCGCCCGCGCGCTTCGGCGTGTGGTGTTTGTGTTCATTCACCATGTGTGTCTGCACGTGTTGTTTTCCATGCGCTCAACTGTCAGCTGTCGCCCCTCCCTCTTGTTACCTTGTTAGTTCAACATTACACTCACGTGTTACTCCTCATTAGCCTCTCTTTTTATTTCCCTTGTGTTTTTTGTCTCTTGCCAGATCGTGTTTTTGCATGTTGTTATTCACGTCTTGCTAATCTTGCTTTTTCTTGCTGTTTGAGGTAGTCTAGTTATCTAGTCAAGTTTTATTTTTTTCTTCAATTTTGATTTGCTTTGGATTCCTAGGTTTTTCCTATTTTTGCTTTTCTTTTGCTGTGTCTTGATCCCAGCTTGTTCAACCCTGATTTGGTTTATTATTTTTTGTCTTTATTGATGATTTCTATTTATTTTTCCTACACATTAACTTGGCATAGTTTATAGGTTTTTGCATTATTTTTCCTCATCCCCGGTGGCTTACATTCTGAGCAGTTTAGTCTTTTCCCTTTTTTCTTTTTTTCTCTCTCCAGTCTCACCATCTTACAGGCTGCTGGACAGAGCTTATTCCCCCGCCACCTCCGGGCTACCATCAGTCATCTCCCTTCCCCTTTGCCACGCCTCACCTGCCAACACTGCCCGTTGCTTCCCCCGTCTCATTCGCCACCATCATTGACCTCTTTTGCGGACTGCTCTTGGCTGGGAGTTACCATTCTATGGACCTAGCCTACGCTTTCTGAGGCCGTTATTATCTGTGGACCTGTCCGGCTCGTGCTTGTTTATTTTCCCAATAAACCATGGTGTACCCTGCAATTGAGTCCATTTCTTTCTGACCCCTGACACTTCCTTGCTTAGCAACTTTTCAGGTTATGTTGATATAGGACTCGTTTTACTGTGGATATAGATACTTGTCTACCTGTTTTCTCCAGCATCTTCACAAGGTCCTTTGCTTTTGTTCTGGGATTGATTTGCACCAAACTATGTTCATCTCTAGGAGACAGAATGAGTCTCCTTCCTGAGTGGTATGATGGCTGCGTGGTCCCATGGTGTTCATACTTGCGTACTATTGTTTGTACAGATGAACGTGGTACCTTCAGGCATTTGGAAATTGCTCCGAAGGATGAACCAGACTTGTGGAGGTCCACAATTTTCTTCTGAGGTCTTGGCTGATTTATTTAAATTTTCCCATGATGTCAAGCAAAGATGCACTGAGTTTGAAGGTTGGCCTTAAAACACATCTGCAGGTACACCTCCAATAGAGTCCAATTAGACAATTAGCCTATAAAAATTAACTAATTGCCTAAAGGCTTGACATAATTTTCTGGAACTTTCCAAGCTGCTTAAAGGCACAGTTAACTTTTATGTGTATGTAAATTTCTGACCCACTGGAATTGTGATATTGTCAATGAAAATTGAAACAATTGCTGGAATAATTACTCGTGTTATACACAAAGTATATGTCCTAAACCACTTGCCAAAACTATAGTTTGCTAATATGAAATCTGTGGAGTGGTAATTTTTTTTTTGAGTGACTCCAGTCAGGCTTCCTAATCAACCAATTGGCCCGGTTGCTATGGAGGGTAGAGTCACATGGGGTAACCTCCTCGTGGTCACTATAATTTGGTTCTTGTGGTGAGTTGTGTGTGGATGCTGCAGAGAACAGCGTGAAGCCTCCATGTGCTAGGTCTCCACAGTAGCATGCTCAACAAGCCACGTGGTAAAATGAGCAGATTTACTGTCTCAGACGTGGAGGCAACTGAAAATAAATTCTCCACCACCCGGATTGAGGCGAGCCTCTACGCTACCACAAAGACTTAGAGTGCATCGGGAATTGGGCATTCCAAATTGGGGAGAAAAAAAAACAAACAAAAAAACATTTGTTTTAAAGACTTCAACTGTATGTATATGTATATGTATATATATATATATATATATATATATATATATATATATATATATATATATATATATATATACACACACACACACACACACACACAACTGGTCAAACGTTTTGAAACACTTGATTGAAATGTTTCTCATAACCTTAAAAATACTTTGATCTGAAGGCGTATGCTTAAATGTTTGAAATTAGTTTTGTAGACAAAAAACAATTGTCCCAACAAATTAATTTATGAATTATATAAAATTTATATATATAAAAGTTTTTGAAATTGACTGACTTGGAACAAATAATAAAGAAAAGCAGCAGTATATATATATATATATATATATATATATATATATATATATATATATATATATATATATATATATATATATATATATATATATACACACAGGGTTGGGGAGTAACAGAATACATGTAACGGGATTATGTATTTAAAATACAAAATATAAGTAACTGTATTCCACAACAGTTACAATTTAAATAATTGGTAATTAGAATACAGTTACATTCAAAAATTATTTTAATTATTGAAGGGATTACTTTGCATTTTATTGTCAGTTGTTTCATTTAATATTTAATCCTTTCAGATGGAAAACATTTTGACATATAAATGATGCGAACCAAATTGCATTTGAATAGCGGTGAAACACTTTCTTACGATGTGTTACATTCATACGACCAGACAGAGAAGTAAGTTTGAAGTAAGTTTGGAGCAGAAGAAATAGAAATAAACCTTGTGTAAATTGTCAGCTTTACGCTAAGCTAAAATGCTATTTCTAGCCATTTTACATGCACATGTTACCAGACACGATCATATTTATATCAAGAAAATTCACATTAGATCATAATTTATTTTTTTCTAGAAGACCTTTGATATCAGGGCAAAAATTGTATTCTTGAAAATTATTTTTGTATTGTTTTCCTGTAAAAAATATAAAAAAATAATTAAAACAAGATCAATTAGATTGAATTTGTTTTAGAAACAACACTGCATATGATATTTAGGTTTTTCAGAGAATGTATTTTAACATGTATTTTGTCTTGTTGTACTGGCAGAGCTTTTATAGTCAAAACAAATGAAAAAATCTACCAGTGCTGAAGAAGTAATCCAAAGTATTTATAATACGTTACTGACCTTGAGTAATCTAACGGAATACATTACAAATGACGTGTTACAGCATGTATTCTGTAATCTGTAGTGGAATACATTTCAAAAGTAACCCTCCCAACACTGTATATGTATATATATATATATATATATATTTGGAGTGAAATATGACCCAGACATTCAAACATTTTCATATGATTCACCCATTACCCCAGATATGTTTTTATAATTTATCTGAAAACTCACTGCCTGTCCTGTGACTTCAAATGATCGAGACCTCCTCTTGCGTCTCCGACCCTCAAAGTCCTGTTCTCGTGGGGGGAGGTTCTTAACAACCTGACGGTTCCGGGGCCGCGTCCATGTGCCATTGGGTACGGGGCCGTCTCCTGTGCTGCTGGACAGGTTGTCATCAGAGGTGGCGTGCCGTAGCTCTGGGCTGGGCTGTCTCCCGCGGCGCAGCACCAGACCTTTAGGGGGTGCCTCACTCAGCGAAAGGTTACTCTTGTGTTTCTTGGGGTCTAGAGGGGAGGGAGGAGGGGGCAATCGCAGGGCATCTAATTCAAGGACTTTAGATCGGCGTCGGGCGGCCTTCACTGCAATGCTCTGCACACCTCTTAGAATCTGCTGTCTCTCTGATGGAATTGAAGGGTTTTAAAACTAATGAGCATGGGTTTTTTCCAACACGCCACTAAGCAAAAAGGACGCAGGTAATCAAAATGTTTTGTTTAGTATGCATTTGGATAAGTATAAAAAAAACAGAATACTACAGGAAACACTGGTACACAGTATAATTGGCCAACCCTAACATATCACAGTATGTACAATCTCGCACAATATGCATAAAGATTAAACAAGAGATTAATTCTTACCTTTAGGTGTGAGAGGAGCATCTGTGCCGTGCTCACTGCTCTCAGGTGAGGAGTCCAGGTGGCTGCTCATACTGTGACTGAGATGACTGTATCTCAGAGTGTCATCCAGGACAGATGGCAACAGCTGCAGAGCAGAAATACATTCAGCATAGCGTCAGACAGATTTCAATATAGATTCAATAGTGAGACCATTTGGACTACAGGTAATATTCAGATAGACAGATAGTCTAGATCAGTGGTTCCAACCCTGTTCCTACAGGCCCCCCAAACACTGCACATTTTGTATATCTCCTTTATCTGACACACCCAATTCAGGTCCTCTACTAACAAGCGGATGAGCTGAATCAGGTGCTATTTAGGGATTAGGGAGATATCCAAAATGTGTAGTGTTGGGGGGCTCCCAGGGATAGGGTTGAGAACCACTGGTCCAGACAGACAGACAGATGAGCTCACCTCTCTGTTGCCATGTCCATTGATATGAATAGGGGGTGGTGTCATTACTACAGAGTTCTTCATCTGTTTGTGACTGCTCTTAAAAACTCGCTCTCTGTGTGGACAAGGGAAAGAAAGAAAAACATTATGAATATTTTTTATTCCTCGAAAAGACTTCTAAAAACACTTTAAAATAAGATTCCATTCGTTAAAGGAATATTCATGGTTCAATACAAGTTAAGCTCAATCGACAGCATTTGTGGCATGATGTTGATTTCCACAAAAATTTAAATGTGGGTTACAGTGAGGCACTTACAATGGAAGTGAATGGGGACAATCCATAAACATAAAAATATTAACTTTTTCAAACGCATAGCCACAAAACATGAACATTATTGATGTTAACATGATTTCAGTGTGATAATATTACTTACATTTTCTGTGTAAAGTTGTAGACAATTTTACCAACTTCATTGCTGTGTCATGTTTAAATGTGTTTTTTTTTTTTATGTTTTGTTTTCATGCCTTTTTGTTTTGAAATTAGTTTACTTCCTGTCCCTGTTTCTGGTCATGTGATTTCCTGTTCCCCTCATTTGTTCCTGTCATGGAGTATCTGGTTTCACGTGTCTTGTAATCTTCTTATCAGTTCTGTTTAATTATTGGTTCCTGTTTATTAGTCTTGTTATCATGTTCATTAGTTTAGTCTCGTCATTGGTTGTCTATGTCATGTGGTTACACATGTCCATGTATTTAAGCCCTCATGATTGCCATTGTCCTTTGTCAAGGATTGTGGTTGTGTAACGCTCTTGTTCACGGTCTTGTTATTGTTCCTGTTCTTATTCATAGCTCTTATTTCATATTCATAGCTCTTATTTCATATTCTCGTTCATGGTTTAATTTTAAAGTATATTTAAGTTGTAGTTAAGTTAAGCCTAGTCTATATATTTTGTTTCACGTTTTGGATTTCCACGTCTTGTAAATAAACTGCACTTGTGTTCTTCACATCATCTCGTGAAACAAAAGCAAACCCTAAAACGACTGTAAAAAATTATTTAAAAAAACTTCACAGCTCAAATAAGTTTTAAAAGAAGAATCAATGTCAAATCAATCAAATCACTTTATTGTCACACGACCATATACACAATTGCAACAGTGGGTGAAATTCTTGTGTTTTCGCATATCCCAACTAGGCTGGGGTCAGAGCGCAGGGTCAGCTATGGTACGGTGCCCCTGGAGCAGATGGGGTAAAGGGCCTTGCTCAAGGGCCCAACAGTGGCATCATGGCGGTGTTGGGGCTTGAACCCCTGACCTTCAGGTCAGTAACAGCCTAATGTGTGCTTTTATAAAATCAAAAATTCACATTTCTGCCTTTAAACCCTCAAAAATTTGCCCCATTCACTTCCTTTGTAAGTGCCTCACTGTAACCCAGATTTATTATTTTATTTTTTAAAGAAAAGGAGGGACTAATCGAAGTAAATTTTTGCAGTAATCAACATTATGCCACAAATGCTGTTGATTGAGCTTCACATGTATTGACCCAGGAATATTTCTCTAACATTAATGCATTAGGTGTCATGAACACCTAATGCATATGAATGCAATGAACAATATATATATTTTTTACAGCATTTATTAATCTTTGGTAATGTTGGTTAATTAAAATTGTCAGTTCATAGTGCATTAACTAATGTTAACATATACAGCTAATATATTTAAGAAATATGTGTATGTTGAAATTTACATTAACCAAGATTAATAAATGCTGTAAATGTATTGTTCATTGTTAGTCCATGTTAACTAATTTTGTTGACTAATGTTAATAAATGGAACCTTACTGTAAAGTGTTACCAAATGTTCTTATAAATGTTTTTGTTTACTATTTGATTTCCTATTTATTTAATTAGAATATATCTATATATATGACCTTAACCCTGCTGAAAAAAGCCTGGACAGTTTGCTGGTTTTAGAGGGGTTTAGGGCACTTGTCAGGTTGGGAGACCAGCTGGCCTGCGAGCTAAAACCATCTGAGCACCTACTTGGCCTAGCTAGGAGACCAGCTTGATCAGCTTAAACCATTTTGGCTGGTCTTGTTTTTTCAGCAGTGAAAGGGTATTTTTTAAAAATCCATTGTCAGTTTGTGTTCTTACCAATATGGCGGAAAACAATGGAACACCAAATAACTAAGGATTAAAGAATATTTGTCATTCTTACCCATCAGGCTCTGGGAGGATGGGAGGCAGTGTGTGTCTCCTCACTTTCGTCCGCCCTTGTCTGTTGTCTGAGCCCAGCATGCGAACACTATCCTGATCTGAGTCCAGCTCCTGCAAGGGGTCACAACCTCTGCTGGGGAGGGTGATCTTGGGCAAGGAACCCTCCTAGACAAACATATGTGAGCAAATTTGTAAAGCTGTTCATTATCACACGTGACTGATGTTCTGTTAATCTTTAAGCTCCCCATAGTAACTTCATGAAGAGTTATTAAAGTCAACAAGAAACAATAGTTACCGTGCAGCCCAGTTTACTTTCGAAATGTGACTTATTTCAAAATTCTTTTGATTTGATCAAACCAGAATTTACTTATAAGATTGTGTGAGCGCCCCATACCAGAATAGAGAAAGCTGAATGTACGTTTGCTAAGACGATGCCTAAATAAGTATTTGCCTATTGGTTAACATTATCCAACCGCATGCACGACTTAGGTGACATCAGCCGAAATGGAAAGTCATTTCATAGGCGGAGTATTTTGATTCAACGATACAAAAACAATTATTCGTTGGAATAAAATGCACTGATGAATCGTTCATAATAGAGCAGGAACGTGTATTAAGAATGTAAATAGGGTCGATTTTGATTTCTTGTTGACGTCATAAGGCTACAACCTTTCGAAAATGTCCTTTTGAAGTAGGCTACCTTAAGAGTACGAATGGTGAACTTATCCAAGGCCACGACTCTATCCAAGTTCTTCTCATCCATTTGCTTCATGTACATCTCATAGAGCTCTTGAAGATGAGGGGGGACCAAGAGTCTGTGATCTGCACAAACATCACAGCATTTCATATTAATAGTACTTTTAATAACTATATATATTCAATTACATTGCAAATATGCATCATATCTATTTTTGTTTCAGCTTGAAAGCTGAACTGAAACCTCATTCTGAATCTTTAACACATTTAAAGGGATATTTGGATAACTTCGCTTAAACAGTTTGGCCTGATTCATTTCCGAATCACTCACCATCAATAAATTGCCGCTGCTGTTGGATGATCTCGTGGCAGAGGTGCCTATGCTGCTCAAAACGCTGAACGACCACGTTTTTTTGCCGGATCACGTTGTCCTTGAGCAGAGTGCTGGACTGCATCTCAGCATTCTCGATCTCCAATTCATGGACCTTACAGAGGAGGCAAAGAACCTCCCTCTGCTCCTCGGAGCTCACGCGGCGGGGGAGAAGCTCCTCGAGATGACGAGATTTTTCTCTCAGCTCTGCAAGACGCTGCTCCTGCCCGGCCTGAGGAGAATAGGAGGGGCTATGGTCCTTAATCCTTTTTTAACATTTAGTATTTTATTATAGTGTTCCTGTAGCTGAACTAATAAAACATAGCACTAGCAATGTCAACTGTGAGGAGGGTGATGTGTTGGAATCATAAACAAAGTTATAAATAGCAGGAAACATTTATTTGAGAAAGGAAAATTAAACCACACAGTAAAAAGCCACACAGGGATGCTCAGGACACTTTTGGGAGCGATGAATCATAATGAATCATTCATTTGCTTTTGAACTTCCCAATGCTTTTGCTCTGGACAGGACTATGACGTTTTGGGGTATTATTGCACCCTCTAGTGGCCACTAACATTACCTTGTGTTTTTGTATTTTCTTCTGCTCGGCCATGAGCGTGATGAGGTTCTCTCTGGCAATGGCTACCTCTTGTGACTCTGTGCTGTCCGGCAGAGATTCTGGTGAGTCGGAGTCTTTCTCACTCTCATCTTTATGAAAACTCTCCTTCCTCCTCTCCCCCTGCCACTTCTTTCTTCTTCTGAAACGCTCCTGCTCCCAGCTAAACAGAAACAGAAAACACCTCAATCTCTATTTTGGTATCACCATGACATTAGTTATAAGTGACTGCAAAACTAGCTTAGAAATGTGAATTTAATTTAGAAAAAATAAATACAATTTTACATCATTTGTTTGCGGATGCCACTTAGTTTGATATTTTGTCTGTAATGAGATTACATTCATTGAAAGGGAGACTCACTCTGCAATGGTCAGCAAGTGTTTGGATGTGTCAATTTGGATTTCCATGTTGCTGTTGTCCAGCTCCATAAGATGCTTCCTGATGTCCATCTGCTCTCTAAACGCATCGATCAGCTGCTCTCGCAGTTGGTCCATCTCAGCCCGACTCTGCTGAGATGAGTGAGCTTGTACCTCCGCTGAAGACAAACAGAGAGAAGACATGTTCTGCTACATGTTTGAGCAATATAACTCAGCTTCTTTGAATAGAATAGAATACAACAGAATCAATTAGAATAGAAATGATTTATAAATAATTAAGCATTCAAACAGAATAGAATCCATTAGAAAATAACAGAATAGATTTAAATAGAAAGTAATATTAGACTAAAACTGAATCCTTTAGAAAATAATAAAATATAATTGAATAAAATACATATAGAAAAGATAAGAATAGAACAGGATAGAATAAAATAGTCTTAGATAGGATGCATTAGAGAAGAAAATAATAGAATTAATTACAAAATAATCTTTTAAAAATAGAATCCATTTAACACTAAAATAATAGAATACATTAGAAAAGAATAGAATAGAATACATTAGAAATAAAATAGAATCAATTAGAAAATTATCTGTTAGATTAGAATATAACCTATCAATAAATAATTAAGCATTAAAACAAAATAGAATCCATTAGAAAAGAACAGAATAGATTTCAATAGAAAATAATCTTAGGCTATAACAGAATACTTTAGAAAATAGTCCAAAATAATTCAATAGAATCCATTAGAAAAGAAAAGTATAGATCAGGACAGAATACAATATTATTAGATTGCATTAGACAACAATATAATAGAATTAATTAGAAAACAAACTATTAAGAATAGAATAGAATCCATTAAAAGAAAATTATATGATACATTAGAAAAGAATAGAATAGAATCCATTAGAGAAAACTAAAATAAAAAGCAACTGAATAGAATAGGACCTATTAGCCTAATAAAGAATGCATTAAAAAATAATACAAAAAAGTATATTAGGATAGAATATAATCTGTTAGAAAAGCATCTATTAGAAAAGAACAAGTTAGAATATAATGTATTGGGCTACAAACAAAATCTTAAAAAAAAAAAAAATCTAATAGAACTGAATAGAATCCATTTGAAAAGAAAAGAATACATTAGAAAATAACAGAATAGAATCCATTAGAGAAAATAATAATAGAATCAATTAGAAAAAAAGAACTATAGAATAGAATAGAACATATAAGCCTTATAAAGAATGCATTACAATTGAATAAAAAATTATATATTATAATAGAATCTATAAGAAAAAACATATATTAGAAAAGAATAGAATGAGAAAATAATGTATTAGACTAGAACAAAATCTTTTTTGAAAATAATCCAAAATAATAGAATAAAATCAATTTAAAAAGAAAATAATAAAATACATTTGAAAAGAATAGAATAGAATCCATAAGAGAAACAATTATAGAATCAATAAGAAAAAGAATTCCGAATAGAATAGAATATATAAGCTTAATAAAAAATGCTTTAAAATAGAATAGAAAATAATCTATTAGAATAAAATAGAATCTATCAGAAAACATCTATTAGAAAATAATAGAATAAGACAATAATGTATTGGAGAAGAACAAAATTAGAAATAGAAATCAGAAAATAATAAACAAGAATAGAATAAAATCCATTTAAAAAGAAAATAATAGAATATATTAGAGAACAAATATATAGAATCAATTAGGAAACAAATATAGAAAAGAATAGAACCTATAAGCTTAATAAAAATGCTTTAAAATAGAATAGAAAATAATCTATTAGAATAGAATAGATTATATTAGAAAAGCATCCATTAGAAAAATAAAAACTATTTAATCAGTTAATAATGTATAAGACCAGAACAAAATCAATTTCTTTTAAATACTCCAATAGAATAGAATAGAATCAATTTGAAAAGAAAATAATAGAATGCATTAGAAAAATAATATATTCTATTAGATCAAAAATAATAGAATCAATTAGGGGGAAAAAAAAACTAAAACTATTGAATAGAATAGAACCTTTTAATAAAGAATGCATTACAATATAATTAAATAGAACCAATTAGAATAGAACATTTTAGAAAAGCATCCAATAAAATAGAATAAGGTAGATAAACACATCTGCAGTACAGAATCTGGTTCTGTTTGAATCATTGGGAGTCCATGGTACAAATCTAGGCTTGTCCATTGTAAATGAACATATCATTTATTATGTAACAGGATGTTACCTTGAACATGGCGGATGTCTGTTCTGTCTGGGTTAAGCTGTCTGCTGGCCTGGTCTGCAATTTTCTTCTTCAACCGCTGAATCTCGCTGCGCAGGTCAGATATAATGCTGGTGTACTGAGCGATGTGATAGGTCACATTCAACAGGTTTCTCTTTACCTAGATATATAGAGACAAAGTAGACGTGAAACACAGCAGAGGGTGGCCAAATGGAACTTAAGAGTAGGACAAAATTCAAACTCAACGAAACTTAAGTCTAAAGATTTTGGGCAGTGTTACTTAAATGCAACTTAATGCACTATTACAGCTTAAGGCAGACACAATGATGCTGAAGTTTTTTGTTCTTTTTGTTTTGTTAAAATACTTTATTCTATCCAATGTGCATTGAACTTACCCGTGTGCGGATGCTTTTGGCACGGTCGGCATAGGTCAAGGTATTCCGTGAATCTTCGAAGGCCAGAGAGGCGGGGCTTATATGGGCAATCATCACTGTCCGACTGTTCCCTCCCAAAGAGTCCTGAAGACAAAATAAGACCCCAATAAGACAAGTGCAGGGGACTCAAGACTTTAAATGTCAAATCACAAATCGTTAAATGTCAGTGAACATATTGCATAAAGATGAACATGTTTGGGCATTTCTGTTTCATTAAAGAATTGCTTTGCTGTACCTTGAGCAGTCGCGTAAGTTTGCTATCTCTGTAATTGATGTATTTGTTGCCATTCTTTTCACTCAAGGCATTGATGCAGTTCCCCAGCGCGAGCAGAGAACGGTTGATATGAGCTCCTTCTTTTAACCTCTGACCCCTGTTCTGTGTCTGAAAGAACATTTTGTTATAGCATAGATTTAGTGTTATAGTGACACACTTCCATTTCTATGGTGCTTTCTTGTCTTTATTGGAGTTTGACAGTCATTGGTCACTATATGTTTTCAATACAAGGAAAAATAAATCAGCTTTTTTTTTTCTAATTTTGTATTCTACGAAAGCCATACAGGTTTATACGGTGGCTGTGAAGTGCAAAACAAAACAACTAATTTAAAAAAACAACCGCAAATCCAAAGACAAAACAACAAATCAGAAAACACAACAGCAAATCAGTCAAAACGGAAAGGGTAGGTACCAAAGCTTCTCACCTGTTTGGCTGTGTGAATGTGACCTAGTCTTTTCTTCACAGAGAGTAAAAACAGCAAGCGGGAAAAGTTAGTTAATGGCACGATGTTCATCTATGGTCTCAAGGTTAATCTAGTGCATGAGGGACCATCTTAAAGACCATAAACTGTGCTAAAACATTAGTGGCGTCCAAGCGTTCATACAGTTAGCATGTTCTAACTTAAAAAACACTGTTGTTTAAAAAACATTTTAAATCTAAATGATAAAGGTTCTGGTTGCTGCCAATGGATAGATTTTTCAAGTATATGTATGTAAAGGGATTCATGGCAAGGAGGAGGCGAGAACCGGCTTGAGAATATAAATAATATTTTAATACAAAACTTAGACAAAAAGACAAAAACACACAAAGGTGTCAGACAGCTGTCCGTAAGTCTCTCTCTCTCTCTGTCACACTGCCATCTTCAGTCGGCCTTTATCCCTCTCGAGGGCTAATTAGCCTGATTAGGGGCCGGGTGTATAGCATCACAACCCGGCCCTGCCCTCCGCCTGCCACAATGTATTTACACTGATTCAGTATACAATTATTTTTGTTTTGTTTCTGGATTTGGTGTTGTGTTTTCTGATTTACTTGTTTACTTTCTGATTTGGTGTTGTGTTTTACGATTTGTTGATGTGTTTCTGAATTGTTATTTTGAATTTGGATTTGCTGTTGTTTTTTTTTAGAGTTGTTGTTTTGTTTTGCACTTCACAGCCACCGTAGATTTAGAATGACAGCATTTTCATGTTTGGCTAAACTGTTTCTTTAAGTTGAGATTCACTCTTCCAGCAGGGGGCGCTCTTGCATGTCTCACATTATCTGACTAGTGCAACAGGCTTGTCTTTCTCATCAATGGAAAACAAATAACCACTCTTGTTTCTGAGCAACAATGTTCCATAACCAACAATGTGATCTGCTTTTGTGTCTGTCACGTGCATGTTTAAACCTACAGAGTGCTTGAGTGGTTAACATTTTTAGCAGTTTCCATGGCGAATTCACGGTGCTCTGTCTAAATGTGTTCTCTAGTGTAATATCGTCCTGTCTCATGCTGTGAGGGAAAATTACAATTTAATATGAAGCATCATTCAAATTTCATGCAGCACAAAACCCGATTTGACTTGTGGAGGAGTCTCAAATGTGAGAAAAATACGTAATATTTTTTTTGGTCCAATGACATATATATATATATATATATATATATATATATATATATATATATATATATATATATATATATATATATATATAGATATATATATATATATATATATATTTTTTTTTTTTTTAATATATATATAGAGAACATGTTTATAACCTATAGATAAATCACTCTTGGAATTGTTCCCAACTCACAGGCTGATATATGATTTTGAATATATATTGGGGGCCAACTGTGCCAGCTTTTATTTAAGAAAGCTTTTAAATTAATGACTGCCTGATTTAAGGACATACATCTCTGCTCACCCACCATGCTAACTGAAAACAAATGACAAAGGTTTTAAGTAACTTTCCAAAAGATATATAGATCTAAATTGATTGCTTCTTCTTTGACATACAGTTATCATCCATTTCTCAACACACATCACACGTACCTGTGAAGCCCGCTCAGACCCTGCCAGATCAATCATGAAGAGACGTGCAAATCGTACTTCCTGTAGAATGTCTCGGCATCGACTCTGTTGTCGTACGCCCACCTGCAGCACAGCGTGAGAGCGAGACGACGTCTGATTGGCTGCCGTCGGTTCTTGAGTTCTCTGCTTGTTTCCCTTCACTAACAACTCCATGATCTGAGAAATAGAAAACAGCTTTAAAACACTGCATACCATAATGTACAGATTGTCTTGTATAGAGCTTTGTTTGGACCAGAGTTGAGGGGAACGTATAACAAATAATAAGCATTGCGTAATCAGATTACTTTTTTATGAACTAACATGTTACTTTTAGCAATTACTCCATAATACCATTAAACATAGGTTACTTTTTCAAATAAGCAACATAGGTCATCGTTCTATTTACTAGCAAATACTATTGAAAACCTCTCCCTTCCCCATAACATTGTTATGTTGGCCTATACAGTGCTTCTTTTTGACATTGTATGAACAGTGAAAGCGAGGAGTGCAATGCAACAAATACAGTGTGCTCTCATTATACTCAGTAGGCAGCATGACCAAGGGTACTATAGTGGTAACATTTTAAAATAAAGTTACATTTGTTATCAGTATTTAACATGGACTAACATTGAACACTACTTTTACAGCATTTATTAATCTTGGTCAATGTTCATTTCAACATATACTAACACATTGTTTATATCAAGGGTTTATACTGTTAACACTAGTTAATGCACTATGAACTTACGTGACCTAACTATGAGCAATTGTAGTTTTATTAGTTAACATTAACAATGTTTTATAAATACTGTAAAACATATATTGTTAATTGTAAGTTAATGATACCTAATGCATTTGCAGATGTTAACAAAATGTAACCTTATTATAAAGCGCTACCATTATAGTTAACAAAAACTATTACAAAAACAAAATATAGCAGTCAAAGAATGTCTGTTATCAAAAATCAAAATATTAAATTTTTGACTTTGGTTTTCAGATTTTCAAAGTTGAAGGGTGTGATTTAACAAAAACTAATACTGAAACAACATATACATAAACCAAATAGCCATTTTCCAAAGGCACAAACAAAATAAAAACTATTTATGAACAATTGAAACTAACTACAACTAAAAATGACTCGACACAACACTTGCATTGAAACATGGGGGTCTCAATAACTAACCTCACGTGCATTGATGGTGGAGACCTCTGTGATCCCAGCAACCTGTATCTCTCCCTTCGAGTCCTCTCTCAGGTCCAGAAACCCAGAGGATGGATTCAGCAAGTCTCTTATCATCTCATTGTAGATCTGTAGCACATGAATATAACAGAACAAAGACCAGACTTAAATTTCACACTGTAAAAATGTGCTTCATGTGGTAACATCTAAATGAACTGATTTTATTTGTTAAATATTATTTAACATCACTTTATAAACCTAAAGACATTAGGTTACACCAACAAAACAAATTTTAAGGATTAGATCAAGTATAAATTAGGTGGACCGATATAATGGTTTTACCAATTAATCGGTGCCGATAGTTGCTTTTTAGAACTATTTGTAGAACTACAAAAACCTTTGCTGATAGATGCCAATTATCTTTGTTTTTTATTCTTCCGTGTTCCTCTGTGGACGGTGCTATTTTTATATGGTCCCAGCCCCCATCCACTTTCATTGTATGTAAACTTGAAAATTTTTCTACATAACTTGGAACAACATGAGGGTAAGTATAGAACTGTCAGTTTTAGATGAACTATTCCTTTAATATTTCAGAATATTTTACAAAGCTTCATTCAACCCTGTTTGGAAAACGACCACATCCTGAGCACCACTGTGGTCACCTCAAAAGCTCTCAATTTAAGTCATTCCAAACTGAACATTTCATCACTGTCACTGAGGTCACACTGATGTGCCATAAGCATGTGATAATTTTAGGGTGATGTTGACGGTGTGAAAAGAACCCATTGACAGAGGAAGAGGAGCCGACCAGCTATAGATACAGCTGATGGAACGAGAAAAAGAGGACAGGATAAACCAGGAGGTCTGAACCACAGAGGCCGGGAATAAAAAGGCTTTTTCTACAGGAAGGCACCCCCTCAAGCATTTGGACAGGCCAGTGTAAACAGGCTTTTTAATGTGAAGGTGTAAGAAAAGCTACAGTACAGGAGAGCATTGTGATATTTACTGAAGTTTGCACTTTCTGTGTGTGGATGGGGTGGATTACTCGTATGTCTGCACATCCCAAACACCTCTTTAAGCTAAAGAAGTCAAACAACATAAACAACTTGTGTGCTTACTGTATGTACAGTATGTGTGTGGTAAGATGCATGTGCAAACTGCGTGTTTCTGGGTGTAGGAGTGAGTGCATGTACCTGCTTGTAAAAATATACTCTGAGTATGCTTAGAATAGCATACTACGATAGTACTCCTACTGCAGAATGCATACAGAGTATAGTGTGTTTATATTAATGCATTTGGCAGATGCTATTATCCAAAGTGTCTGACAGTACATTCAGAATGTATATTTTATTGGTCAATTTGTTTCTTGGGAATCAAATCTATCTTCAGAAGTGATGAGGGTAAGAAACAGATCAATATTTAAGTTTTTTTTTCTTTTACTATAAATTCTCCTCTCTTACCAGTAGGTGAAGAAGAAGAAAAGACGAATGTGAAAATGAAAGTGGAGATTGATAGTAAAAAAGGACATAAATATTTATCTGTTTCTCACCTAAACTTATCATATTGCTTCAGAAGACATGGATTTAACCACTGGAGTCATATGGATTACTTTTATGCTGCCTTTTTTATTTTTGGGTGAACTATCCTTTCTGGATGATACAACGTCTATGCAAGTATGTGAACATAGAAAATTCTAGCAACACAACCTTGATTCCGTGCCTTGTTGAGTTCCAAAATGCCAATTCAAATGTGTTGCAAGTATGCATCACATTCTCAACATTGCCACAAGGGGCGCTATAGCGAACATTAGTGTGAACTGTCTGCTTTTATAGTGAGTTGTCTCTTTCAAGTACTACTACTGTCATCTACTTTCATGGTGGAGTAACAGTTTTGATTGCAAGTAGGTTAAAGTCAATTTATTTATACAGTAGCAACAACCTGAATATTAAGTACTGCAGATTGTTACCACCACATTAACGCAAGAATGCACGTCAAGTATGTTCAACCGGACCACGCATTGGCAATATGTTGGTCATGCATTTGTATGTGTGAAATGCATACTTGTGTAAAGTATATTTCTGGCCTTATATTTACAAGTTTGCAAGATTTAGCAGTGTGCAGTACGCAGTATGTTAGTCTGCCATTCTAAAAAGAATTTAAGCTGCATATGTTTGTGTGTGTGCTTTTATCTGAAAATAGAGATTTCTACATTTAGCCTTTTTTGGTGATTGGTGCTTACCCTTGGAAAATTCTCTGACATGATGCTCTAGGGTGTTGTTTGTGGTTGCCAGGCAATTGCTATGCGGTTGTTAGGATATTCTGAGTGTTTTTTTACTTATTGTTATGCGGTTGCTAGGGTGTTCTGGGTGGTTGCCAGGGTGTTGATAGGGTGTCCTGAGTGGTTACTAGGTGGTTACTCACTAGCTAAGAGCACAAATCAAACGAGCACACCCCCATGTATTTATGATATTTTGGTCTCTAAATATGGCTCGTCTTTCCTACAGTGTAAGTCTATGGAGTTTTTCACTCCGTTTATCTGCCAGGGCTTCAGTGAAGACTTCAAGTGACTTCACATATGTGTGAGCTGACAGCAACTCTTCTTCTATCAATCTTGCATTCTCAGCCTTTCTCTCTCTTTCTCACTCTTGTTTTTTTTTTTTTTCAACAGTCTTATTGCTTATATCATTCTGTCAATCAAAGTCTGTTCAGCAGCATTTCTTTAGTGTCTGGTACTGTCATTTAAAATGTGTGGTTTTGCCTTTACATTTGTCTGTTCCCCACAGAGAAGGAAATTGCTTCTATTCGCAGACAGTGTTCAAACATCTTATGTAGAAAACCAATTCACTGTATTTTCCCTTTTTCTATGTACTTCCACTTTATAGGTATATTCTGGGTTGAATACAAGTTAAGCTCAAACGGCACCATTTGTGGCATAATGTTGAATACCACAAAAGATAAATTCGACTAATCTCTCCTTTTCTTTTAATAAAAACAATCATGATACAGTGAGGCACTTAAAATAGAAGCATTTTTCTTAAAAAAAACTTTTATGATAAAAAGTGATAAATTATGAGAGACAGCCTAAAAAACTGCTGAAAAATCACAAATAAACTTGAGCCAAAAATTTACTTTTTTCTTATTATTCTGATTTGACATTATAAATCTCAGTATGTAAATAAGGTAGCTTGAAAGTTTTTCAGTTTTGTTTTGTTCACAATCATGTCACCTGTAACTGAGTAACATTTTGTGTTGATACAAAGCAAATCAAAAGTTATAGTATTATATAAATCATTTATCCTTGTATCCAAAAACATCTCCAAACAAATAAAACACATTAATTGAACATAAGAACTCATTTTTACATTGAGTCTGTGTCATGTACTTGGCACCATCTCCTGGTGGCCAAATGTAATTAGATTGAACGATCCTCTCTGCCCATATTTGGATGACTTTCACCTCTGGTTGCAGCGATCTTAATCCAAATATGATTGCTCTAACATTCCTTAATGCTGAACAACATACTATGTTGTTTCCGATGAAGTCATCTGATCCAGGAAAAGCTAACGTGTTTTTAACCAGCTAGCACATAACTGGTAATCAGAAGGTTGCTGGTTCGATCCCCACAGCCACCACCATTGTGTCCTTGAGCAAGACACTTAATCCAGGTTGCTCCAGGGGGATTGTCCCTGTAATAAGTGCACTGTAAGTCGCTTTGGATAAAAGCGTCTGCCAAATGCATAAATGTAAATGTAAATGTAAATGCATCTGATTACGTTGCATGTGGGACTCCCCTCCTCTAAGTAATGGTATGTGATATTTTATGTTCAGTTTATTTTTCGTGAAGTTTTAAGAGAAAACGTGGCTTACAGTCTTGAGTTGGTCAAGACTGTAGTTAATAATATTTTGATTAAAAAAAAAATGTTATCGACAGGCCCGGCGTCGGGCCCTGAGCTTAAACAATTACAGGTAGAAATCTGATGCTTATAATTTGATAAACTTTTAAAAACACTTACACTAATTATTATGTGAGCTGTAAATTTAAAATGTTGCAGTGTTTACAATAAAGTGTTACGTTGTCATGGCAAAAAAGGTTGTAAAATGTAATTTTTTATGATGTAATAAAATTTGACATTTTTCATAAAAAAATCTATCAACAAATGGCTTACTTACAATTGTTTCTGTATATTAAGTTCGGATAAGCAAGAGATACGAAGAAGTGTGTACGAAAGAGACGTGCAGTCAACAATATTAGATCTTTTAATTGTGAATTAGCTGATTTGTTTTCAAACTAGTGTCGCAAGGATCAGGGATATATGTAGCTATGTTGAGAGTAAACTTCAGACTAGTCCATCACAACACAGTGGAGGAACAAGCTTTCTGTCTCGTATCAACACAAAATTGAGATAGTTACTAAGCTGATGAGATTATTCCACTAGTGCACTATTCCACAGCCTCTCGTAAACAGAGACTCGCTAAACAGACGTGCTATTGGTCGCTCCTCATGGATGTGTCTCAACTTATCTTATCACATAACACTTAAGACATGACCCTTAACAAGATGTTTACAACTGAATTAAGGCCATTTAGTATACCGTGTGCATGTATTAAGCTTGGCAGTAGGGTGACAGTCTCTTTAAAAGTCAATACCGCACCTCTAGATGATTTGTTTTTATTATTCTCTCATCATTTTCTCACCCTCATGTTGTTTTAAACCAATAAAAATAATGAAAGGAGATATTCGTGTTCCACAGAAAAAGGACAGTCATATGGAATAATGATGGTGATTTAATGATGACTTTAAATTTATTATTTTGGGGCGATCTAACCCTTTAATGACCCATTTAAGAGGCCAAACAATGTTCTCACCTCCAAGTAGGACATCGAGACACTGTATTGCATGTCATCGCTGGTTTCTTCAATGGATTTGAACAGGTCGTTTAATGTGCGTACGTAGATACCAGGTTCTCTGTCTGTTCCCAGCATAGTGTATGTCTTCCCACAACCTGTACACATATATACACACCTGCTCATTAGGACCATCACTTACCATAATTTAATTGCCTCACAAAATACAAGATATTATAATATAATAAAACCAAGCAAGACCCTTCCCAAAATCATAAAAAAAAATAAACAACACCAACTGCCTCTTGTTTTAAGTGTGCGGTAATTGTATTTTATTAGCATATGTACATCAGCATGACATCGGTGCAATGCACAGAGATGTAAGATGAGTCACAGAGAGTAAAACAATGTTTACAGGCAGCTTTTATCTCTTTCAGGCTGAGTACAGATTTTGTGCCCTCTAAGCTTTATATAGCCCCGACTACAGACAGGAAAAGTCACTTTGAGGGCACAGGGCCGATTAGAACACAAATGTACACGGATGCCACACAGAGATCGGCTTTCCAGGAATCAGTCTGTATTTTGTTCAATCCAGCCAAAAAACTGGTGTAATAATAAGTAATAAGGCATTCAAGGCTCAGAAATATTATGAATATAGATTGTTTACTTCACTGTGCATCATCCTAACGCTCTTTAGTCTTATCTTTACTGAAAACGCAGCAAGGCCTCAAGAGCATCATTGCTTTGATGATGAAAATATCAAGGACATGCATTAAAACATTGTGTTTTATTAAGCAAATTCATTAAGTGCCATCCTTCCTATATCTAGAAGATATAGTCCATGTACGAACGTTAGCCTCTATGGGTGCCGTGCGGTGCTGTACAGTAACAAGATGAATCTCATGAAACCAAATTTCACCCCAAAATCAGAAGAAACTTTGTAAATTGCATAAAGAAAATGCTATTTTATGAATTAAGAATGTTTTTAGAATGAATTATTTTCATGAAAATTAGGCGCAATCCAGATGTTTTACGGTTGTTGCCGTTTTGTAATTCTCATATTTATAATTATCAATGATGACTGTCAGACTAAATTTAATGCATAAACTTTTTTTTTTAAACTTTACAAATATTTTTATAAATTTTTTCCACATTTTAGTAATGAGAATGAGATTTTTCACATTACATTAATGTAAATTTGGAGGGAAAATGTGCTTGAATGAAAGAAGTCACAATGCAATATATATATATATATATATATATATATATATATATATATATTTTTTTTATTTAACATGTAATTTCTTATATTTTTCTTTTGATATTGTAGTGAAATATGACCCAAACGTGTTCTTAACAGGTTTTGTGAGATTCACGCAACTAGGTGTGATGCGTTACAGATGTTAATGTATCATATATTTTTGCACAACATACAGTAACTGTAATGATCCATTAGCATTAACAACCAGAACTAATTATTTTACAAGGTCTATTATAGCACTTAAGTATTCAATCATAAAAGATAGTGAAAGACATATTTTGAAAACCTATTATTTTCTGTGGCAAAGTCGGCATTCTATTGTTGGCAGTGTGGTCTTTTTGTAGAATCGTGTGACTTTGTTTCACCTGTACTCTCGGCAGACGGAAAGAAGATCAGAGAGTATAAAAGGCTTATCTGTGTGTCCTAGTCGTGTCCGATTTTTACTACTGAGGCCATATGGACCCTGTAGGTGTCATTTCCAAGTAAGAGCAAAAAACACCTGATGTGGGTCAATTTTAATTGTCAGGCATAAAGCCAAAACACATTTACAAAACAAACAGAACAGTTGTTTGCTTCACAGCTGTTGTTTCCATGGATGGATGGATGGATGGATGGATGGATGATAAACATTTAAAATATTGCCCATGTCCAGGTGTGACTGATGTCTGTACTAACCTGTGGGTCCGTAGGCAAAAACAGTGGCATTGTACCCTGATATAAGGCCTTCAATCAAGCCTTTAGTGGTGAATCGGTACACCTCGTCCTATGGAAAGCACACATAAAACATGTTTAATGAAGGCCTTTGTGTCCATATGTCATGGTAGTTTTTCAAAGGTTATTCATTAAAACAAACATAAATGCACATAAAGGCACACAAACCTACACACTTAAACGTGACCTTTCAGCAAACATATAGCTTTAAAATGTTAACCTTTTTCTGTACACATGGTTTAAATCCACTTGCCACTACAAAAACACACCCACACAAACACAGAATGGGCTTGCCTGCGTGGCTGAATAATCGAAGGCCACATCAAACATATAAGTCTTCTCTCTGGATCTATGAGCACGAAGAATATCATCGTGATCCTCCATCGGGTCCATCAATACCACCATCTGAAACAGAAGGAAAGAAATAAATGTTAATGCCTTAAATCAGTGGTTCCTGGAGGCCCCCCAACACTACATATTTTGGATATCTCCCTAATCAAACACAACTGATTCATCTCATCCACTTGTTAGTGGAGACTCCAAGACCTGAATTGGGTGTGTCGGAAAAGGGAGATATACAAAATGTGCAGTGTTATGGGGCCTCCAGGAACAGGGTTGGGAACCCCTGCATTAAATAAAAGATTGTTCATTAAAAGTATTGTTACAGGCCAATTTTGGGCAGTTTGCCTTTTGGAGGTCAATTCAAATATGAGCCCATGGATGGCTTTGCAACAAATAAACCACTAGGTTGAGTCTTGTCATATCAAGAGCCCTATACGTATTGGAGGGCATTGGTGTGCGGAACTGATATTCCAGTCAGGGCTCGGAAATACACACCCACATCTTTTGATGACCCGTTCAAACACACACGCGCATCTTTCTCTTTGAAGCCTCTCAATTGAAACACAGCAAAGAAGATCTGACTTTTAAAAGAGGCCAATTATAGCAGCCCACAATGCAAACATACAGATGCTCTCTGCAAACAGAGCAAGGAGAAAATATTTGGAGGAAACTGCACGAAAGAGAGGTGGAGACGAGGTAGAAAGGCCAAACTTGACAAGTAGAACAGCAAGAATTTCACTTTTGATAACAGAATCAGAGCTCTAAAGAAGGACAATCTTTTATAATGAAGCTTTGAACAGCTGCTGATGATGTTGTGCTGTGCACTAGACTTCCTCTATTCCAGGAGATCACTCTAATTAAATTACGCCTGCATACTCACGGAACACATTAAGATTATATATGAGCATTTCCTTGGCTACCTGCTTGGGTAACTGACACTTATTGCATTTTGTACATTTCTTATAAAATAAAATAAAATTAAATGAATGCACAAACCTGAAAAGTATTTTGACATAGACTTCTTTTTGAGAAATGTGCTATCTTTCTTTAAAAAAAAATCCATAATTCGTAATCATAATTTAAGAGTTGCTTGAATGTAAAATATTTTATTTACTGTCAGCGCAGTTCTCGTGCTCTGAGCCATATGGTACCCGAGATTAAGTTATCTCACCATTCCCACATTGACAGCTGTAGAGTGGCAGTTTGTTCTTAAGATACCAGTGCCAGTATACTTTACGTGGCACAAGAGAATGACGCATTGTAATCAGTACTCGGTCACTGATCGGGTTCCACTCACCTTGAATGGTCCCTGCTGTTATAAGATAGTTGAGAAAGGCCAGTACTGTACACTTTCTGTACACCAGCTGCATGTGCTCATGTAATGCCACAGTTGGATGGAAAGTCCAATGCAGTGATAAAAAAATGATCAGGGCTGTGCTGTTACTTTCAGTAAAGCAATCATATTAGTTATGGGTCAATGACAAAAAGACCCAGATGATGTATAGCTCAAAATGATTACAAATATTTGTATATTCTTCAAATCTAGATTAAAATGCATTTGCTAAATAAAAAGCAAGTATTTGTTTTCATGTTGGTTCAATAAACAAATGGTTTGATTTGATGATTAAATATTGTCATGTGGGGTAAACATGTAATCAAAATTAATAACATGTTTTCCTTGCACCTTGAATACACAAGTGTGTATATATACTGCATTTATATAAGTATATAATATAGCATATAACTAAAATCAGATTATTTAAAAGTAAAACATATTTTTTCCAATGACATGAATTTTTAAATGACACATCAACTAACCTTGCCGTGTCATAAAAAGGTAAAATTTCTGGATATATTATGAGACTTTTTGACATAGTCACAAGGGCCTAGGGGTCCTATCTGTGACATCATTTTTTGTTTTATCGGTTTCTTATCACATGATAACAAAATGGCTTTCTACATGCTAATTACAGATGGTCAAAGATTTTCCAATTATGCATATTTTAAACAAACACTGTTATTTTAAACAAATAACAGTGTTTCTTCATTTAATATTATTAATGACTAAAAAAAATATTTATTATATTTTTAAATGTATGCATTTTTAATTTCATAAAAAGAAATCTTTATAAAAAATATATATATATAATAATATATATTTGTGCTGTGCATATATATATCATATATATATATATATATATGTATATGTACATATATATATATATATATATATATATATATATATTATATATGTATATTTACATTTATTTAATTATAATTATTGCCCTTTGAAATAATATTTAATAATAAATAATTAATATTAAAGTTTTAAATAAAAATAAACAAAATTGCAAAAACTTAATAGTTTTTAAAGAAACTTTTATTTGAAAGAATTGAATTGACACATCAGAGCTTCAATGTAAAGAAAAGGCAGGCACATCCAAAAACGTAAAAAATTAAGTGTGCAGGATCCAAAAAATATATCACATCAAATAAATGAAGGAACTGCATACCTTGAGAGCACTCATAGAGAGGATTTTAATTAGAAATATTTACTCTGCACAACTGAAACTTCGACAATGATGGAATAATGTTTTCAAAAAGATATCTGCAACAACGTAAGGTTTTATGTTGGCTTAGAGTATGTGTACTTCCACGGATAAATACACAAATGGACACACACTGGGTGGATATTCCATCAGCTGTATCGTGCATGTTAGGACAAGATGGGTGGGCGGTGACATAACTGACCTCAGGAATAGAAGACCTGTGTTTTCATGAGAAAACAAAAATATGCACTGTCCCTTTGAAAAGGTGCACGTACAAGCACACACATAAGCAGATTTGCAGGCATATCAGATGCATTGTAGTGTAGAAAGACATTCATCTTTCACTGGTCTTTTAATTATTTTTCTTGTTGGAGCCCCTGGGTGCTTCTGTCTAATTGTACCTGAGCGAATAAACAAACCAACATACCTTGACAGCCTATGAGAGAGACAAGCCACTATCAGTATTCCTACCAAAAGACATTTTTTATTGCTACTAGCAACCATTCCATTAAAAGATAAAAAGGCAGAGTTAACAGGAAATCTATAGTACACCTCCAGTTGAGACACAATATCAGTGCAATATCTAAGGGTAAGACTGATATAAAATCTATCAGACTGACCTCACTGTGAATTCAGCAAGAGTAGGTTGAAAGTTTTGCATTTGAAATCAGCCTGTGCATGCAGAAATTCAAATCACTGCCCCCAGTGGCCGAAGCTGGAAGTATTGTTCAACATGTGGGCAAATGTGAGCTTCCGTTTGCAGGTGAAATGTCTATAGAGAGCCACCAAAAGCAAGATATATTTTTAGTTGTAAATGATGTAATTTAGACAACAGGATAAAAACCAAACCGAACCCTAAATGTCAGAGAACATATGTAATTTTATAGCAAAAATGCAACTTTCGAATCACACTCTTCATTGTTTATGTGAACATAATTACTTCCTGGTTACCATAGGACCAGAACTTGTGTTTCAAAGATTGCTTGTGCAACATGCTTTCAGTAGCGCTAGAGGGAAATGAATCAACAGTACAAGTAGAATCTACCTTTAAAGATGTATTCTTTTATTTTTTCAGCAAACATAATTAGTTTTCAAATAGATGAAATGTATATATTATTTAACATTTTATAACATTTCACAGAGATTGATATTTGCAATTATTTCAATATTGAACTAAATCAATCAAAAAATAAATAAATAAAATTCTCCTGAGCTATGAAAGAACAATCTCTGAGCAATATAGTTTTCCGCAGGGATGTTTCAAATTGAACATTTCTCAACACAGTCTATTTTTTTAAAGAGCTAAAAGCTTGTTTGTTTTTAAAATATATCACTCTTCTGGAAAAAAAAAATTGAAAACTGGTTTGCTGGTCTTAGCTGGTTTCCCAGCTTGGCTGGTGTTAGTGTTTAAGGCACTTTTCTGCTACACACCAACTTGCTTGACCAGACTGGGAAACCAGTTAGACCAGCTTAGATCAGAAAGCCAAGTTCATCTTGTTTAAGCTGTTTTGTTGTTGTTGATTGTTGTTGTTGTTTTTCCCCAGCAGGGCAGCTAGGCAAGGCTTCCCCACCCAGCTGGGAAGAATCACAATCCGAAACCAGCTGCCTGGGGCGAGATCTCCCTTTTCGGTCCCATCGCAATGAGAGAGAGTGACAGAGGCCACATAAAAGGGCTGAGGTTTATACGGGAAAGCCATCTTTGGTTTCCAACTGCATAAAAGACAGGGCATTCACCTGGCCAGACACTAACTGCTTGACTAGTCCACTTACTAATTCATACCTAACTAAAAGACCTAAAGAACTAAAAGAGACTTTAACATTTTTCTTTTTAGATGTGTATCGCTCAGAGTTTGCTAAGTATCAACTAAAAAGATCTAATTGTGATTGTTCTTTCCTACAAGTTATTGCATGGCATCAATACTTTAAGCAGCAATCAAATGATCCCATTTGTTTACAAAAGCGGCACTAGCTATGCAAATGTTTAGCTGCTCATATGAAGGGTTTTGTTGAGCCAGTGCACAAAAACAAAACGAGCCATGCATGAATGAAGATGTGGGTGCTAAAATTAAAAGCGTGTTCGTGAAATATTAACCTGTGTCAAAGATCAGATGGAGTCTGCTACAACAGCCTGGTAATGCACCGACATAAAATCAATTAGCAATATGGTGTTATTTAAATGAGCACAAAGAATGGCATGGGGGCGACAGTCCAAGTCATGCTGGCTGATAGAGTTACCAATTAACCGCAGAGTGAAAATTAGTAGGGGAGGGACTCTAACGGTGAATATTGAGATCCATCCGGATGATTAAAATGCTGCAGAGGTTGTAATTTAACATGAAGGGGTGGGGGGGGTATGAATTTGGGGGCTCGCCCGGGACAGCAACCAAGCAATTCCACTCTTTGAAACTGGCAATGAAAGAACTCACTGAACTATTTTAGTTCACTAAACTGTGAGATTAGCATATGTGTATTACAAAAAAGTAATAGTTTATTGTACATTTGCTGTTCTGTAAGGAAGTGTCATACTAAACGTGGTGAGGCAGAATTTGGTTTGGACTTCTGGACAGATGTTTGTCTTTGTGTGTATGTCTCTTCATCACGTGCAGTTTAGTGTTTGCTTGGGTACCCATAGAGATGCAAGTGTGTGTATGCGGTAGATAAAGCATGAATGCAGGTGTGTGTGTGCGTTCACATCAATGTACACACAAAGACAAACATCTGTCCAGAAGTCCAAACCTCAAGATAGCTGAGATCACACTCATTGCTGAAAGCAGTTGTTATTAACTGGTGGGTCATGACCTAAAAATGGATTGCAGGTTTGTTCTGACAGTATCATGGACAAAAGGAAAAATACAATGCTAAACGGCAATAATAAAAAACCAACCCTATAACCATAATAGCAAATGGCTTATGAACTTTTCAAAGGGAAGAGACAATGCATTGATGCATATCTATTTATATAAATATTTGCTAATGGGGTAACAAATGAATCTGATCACACTGTCTGTAAAGTTGTTACATAATTGTTGGTCAATTAGACAGCTTCTCATATCTGCGCCATCAGTGGATTTGTATAACCGTTCCGTATGCAGTCTGCAGCTTGTCTCCTTTCATTTTCACTTATTTCCATTTCCTGTTTTGCTCTCTCTGTTTTTACTGAGGGAACTTTTATTCATTAATTGGTGGCTCACCCTGTTCTCCTGTGGGGTTAAATCTGCTTGATCAAAACACAATACAACTGGCGCCGTGACTTTGCATTTGGTTGCAAACAGCATTTCACACTGACTTTAAGGGTGTTTATTCTAGCAGGTTGAAGAGATGCCAATATTATCTTTTGTCAAATATTGAATAATGGAAGTATTTGAAAGTATTTAACAACCTCAGAAAAAGACAGCAACCAGCATCCAATTGACAAATTCTGCCTCACCACTTTAGTATGACAATTCCTTACAGAACATATATTAATATTGAACTTTTAAAATAAAGAAGAGTGTTTAATATTACTTTTTTTTGTTGGTATCTTGAAATTGTATTGGTATTAGTATCGACTACTGAAATTCTGCCATTGTGACACACCTAGGTGGAGGGGAAGATTTTTAGTCAACATTGATTTAGATTATAGTCTGTTTGTCATACAAAGCTATTCACACAAACACTTTTGAAGACTTGAACATTGTCATATCATCTACTTTATGGCACTTAATAGGTGAGTAAATGACAACTATTCCTTTAATAATAAGACAGCTGGTACATTCACATTGATTTAATTGGCTCGAACATACACAAACACACACACACATACATGCACACACACACACACACAAACACACACGTTATATATCCTTCACACCTTTAATGGTCCTTCTTGCGTTTGGTCACAGCAGCTGCAGGTGTGAAATGTCTTATTTTATTAGGCAGATCAGTTTCACACCTTTGCATCTAACACAGCATCATTTCCTTTACCAATTACCTTCATCCAGGATATAATCTGCCAAATGCATAAATGTAAATAATATATTTTAACATAGACATTGTATATGTTAGTGCAAAGCATCTACTATTTTATCAGTGTGAAGAGAAAAGGTATGGTTGACCTTTCCTATATGCCTATGAAAAACATAAGCAATACAACAGTTATCACTTTAACCATCAGCAAGAAACTCTTGTGTGTAAAAAAGCAAGCATCCATGACACTCTTCTGAGCATCAATTTACACCCGATGCTGTGCTGTAGAGATAATGCAGGCGATTTGCGCGCACACACTGCATTTGTGACGTCTACAGGCCTGACGTGCAAGGCGTCGAAAACAATGGATCCAAACAAAATAAACCAAACCAAGCAGCTCCAAGTCTTGAAAAGGCCATGACCTTTGAGTGGCCCTATCAAAGCCAAGAGCAGGGCTTTGAGAAGGTGAAAGCTATCTGATGGGCCAGCCACCCCATTCATTCCACTCTTTAATTTCTCCATCCCTTCTTCCCTTTTCTGACAAGGTACCCCAACAATAGTGTCTCCTCTTACAAGTGCCTTGAGTGCCTCCTCTGTACTACTGCTGCCAACCTGATACACAGTGCTGCTTGTTCCTTTTCTTTTTTTAATGTAATCCACCTGCAGTCCATGTTGTGCCGCTGCACAAGGCTCAGCTAGCTGGCTGTAAACATAATAGCAGTTGCAGCTAGCTGAAGGCAATATTAGCGGTGGCTAGGAATGGTCACGACTGATGACTGGTCGTACACCAACTGACCAGTCGATTAGCGATGTTGTGTAGATCACCTAGATGTTTTTTTATTATTTACATTTATCTGTATATCATATGTATTTATATTTTTAGGAAAGGTGCTTTAATTAGCATGTTGATGCTATGCTGTGTTAGCATTGTGTGGGAAGTTACTTGAAACTGTAGTTTCCCAAGCTACAAGATAATCATAACTTAAACTAGTTAAAATACAGTCAAGCACTCTTTTAAAAAGGTTGTTTTCTCCACTACAAGCTACTAACAAAAAGTAGCTAATTACACTGAAGCTATTTATAGAATAAAATATTATATATATATATATATATATATATATATATATATATATATATATATATATATATAACAATCTAATGATATCAGGAGTAATTGCAGAATTCAACAATATCACCTCATACAGTGAGTTACACTCACTGTGCACTTCATTAGGAACACCTTTACACCTACAAATTCATGCGATTATTTAATCAGCCAACCACGTGGCAGCAGTGTAATGCATAAAATCATGCAGATACGGGTCAGGTTCTTCAGTTAATATTCATCAGAATGGTGAAAAAATGTGATCTCAGTGATTTCGACCATGGCATAATTGTCTGTACCAGACGGCTGATTTGAGTATTTCTGTAACTGCTGATCTCCTGGGATTTTCACGCACAACAGTCTCTAGCGTTTACTTATAATGGTGCCAAAAAAACCCTCCAATGAATGGCAGTTCTGCGGATGGAAAAGCCTTTTTAATGATATACTGTAGGTCAACGGAGAATGGCCAGACTGGTTCAAGCTGACAGAAATGCTATGGTAACTCAGATAACCACTCTGTATAATTGTAGAATGCAGAATAGCATCTCAGAATACACAATATTGGACCCTATTGTTCCTAATAAAGTGCTCAGTGAGTGTATATTTAAATGGGGTGACATTCCCTTACGAAAATATAGTTTGTTTTACTGCATTAATTATAGTTTAAACATGACATTTGTAGAATAAACATATTAACAACAAAATGAACCATGGTTACTACAATATTACTATAGTAATACCATGGTTACTATATGGATAATACAGTATTACTGTAGTAAAACCATTGTTAATTGTATCACAACCATGGTTTCCACCAAAAAACATACAAAAAATCTGGAGAATCCTGAATTCTGTTCTATTTCATTGCACCCTGTCTAGCTGTTTTTGAACACAAAAACACGTCTTTTGTAAAAGCCCCCTAAGAAACACATCCAATCAGGGTCATGAGAACCTAATATCAATCTAATTATACTTGGACTTTCTGAAGACTGATTAGTCGACTAGTTGCTCAGGCAACGCACTGACTAGTTGATATGTAGATTTGCACATCCCTAATAATGCCAAAGCTGTTCCAGTACAACACAAGTCAGTAATGTGGCATTTGACCATTTGTCAAAATGCAAAGGCAATGTAAGACACTGAAATGGAGCTTTGGTTTTATGTTAGTCTTGGCTTAGCCCGTGTTGTTGCATTTACATTGTCCATTGCCAGAGTTCTGTTTCCTGGCAACTTGTCCAAAACACTATAAAAACGGGGTCCATAAATGAACGTATCCATTATATTATTCTCTAAAACAGACAGGGAAAATCCACAGCTAAAATACTAATAATGATCATACAAAGATGAAGTTTAATTTAGAAGAGGTTCTTGCTCTATCTACTTGTGTGTCAACAATTGTGTTACACATCAGTGCATCAGGTCACATCAAGGCGGAAATATGACCAAATAAACAGGCCCTGACATGCCTGGGAATAAGCAGGGGAGTCGCCGATACAATCCAAGTAGAGATTAAATTAAACCAGAGGTGATAACTTCATAAACGTAATCTTAGTCAAGCAATAAATACTTGTTGGTACACTGATAACCAGTGCATGACACACAATGATACTAGAGGTAGGGGGGCTGTCCTAACAGCAAAGGAAACAAAATATCCACAAAGCGCTGTATTAACGGCAGTTGAAAAATTCAAATTCTTTATTCGTATATTATATATTGTATAATTTTATCATATACATTAAATGCATACCAATATATTAAACTCCAGACGCAAGTGATCACCTCTGGAAGCATTCAGGAGTGAAATGTCTCGAACACAACCACAAATGCCGTTATTCCTCCTTCTAAATGTTAATTCAAGCAAGTGGGCCCATAACCAAGGCAGTTTGGGATATGAAACAGGATTTTGAGAGAGAAACAGCCAAAAATACACCTCTTCATCTCTGCAATAGCTGCTTTGACGCCAGGTTTGTGTACACTATTCTTGAAGGGGCGGACCTAAAGCTGACTAACCCTTGCATACGTCAACAGGTAAGAATCTGTCATATAGAACAGCAAGTTATGATATTTTGATTAAAGATTAGAGATTATTATTATAATTTTCTTTTAAAAAATAGCGCATGGATAAATCCTTCACAATAAGACCAGTAACATGCATTAATAAAATAAATAGGGTAAATTTTGATGTCATGCTAACTTTAAATTCTGATTGGACGAGCAGCCATTGTAAAACACAGATAAATGCACACCTGAGGCCACATATACTATATCTAAGTTGCTATTGCCTGGGAACCGTAAACCATTTACAGTTATTTTAAAAGTTCTATATTACTTTATTTTGATTATTATTAATTTATTTGATAAAACTACGAATTGAGCATTGGTGATTTTATCTTATTGCTGTTGCCTCCATAAAATATAAAAGTATAAAAGAAACCTTTATAAAACTCTACAAATATAAAATAATGGTATAATTATCACTAATAAACCATAAAAAACATAATTGCAGAGACAGTAGACATAAAGAAATATTTAATTAATAAAATAAAAAAAATAAAAAAACTGCCCTGCTGCTGTTGCTCCTTTTAGAATATAAAAATAAAATAATGGTAAAATTACCACAATAATTAGCTTCAATTAATCCATCAAAAACATAATTATGAATATGGTAGAATAAATTATTATTATCTAAATTTATTTTATTAAAACAATATCCTATTGCTGTTGCATTCATTTTATAAAATTATTTTATTAATTTAAAAATGTATTTATTTAAAAAATATTGTTTAAAATAATTTTAGAATTATCACCAGTAATTAGCTTTAAAAAAAGAACATCAAAACATATAATTATGAATTTAGTAGAAATACTTATTGTTTTATAAAAAAAAAAAAACCTTTTTATTTTAAAAACTGTAATTTTGCTGTTGCTGCTATTTTATAACCTAACCATTAATGACATGAAATGGCTTGACTGTTTTGCTAATTTGTTTGAAAATATATTTGAAATTGTTAATTGCCTGAAAAAACACCTTGTTCCCTTCATCTGGTACACAACTTCTATGATATGTAAAGTTATTTATGTATTTATTTTGTACATATTTTTAATAATAGTATTAGTGCAAGGCTGAACAATAAGTGTGCAAAAAAGAAAAACAAAATTATTATTAATAATTTTAATAATTTAAAAAGAATGTTTGTCCCTTGATTTCATGTTATTGGTTTTATCAATGTTAAAATATTCTTTTTATGTTTAAAAAAAAGTTAAAAAGTTAAATATGCATATAGTGATTTTTACCAGCATGTTAAAAAGTTTTAACTAATATTTTCACACATAAATATTTAGTGAATTTAGTAGATAATTTGTGAAACAAAATTAAATATTAAAAGAAAGAACAACAGCCAAGTTGTCCTTAATGAATAAAAATAAATGTCAGCAAGTTACAAAATATTTACCCTCAGCATTTACAGACAAAAACGGAACTAAATGGAAAATGTCAATATTTTGTATGTTGGAAAGTCAAATATTTTTAAGAATGACCCATTTGCAATTTCGATCAGTTCCTCATATAAATCTGTTGTGTGACTTTAGAAAACATAGAGCACAGCAGGAGTCATATGGACGTTTACAGACAGAGTTATTCACTTTTGTTGGAAAGTGAAGTGCGTTTTAAGGGAGCACACTACAATTGCACATCAATTTCATCATGAACGAACCAAGAATTGTTACTGTGAGAATATGTAGTTAAAGATGCTCATTGTTGTACTTGTAATAAGTGGTGTTTCATAACAAATAAATTAACTGAATGGTTAAAATATTTTTATTTAAAATTAACAAAAATGTATTTGTTAATCTCGAGCATAGTCTTTGAAAACAAATACAAATGTGCTTGAAAAGTCCTTGAATTTAACTTTGAATCATCTGTACGAACTCTGGACAAATCATAGTTTCTTTGAAATAAAAAACCAAGTAACCTCAGTGGGACTTCAAGCTGGGCTAAAATGGGAAGTTACAATGCACAGTCTCTGATAAAAATGTAATCTGGGACATGCTGTGATGTTGTGCTTGGCTAAGCAGGTACAAAATCGTTCCATCTCCAATTTTTCTTTCTATCTGCTCTGGTCACTACGACCTTACACAACTGATCTTGTGAGAAATCTTTTTTCTGGAATCATACACATAACATACTTCCCTCACATTTCAACCTGACTAGGAAGAACAGAACGTAGACTGCAGTTCTACAGAAGTCTTATTATTGAGTATCATCTTTGACATGTGAAAGACCACCAACATATAAGCTCTTACCCAAACCAGGATATCCAACCATGAATATATCACACACACACACGCCTGCAATTTACATCAACAATCATCAGTAAAATAAATAATATACTTCAACCCTACGGGCAACAAATGATTACCAAAAACAAAACAAAACAAAACAAGCAATCTGCCTCATGGGCATTTTGGTTAAAAAGTGCAAAAGCACGAAACAAACACAAGGGCTCATTATCAACAATCATGCAGGACAGCATAGGTAGGTCCAGAGGGACTTAGTCCACCAGCAGATAATGCCAAATGAAAGGCCATATTAAGCCATCAAAGACCACAGAGAGCTTCAAAACCTTTTTTAGACTTTAGAGCTTTATTGCCTCAGATAGCCACTACTAACACCATTGAGAGTGAAGAAGCTTAATGCATCCAAAAAGCCCCATGTGTTACTCTATCTATCTATCTATCTATCTATCTATCTATCTATCTATCTATCTATCTATCTATCTATCTATCCATCCATCCATCCATCCATCCATCCATCCATCCATCCATCCATCCATCCTCACAACTCAGCACGCAAGTCAAACGCAATACTTTGCAACTAAGATCATCCAAGACCAATAACGCCGGTCAAACTGGCCACTGGTTACTAATTAGTGTTTTGAAACCACACTAATACGAACGTTTAAGTGTTGTTGATGAGAAAATTATTTAAAACTCATAGGGGAAATCATGTTTATGTGGTGCTGCTGCTCTTGGTCCGAGATTTTGATAGCTCTAGTGTACTGCAGCACCAGCAGTGCATCCCCTCCATGCCTTAATCATTGTATTACTCTTGTCTTGATTTCCCAGTTGTTCTACTTCTCTTTTGATTAGTAACTACCTTCTAACCAAACAAACCTTTCCTCAGCTCTCTTTCTATCTGGTGCAGAAATTGAGGACTCAGGTGGGGACAGTTGAAGCTATGCCAGACCAAAAAAGGCATTGAGCACCCCAAGGAATCACACTTATTTCAGGACCCCTAGTGTCGCTTCTTCGACAAAACGTTGAAGTGAGCGTCAGACGGGGAACGTCTAGGTTACGGATGTAACCTCCATTCCCTGATGGAGGGAATGAGACGTTGTGTCCTCCCAGCCACGTCGCTAAGTGGCCGGACCATTTCCGGCTCCTCAGAAACTTCCTGAATGAACTCGACGTATTTGCCTGCTTTTGTACCCGTATGTCCGGGGACGGGGTATGCAAATACTGTCTGCCTAATTCCCATTGGCCTTTTTTCATAGACCAGAGGCATATTCAAGAGAGACCCCTTGTGTCACTTCTTTGACACAACGTTGAAGTGAACGACAGACGGGGAAAAAGACGATAGCCTACTGGTCATGCTGTATGTTTCTGATTCACTAAAAAGAGACATATGTTTGTGAATCTCCTTCTCTGGTAGTGCTATATGTTGTGAGCTATAGATTCAAAAGAACCATTTGCTCAGTAATCAGACTACTCTGGCTGCGCTGTGTATTTCACGCTGTGATTCATTAGTGGGGAACTGCAGGAAACACTGTCAAGAGTGTTTTAGTACAGTTTTCTGTCCTCATCAGCAGAAAATGTCATGTTTGGGAACCGTAAACAGAATCAAAAGTCGAGAAAATCATGTTTACAGAATAAAAATCAAAACAAAATGGAACCAGTCCTGAACAAGAACTTATTCTTGGTTCCCGACTCTAGTTATTATTTTTGCAAAACCGTTTGTTGATACTAGTGGCACAGAAATAACACTTTTTGCAAGTGACTAAGTTTGACTTGGTTTGTATACTACGGTAGGCAAATTTAATTTACTGCACTGTTCACACTAAATATGAAAATCGATGCAACCATCTAATGCAGAATAGTTTAAAATCAGATATTTCAAGAGGAATGGGACTGTTGTGCTTGAAGATCTGACATCAGTATAAATTTGATATGACAATAAATCAGACAATTCTGATATTTGTTTATTCTACATTAGTCAAAATCCACATGTTAAACCCTGGTTTCATGAATCAGTAAGCTTTACAAGAGGCAATCAAGATCTGAAAAGATCTAACAGGCAGTTTGAGAACTCTTCAGCACTCTGCAATCCTCTTCAACCACAAAGACTTAGCAAAAGAGCCCACCTTACCTGGTCAAGAGGGGAGAGAGCTAGCAAGCGATAGAGCGATGAGAGAGAGAGAGAGAGAGAGAGAGAGAGAGAGAGAGAGAGAGAGAGAGAGAGAGATCTACAGCTGTTTAACTGAGAATTTACATTACAACTTGCTTAAAACCAACTCCAATTCATATTGTTTATTTGAGGGAAGAGCATTATATATATATATACACAGTATATATAAAAAGTCTTTGTCACAGGCAGAGGTAAGAGTCTTAATAAAAATCTGAGAGTGGAAAACAACTATGTTGGCTGTAATGGCTCTCTTTTACATGGGCAGTGCTGCTGTATTCCAGTGATGGACATTTACAGTGCAGGCCAGGGTGCGTACGCCATAAAACCCAAATGCAGAGAGTCAACCTGTAAAAGAATTGAACAGTTGGCATTTTTCCCAGTGGCACTGCGCTAAATCTTGTCTGTTGAAGGCTGGTTTTGTTTGGAGAACGATTTCTCAGCTCAGCCCTGAGCCTATTCACCCAGTCCGCCGTAAAAGACACCAAACACTACTTTGTGAGACTCTTCCCTCAGCCTGCACTGACCCTAAAGTTACTATTCACCTACCAAAATAAGACTAGAAAACAACAGACAGGCTGTTGAGTGCAAACCTTGAGAGAGGGCCTAGGGAGCGGCGAGCACTTTGAAAGCCCATAATCATATACCGGAGATGAATAACTTTGATCTAGTCTGGAGAGGTGGGGTGGCAAGACCCGATGCCACGTGGGGGCTCTTTCTGCTAATTTACTCTCTCTGTTACAGGACTCAAGGTGAGAGAAATTTGAATCACCTTACGGACACACAAGGAGAAGAGGAGATGAAAAACTGCAGAAAATGAATACAGAAGGGCTAAAGTAGCAGCTTTATAGTGCACAATGGAAGGAATTTCCATGTTATCAGGTACGACCTGAGCTCGGATGAATGCAGGCTTTGTTTACCCGCCAAGGTCTTTAAAGGGAAACTCTGAGCTTTATTATTTTACTCACTTTTTTTCTCTCTTTTGTTCATTTCTTTGTAGGGTGTGCAGAGTCCAAGCCACCTGTTTAGGAGAATGGATATGCTAGTACCCATAAGAGATGCATCCTATTGCATGTACTTTCATACTGTCAGCTGACTTTTTCAAGACATCGCTTGATACAATTGTTCAAGAAATACATTTGTTAACAAATAAGCTCATGTGCATGTTGATGAGCTTTGTTTAGTAAAAAGGAAAAGTGATAGACCAAAATATCGGCCAAGCTGCCATTTTAAGATTATGTTAACTGTGCCAGACTGGCTAATTACAATGTGGCTATTACACCAAATGTCAGTTTCAAAATTACATTTATTATTATTATTATTATAAAAAATACTTTATTTATATTAACAAAATTGCTACACTGTGAAATCTGATTTGTTGACCTTACTTAGCATACCTTTTCTAAGTATATAGTGCTTACAAAAAAAAAAGTTGCCGTTTGGATTTACATAAGCAGATACTTCAGAGCCTATGATTGGATCATTATTGCAGTGATTCATATGTTTCAGCTGGCAACAATTCTTTAAACCCTAACTGATGCAGTGTGTAGCTTCTATTTTCTTAAACAACCATGTTGGAAGACATATCCAGTGGTCCTGAAAAAGATGTTACTCTGTTTAAGAAGGGGCAAATTATTGGCCTGCACGGGCATATTCCAGGACGTCAATGCCAATTTCATCTACTCAAATTGTGAAAGAGTTATTCAGGAGGAATCTTTTTCACACATGAATTGGCCACCACACAGTTCTGACCTTAACCTCATTGAAAGTCTTTGGGATGTGCTGGAGAAGACCTCTGGAGTGGTTCGACTCTCCCGTCATCAATACAAGATCTTGGCCTAAAATTTACCTTTTGGGTTTAATTTCCTCTGCAGTGCCCCCTGGAGTGAGTTATTGTTGCAGGTAACACTGCACAGCTGGTAGAGGGGGCCTGAGTGTAGACAAGTATTTTTTTCATTATTTAAATGTTTTTGTATTTCTTGTCATAAAAAATGCGGTATATAATATAGTAAATATGTGAATAAATGGCTTATGTCTGCTGTACTGCTTTTGTTTTATTTATTTTGTTTTTATAGCTGTAAAAAACTAATGAAAGCAGTCCGGTTTGCCTTTGCACTCAAGTGTGTGTATGTGTGTGTGTGTGTGTGTGTGTGTGTGTGTGTGTGTGTGTGTGTGTGTGTAAGCGCTAATGCAAATAGATTTGGCTGAATATATTGGATAATCATGCTCGATCAGCATGTTTTCACTGTGAGTATACGAGTTATTGTGGTGCTTTTTTGATAGTTTGGCAGAAAACATACATATTATTTGCCTGAAAAGACTGTTTGAGTTGCTGTTTGTGTGAATGAAAACTGCATCTGCACCTAATCAGCAGACATGGCTGCATGCATGGGAATATTGCATTTAGATATGATGGCTGTGCATATACAAGTTGTGAACTGTTATCGTGGTACTTTGGTGTCAATTAGGCTGTTTGTTACACAAAATTAAATATTATGTGCATGAAATGCTTCTGAGTAGTTTTTTGTTTGACGAATGACAACCGCTACTAATGTAAACAAATGGCAGCATGCATCTGAGGAAGATCACATTTGATGTATTAACTATGCTTGTAAGAGCTGTAAACTTTTTATCATGGTACTTTATGTATATAAAATAAACTTATTCTGTGATTTAAAAGACTGTATGAGTGAATATAAATTACAGACGCTTGACCAGTGCAGCCTGTGTCGGCGTGAAAGCTGATTTGAATCTGGCAGATTGTAATGTAACTAGATGTTGCAGAAACACATGTGTGATGCTACTCTGTGGGGCACTGTTATTAACCGTCACATATGTGTACAAGTAAACTGAACTCATCTGTGATTAAAGTATGACATTTTTTATTTAATTATTTAAATTGAGTTATAGCACGTCTTATACAGTATAAAGGGAATTATGACTGACTCTTGGTTAGCCAAATGGCATCACTGGATTCTCCTCATTACTTCTTATGGGGCTTTTCCACTGCACAGTACAGCTTGACTTGACTCTGCTCGCTTTTTGGGGGTTTTCCACTGTGGATAGTACCTAGTACTTTTTTAGTACCACCTCAGTCATTTTACAGAAAAGTAAAGCGAGTAGAGTCGAGTCGAGTCGTAAGGTGCAGTGGAAAAGTGCCATTAGTGCCTATAAATCTGCACTTTTTGTAAAGTACAAATTTAACAGGCTCCAAATTCACCAGAGGTAACAGTTATCACCCTCACAGTGACACACAAATCACAACTATCAACCAGCTACAACAAAACAACAACAATAGTCATACAAATTAAAACTATATACATTTTAAATAACCATTTTTCTGCACAAGTTCCCTTGTTTTGATCACACATACATAATTTATTCAAGAGCAAGGGCTTTTTGGTATACCATACTGCCACAATTTTGTACTTGATGATTCTGAGTTAGTAGTACTGGAGAGGTGGTGGCGTAGTGGGCTAAAGCGCATAACTTGTAATCAGAAGGTCGCTGGTTCGATCCCCACAGCCACCACCATTGTGTCCTTGAGCAAGGCACATAACTCCAGGTTGCTCCGGGGGGATTGTCCCTGTAATAAGGGCTCTGTATAAGTCGCTTTGGATAAAAAAGTCTGCCAAATGCATAAATGTAATACTCATAGCCAAAGTTTAAAGAATGTATATATTTGAGTTATGATTCCAAAATCTGACATTTCAAGGATTAGTTCATTAAGATCATTTAACTGTTTTATTAGTGACAACTTTAGGGTTTAGAGAGTAAAGGTAACTTAATTAAAACTAGTAAGAATAGTAAAACATCAAGCTTAAGTTGAGTAAACTATTTTTTTACAACTTGATATAACTATAACATTATTCATAAGTTTAAAAAAGCAGGATAAAAACCTGAAATATACCTATAGACCGCACTTCCTGGTAAAGCAGAATAACACATATAATGTTTACGTCTTTTGGCTAAACTTTTGAAAAATTCTAATTTGAGAAATTCAAAACTTTTATGCTGATTAATCCCATTCACGTACATGTCCAAGTGTCTTTTACTTTAACCATGATTTTTGCTTAATTTCCTATGTTTACAAACAAGGGACAAATCTAAATAAATGTTGTGGTAATCAACATTGTCACAAATCCTGTCTATTTAGCTTAAATTATTTTACATCTTGAACATTCCTTTAAATGAACGGAAACGACATCATTGTTATGACTATGATGAAAATACTTTTTTACAATGTAGCTAACTGTTCTTTATATACATATTTTTGGTACATACATCAGCACTCATACTCTCTCATTAAGCAGAATGAGAAAAGGAAAACGAACAATGGACCTGACCTTGTCTGTGAGTCGTCATGGTGACAGGGTACAGCCCACTATTTGTGGGAGAGAGGGGGAAAACAGCGGCCCTGCTGAGGAGGACAGTTAACAGCCTTTAAAAGCAACAGGAGACAAATCCCTCACTACATTCAAATCTCATTCACTGCCAATATGTCACCAGGGACAAACACAGTGTGTTATTATGACCACAGTGATTTTCTTGCTTCCTGCTACATTTCCTGCTGCACAAGTTCTGTCTATTTACAGAATATGTGATTACTGTGATACTTTTTCACACATAAGTGTTTGAAAGTGATACAGAATTTATTTATTTATTTATTATATATACTCAAACAATTCATGCAGCTAAACTGGTAGCAAGGCGCTATCAACATGAAGTTCATGGGTTTGATTCCCATTGAACGCACATACTGATAAATGTATACCCTGAATGCACTGCAATGGGATGTTCTTATTATTGATTATTGATTATTATTAATATAATTTTTTTTTGGGGTGAATTATACCTTTAAAGACAACATAGTTTCATGGCAACTCATAATAATGCACACAAAATGGCAAAATTGTGACATTTCATATGACTTGGCTCATACAAAAAGGTACGACTTATTCCCGTATAGAGACCAACCAAGGCGTGGGTTTTAAATTATAGGGCAAACCATAAAAACGTATTTTCAAAATCATATTTTTTATCTTTCTTCTATGGTCCGCAACTGTGATTTTCATGAATTTTATGTTAAATGTATGTTAATATTTCCCTTGACATTGAAAGTTAATTAAATGAAATCTCATAATTCTTAAATGGGTGGCGGTGGCAGGAAGCATAATAACTAGGATATTTACTTAAATTGACTTAAGAATTAAGCAGATTTGATTTACCAACAATCCACTACTCAAATGCTGCCTCGAAGGCTCCTTTTGCAATTTTCAACTGTTTTTGATAAAGTTACAAAAGTCAAGATAAAGTTTAACATTAAAATCTCCTTTGCCATTGGCCTAACTACCAAAACATTTTTAACTATTTTCTAGATAATGCAGCACAAACAACAAAGCTTTAATCGCGTATGCTCCTTAATGAGCTTATGTGATTATGGGAGAGTTATGGCTCTTGTCACCGGCGGATGTAAATGTTTATCTTAGGTTTAGTGGAGGGATGCTATGATAAACATAGAAGAATGTGATGACATCAGAGTAAATGCATCCAAGTTTTAATAAAAACTTGTGTGACACCTGTGTGGAATGCTATAGTTGTGTTGAACTCTCGAAAGCAACTGGCTGTAGACAGGTGAGGTGCCGAGTTGCTTCATTGATATGTATCATCAATGTATAATGACACACGGGTAAGGACAGGTTACTGCACTGTTAGCCTCCAGAGTGTATGCTTATGCATACACTCACTGAGCACTTTATTACGGAACACATATACACCTACACTGGCGGCCAAAAGTTTGGAATAATGTACAGATTTTGCTCTTATGGAGAGAAATGTGTACTTTTATTCACCAAAGTGGCATTCAACTGATCACAATATATAGTTGTAACATTAATAACGTGAAAAAACTACTATTACCATTTAAAATAAAAAATAAAAACTTTTTCAGAACTTCTTAAACTACAAAGAGTTCTCATCAATAAATCCTCCATGTGCAGCAATGACAGCTTTGCAGATCCTTGGCATTCTTAATGTCAGTTTTTCCAGATACTCAGGTGACATTTCACCCCAAGCTTCCTGTAGCACTTGTCATAGGTGTGGCTGTCTTGTCGGGCACATCTCACGCACCTTACAGTCTAGCTGATCCCACTAATGCTCAATGGGGTTACGATCCATAACACTCTTTTCCAGTTATCTGTTGTCTGTGTTTCTTTGCCCACTCTAACCTTTTGTTTTGTTCCTCTGTTTCAAAACTGGCTTTTTCTTTGCAATTCTTCCCATAAGGCCTGCACCCCTGAGTCTTCTTTTTACTGTTGTACATGAAACTGGTGTTGAGCGGGTAGAATTCAATGAAGCTATCAGCTGAGGACATGTGAGGTGTCTATTTCTCAAAGTAGAGACTCTGATGTGCTTATCCTCTTGTTTAGTGTACACCTTTGTATGAAATCTTCAGTTGTTTGGCAATTCCAAGCATTGTATAGCCTTCATTCCTCAAAACAATGACTGACTGATGAGTTTCTAGAGAAAGCCATTTCTTTTTTGCCATTTTTGCCATAATATTTACCTTAAGACATGCCAGTCTATTGCATACTGTGGCAACTCAAAAACAACAACTTCATTTAACGAACCAAACAGCTTTCAACTGTGTTTGATATAATTTCAAGTGATTTTCTAGTACCAAATCTGATCAAAAATGACTTTTTTCAAATAGTGATGGTGCTATTTTTTACATCAGTAATGTCCTGATTATACTTTGTGATCAGTTAAATGCCACTTCGATGAATAAAGTACCAATTTCCTTACAAAACAGCAAAATCTGTACATTATTCCAAACTTTTGGCCACCAGTGTACTTATTCATGCAATTATCTAATCAGCCAATCACGTGGCAATATTGCAATGCATAAAATCACTCATATATGGGTCAGGAGCTTCAATTATTGTTCACATCAACTATCACAATAAGGGAAAAGATGTGATCTCAGTGATTTCAACCGTGGCATGATTGTTTGTGCCAGTAGGGCTGATTTAAGTATTTCTGTAATCTCCTGAGATTTTCACACACAACAGTCTCTAGTGTTTACTCACAATTGTTCCAAAAACAAGAAACATTGCCTTGTTGATGAGAGAGGTTAAAGAAGAATGGCCAGACTCAGTCGAGATGACAGAAAGGCTATGGTAACTCAGATAACCTCTCTGTACAATTGTAGTGTGCAGAATAGCATCAGAATGGACAAGATGTCAAACCTTGAGAGGGATGGGCTTCAAAAGCGGAAGACCATGTCAGGAACTTTATTATGTATGTAGTGTTCCTAATAAAGAGCTCAGTGAGTGTATCTGAGTTTTTGTGCATACACAAAGCAATCAGTATACTACTGGTTGCATATGCGAGCCATCAGAAGCACTTTATCTTAAAGGTTTAGTTCACTCAAATATGATAATTGCCATTTATCACCCTTAAATTGGGATTTGGGTAAACAATCCCTTTAAGGAGAAGGACTAAAAGGACCTGGTGTATTGGTCTTGGTAAACGAGTTAACGAGACACACACTAATTGGGAGAGGTTAATAAATACCAATATGTCCAAGTTTATCACTACCACAAAACAGAAAATTAGGATTTGCAAAAGCATCCCTGACAAATTCAAATCAAGCTCTAGTTTGTTTTGTGTTCGGTAAGTGAAAGAAACTATTCCACCAATTATTAGCAATTTAATTCATTTGAAAAGATTCTAGCTATTAGATGTAGCTTTGAAGGACATGTTGACCAATGTTGCGACAGTGCTGTGCCAACGCTGGCATGATCCTACAGCCATCAGGTGGCTGGAGGTACAAAAGAGCAGGTGGCTGCTGTCTAAGCCATCTAAAACCCTTCTTGGTGAGCTCATCCTCTTAAGGTTTACTTCTCCATTAGTGTCTTCCATCAGGGGGAGAAAACGGCAGCAACATTGCAAAAAAAAAAAAAAGCATGTCTCAGTCTACCTGCTGCCATATGGTGTGTTGGCCACAAACAGATAAGAAGGTGTTTAGTATGGTTGGTTCAGCAAATCTGGCTAATTATGGATGATTGGGTGGGGTGGGGTGGGGGGGGGGTGGTGGTCAAAAGTTTCTTTAGTGTATCTGTGCTAGCAAGATATGGTCATTTGTTTGCTTAATGAAATTAGGGAGACTGGGACTAGTTGTCACACTTTTCACTACAGCGAATATTTCTCAGGGTAGGTTTGTATGTTTATAATGTCAAGAAAATGCCCTAGTCCTGTTTTAATTTAAAATCAGAAGACATGGGATACATTATATGCCATTGCCTGAAACTTGGACTTAGGATAGACCGAAATGACCGTCCAGTTGAACTACGAAGCACCTCACTGATCTCGGCCTGTATCACCTTGGTCTAATGATGGACTACTACATTAAAATAGAATCAAAGACTACCACTAAATTGCCAACAAAAGACTTCATCAGCCAGCTGACAAATGACAATGCATCTTCATATATGAACTTCTGCAGTTAATCCAGAATGGACTTCAAAGACATTAGTCATTAACATTACAGTTCTTACAAAATCTTTGTTTAAACCCTTAACACTTACTTAGTTTAATCATTTTAAACCATGACTTGCACTATACATAAATAAGAACTATTGGCATTATTTTCATGCTGTTAGCCAAAGGGGAATTGGCTCCCACAGAGAGTCTGGTTTCTCCCAAGGTAATTTTTCTCCATTAAACAACATCTTGTGGAGTTTTGTGTTCCTTGACACAGTCGCCTTCATCTTGCTCACTGGGTTTCTAAATACTATTATTATTTAATTACTTATATTTATACACACTTCATAATCATATAAAATCAAACTACACAATGATGACTCTAAGACTTTATTGATATTACAGTTTAATTTTCTGTTAATGCATGATTTTCTGTAAAGCTGCTTTGAAATGACGTATGTGTTGTGAAAATTGCTATTCAAATAAAAATGCAGCCTATTTTAGAACCATTAAGATTTTAAAATGTTTTAGATAACAGTCTCTTTGCCAAGTCATTCTTTAAAAGCATTTCTGACCAACCCTATTTTAGCAACTGTTGACGTACACCATTTCTCTGACAGTCTACGGGAGTAATGTGTGTTTGAGTAGTTTTAAGTGGAATTTTATAGAAATAGTCCACAAAATGTATATATATAAAAAAAGTTGTTGCAGGTTCACTTATCGTAGTGACACGAGGCACAGAGAGGATACACAAAGTGTATCACATAAATCTTTAGAAGAGCATACTATGGATTAAACATACTATGGATTAAACTGTGTCTGCTCTCATTCCCAAATGAACAAGCAACATTAGCAAGGACACCTACATCTGCTCCAAGGTAAATTCAATCGTTAATTCATATATGTACTGATTCAAGTCAACAACAATATATATATAGATATATTGTTTTGTCCAGCAGATATTTTATTTATAAATGTCCTGATTCTGCTGGACCTTTCTGCAGCCTTTGACACAGTCAACCATCAGATTCTGCTCTCCGCCCTCTCCTCGCTGGGTATTACAGGAACTGTGCTTGACTGGTTTAACTCCTATCTCTCAGATAAGTTCTTCAAGGTAGCCTGAAGAGGTGAGGTATCCAAGCCACATCAACTCCTTACTGGGGTACTGTGGGGATCAGTGCTTGGGCCACTTCTCTTCTCTATATACACAACATCACTGGAACCCATTATTCAGACACATGGTTTCTCATACCACTGCTAAGCCGATGATACACAACTCTACTTGTCTTTCCAGCCCAACGACACTACCGTGACTGCTCGAATCTCTGCCTGCCTGGCACACATCACCACCTGCAACTCAATCCATCCAAAACCCAACTCATGGTCTTTCCAGCCAACCCTGCTGTCGAACACAACATCACCGCGCAGCTGGGTTCGACTACAGTAACGCCGTCAAAAACTGAAATCTAGGGGTAACCATTGACGACAAACTAAATTTCACAGACCACATCTCAAAGACCGTAAGATCATGTAGATTTACACTCTACAACATCAGGAAGATAAGACCCTTCCTATCTGAACATGCCACACAACTGCTTGTCACTTGTCATAACTAGACTGGAATACTGTAACTCTCTCTTTGCAGGCCTCCCTGTATGTGCAATTAGACCTCTGCAAATGATCCAGAATGCAGCAGCACATCTGGTCTTTAATGAACCAAAGAGAGGACATGTTACACCACTCCTTGTTTCTCTCCACTGGCTACCGGTTGATGCATGTATCAAATTCAAGGCTCTGATGCTGGCATACAGAACAGTCACTGGGTCTGTTCCAACATACCTAAAATCATTTCTACAGAGCAACGTACCCACCAGAAGCCTGCGGTCGGCTAAGCAATGTCGCTTTGTTGTACCAACACAAAGAGGCACCAAAATACTTTCTCAGACTTTCAGATTCATCATACCGCAATGGTGAAATGACCTTCCCAACTCCATCCGTGAAGCAGACTCACTTTCTGTCTTCAAAAAATGACTTAAAATGCATCTTTTCCAAGAGCACTTAACTAGTCAAATAAATAATAATAATAATAATAATATCTTTGTTATGTAATATATATGTTGAGAACTGTATTGACCACAATAGTGTGTGTGTGTGTTTTGTTTTTTCTACATTACACAACCTCATTATTGTATGTTGTTACTGATTGTCTTGTTCTATCTTTCCCTATTCGTGAGGATGACTGGACAAACATAATACACAACATCTAAACCATTCTGTGTATTCTACTAATCCCTTCAGCCTTGCATAACCATTTGTATTGTTAAGTCCAAGTGCTTGAATATAAACATGGACAACTCACCTGACCATCAGTGGGCCTTAAGTCACTATAAGCCTTTCAACAATTCAAAGTAGTAGCTAACTGAATACCAGTAATCACAAAGGAAGACAGTTTTGAGCCATATACTAAATTGTGGGTAAATATAGATGACAAACTGTGTTTTGATTCTCCAATCCATCCAAGATGGCAGATAAAGTGAGACAAATGTCACATTTAAATTCATGTATGTAGTTAATATTTCATTAAATAAGGAAAAGTAGACTTTATATTAAAATGTTAGCAATCTAATTAAAGTTCTAACTCAGTAACTTATGAGGTTCCCTTTGTTATGATAAAGTAAAACATGGATTGCAAAAAAATCTGTTTTATATAACTTTTTATCAGTTTAGATTTCATCAGTAGTTTTTAATGACAATATTTAGAGACTCTATTATCTTTATTTGCTATTTTTGGTCAACTTCTAAATCAGAACACATATAAAATGTAATAAATACAATTATGTCACATATAAATACAAAAAGCATTGTTATATCGATATGTAATAAAAACACATTAAATTAACATAAATGTCAACCCAACATCTAAAAGCATGATTACAATGAGTCTAAGCTATTATTTAAATTGGGTAAATAATTATAATGATTGCCTGCAGTTGCAGAAGCAGGTAAATGAAGTAATGTCCCACTGTGCTGAAGTCTTGTGACTCAGACCCTTGAGATAAAATAGCTGACTGCACCCTCCTCATTCCACATTCACAGGACCTATTCACAACTAACACTAGGTTAGCATGGGTATTACAGCCAATGAGCTCTGAGCACTAGAACCGTCAGGCACAGGAACAGTTTTTTCATCAACCGTAAACCCTACTGTTGTCATTACTGGAAAAAAATCTAGTTTTCTTATTTAAACATCACTTGAAATGTCAAGTTTTGGGCTCACAACTCAAATAACTATGCTCCTTGAACTAATTTATATTTTATATCTTACAAATCCATAGAATTATGATTTTATGTTAATAACTCAAACGATTGAGTACAAAATTGAGGCTATAGGGAATATGTTGCGCTTTAATTATTAATTGTTGTTTTCTTGGTCAAAGAGAACTTATGGAGGCATTTAAATAGTTGTTATTAAGACTTCATAGAGGTTTTAGCTCTTTTGTATAAATTGTTGTGGAATAGTAGTTTCGTGTGTCACTATTCGAGTGATCTGGGTTTCCTTTGGTCATGTTGGACCCTGTTAACTCTAGTGCCGATATTATCAGCCGATATTAGCCTTTCACATATATATCGTATCGGCGTATATGTTTTCCGATATGCACAGATATGAAAATGTTTCTTTTCAGAACATATAATGCAGAAAACAATGACGTGGTTCTGGTAATGGTGGTTCTGCAGACAGTGCGGCGTTAAGTGGTGTCTTCACGGTAAGGTGCAAACTAGTTTGTAAAATACATACTGGAATGTTATTAAACAATGACCCCATAATTTGCCCTTTTCAATATAACTAATATAATGTTTACCCTGAACCTGACAACCATGTCACTTGTGTTTATCACATTTGTTTGTTATGTTAGCCAACTATAGTTTGTCAGTGCAGTCAGTAACGTAGCAGATTGAAAGGCAAGCATCAGAGCATCTTTTTGCAGCTCAACAGACAACGGAGCAGTGATGGATTGTATCTGTTAAGTGTTGATTTCACGCTACGTTGTTACCTAGTTGGTGAGATGCAATGCTGGAAGTCAATATATTACTCTCCGTGACAACAAGCTTATAGCTAACTAGCCAACTACGTAGCTACTTTCATACCTTGTCAGCTGATTGGAAGCTAATGTGTAAACATGTATTCACCAAACATTTTGTTCAGGATTCGCAGTTTGGTACCCACTTCAACTGAATTCCAGTAGTTGCATTTACAAAATTTAATATTTAAGTCTGGTTTTCCACCGTTTAAAGTTTCCCCTGAACTCATATAGCAACCTATATGTATAGTATTGTTTTACAACCTGCCCCTAATTGACTGGCAATATTAAAATAGTCAGCAATTGACTGATACTAAACAATACTGATGTTTATTTAGCTATTTATTTTATTTGAATTTATTCTTTATTTAAATGGTCAGCCATTGACAGATACAAAACATACAGTACTGATGTTTATTTAGCTATTTATTGTATTTTTTTTCTTTATTTTCTCAGTGTTCATTTCAAGAGTTTGTTGACCATGTATTATAATAACAATGTCAAATATTCTTTGATAAAAATATTTGTTTAAGAAAGCAGCCTTCTGAGTGCCTTTGCATAATCATATTGGTGCAAAATCGGTGCACAATACACACAGAAAAGTTCTGTATTCATTCCAGCAACTATATCGGCCACCATATCTGTCAAATATTCCCTGTTTGTGACTAAACTATTATGTTGAAATTCTTGTTTAGTTCCCTGTTCCCGTTTCCCGTGTTAGTTTTGTAGTCCTTTATATTTTCATTTTATTATTGGTTTACCCTGATAGTTTCCCTAGGTGTTTCTCGTTCCCTTGTTTTCCCTTGTGTATTTAAGCCCTTGTTTACCCTGGTTTCTTTGTCAGTCTTCACATGTGTTGTTATGTTCTGTGCTTGTTTCCCTGTGTTTTTGTTTCATTATATTATAGAGTAAATATGTTGATCTTTTGTTTCATTAAAAGCTGCAATTAGATTCTCATTCCTCGTCTTCCTTGTTACAGATAGACTGACCAAAAATGGATCTAGTGACTGTCAGGATTCTACTTAACCAAGGGGACCATCCAGTTGAGGATCATGTCCGTGAGTTTTTAGAGCTAGCTAATTTAGTGCACTATCCTGACCACTCTATGGTGGTTTTCTTCCGGACCAGTCTGAATAGTGCACTGAAGGAACAGATGCCTCCGGCTTATCCTCACTGGACACTCTGCGAATATGTCGAGAAGGCTCTGGAACTTTGCAGATCCCTTTACACAGTGGATTATGGTGGGAACCCCAGGCCAAAACCTGCATCTTCTGCTTCCTCGTCCAAGCTTTCCACGGCTCCTTGTTCCAAGCCTGCCATGGACAACCATGGAGGTCGTTACCCAGTCTCTGCCAGTGCTCCCAATCATGGAGGTTTGTTCCAAGTTGCTGCCAGCTCTCGTCGAGCCTCCCCCGGCTCTGCCTTAAATGGCTTCAAGACACGCATCCGCAGCGCCCCTGCTTCGAGTGTTTGATGAACGGCTGCCATGACAACGACAGCTGTAGGTACCGAGTGTGTGACCCTGAGAATGAGGAAACCGCTCTTTTTTTATTAAATGGGGGTGCAGCAGCCCCTTGGGCATGATGGAGTGGTCTGTGTACCACCTACTGGCTTGCAGCGGGTTTCCTCACCCCTGGGTCTCAGGGATGCTTCGAAGCTTTCCTGGGGTTCTTGCCACCTGACCGAGGGACGGAGGGTGTCAGCTTCCTGTGGGGGGGGCTATGTGCTGGTGCCGAGCGGTTGGATCTGGCTGTGGCGGAGCCGGTGTTGCTGCCGAGGTGGACATCCTCGGAGACGAGCATTTGGGGTGTGGAATCTCGGCGGCCTGTAGGAAGAATCATGCCGAGGCAGGATGTGCTGGATGGCCTCTGTCTGATTCTTGACTGTTGAGAACTGCTGTGCAAAGTCCTCATCAGTGGAAGGTTGAGCTACAGGTGGTGCTCCTGGACCACCATGGTGGACATCGCCAGCCCGAGAGCCCACACCATGACCTTAATTTCCCGCTCTCTAAAGAAAGAAAGCCGTGACCACAATGTTGCCATGGTCATGTTCTCGCAATGAAAACATGAACCATTCACAAACGCTGTCTCAGCGTGCCTATATACCAAACACGTGAGACAGCGATTGTGGCCATCAGAGGCGGAGAGATAACGACCGCATTTAGGAACTGAGCATAAACGGAATCTTGAAAAAGACGCTTTCCATCAGCACTACTCTTTTAGAGAAAATAGACACTTTATTCTCTTAAGTGTGGCTGCTGAAGCACCCAGGGGCGTTCTCTGCACTTAACTGTGCGAGAAAGGGAGAACCCACTGTAATGCGCCGTATATCCAGCCGTTTTACATGTTTGACAGAGGTGAATGGAACACAATTGGATACACTCTACAGTGCTCGGCTCTGAAGAACAAATCTGAATGAGTGGTTGCACTCCTTTTATACCCATATGTCCGGGGGAGTGGCATGCAAATTTCACTCGCCAATTCTCATTGGCCTTTTCTGAAATATCAGAGCTGTTTGAGGCTCCCAAGTTCGACCCCTAGTGTCACTACATCGACACAACTTCGAGTGAGTGACAGATAGGCCATTTCTTTATAAGTCTGATCGCAAACTATCACATTGCAGATTCAGTGTGCTAAAACATCAACCTCCACCAGCCCACCATCACCAGTTGAGTCCCGTCCTGCACAGGGGTAGGCTCCTCGCCCATGCCTCCTGGTTCAGAGTACAACTTCAGACCGCTAGATGGGGCTTATGCCAAAGAGAGACATTACATAACTCTTTTATATTCATAAAATAAATGTAATTAAAACTTTACTCAAATCTGCGAGTCTTCCAGATAGAACAGAATATCTCTGAAAACAGCGCTACATTTACAATTTCTGCTTGAGGATACATAGATAATTTACTTCTAAGTGCCTCAAACAAAACAGCTAATATATTTCAAAGACTTGATGCCACTAACCCAGCAAACTTTGGCAAATCTAGTAATTCGTTTTTCCTCAAAAGTGCTTATTGTATCAGTCCAGTACCTTGTAAACATGACATGGTTTCCAGGAAGATCTGATAAATAAAAGTACACAAACCAGTTAACAGCTTAAGCATTCCTCTCAGTATATTGTGAGCACTGGACTTAATGAAGGAATGCTTTATTCAGAGCTTGGCTGATTTAAAATGGCTATAGATGAGAGCTGAGTCACCTGCCTGGCCCTCACACTGAAAAAACACGGATCCACCAGATGGATGTAAATGCAATCTACACTCATATAACACAAACTAAATCTAGTATAAGTACACAAAATGCGCTCAATACAGATTGTTAAAACAAATACAGTATAAGAAACACTGTGCGTACACAATTTGTACACAGGCACAGAGTGGGTGCTGAATACCTAGACTAAAAGGTATTTTCTCCATCTCCATCTCTCTATGCCACACACACACACACACACACACACACACACACACACACTATAAGTGATATAGCTGGCTCCTCTGACCTGGTCATCCACTTTGTGGGCTATTATAGCGGCTCCTTCCTCCAGTTCAGCATCACTCAAAGGGCGAACCCGCAGGGCCACCTGGAAAAGTCAAATCTAGTCAGTTTTATTTGTATAGTCATTTTCACAATGCATAACATTTTAAAGCAGCTTTGCAGGAAATATTGCCTTAACGCTCCTATCGAGCAAGCAAACAGCAACTGTGGCAAGGATGAAATCAGCTGAAAAAGGTAATACAATGCCCCAAAAAGCATCTGGACACTTAAGACACACTTTAAAATGCATGTCATAACATTCGATAGCAACATATCAAACTAAGTGGCATTTCTTTTCTGAATTCATATAACCAAGAAAAATGACATTGTGACCTGTTGATTACAAGTATTAGATTAAAAGTAACAAAAGAAAATTAATTTTAGTTGTAGCATTATTTGTTTGAAAATGGTACATGGTTTGATATTTTGTTATCTAGTGCAACTACATTCATACAATCTTAAGAGTGGATTAAAAGTCTACATACTTTATAGGGCCACTGTATAAAGTGGCAACCTTCACCAGACCAATTCTCAGAACTTAATTTAGAAAGAAAACCATATACACTCATACACAGCACTTCATTAGGAACACCTGTACACCTACTTCTTCATGCAATTATCTAATCAGACAATCGTGTGGCAGCAGTGCGATGCATAAAATCAGGCAGATACGAGTCAGAGGCTTCAGTTAATTTTCACATCAATCATCAGAATGGGGAAATAAATGTGATCTCAGTGATTTCGACCGTGGCATGATTGTTGGTGCCAGATGGGTTACTTTGAGTATTTATGTAACTGCCGATCTCCTGAGATTTTCACACACAACAGTCTCTAAAGTTTACTCAGAATGGTGCCAAAAACAAGAAACGTCCAGTAAGTGGCAATTCTGCAAAGAAAAATACCTTGTTGATGAGAGAGGTCAGTTTCTTTCTTCATCAAAACAAAATGTAAGATTTTTAGGGTTTCATTTCAGGCCTCCTTTAAACAAGGCAAGTGATTGTACTCCATTTTTTTGACGGTCCAAAATGCATATTTAGTGTGCATCAAAATAATCCACACGACTTCAGAATTCAAGCTGCAAGTTGCAGTTAGTGAAACCAAGTACGAGAGCGTTTTCTGAGATTTACAGGATTTACCAGTGAGATCAATGGTACAGGTGATATCACACAGAAGAGAAGCTTCACAAACTGAAGAAGAGATAACGGGCAAAACAACAGGGTAAACACTAAACAGATATCGACTAAGATCAAGAGCAAATACAGACAGGTGAATAAACACTGCATGAGAGCAGCACGGTCAAACTAGAGTCCTTTGTGTGAGACTTACATTTACATTTATGCATTTGGCAGACGCTTTTATCCAAAGCGACTTACAGTGCCCTTATTACAGGGACAATCCCCAGCATTACATCCCCAAATCTACAGCAAAGACAATTCAACTTTTGTACAGCGCTTCTTCTCTTGTAAACAATGACACGCTTTCTGCCGCCTCCTCCATGCGTGAACTTCCAACAAGCTTTCATCATCCCTCTCATGAGCGCACGTCACAGAGATGTATGGAAGCAAACATTTGTAGTTCAAAAGTATATAAGTATTGTTTTGTTTCTAAAAATAATCAATCGTTTGTGTTCAGAACAACTTTATTTGTCGACTGGAGTCGTGTGGATTATTTTTAATCAATGGGTTGGCCACTAATCGCAGGGTTGGTGGTTCAATTCCCAGCCCACATGACTCCACATGCCCAAGTGTCCTTGGGCAAGACACTGAACCCCAAGTTGCTCCCAATTGCAGGCTAGCACCTTGCATGGCAGCTCTGCTGTTATTGGTGTGTGAATGGGTGAATGAGACACAGTGTAAAGCACTTTGAATACGACTAAGGTTAAAAAGACAAACATGTTGACACTCAAGGAGATATACAAAGTAAGTGATAAACATTCAATTTATTAAGTAATATCGATAAATTAGTTTGTTACCACATTACATGATATTAAAGCTTTTTTAATAAACGCCTGCAGAAACAGGGGTATAAAACATTATAATCTCTTTTGATAATCGTACACCTGAAGCACAAATGCTAGCGCTGCAGTATTCTTGATCAGTTGGGTTGCTAATGTTGGACATGTTTTTAAAATATCAATTGGTATTACTAGTTAGCCATGACATAAAGTATGATGCCCAAAGGCATAGGGTGTCTTATTAATTGTGAAACTGTGTTTTCTTAATGGCATGAATAACACTGAAGGCCTAAACTTTAAATGCACGGCCCGCCACTTCGCTGTTGCTTGCGTGCTTGAAAAATGTATGACATAATATAACAAATATTTAAGATTCCACACAATGTGATCAGTAATCAAATAAGAACATTTGTGACATTAACTGTATTAACTCATTATGTACAAAAGTACAGGTTTTCTTTCATTAAAGCGCTTTCAAAAGATGCTTTGTGAAAATTCACATGCAAGATCTTTCACATGCGGGTTTTGCAAAAAAAATTCACTCAAATTGTTATGCTGATTATATCATTTGAAATAAAAAATAAACAATTAAAATAGAAAAATGCAAAATAGAAACATTTTCACAAGTGGACTCCAAATAGCACTCCATGTCAAAAAGATTGCCGACCCCTGATGAATACTCTTGTGAAAAAATGTACCCCAAAGTTGATTTCTCTGCCTTGTTGGATGTTCATTCAGCAATATCTTGCTTTATTATTATTATTATTATTATTATTATTATTATTATACAAAATACAGCCTCGAAAAGTTACATCACTGTCCCACATTTAAACTACCTTAAGCACTTGAATAATGTCTTACAGTGAAAGAAGAGAAAGAGAACTTAAACTGCCCCGGTGAATTATTCAGAGGGGGGCAAAAGATCAGTAGAAACCAGTATTAAGCTCCACAAGAATCTAAATATAACAAGTGTAGCCTGTCAGACTGAAATATGTCCTGGGGTTTTAAATAGACAGTCTCTCTGGGAATAAAATGTAGATTTACAACAGACAACATTACTAGTCACTAGCTCAGTAAAATAACATAAAAAAATAATATATATATATAGCTATACCAATAAATAGGTATATACTTTTACCGGCTGATCATATATATATATTAAATAGATAATATATGCTATATTAGCATATATAACATATATTATAGCATATACACAGCAAAATTGGTATAGATTTTAGATTATAGATATATACAGCAGACAACTTAGCTGAACACATTCTGTAAATACATTTATACACACAAAACGTTTCAGAATGTAGATAGTATTTTGACTATAAATGTTGGATTATGTGCATTGTGATTGTGTGTACTCCATGTACAGTTTATGGTTGAATTCAGTCTATAACTCTTATAACAAAAGAGCACATTGAATGCAGATAATATATAAACTATATTAAAATACATATATGTACAATTTATGCTGAACACAGGCTAAAAACTATAACACAATGCCATATAGAATGCAGACTAATATATATGTATTAGTCTGCATTCTATATGGAATTGATGTATATATATATATATATATATATATATATATATATATATATATATATATATATATAGGGGAGACTGGCCATAGGGAGAACTGGGACTTTTCCTGGTGGGCCAGCCATGAAACGGGGCCAAACGGTTGGCGATAAGCTGAAACGGGCCGCCGCGTTATGCCGAACGGTCTGCACCGAAAGGACAGGGACAACCCACTACCACCCACCGCTTAACAACTTTTGGCCGGTTTCTATGTAAAACCAAGGGCTGATTTCTCTTCCCAGTCTGACCCTGTATATATATATATATATATATATATATATATATATATATATATATATATATAAACCGATCGGACACAACATTAAAACGAACTGCCCGATATTGTGTAGGTCCTACTCGTGCCGCAGAAACAGTGCCAACCTGCATCTCAGAATAGCATTCTGGGATGATATTCTTCTCACCACAATTGTACAGAACGGTTATCCGAGTTACTGTAGACTTTGTCAGTTCAAACTGGTCTGGCCATTCTCTGTTGACCTCTCATCACTTCAGTCTATTATTATAGACTTCAGAGGATGAACTGATGCCAACTCCAACCATAAGACATGGGATACTTCATGTGCCATTGTCTGAACCTTGGACTTAAGATGGACCACACCGAACCTCAACGAAATTACCGGCCAGGTTGAACTGTGATGCACCTCACTGATCTCTGCCTGCATCACCTCAGTCTATTGATGGACTACACACTTGAAATGGAATACATAGACCTTCAATTGCCAACAAAAGCCAACAATTCATACAAAATCTATGTTTAAACACTGACCATTAACACTTACTTAACACTTTAATAATTTTAAACCATGACTTGCATTGCACTATACATAAGTAATATTGGCATTATATACATGTTGTCAGGAGTTACAGAAATACTCACACTAGCCTGTCTGGCGCCAACATTCAAGCCACGGTTCAAATCAATGAGATTTTTCCCCATTCTGATGGTTGATGTGATCATTAACTGAAGCTCCTGACCTGTATCGGCCTGATGTTACGCACTGCACTGCTGCCACATGATTGGCTGATTAGATAATCGCATTGATGATTGTTGGTGCCAGAATTCTGGTTTGAGTATTTCTGTGACTTCTGATCTCCTGGAATTTTCAAGCACAACAGTCTCTAGAATTTAGTCCGAATGGTGCCAAAAATAAAGAAACATCCAGTGAGCGGCAGTTCTGTGGATGGAAATGCCTTGTTGATGAGCGAGATCAACAGAGACTGGTCAGATTGGTGCAAACTGACAAAGTCTATGGTAACTCAGATAACCAGTCTTTACAATTGTTGTAAAATGGACATCATCCCAGAATGCTATTCTCAGATGCGTGTTGATGCTGTTTTGGCCGCCACGAGAGGGACCTACACAATATTAGGCAGGTGGTTTTAATCTTGTGGCTGATTGGTGTACAGTATATATATATATATATATACATACACATACACTAGCAGCCAAAAGTTTGGAATAATGTACAGATTTAGCTGTTTTGAAAGGAAATTGGTACTTTAATTCACCAAAGCGGCATTCAATTGATCACAAAATATAGTCAGGATATTACTGATGTAAATAACCGTATAATCACTATTTAAAAAAAAAAGTAATTTTGATCAAATCTAGACAGGTCCCATTTCCAGCAGCCATCACTCCACATCAAACACAGTTGAAAGCTGTTTGGTTCGTTAAATGAAGCTTGACATTGTCTTTGTTTTTGATTTGCCACAGTATGCAATAGACCATTAGGTCAGAAATGGCAAAAATGAAACAGTTTTCTCAAGAAACTCATCAGTCAATCATTGTTTTGAGGAATGAAGGCTATACGATGCTTGAAATTGCCAAACACTTAAGATTTCATACAAAGGTGTAAACTAAAGTCTTCAAAGACAAAGGCCAACTGGCTCTAACAAGGACAGAAAGAGATGTGGAAGGCCAGATGTACAACTAAACAAGAGGATAAGAACATCAGAGTCTGTAGTTTGAGAAATAGACGCCTCAAATGTCCTCAGCTGATAGCTTCATTGAATTCTACCCGCTCAACACCAGTTTCATGTACAACGGTAAAGAGAAGACTCAGGGGTGCAGGTCTTATGGGAAGAATTTCAAAGAAAAAGCCACTTTTGAAACTGAAAACAAAAAGAAGGTTAGAGTGGGCAAAGAAACACAGACATTGGACAAAAGGTAATTGGAAAAGAGTGTTATGGATCTTAACCCCATTGAGCTTTTGTGGGATCAGCTAGACTGTAAGGTGCATCTGGACAAAGGAGTATCTGGACACACTGCCAGCTTGAATGCCAAGGATCTGCAAAGCTGTCATTGCTGACGTGGAGGATTTTTTGATGAGAACTCAGACGAAGTTTAAGCAGTTCTGAACGTTTTTCTTTTTTAAATTTGTAATAGTAATTTTCACGTTAATAATGTCCTGACTATACATTGTGATATTTTGAATAAAAGTACCATTTTCTTTCAAGCAAAATCTGTAAATTATTCATAAATTTTGGCTGCTAGTGTGTACACACACACACACACACACACACACTACCGGTCAAATCTTTTGAAACACTTGACTGAAATTTTTCTCATGATCTTAAAAATATTTTGATCAGAAGGCATATGCTTAAATGTTTGAAATAAATTTTAGTAGACAAAAATATAATTGTGCCAACATATAGAGAAAATGTCAAGAGTACATGTCTGCAAATTCTAGGCAAAGGGTGCTAAAATATAACAAAGTTTTTATTTATTTTGGATTTTGTTTAGTAACAACATAATTCCCATAGTTCCATTTATGTTATTCCATAGTTTTGACGACTTTACTATTATTCTAAAATGTGAAATATATAATATATATATATATATATATATATATATATATATATATATATATATATATATATATATATATATATATATATTATATATATATAAAGGATGAATAAGTGTTTCAAAACGTTTGACCAGTAGTGTATATATACACACTGTATTACACATACATACACTTTATAGCTAGACAGAGTAGCATAGGTGCATTAGTATGTAAATAATGTATAGGCTTTGTGTGTTTGACAACACACATAAATGTATAGTTATTGTCTCAATACAGTCTATAAACTCTAATAACACAAGTGCATTTAAATGCATATAATAAATAAACTATATATTTGAAAATAGTCTAAAAAGTTATACAGTTGCATACGAAGGTAAATAATATAGGCTATGCATATTTAACAGATATGGGCTGAAGTCTATACATTCTAATAGGTTAACAAAGTTCATGCAGACATGATAGTGAGAGAGTTTTAAGAGAATAATAATAATTCACTCGACTTACAGTCAGCTGATGGTCCTTTGATTCTCCTGTGTCCTTCATCGTAATGTTTTGCGGGACCTTTCAAAGGTTATTTGTGAACTAAAACATGCGCGTTTCATGAAGAATGCACAACATACGTGATGCTATCATGATTTGTGAAACAAAACGCGACGCATCCGTGACAGCCGCGACGCAGAAGGCGCTAAATTCACCTGCACTCTCTAATATTAGAAACACACTGTGCGATCAAAACACGATCTCTAAGCCCGTAGAGTCAGGTCCATGTCTGAGCACGACGTGAGTTTCTCTCCGCCCACAGTAAACCTGCGAGCGTGTGTGAGTGTATGTGTGTGTGTGTTGTTGTGTTTCTGATATCCCTAGAGATCAGCAAAAGTGAAGTGCGCACTGAGAAGCGTCATTTACGTCGGCTGATGCTTCACATCCAGGTGGGAAGAGACTGTCACACTCAGTGACACTCAATGGACTGGGGTTAACAGTGACACCTGCTGGTTAAGCCTTGTTCTGCAGCTTTGATATGACGTCTCCACAGAGTTCTGAGTCTGACTCACGTCATCATAAAACATTTGGATGTAATATTTATATTTATTTAAAGACTATAATAATTTAAATTATAAAAAATAAGTATTTTTATAATAAATTAAAATTACAATAAATAAATGGTTTACATTTAAACACCAGATCGTCTAGCCAATTAAAATGTATAAACATATTTTCTTTATGCCTTGAATACATGTGAGTGTACACATCTTAATCATTATTTTAAATAATAAGAAAAAAACCTATGGTTAACCTTTGAGCGACCTTACAGGCATTTTTGTTAATGCCAACGGCATACATTTTGCCAAAGGTGTGTATGTTTGGTGGAATTTTGATATTTCAACCTCAGTTCCTATAATACATCTATAATACACTGTGTACTGAAAATAGTTACACTCAGGACCTTAAGGACAAAAATACCCCCATTGAAACCCATTAAAACTGTAATATTTGATCACAGTGCCATTAAAGCATAAAACCATGAATTCTATGATATCATGCTTTCATTCTGGAGCCCTGATTTCAAAATGTAATTTTTTTCATATTTTCCACCATTGCACCATTTTTCTCTTGTTTAGCCTATGGAGCAAATACATGCCTTTTTCCTATTTTCTGTTTGCTGTATTATAGAACACTGCAGGGCAATTGATTAAATGATGCAGCTAAAATTGTGTGGATGTGTTGGTATGGATGTCAGAGTGTGTTTTTATGTGTGTATTGAGAAATGTGTGTGTGTGTGCGTGCGTGTGTGTGTGTGTGTGTGTGTGTGTGTGTGTGTGTGTGTGTGTGTGTGTGTGTGTGTGTGTGTGTGTGTGTGTGTGAAACAAAAGTGGCGTTATGTAAACAAACGGGCATATAAAGGATTAAAATCCTGAAAACGTATGAATATTTGGTATTTATGATCAGGACTGATGTTGGTTAAAAAATCAAAGTCAGTTTGTATATATATATATATATATATATCATGTTAAAAGATTATGCCAAACTACTTAAAGTTTTAAAATAATAATAATAATAATAATAATACAAATTTAAAAAACGCACAAAAATTTGTGTCACGTCAGTGATTGAAGCATTGATGTGGCATATAGTAGCATTTAATAAACTTATTATAATATAATTTTCCAGTAAAGAGCATATATGAAATATGAGTGAAAGTCCAGAAAAAATGAAATAAAAATGCTAAATGTATTTTTTTTTTTTGTATTAAAGTCTACATTATGTTGCCTAACATATGGAAAACATATCTGCAGTTCCATTCATTTCTTAAAGTCAACATAAAATCAAAATTACACCATTTACCTTATTGCACCGTCACAGTCATATTGTTATTTAAGAAAATAAATTAATAGTTTATCTTCATAATCTTTCATCAGAGTGTAATAACTTGCTCAGCATCTGATAGGACTTTTTTAACCCCTCCCCTACAATCGGCACAACACAATCAATTCCTGATGGATAAAATCAAGTCCTGCCTGAGAGTAAAACATTCATTCTTTAATACTTCATAATAAGGAAGTAAAACTATTTGCAAACATTTCATGTTGACTTTAAGCATGACAGCAGCTGTGTTGGCAATCTACAGTGCAATTTCTCTTCTTGTAAAGGATGTGATGTCATTAGTTTCATGCTCCTCTTGGAAATCTTTCTCTTCACACACTCTTTTTCCTACAGGTGACAAGAAACAACAAATAATCTTAGAAAGAATCCAATGTTTATGGCACAGACTGACAAATTGATCTGGCGGAATGTGTGTTAAAAGCAACCCTAATTATAACCCCTCTTTAATTCAAAATAACCTAGCCACTTGATAGGACCAAAGCCATTAATGCCATCACCCATGCTGATAGTCATGCGGCCTCAAATAATGGCTCCTAACCAATCATAAATGAACATAAACCATTCTGGGTACAAACAAAGTAGACTTTACTGATATTTGTTTCTTTGTCTTTGACAATAGAACACTTTCATACCAGCTCTTAGGGCTATATATTGAGCTCGGGACCCTTATCTTATTGCAGCAACAGTCCTATCATGGGGTCCAATTTGTTAAAGCTCCACAAAGGGGGGCAATTCTCTTTGACAGGCTGTTCTTAAAAGCACACATGACAACAGCCATCTAAACACACATATACGCGCACAAGCATCTTTAATGCTGACTGAAACCAGGTTTTCAGAATCAATTAATGTCAAACCTGAGAAGTATAGCAGTTAAAGATTGCTAAAACATCAGAATACTAAGTGTAAAACTCAAGGATAAATTCACTAAGACGGAAGGCAAATTGCACTAGTTTCCTATCTATAAAAAGCCTAATTTACTTATAAAGAAAGCTGAGTTTTCAGTTTCATAAAGCCTTCATTTTCCAAAATATGTGGTATTAGACATGGCCTTCATTTTTAAAACTCAAGGCACAGTGCTATTTCAGCGCATTTAACACCTGGTTAAACTGGATTGTGCGTTGTAAGTGAATACAAAAAAAAACTCACCAAAGGGCACAACTGTTTAGCAAATTTCCCCCAATAAACATCCTAACACTGTAAGCAAAACATCTGTTGAGGATGTGCACAATTCATATTCCCTGACCCTTTCTCTCTTTTTCTCCCTGTTCCTCTCATTCTTCTTCTCGACTTCTCTCTCTCTCTGCTCTGGCCACCAATTCCTCCACACTTTCCTCCCCGTCTCCCTCTTTCTCCTTGTTTTCTCTGCTCTGCCCGGAGTGACTGCGTTCCATCAGACATATCTCTTTGTGCCGAGATCAATGCCTAGCAGTGAGATGACAAGGAGAGACCAGCTCAGACAAGAGCAGAGAACCAACAGCCACGTTTCCACTATCAGGCCAAATGAGGGCGTGCTAGTGCATGGCAGGGCCAGCTGCATTACCATTGTCACTTCTGGGGCTTCATCGTGCCTCCTCAATGTCAACGGCCCATACATTTTTCCTTGGGACAAAGAAGGCCAGCTGTGGATTGAGGCGGGGTCAATGGTTGGAGATTCACTGAGTCAGGTCTCGATTTCCACAAAGCAAAGACCAAAATAAGCAAAGAAACAGCAGCTTCAGTCTCCACCATGTACATTATGAGGCCTAGCTAGTCTTTAGAATCTGATAACTCAGCTTGAGCTTCCCTCTAACGTGTAAAAATGGGCGGGGTGTATGATACTGGCTCCAGAACAGTGCATAAGAGTGTGTTTTAGGGAAATGCAGAGGGGCTATTGGCCCGATGATGGGAATGCAGATAGATTTTGGTCTCATGACTCGAGGTCCAAAGCTATTGGCCCCGGCTGACCAGTTGATAGCCCTGGCTCGCACTAGCACAATAGTGGAAACGCAGCTAGTCATGGCAGTTTACAGTTATATCCTTAAACTCGATAGACCCGCCGGCAGGTCCAAAGGAGAGTATAGAGTGCTATATCGCGAAAAAAGTTTACACTTAAAACTTTAAAGTCTCCATATATATAAGTCTGGCAAGTGAGGTATCATTAAAAATCATAGAATCTTAGAGATAACAATCTCTTCTGTATTTATGCTACTTCAAATAACAAAAGAAGGCCTTAAAGCATTATCATTGAAAATTAGCACTACGCAGAGGTAATGGGGTAGAAATATTTCTATAAAAATAAAAGTCCTTCACATAGCATATCAATGGACAAGTCATATATCAAATGAAAGCTCTCACTCTCAGGAGTGACTTTACAGTTAACTTTGTTGCCCTAATACTACAGATTTTCAAAAGAATCACAAAGTGAAATATGATTTCTGTAAGACATCAAATATAAACATCTCTTTATGCTCTAATAACTGCTGCTGTAAGCCTCAATTAGGAAACAAAAAAATGTATATCTACGTTTAGATGTTCTCTAAAAAAATTTGCCATTGTTTAAAAAAAAATCCTGTGATATATCTTAGATGTTCAGAACAAAATATGCCATCCAGAAGGAAAAGCATCCAAAAAAATAATCTTGTCCAGGTTAAGATATTCAATAAAACAACAAGGATTGTGCTTGAACTGAAAATTAGACTGAATGACTACAGACGAGCACATCTGTGAGGGCTAAAATGTGTTACATTTCATGTACACCTACATTTCAGATCTTTATATTGTGATGGAATGTGATTGAGAAAAAAAATCTTTTTTTTCTAGTGCTTTCTGCCACCTAGTGGAATAAAATGAGACTTTTCAAAGTGTGGTAACAGAAACTAGAATTACATCCAAAGAATTACAAAGTTAGGACAACACATTTTTGTTTTCTGTTTTTCATAAGATCATAAATACTATTTATGAATAACTGGAGTTTTATATTTTATTTATATGGGAAGTTCTCTGCAATTAGTCCATAGTATGTGTGAATGGTGAGTTTGAGTCCCTGCTCAACTGGGAGTGTTTCTGAATGACGGTCAGAACAAGAGTGTAAAATGATCATGTTTTACAAATATATTACTATTTTTTGTTCAAAACACTTTCCTAACATAATAGGTGAACCTCAAGGAATATATTAAAATAATAAAAAGGGCATTTCTTAACCCCTTTTAAACGTTTCTCTGGCATGCTCTCGTGATTATCTAAAACAAATATGATGACGTATGACACTGTAGAGTCTACTTCATTCATTTCAAAATGAGAAAAATTTAAGAACTTAAAATAGACCCCAAAATTAAAACAAGGATATTCAGACCCATCCCAATTAATGAGCCAAAACGTTTTACTATACAATCTGTGCTTGCCCCCAACTGACTAATTATACATTTTTGTGAGGCCATGCATTTCTGATCCATCTCAATGAGTGCTATGAAATATTTAGTTTATTTCTTTGTTTTTAGACTGCTGTGTCAATGCACACAAACCTGACCCTCTGTAGAAGCTGAGAAGGTGTCATTGCCCATTTTAGACTGGATCGTATAGATTACTTTGTAGACAGGATCTCTATGGCTGTGCTTGATGGTGGACATCTCTACTGGCTGGCTGGCTGCCTTTCCGAGTGTCCCAATAAGCTGGAAATGGGGGTAGAAACATGATGGTCATGCATAATACACATACATTTGCATATTACTTTATTCTAAAAGTTTTAAGAATCTCACCAGAAATGTACCTGAAGACATCTACAGATACCATTCTAAACTATGTATTATTTTTAGCATTGCATTCAATGCCAAAGACCATTAGTCTGGCCATTAGACCATTAGACTGTAAGGCCTTCAGCATGTCTGAGCTCAAAAAAGGAAATCAAAGAGCCAAATCTGCCTTACATAACAGATGCCTTTCAGACAAGGATAAGTTTTCCATTAACGTTTTTTTCCATTAACAGTTAATATACTGAGAACTAAAACTTGGGATTGAGGTCAATCTAATTACACCACTGAAAGTGTTCATGAGAGTTTTGAAGGAAGTCTATTCCATTCATGATCAAGAAAAGCTATGGTAGTTGGAATAGGTGATACATTTTGTATCCATAGAGGTCCTCAGGTGATCAAACTCACGGATTTGTCTGTTGTAGCTTACCCCAACGAGAATGTGAGGGTCTTTGGGGTTGTCCTCCAGACAAAGAATTGGAGACACTGGTTTCAGATTCATCTCAGGCTTATTGGGGTTTTCCAAATTTAGGAAAAACATGTCAATATTGTTGTCCTTACAAAAGAAAAAGAGTGTGCTGTATGATATAATACAGAGCCATAAATATCCCAACATGAATGTTTTATTGAATATCAAAGCTTTATGGTATACCAATGTCCCATATGTATGAGTCGAAGCTCATGCCTTTAGGTGCTCTCTGAAACTCCAGTGAAGAGTAGGCAACAGCGAGTTGTGTCAATTACAAAAACAGAACACTTCAAAACAACATATACAAATACTAGAATGTTGGTCGGTTTTGGAATTGACCCAAGGTGAAAAGGCCATGTCCTTAATCGACCAATCAAACAGTTGTTGGCTGATGCTGATAATTTCAAAATGACCAAATATCGGCCGATTATTTGGCCTGGCCAATATATATCAATTTACTAACCTGAAGAAATTGATGGTCTTAGCTGATGGCTGTTTCCTCCACCATCTCCTCACATTCAAAATACTCCTGGTATATGTCAATAGCATTGTTCTGCTTGATACAGTGTTACATGAGCTTAAGTGGAGAGGAAGACACGATGAGTCAGAATCCAAATCACTTCATGAAATCTGCTAAGAACACCTTCATCATGAATGAAAATACTACGATAACATTTATGGGTTATGGTTGTAGGCACTCGTGCCAGCAATCCGCATAATGTGTTCTGATAGTGCTCATCCTTCTCCACTTTCTTTCTGTAGTGAATGGTCGCTTCCTTATCTTCTGGATTGAGATCTTTGGGCCAACCTCCCTCCACTTGGTTTATTCCTTGCGACTCTGATTCAAAGCGCTCTGAATTCACCAGAACAGGTCGAAAATTTCATATGAAATCCAACAATGATTGACACAAATTCTATCATTTACTCACCTTCATGCCATCTAAGATGTGCATGACTTTCTTTCTTATGCTGAACACAAACAATTTTTTGAAGAATATCTCAGCTAAGTCCATACAATGCAAGTGGATGGTGACCAAAACTTTGAAGCTCTGAAAAGATTCTTGTGGTTCAATCCACATCTTCTAAAGTGATCCATTAATTTTTGGGTAAGGACACACCAAAATATAACCCCTTTTTTCACAATAAATCTTGACATCTGCAGTCTCCTTGGTGATCATGATTTCAAGCTTGATTACACTTCTTAGCACCATTGAGCGCTCTGTGCATGGGTCAAGCGCTAGGAAGTGTAATATATCTTATGGATTACTTTTATGCTGCCTTTAAGTGCTTTTTTGGGCTTTAAAGTTTTGGTCATCATTCACTTGCATTATATTGACCCACAGAGCTGAGATATTCTTCAAAACGTTGCTTGTGTTCTGGAGAAGATAGAAAGTCTTACTCAACTGGGATGGCATGAGGGTGAGTAAATGATGAGAAGTTTGTCATTTTTGGGTGATTTGAAAACTGAAAATTGTCAAATGTGAATATAACATGGGGTCCAAGAGTCTGTGACCAAGAGTGAAAAGTTTAGTGTTAATAGCTGGGAAAAAACAGTCATATAATGTAACCTTGCTGTTATTTGTTACTATTTTAAATGCTGGTCTCCCTTCATGTTCAGACATTTCCTGGATGCACCGTATGGCTACATCACATGGTCCCTCTCTATAAAGTTGGCAGCCAGTGAAGAGTCAGGCAGGATGTCCACATGTACACAATCTCCACTGTGAATGCTTAAGGTTAGACAAAGACTATAAAAAGTGTCTATGTTCTAAAATGGCTGCTTTTGAAAAATCAAAGTGATGCCAGAATTACATTTTGCAGTGATTAGAAAACAATAAATAAATACAAAATATATGTATGATATAAATAACAAATACAAAATAATATATAATAAAATAATAATATATAGACGAAGAATTGTTGCTATAACATGATGAAAACGCTTTTTTATTATTATTATTTTTCAACAGTACGTCATCTCACGACTAAGCCAATAAAATGCACTGATCACTGGACTGTCTGCTCAGTAAATACTAAGAGACTGAACCTTCAGTAGTTATGTAAACTGCATCAACATACACATATTTTATTTACTATTAAAATGGCCAAAAAGCAGCACACCATCATACGGTCTTAACAGAAAACGACACACTATCATTGTAAGCTGTAGACCAACCAAAAGTTGTGTTGTTGTTGTGAGGACTTTCAAGTTCTCTACATAGTAACAAATTGTAGGCAACATTCCAAAGCCAGTGTCAGTATTTGACAGACATCCGTTTAGTATTAAACTCTTTAAAACCTCAGACATTTAAACATTCAGGCATTTTAGTTGTTTAATTTCTTGATTGTGTGCGGGTTGTTTCGGTGTATTTACGGTTTTTAGCGTTTCACTGGTCTGCGGTGTAGTATGACCCTCGGTATGCCCCGTACCTGGGGCCGTAGAAAATGATCTGTGTGGTGTCATGGAAACAGTTCAGTTCAGTAAATATGCCAGCAGGCTAAAGACATGCTGTTGTCTGTGCTCATTTATAGTACAAATTACGACATGGTGTCAGAAGTGTTTAATGTTAAAACCAAATGCAGGCTGAGGGCGCAGCAGTCAGTGTGGTGGCTGGGACTGGGCGCTCAAATCACAAGAATGGTGGCCCAGTGTGAGGTGTGTGCAAAAAACCAACCACTTCACCCAGAACCAATGATACCCTCAGAGCTGCCACAGCAGCCCTGGCAGAAAGTAGGAGCTGATATGTTTTATTGGGAAAATGACTCTTACTTATTGTTAGTAGACTACTATTCTCGATACATTGAAGTAATTAAAACCCCAATAACCACATCAGCAGGAGTTATCAATGGTTTTAAATCCATTTTTGCTATACATGGGGTTCCTGAAGTACTAATAACTGATAATGGCCCTCAGTTTTATTCAGGCACTTTCTCCTCATTTGCCATGGACTATGATTTCAGACATGTGACCAGCAGCCCATACTTTGCACAGAGCAATGGAGAGGCAGAGAGGGCTGTGAAGACTGTCAAGGGCCTATTGAAGAAAAATGCTGACCCATACAGGGCTCTGTTGGCCTACAGAGTCACACCGCTGCATCACGGACAATCGCCAGCAGAACTCCTGATGGGCAGGAGACTGCGCTCACCATTGCCAGTCTCACCTGTTCAACTCAAACCTAAATGGCCAAACAGGAAGGCCTTTGCAGACAAGGACAAACAACTGAAACACACACAGACAGTTGACTTTAATCACAGACACAAAGTTACTGTGAGACCGGAGCTAAAAGCAGGTCAGCGAGTCTGGATCACAAATACAAAAGAATCGGCCACAGTGATTAGAAAATCAGACACTCCCCGCTCATATGTAGTGGAAACGGACTCAGAAGAGGTGAGGAGAAACAAAGCACACCTCAGACCCCTCCCAGAGACACAAGCCCCACCACCAGCCGTGGAGGATACGGAACAGGCAGCAGGGCCAGAAGAAGGGGAAGGGGAGGGGGGAAGGATACAGAGGGCCCACCTAAGGAGAGAGGTGAAAGCCCCCGAGTGGCTTAAAGACTTTGTAACATAATATTCAGCATCTAGAGTCAAGCATAATTGACAGTGCTATGTTTAGGTTTAATCTGTCTGATATCTTTGGTTCAGGTTTAATATTTCCAACAAACTAGGTGACCTACAGTTAAGGCAGTTCTGCCAGTGTAAACATTTATTTAAGTTTTATCACTACTTTGGGGGAAGGGGAGATGTAGTATGACCCTCGGTATGCCCCGTACCTGGGGCCGTAGAAAATGATCTGTGTGTTCTCATGGAAACAGTTCAGTTCAGTAAATATGCCAGCAGGCTAAAGACATGCTGTTGTCTGTGTTCATTTATAGTACAAATTACGACATGCGGGAGTACCGCATCCTAGCAACACCGGCGGCGTGGGTGACGTCATATTGCCTGATGATTGCTTTTTTAATTGCAAAAATGTAAATAATACAAGTACAACAAACAAGGCACCAGCACCTGACAAATTTACGTTACGTCTGAACAGCTCCAAAAAAGGGGCGTAAACTCCAACTCGGGAGCCCCAAAACTAACCCTTTCCCTAACCTGTGAGTGGAAGTAACACCCCCATTTGGAGATAGTGCAACCCCCTTTTTTGGAGAGTAACCCCACCCTATAAGGGAGAATCCACCCCCATTTGGAGGTCTCCGAAGCTTTGCCCTACTTTGTCATATTTTTCAGGCTGGTCCAGCCAATGCGCATGTGCTATTTCGAGATGACTAACAGGTGATATCTGTATCTAAAAGATGATTGGCTCTTTTACCTGTAAGGCGGGACTTTCTACATCCTCCATATTGGGCGTTCCAATTTCTCAAGTTCATTTTAAAGGAATGTTCCGTTTCAATACAGCATTTGTGGCTTAATGTTGATTACCAAAAAAATTGGTTTCTAGTGGTCCTTTAAAAAAAAAAAAAATCTGGGTTTCAGTGAGGCACCTACGATGGAGGTTAATGGGATCAATGAGAATGTGAATGTGGCCAATTTTTGGAGGGTTCAAACAGATAAATGTGAAGCTTATAATTTTATAAAAGCACTTACATAATTCTTCTGTTAAAACGTATGTATTATTTGAGCTCTAAAGTTGTTTTACAGTCGTTTAGGGTTTGTTGATATTACATCGTCATGGTAACGAAGTTGTTAAATTGGCTATAACTTTACACAGAAAATGATAGTACGTGATTTTATCACACTAAATAATTTTTACATGCATATTCTTTGTCTTGTGGCTATACTTTTGAAAAAGAGTATTTTAAATGTAAAAAAAAAAAAATTAGCCCCCATTCATTTTCATTATAAGTTCCTCTCTGGAGGAACTCTGGTTTTGCTCTTTTTTTTTTTTTTCAAATTCAAAATACATTTTTGTGGTAATCAAAATTATGCCACAAATGCTGTCGATTGAGCTCAACTTGTATTGAACACTGTGCCCATGCACAAAATATCAACATGTGTTGGGAAATGCTCTAGTTTTTTGTAGCCAACATTTTATGTACTTACATATATTGACATAATTGAAGTTAAAGTGACAACTTGCCTAGTCTCCCCTACTTTTGAAAGAGTTTAGTATGTCTATTTCACTAATGATTTCTCCATTCCACACTCAATATATTGTGTAATCTGAAAACAAATTTCTTGGTTCAATTCAATGCAAAATGTTTTATTATTGACCATATTGCTTTCCTCTACATGAGACAGAAATTAAGCACCACCACAGTGTCAGCAGGACAGTGCTATTCATGCACCCAAAGTATTCAAATCCGTAAAAAAGAAGAAATAAAAACATTCTAACAAGGCAATAATACACCAGACTGATGCCACCATGGACCCATTTCAGATCTAGACATTTTGAATTTGACTACAAATCCAACCTCAGATCAGGACACACTGTTATTTGTCCAAGTAGCTTTTATCATCAAACAAGATATGTGGCAAGAATGGAGCAAACAAAGATATGCAAATAAAATCACACAAACAACACATAATATCATACAAGTTATTTACAGCTGGTCAGGTTAATACAAAATATTGGAAGGTATTGGCTCAGTGTGCTCTCTGGATAATATGCTTGCCTACTTGATCTGGTAAAAAGTTGTGTCATTTAAAGTCCCATACAAAATGATCCCTCAATTGTGCTTGCTGGGAAAATTGGCAGGTAAGCCCATTTAGAAATACATTATTTATAGGACAATTGAAGGAGCACACGTCAACAAACATTTTAGTGCATCACTTTAAACCTCTAGTGATTTGTTTGTGCTTCAAAAACCTCTATATGCATAAAACAAATATTATAGAAAGTCATTTTCCTCCATGTCCCATCCCTGATATTCACAATGCACTACAAACAAATAACTGTTTTCAGCTTGGCTGCTCAGTGAATAAAGAAATTAAACCATAACACTTCACAATAAGTTTCCAATCGCTAATATTAATTTATGCATTAGGTATCATGAATAAACAATGATCAATATTTGTTTACATATTTTTTTCTATCTTTTTTAATGTTAGTAAATAAAAATACTATTGTTCATTTTTAGTTCATAGAGCATTAACTAATGTTAACAAAAACAACTTTTGATATTAAATGTATTAGTGTATGTTGGAGTTAACATTAACTAAAATTAATAAATGCTTAATAAGTATTGTTCATTGTTAGGTCATATAAACTAATGTTGTTACCTAATGTTAACAAATGGAAACCTATTGTAAAGTGTTACCGATGAAACAAAAAAGTCCCCATGTTTGTAGGACTTCTGTGGATTTTAGTCCATGTCTATTAGCTAAAATGCCATCTCCTAAATGTGTACTTTAGGAGCATATAGATGGCATCTTAGCTAATAGACACTTTTAGGAGCACTAACAATTTAAAGTCTTTTTCTTCCAGGAACAAACCATCAAGGATATCAATGACTCATCTTGGACTCGTATACAAATGTTTGTCCAATGTAATTCTCTCTAGAATGATCACGTTCCTCCCATTAGCCATCTCTGACTAACAATATCAAGAGGCAAATCATGATTCTCAGCTTTGATGTAAATTAAAGCCTACTGAATATTTAAAAAGGGACCTTTGATATGTCCCATGCAACTGTTCCTGTTTAAATAGGAAATATGTCATAATAGGATATGAAACTGTGCTTTATCAAGTGACTTAATGGGGTCTTTACGAGGCACAAAACATGCTTCCATTCTCAGGCGCCAAAAATGGCTTAATATTAGAGAAAAAAAAGTGTAGAGTTAGCCATCTTAAAAATGATGACATATCTATTAAGTTCATACTGCACAGTAGCTGGGAAATTGTAAGACACCTTTTCATGAGCATCAGTTGCTTAGAAAAGTACCTAAAACACCTACTTTTAAGTTTAATGATGCTGGCACTAGAAACACTGTACACTATGTGCAACTTGGCCTCATAGTAACAGGTTACTAAACCTACATTTTTCCAAACTGATATTTACGTGGCTCGTTGTACATATCGTAAGAGTTTCCTGGTGAAATGAACACTAGAGGCACTACAACAAATACTTATTTCCTTTCACACAAATAACAGCAGTAAAATGGCAGATCATCAGTTCATAAACAGGTAATATCTGCCCTGTTCCTCATGCGATGCTATCTTATGACATCAAAACACTTTTACTATAGTGCATGACTTGTAAGACCATACATTTTAACATTTGCATTACATAACCAACTACATTTACAAGCTTGTTTAGACACTGATTAAGGTACCAGGGTACCAGTCCTGAAAAGCATGCAAATCAAAACATTAGCCGAAAGTGTCGGCTAAGTGTTAGGTTTAGGTTTAAGATTTAGGGTTGGGAGGTAGGCTTTGTTGATTTAAAACTTGATCTGTTTGGAAGAATATTTAACTCACTTTTAGTGCCACTCAGTGCACATTTCACCTCGGAAATGCTGTGATAAGGAACCACATAATATAATTTTGCACAGTCATGTAATTCTCATGAAATTAGTAGGACTAAATGTCCAACAGACAGAATATCAATACATAATACAACCAGTGTCCGCAATGATCTTTAATACGACAAATGGGTAACCTTTTTTAAGGTTATGTACTCAGGTCAGGACAAATGTGCTCAATTTCTGTGACAAAACATTGTGGTTACCCATACCGAACAGTGTATGTATTTTAAAAAGGCAACAGGGAAGACCATCAGTCTAATGGATGAAAGATGTACAAGTAAAACAGATTATTACAGAAAGGATATTTCAGCACCTCACATGTATGTGTCAGTAGTGAGGAAACAGATGCATTGCACCATCAGAATTATCGACAAACACACACATACTGTACATGCAAGCAAGTACCCAAACACGCAGTTTTTAGAAAGATGTTCTCCTCTCAGACTGTGGTCTGCTGAGTTACAGTAACACACACACAGAAGGGTGCACACACATGCTGGCATGAGAGTTCTCAGTATGTCCATTTTCCCAGAGTGAAAAGATTCACAGCAGGGAAAACGTATACATGACAGAGGATAGGAGATCAGTTCTATGCCCGGAAATCCTCCCCAAAGTGTCTGATCTGGTCTTCAGTCATGGAGAGGTAGGTGGCTCTCATGGTTGGAGAATACTGTGGAGAACAGTAACATATGAGTCAAAATTGACACCATACAGACAGACAAGGATAATATATTCTTTAAGAGTGAAATGAGAATGAAGGACACTTGATATGGACTACTAAGTGTCTTTAGCATTTATAGGGCAAATGCAGGTTCGATTATCTAAAGGATTGTAAAAGGGTAATACATAGGACTATACTATGTAGTCAACACGAGCACCTAAAAATTACATTATATCATCATGTACTCACTCTTATGTTGATCCAAACACATATGATGTATGTTTTTTCCACATTAAACTAAAGGTGTTTGTCATCATTAATGTCAAACCTAGTGCGAAGTGTAGTGACCTGATATATTTGATTATATGTGAATGCAAATGAGATTTTAGAGCTACGACGGTGGGGAAGATTTTCAGTGAATAACGACAGTCACACAAAACTTTTATATATATTTATTGTGTATTGAATATATTTTTATATTATTTATATTTTGTATATTTTTAATAAATTATATTTAATATATTTTAAAATGTTGTTAATATATATATATATATATAGTTGAAGTCAGAAGTTTACACACACCTTAGCCAAATACATTTAAACTCTTTTTTCACAATTCCTGACATCTGATCGTAGAAAACGTTCCCTGTCTTAGGTCATTTAGGATCACTACTTTATTTTAACTTGTCCTTAAGTCATTTTGCCACAAGTTTGGAGGTATGCTTGGGGTCATTGTCCATTTGGAGGACCCATTTACTACCAAGCTTTAACTTCTGGCTGATATCTTGATGTTGCTTCAATATATCCACATGATTTTCCTTCCTCATGATGTCATCTATTTTGTGAAGTGCACCAGTCCCTCCTACAGCAAAGCAACCCCACAACATGATGCTGCCTGCCACCCTCATGATTCACGGTTGGGATGGTGTTCTTTGACTTCCAAGCTTCACTCTTTTTCCTCCAAACATAATGTTGGTCATTATGGCCAAAACGTTCAATTATTATTATTTTTTAATCAGAATAGAAAAATTGCTCCAAAAAGTAAGATCTTTGTCCCCATGTGCAATTGCAAACTGTAGTCTGGATTTAAATGGTGGTTTTGGAGTAGTGGCTTCTCCTTGCTGAGCAGCCTTTCAGGTTATGTCGATATAGGACTTGTTTTACTGTGGATATAGATACTTGTCTACCTGTTTCCTCCAGCATCTTCACAAGGTAATTTGCTGTTGTTTTGGGATTGATTTGCACTTTTTGCACCAAACTACGTTAATCTCTAGGAGACAGAATGCGTCTCCTTCCTGAGTGGTATGATGGCTGCGTGGTCCCATGGTGTTCATACTTGCATACTATTGTTTGTACAGATGGACGTGGTACCTTTAGGCCAGACTTGTGGAGGTCCAAAATTTTCTTTCTGAGGTCTTGGCTGATATATTTTGATTTTACCATGATGTCAAGCAAAGAGGCACAGAGTTTGAAGGTAGGTCTTTATATAAATAATAATAATCCATTAGGTACACCTCCAATTCAGTACAACTCCTATCAGAAGCTAATTGTCTAAAGGCTTGACATAATTTTCTGAAATTTTCCAAGCTGCTTAAAGGCACAGTTACCTTGGTGTATGTAAACTTCTGACCCACTGGAATTGTGATATAGTCAATTAAAAGTGAAACAATCTGTCTGTAAACAATTGCTCATATATATATACATATATATACACTCACCTAAAGGATTATTAAGAACACATACTAATACTGTGTATGACCCCCTTTCGCCTTCAGAACTGCCTTAATTCTACGTGGCATTGATTCAACAAGGTGCTGAAAGCATTCTTTAGAAATGTTGGCCCATATTGAAAGGATAGCATCTTGCAGTTGATGGAGATTTGTGGGATGCACATCCAGGGCACGAAGCTTCCGTTCCACCACATCCCAAAGATGCTCTATTGGGTTGAGATCTGGTGACTGTGGGGGCCATTTTAGTACAGTGAACTCATTGTCATGTTCAAGAAACCAATTTGAAATGATTCGAGCTTTGTGACATGGTGCATTATCCTGCTGGAAGTAGCCATCAGAGGATGGGTACATGGTGGCCATAAAGGGATGGACATGGTCAGAAACAATGCTCAGGTAGGCTGTGGCATTTAAACGATGCCCAATTGGCACTAAGGGGCCTAAAGTGTGCCAAGAAAACATCCCCCACACCATTACACCACCACCACCAGCCTGCACAGTGGTAACAAGGCATGGTGGATCCATGTTCTCATTCTGTTTACGCCAAATTCTGACTCTACCTTCTGAATGTCTCAACAGAAATCGAGACTCATCAGACCAGGCAACATTTTTCCAGTCTTCAACTGTCCAATTTTGGTGAGCTCTTGCAAATTGTAGCCTCTTTTTCCTATTTGTAGTGGAGATGAGTGGTACCCGGTGGGGTCTTCTGCTGTTGTAGCCCATCCGCCTCAAGGTTGTGCGTGTTGTGGCTTCACAAATGCTTTGCTGCATACCTCGGTTGTAACGAGTGGTTATTTCAGGCAAAGTTGCTCTTCTATCAGCTTGACTCAGTCGGCCCATTCTCCTCTGACCTCTAGCATCAACAAGGCATTTTCGCCCACAGGACTGCCGCATACTGGATGTTTTTCCCTTTTCACACCATTCTTTGTAAACCCTAGAAATGGTTGTGCGTGAAAATCCCAGTAACTGAGCAGATTGTGAAATACTCAGACCGGCCCGTCTGACACCAACAACCATGCCATGCTCAAAATGGCTTAAATCACCTTTCTTTCCTATTCTGACATTCAGTTTGGAGTTCAGGAGATTGTCTTGACAAGGACCACACCCCTAAATGCATTGAAGCAACTGCCATGTGATTGGTTGATTAGATAATTGCATTAATGAGAAATTGAACAGGTGTTCCTAATAATCCTTTAGGTGAGTGTATATATATATATTTTTTCCCTTCTTTTTGGGGTTGATGAAATGTGACCTGGATATGTTATTGTGAGATTCACCTAAAAGGTTGTTTCTGGGGATACCATTCAGACACCATCCATCTATGCCCTTGGAGCACAAGCTTAATGCTTTAAAATACAGTGCAATTTCTGTGGACTACTTTTATGGTAATTTCATACTTTTAGGAGCTTGACAGCCCCTGGTCACCATATACTTTTGTTTTTTTAAAAAGAGCAGTGTAAACATTCTTCAGACTATATCATATCTCATTTGGTGTTTAAAAGAGGAAATTAGTCATAATCTACCAGTTTGAAACAGCAATGAGAGTGAGAAAATGATGAAAGTATTTTCCTATTTGGATGAACTATTCCTTTAACTGGGTACTGCACTAGCAAAAACTCCTGTCTCACATCTAACCCATTAAACAACAAATGGAAACATGAGAAAACAGTGACAAGGACTCTTAAGAACGTGGTATTCTATAGGACTGACTTCCACAGAGCTGACAAAAGGGTCTGTGAGGCATGCCAGTAGCCAAGCAACACTACTACTGTAAAGGGATTCAGATCTCCAATCACTAGGGTAGTTTGTATATAACTGAGTATATAATGTAATATATAAGTGAGTCTAACAACGTACACTATGGGTGTGTCTATGAGGATCCATGCCAAGAGTGAAGGGAAAACCACCCATACAAAATTTATTCAGACTCACTGGGAAAAAACAAGGGATTAAATCAAAGAAAAACTGAGGAGAGGTAGAGAGGACAGAGGTATTGGGATAATCATACGGAAATCATATGGCAACTTACGCGGTTTCTATATTGCTGAGTGTAAAGCTCCAAAAATAAATAGTTTTTTGTTGTTGTTGTTGTTGTTGATGTTGTTGTTAAAAGAAGAAAACAAGAACAGAAACATACAAACAGAGAAACATACGAACAAACAAAGAAAAACGTAAAATAAGCTTATTAGCAGAAGACAGTTGGAAAGCCGCTAGCTATAAATGAACAAATAGAAGAATTAGGGCAGAAATAATTAAGACATAGTCATGAAGTGAGCTTAAAACCAACATGAAATCAAAACAGAGCCCGCACAATAAGACTAGGAATGTTTATTAAGATAGAAAATGCTGTTCATTTTGATTTCATGTTGACTTTAAAATGATTGTCCTGTGGATTTGTTTTTAAAAGAATGCTAAGTCTTTGGTGTTTACCATTGTCATTGTGTTTTTATTTTACAGTGTGGAGTTTTTGTGTGTGTGTGTGTGTGTGTGTGTGGGGTCATGAGAAGGACTTGGCCTCTGGAGCCCAACGCACCGATGGAGGAGGAGACCCCCTTCCGATCAGAGGAACGTTCTCAAAACGTGGGTTCCCACCGAACAGCGCAGACTGGTTTCTGACAAAACAAGACAGAGATGATTAAAAAAAGAAGGGAGAGTTAAATTGTAGAAACAATATAAATCACTAATATTTTAATATCACACACTGTATATATAATTACTACAATTCTAATATCCTATTCATATTCTCATATTATCTAATATTCCTTCATGAAAAGAAAACGTCTCCCCCTTAATCACAGCACAGAAACCCAATTCAAGTGATTATTTACCCCAAAATCAAAATAAATAATAAATTATATGTTCATATAATTGTACATATAACATCTTGTTGTATTACAGTAATGAGAATTTAGGGTGAATATATTCTAAATATCATTATATTTATATAATTTTTTTTATTTTGGGATGCAATGAGACCTGGACATGTTATCTTGAAATTCACCAAAATTTTGTGTCTGTTGATCATTCACAATTCAGATACCATTTATCAACCACAATAAACACACACACACACACACACACACACACACACACACACACACACACACACACACACACACACACAAACATTTAGGTTAGAGTGTTTCTTACATATACTCTGAGATGGGTGCATTGGTCACAGTCTGTGTGGGAGGGTGAAGACTAGTCTGGCTGCCAATACTGCTACTATAACTGCAGAAGCTATGCATGTTGCCCGGGTGCGAGTGATGTGATGCCATCCGTCGACTCTGAGGGTTAAATGGGTCACCGTCATTTATGTCATCATAATCCCTTTCTCTGTGGAGAAGGAAACAGCACTGGATTAGTCTACAGTAGCACCAAGAAGTATTTGGACACTTTTGGACACATAAAGTCACACTTAAATTGTATGTGTTCATTGCTTTAGGTAAAAAAAATGTCTGAGCATGTTTTTGCAGTTCCTTATAACCAACTGGTCCAAATTTGTTTTTAAGTGGCTGTATGAAGTCAGAGCTCCTCAAGCTCACACAGGTAGCAGAATAAAAACAGGTATAGCTCATCACATTAACTATGGACATATTCTGCTAACATTAGACACCCAGAAAGTTTCCAAATACTTTGTCTTAATTTTGGGCCCCCAAACTGCAATACAATATACTGCATTGGGCCAATACTATGCCTGGAGATCTTCCTTTCTGCTGTGTTTAGTTTAAACACTAACAAACATACTTCTAATTGTCAACTGAACCGAAAATAACCTAATTTGTCAGCATAGGTACGTTTGATTAGAGTTAATTGCACTATCTTCAGTAAATGTTAGTGAATGCATCTTAATGCACTCTATGTTGGTGTTTTTGTGTGCTTGCACCTGTTGGCAATCTGCCTCCATGCTCTTGGGATGGCACACAACATCACAGAGAAGGCACAGGCCGCCAGAAGTGAAAACAGGCACAGATACAGTAACCCCTCCACACCATCATAACAGACACCTATTAGCGCATCCAGGTAATCCTGCAAACACACACACACACACACACACACACACACACACACACACACACACACACAACATGCGACATTTCAACATTCCACATGCTGTATCACACAACAGATTTAGAATCATTTTGCTAATTGCAGAAATCTCATTAAGCTCATAGCATGATTTACTCTACATAACGGCAGGTGAAATATTTGTTGTCTGCTCATTACCTTATTCAGTCCTCTGCAGTCTAGCAGGGCAGTGAGCTGGTGTAAACTGGCCTCTGAATTATTCAATAGATGCTGAATACTCAATAAATCACTCTGAAGAGAATAGCAAACAACAGCAATGAAATGCACCAGAATTGAAAATATAAATATATATATACTGTACATAATTTAATGTTATTTTCCATTATTATAATAATAATAATAATAATAATAATAATTATTATTATTATTATTAAATTAAAACATTATTAAAATAAAAAAATACTATAATTAATTTTATATATATTTCTATATTATATATGTATATATATTCATGTTATTTACCAATATTATTTGTATTATTATTACTATTACTATTATTATTATTATTATTATGGGGATGAATCTCATGAAACCTTTCCAGAACATATTTCACCCCCCCAAAAAATTTGATATTATTGTAATTAAAACTAAGCACATTGCACCTAATCACCATCCGATTCTTATTACCCAAATGCAAGATACATGATTTAAATTATTCAATTAAAACATTATTTAAAAAAATACTATAATTCATTTTATATACATTTAATTTACCATTATTATTATTATTCATATATATACATTTTATATTTATGTAATGTTATTTTAAATTTTTATTATTCTTAAAATTATACAATTAAAAAATTATTAAAATAATAAAATACTATAATTCATTTTATATATATATATATATATATATATATATATATTAATGTTAAAAATATGTTTAATGTTATTTTCCATTATTAATATTATTATTATTAAAATGATACAATTAAAACCTTATTAAATTAAGAAATACTATAATTCATTATATATATATATATATATATATATATATATATATATATATATATATATATATATATATATATATATATATATATATATATATATATATATTCATTTTATTCACCATTATTATTATTATTATTATAAATATTATTTTTTCCACTGTGATAGAATGGACATATTTTTGTGAGCTTAACATATTCTAAAATTCTTATCAGATTCTACTGTGTACAGCAGATCATATTAAAGTGAATGGATCAGTCTATATGACTATGTAGAGTGACTGTCCTCTTATTCTAAATACACACTCACCTTAGCTGTAGGGAAGAGAGGCACAGCAAACTGCAGCAGTCCCTGAATCTGGATCTGCATGGTGGTCAACGATCTCTGGAAGACAGTCAGGGACTGCAATACAAACTAAATCAGGATCAGTTCCTTTTGTTTAAGGGCTAAAAAAACAACACCTGTACAGTCTACTCTACACCCAGCATGTTCAGAGAAAGCTTAACAGGACATATGTGCAGTTTCACTCTCTACCACCAGAGGGAAGAACTACACCATTCATGGATGAATGACAGTGCTGATTTCATTCTTATGCTTTCATTCTTTAACAAAATGACCATGTCAGAAAGTCTGTGTCTGTGCCTTTAAAGCCTGAATACAAAATATAAAATAAATAAAAAATAAGTACTGCATCACACTGCAGCCTGAATAGTGCAAGTTCAGACCAGGAAAAACTTTATAATAATACAAACAGGTAAACTGACAAGAACATGGAGAGGTCATATTTACATATTTAAAAAACGAAAGAAAGAAAGAAAAATATATATTGCTACAAAAATAGACATTTTCTTGCTAAATATAATTTTGGACCCAGGCATTTCTTCGCGACATCCACTCAGATGCTTAACAGCAAAGCTGGCACTGCAGATAAACATGGATAATTATTTCAAACCGGATGATTTAATTAATCTACTTTCATCGTACAATTTTCACTCTCTTGGCTGTAAAGTGTGATTGAGCCTATAGAAGCAATTCACTGTAGAAACGTGTCCTCTTTATCCCAGACCAAACCGAGACAAAGAGAAGACAAGTGTAGCAAGACAAGGATAATGAAACAGGGAAAATGTATTCAAGAAATGAGTCAGAGTGACAAAAGGAGAGATTAACAGACTGTGAGAGGCAGAACAGCAATGAGAAATGAAAGATAAGACCAAGAGAGACGGGAATATGATTAAAAACACCAGACACAAGACCAAAAGATCTTCAGATCTGAAAAACGAATAATGTATCTCATTATAAGAACATTCTAATACACACATCACTGACACTGACTCTTTGCAGATTGAGATTACTCTGTGTGCATGCACTGTATGTGTGGGTCAGGTATGTGTGGGTAAGTAAACTATGTGTACTTAATGTTAATTAACATACTAAATCTCTTTTAAATGTAAAAATGCAATTTTATAATTAACAATAGAAGTCAAGCGTGTGTGTGTGTGTGTGTGTGTGTGTAGTTTAGGTACAAAAGTGTCCAAAAAGCAAAACCTGGGACATTCGGGGATGTCCACATCTGTAATTTACTTTTAATTATAAATATGCTAAATATTTTCTTTTAGACTGATGGTTCAGTATTAATTATAACTAGCTCTGAATAAAAACAGTTGAAATCTTTGTGTCTCAATTTTATAGTTAAACATACTAAAAGATGACTCAAATAAATGCCAAAAAGGTTTAAGTGAGGGTTGTGATAAAAAATCAAAACAATTCAAGTCAAAGAAAGTCCCCACCATGTTGGTCAACATGCATTTGTGAGTGTGTGTGTGTGTGTGTGTGTGTGTCTCATGTTCTAGCTCTTATCATGATCATCTTTGCTTCCCTTCCTCTGTAACAACTCTATTGATCCCGAAAGAGACCTCTACAGTTACTCTGTTACAACAACTCAAGCTGAACTGCAGCAATAGAGTTGAAGGACACGGGCCTTTTACTGCCTGACCTAAAATCCCTGAGAGATGCAAAGAGACAGACTGAGAGAGCGGGAGACTGAGTCAGGGTAAGAATACATGAGGAGAAATGGGTGATTGATAGGTCAGTTGTAGCAATTGATAGCTAGCGTTTGGAATCAAGAACCAGTTCTTATTTGCTCTCTTCCAAAACCTAGTGAACGGAATTAATAGGCAGCACTTTACATTTACATTAATTCATTTGGCAGATGCTTTTATCCAAAGCAACTTACAAAAGAGGAAAACATAAGCGAATCATCTTAAGGAGACAGTGGTACGAAAAGTGCCATACTACAAAGTTGCACTATCATCAGAATAGTATACAAAACAGATTTAAGTGCAACAAGAATTGTAAATATATATATATATATATATATATATATTTTTTTAATTTTTTTTTTTTGTGACTGGTTAAGTGCTCTTGGTAAAGATGTGTTTTTAGCCATTTTTTTGAAGACAGAGAGTGAGTTATCTTCCAGGATTGAGTTGGGAATGTCATTCCACCAACGTGGTATGATGAAACTGAAAGTCCGGGAAAGTGTTTTGGTGCCTCTTTGTTTTGGTTCAACAAGGAGACGTTCCTTAGCCAACCGCAGGCTTCTGGTGGGAACGTAGCTCTGCATAAATGTTTTTAGGTATGCTGGAGCAGACCCAGTGACTGTTTTGTATGCCAGCATCAGGGCCTTTAATTTAGTATGTGCATCAACCGGCAGCCAGTGGAGAGAGACAAAAAGTGGTGTAACATGTCCTCTCTTTGGTTCATTAAAGACCAGACGTGCTGCTGCTGCATTCTGGATCATTTGGAGAGGTCTAATAGCACATGCAGGAAGGCCTGCAATGAGAGCGTTACAGTAGTCCAGTCTAGTTATGACAAGTGACTGAACCAGCAGTTGTGTGGCATGTACAGAGAGGAAGGGTCTAATATTCCTGATATTGTAGTGTAAATCTACATGATCTTGCAGTCTTTGGGATGTGGTCTGTGAAATTTAGCTCATCATCAATGGTTATCCCTATATTTCTGACTGTTTTGGAAGGCGAAACTGTAGTTGGACCCAGCTGCACAGTGATGTTGTGTTTAACAACATCTTTAAGCCACCATAGGCACACTCCAGACAAAAAAGTACCAAGAAGGGATAGTAAAAAAACCAATCTTTTGGCCATATTTTCAGGCATAAACAAATGAATTCTTCACGCAAAATGCATTGTGGCGAGCTCAGGAAAACAAATCCATTCAATATGGCAGGCAAAGTGAGGGAAATGCTGATTATACACATAATTCATTAAATATTGAAAAACCTGGGGCGGCTGTGGCTCAGGTGGTAGAGCGGGTCGGCTGCTAATCGCAGGGTTGGTGGTTCGAATCCCACACGACTCCACATGCCGAAGTGTCCTTGGGCAAGACACTGAACCCCAAGTTGCTCCCAATGGTAGGTTAGCGCCTTGCGCCTTGCATTGGTGTATGAATGTGTGTGTGAATGGGTGATTGGGACACAGTGTAAAGCGCTTTGGTAACCTCTGAGGTTAGAAAAAAGCACTATATAAGTGCAGACCATTTACCAAAAACAGCACTAATAAAATAGTTAAATGTAATAAAAAATTGCTATTTTAGATTTATGGTGAATAAGGACTTATACTTTCATCCAGCGCAACCGTATCGCTTCAGAAGACATGCATTAAAATGCTGTATGGATTACGTTTATGCTGCATTTATGTCCTTTTTTGGAGCTTGGACCCCAAAGATTGAAAACAAAAACAAAAAGAGGAAGAATAGAACAGAAAAATATGAGTAATAATTTCTATGAACCATAGTACCTGCTGAAATGGGTTGGAAAGGGTCTGGCTGCAGTACAGGTAATAGTGCACGATATCTAAAAACAGAGGAAGGAGAATGAGAGAGAGAGCAAGAGAGAGAGAGACAGAGATCATTTAATTTTAACATTTATTTCAATATTATTTGTTACAAACATGTTATAGTCAAAGACAGGCAAAAAAATGAACTATTATTAAAATGAAAATATAAAATGGTCAAAATTCACAAACAAAAAAAAACAAAAAAAGAAAGCTTGTCATTCACCACAGAGCACAAAGGCTCCTCTCTGACGCCATATATCCTCAAAGTATTATAGGTTATTCAATGCTTTATAAAAGCGAAAAACGACAAATATCCTCGATTAAATCAAGGCTGCTAAATCTTGTTGCTCCTACTGAAATATACAGCCGTTTTTGCTTTTTCCCAAATAAAATAAATCAGTTGACATTCAAATAGCTTCCTTTGAACATATTTAAAACCCAAAATAAAAGTCTGCATTGAGAATTCTTCATCAAAACAATAAAAAAAATTCTTTAAGGTATAAGAATAAAAGCTTAAGTCTAAAACAAGACATAAAAACATGAAAAATGGTCTCTCTTTGACAGAAAAAAAGTCTTGGCCAGTATTAGGATTTAAATCAGAAATGAAAGCATGAACAGCAATAATTCTGTGTAAAACTCTCCACTGAATATCAGCAGTTCTTTTGGTTAATGGTGACTTATAAAGTGCTCTCCATTCTGGTCTAACATCCACACCCAAACCTAAAATAGTGTGCCAAAGTGTATCAACCTTATTACGTAACTCCTTTTTATTAAAAACTGTCACACATTCCAACTTTTTCCATTAATAACATTCAAGTTCATGCCTGAAATAGAGTCTAAAAAAACACCTCAATGTCCTAAGTTTGGAGACAATAGTGACAAGGGATCTTTATCATCAGGAAAAATATTCCCTCCACAACAGGTTTTGAGCATCATATTTTCCTCTGGTGTGAGATCAGACTGCTGCCTATGAAATATTTGTGCAACATTCTGTACAGATCTGATTCCAAGACTCCTTCTCAACCTTTCTGAAACCAGGTTCTGCAGTTGATCAACCATCGTAAAGTAGTTTTTTCGGGATTTGAGGAAAAAATCAGACAGTGCTACACTTGTACTTGTGTCCAAATTTGTACCATTAATCAGGGGTTCTTCCAGCAACCAACGTAAGGAGTCTGTGGTTTCTGACCGTGTCACACTAAAAAGACCCCAAGCTTTAAAAAGATTTGATTAAAAAAAAAACAGGCATATCAGATATATCTAGTCTTTTGGGATCCATCAAGAACAACAGTCAGTTTGACTATTCCCATCCCCTGAACAGACTTTAACATTGCATTAACCAACTGCCTCCAACTCAAGACCTTTGTACCAGTAAGGAATCTTTTCAGAAACTGTATGCTAAAGGCTGCAGTCCTGCTGTGTAAGTGGACCAGACTTTGTCCTCTTTCCTCTTTTTTGTTAAGCACAGAATGCTTTGTGCTATCCAGTGAAGTTTACCCCAGAAGAATTCAAAATAAATCGATTGAAGTTTCCCTAGTAAATTTAAAGGTGGGTTGACACAAACTAGCCGATGCCACAAAGAGGATGCTTCTAAATTATTAATAATAGGCGTAAGTCCTCTATATGACATTGTTGGCACAAGCCATTTCCATTTATCTAGTCGTCCTTTAGCTTTTCAATTGTTCCTTCCTAATTTGTTTTAACACAGTACACACAGTACCGCCGCTCCCAATAAGCTGACTACGCAGTCTTCGTAGGGCACCAACTCCCTAGGAGGGCACCAGAAAGTCCACCGGCTGCCCTTACTCGCACGTTATATGTTATTCAAGGACTCGAAAACCATTGCGGAACACAGATGATCATTTCAGGCTCATATCACGCGAACCCCCCAGTCCACCTGGAACTCTGTGGAATACAAGCCAGTATTTAAACCAAAAAGTTTGGATACTTAAAAAAAATCAAGCAATAATGAAATACTGACAAATATTTATCTACCAGGGATTTAATTAAGATTGATCAGGATGAACGGCCACCTCTAGAATGCATCCAAGTCTAGTGGCTAACACCACAGTTATTTATAATTGCAACATAGTAAGGATACAGGTTGCCAGCTCTTTACGTCAGTCAGATCCCCTTTTTTTGGGCAAAAGAGTGAGCTCTCCGACAGCTCAGAAGTAGAAATCTCTTAACCAGACAGTCAATGAGAACTTTTAACAGATCCTCCCCAATGATTCCCAGTAAAAACACTGCCTGCTGATGCTCTTCTCCCCAACAAGCTTAGTTAAACTAAACAATGATATACAAATCACATACAAAAAAATTGAAGTTTGAAAAAAGAAACACTCTAGCTTCAGCGTGCACAGTTCACTCACTCACACACACACTCCACTTACTCGCTCCCAGCATGCACTCTGACAGAGAGAGAGAGAGAGAGAGAGAGAGAGAGAGCTTATGGCCATCATCCAGATTTATCCTTTGCCACAAATCACAAATTAGTTCTCTTTAAAATGTCAATTGTTTCTGATAAAGAGCAATGAGAATAAATAGAGGCTCATGAAATACCAATATCTGGCCTTTTGAGATTATCAACATTGGCAGATTACTGTGCCCAATTGGCCGATTTACACAAGTGATGATTCTTGATGTCAGTTCCAACATTTACAGACAGTAAAATAATAATTCATTCAAATTCAGCAAATTTATGGGAAGTCTTAAAAGAAAAGAAATGCAGTTTCATGTAAATTTGTTTGTCAACAAACATAATCCCCATACATATTATTAGATTAAATGAGTCGGTCATGACTGACATGTGGAAGAAATACACACAAACACACACACTCAGAATAAAATATACACTCACCCGAGCTGATTATGCCTTTTGTTTGGTTCATCAGAAATGTGTGGGGTGCAACACAGAAATCGCTTGTGCCCTAGATGACAAAATACACAAAAATATTAATTGAAAAGTATTAAAATCTGGTGTCTCATTTTTTTTATTGGTTAAAATACTGTCTCCTGTCCCAGTGTGATAAGCAAGCCATATACAGGTGTTCTCCGGGACAACATAATTTCATCCTGTTTGCAAATGCTTTAAAAAGTCAATGTTATGAGATCTGATGTGCCCTGCATTATTGCATTTCAGATAAACACACCGGTCACTGCAGGAAGTTTGCGGCAAAAGGTCGAGGGACATAAATCAACACAGGTAGGAAAAACACACAGGCGCAAACACACACATGCTTGCGCTGAGTACTCATTGAATAAACACATAGGTCCAAATAAACACTGCTATCTGTAGGACAGGAAGGAACATCGTGGTTGTGGGGGCATGGTCGAGTGCCGGCTTGTGAATGGAGAGCGAGATTGGGAGATGAGAGCGGTGAGAATCATCATATGTCAATAATTGTCTCTAACAGCTATTTGTCATTGCAATGAGAGTTAGAGATGGTTTAAAGTGTGAGCCAGAGGCCTGTGGAGAGGCTTCCATGGCGGCGTTCTTCCTCCTTAAATCCCAGATTTCTGCACCACTGTGACAAGTTTGTTAACTCTCTGCAAAGAGGAAGCGGGAGATCCAACTCAAAGGGTCTTTATTTTCCCACACTTTTCTGTGATTCACAAAACTCAAATAATGCTTTTCAGCCTAACAAGAAAGGATGATCGCACATCAAAACACTGCTCCGTGAAGCTTTCTCTCCTCCTCTCCACTGGCATCTGGCTCGCTCTTTAAACCATCTCAAACTCTCACTGCAATTACAAACAGCTGATAGATACAATCACTGACATCTCCCGATCTTGCTCTCCATTCACAAGCCGGCACTCGACCACGCCCACACCACCACAAACATATACAGTGTATCACACATACTGTATATAGGCTATATGTTCTTCACACTTCACATACAGGCAAAAGGAAATAGGTGCTGGAGCGAAGCTATAATGCAATCATATCAGTTTATGGGAAACAACAGACAGGCAGATACACACACACACACACACACATCCTCAGGCAGCAAGAGGAACCTGTGTTTTGGTCAAATGTATATTTGCATGTAACTATGACAAAAACATTCCATTCTACATCTGGAAGTTCCCTAAGGTGCAGAGAAATCTCTGCCTTTTACACACATTAACTGATAAGGTATAAGTCTGTAACCTTTACAACAAAGAGTAAGGATGTTTAAAATGCCAAATGAACCTCTAATGCACCTTGTATCATGCATTTATTCATCAGCATGAAAACAGGATCAAAGCCCTGTGTGTCTCTGTGTAACGCCTGCAGGATGAGTTCATTATACCGGACTGAGCTTGTCTGATTACGCTGAAGAAGTGGCATATATAGATTTCTCTCTAATGAGCATTTGATAGGGTAAAAATGTAAAGCCTTTGTGAAAACTATATTAGACATTCAGTAGACATTTTGATTTCCCTATATAACTGTGGAAATCTCAAAGGTGCAGTGGTTTTGTATATAGAGAAGATGATATTTCCTATATCCTAAGCTTGCCACTAAACCAAACTCAATCTGTGTACTTAGATGTACCATGACTGCTATTGTTTTAAACTATAGGTAATTACAAATACTTTAGACCAAGCGAAAATCTAACCCTAAAATAAAACGTTATATATAGTATATATATATATATATATATATATATATATATATATATATATATATATATATATATATATATCATATATCATATGGGTCAGGAGCTTCAATTAATGTTCACATCAACCATCAGAATGGGGGAAAAAATGTGAATGTCCTTCAGGCAACCATACAGCAGTTGACTGTCATTTGTCATGCCACAAAAAGATTTTAATAGCAATGGACTTGCTTTGACCAGCCTCAACTGCATATAAAAAACAAATTACATTTTATTCACACACAAATATGTATGCATGCAGTGCTCTGTGAACAATTGTTTCCCTTTAGAATAACATTCATCAGGGAATTATGCACAAGAAGACCACCAATGTGAATTAAGATAGATTTTGATTTCAGACTTGTGGTTTTAGCTCCATTGTGTTTCTAGGCCTCTTTTGTTATAAAAACAAATATATAAATATTAGGGCTGTCAATTTAACGCGTTAATTCAGTGTGATTAATTTGATTAAAAATGATTCCTGAGAAATGCAGGCTTGTAGTACCACCTGTTTACTCCAGAGGGCAGTAAGTGAAATTTCAGCTGTGTGGCAACGCACAGTTTATACAGTGAAGAAAACCACCATACAGCAGACAACACAAACATGCGGTACATTCTTGTGTTCAAAACACTTGATGGAGCGCAAATTGGAACTAAGAGATCTCGAGATATGTTCTAAGTATTAAACTATATTTAACTTGACACAGTGACCTGAAAGTTTTATGTTTATGATGCAACGCACCCGAGAAGCTACACAAGCATGTCTGACTCAGATGTAAATTGACGGGTCCTTAAACAAGCCCTCATAATAAATCTCCAACTGATTGACAAATTCACAAGTGAAATGGATTGCTGTGAACTGTATGTCAATGATTGGTAAATGTTCAATAATATGGTAGTAAACAATACATTGTATTCTAAAGCCGCTTTTTGTATTGACTTATCAATGATTAACTCTTCTGCCACAAGAATGTAATGCATTTTACTTATCTGAATATAATTTTTTATTATATTTAATTTTATTTATTTATATATAATACATAAACAATTACTGAGTGCCCCTTTAAAAAGACACTGTGCTTATTTGTCTGACTGTAACTATATTGACTGCATTGAACTCTCCATTTCTCAATTGGATCAGAATTATTGACCGATCAACACATTTGTTTGGCTGTTACTCACCACTGCAGTGGCCATATTAGCTCCAAGAGACGCCCAGCTAAGTATCAGAGTCAGAACCCCAAACACCATCATCCTGTACAGACAATAACATTTGTCATTTGTATTAATATTTATGTGACTGTTATTAGTTATACAGTATGTTGTCTCCAATTACACATTCTTGGGCTCTGGGTCCAACCACAAAATGGTGCTCACACGAAGATCTTGGTAGCCCCAGTATTATTACCTAATTCCTCATACTGATATGGGATCCAATTGTAACCAAGTGTAATGTACTGTAATGTAGGTTTGTACTCACGTAGTGAGCAGCCAGCGGGATTGTTTGGCCAGACCGAGACAAGCAGCCAGACAGATGACCAGATCCAAGATCAGAATCAGCAGGAATGTCAACCACCTACAAAGAAAACCTTATAGTCTAGTCAGAAAATAACAGATGGTTTTCATAAGCATTTAATAAAATAAATAATACATGACATACATAAGATGCTGATGAGAATTCACTGAATATATTGCTAAGTTTATAAACTGCTATACATGGTGTGTGAAAGATGTGAGTGAGAAATAAAGAGTGACAGACAGCAATAGGTAAAATTGCTGTTTTCTCCTCAGAAAAAGGCACCAGTAATATCACGTCATCAACAATGTCTCAAATTCAGCTCAGATCTGTCAAGATACCAATATTGCAATCAAATTACTATACAATCAACATTCATTTCATAGTTCTACACTCTTACGTTAACAATTTGGTTTGTGTATGTCAACTCATTTGCTTCAAATTTAATTTCAGGAGAAACATCTGAGACAAAGTTGATACTTAATGATAGTTCACCCAAAAAATACAATTCTCTCATCGTTTATTCACCCTCATGCCATTCCAGATGCGTGACATACTTTCTCCTGCTGAACACAAATTAAGATTTTTTTTCAAGAATAGCACAACTCTGTTGGTCTATACAATGAAAGTGAATGGTTGCCAGAACTTTTTAAGGTCCAAAAAGCATATAAGGGCAGCATACATGTAATTCATATGATTCCAGTAGTTAATTTATGTCTTTAGAAGCGATATGATGTGGGTGTGAAAGTACTTATTTACTATAAATTTACCTCCCTGCCCAGTAGTTGGCGACATGAAAAAAGAATGTGAATCGCCTAAAACAAAAAGAAGAAGAAGAATGTTGAAGTGAAAGTGGAGATTTATCATAAAAAAAGGACTTGCACATGAATCTGTTTCTCACCCAGACATATATCGCTTCTGAAGATATGGATTCAAATAATGGAGACATTTGGATTACCTTTATGCTGACTTTATGTCTTTTTGGAGCTTCAAAGGTTTTGGTCACTATTCACTTGCAATGTATGAACCCACAGAGGTGTAAAATCTTTGTTTGTGTTTAGCAGAGGAAAGAAAGTCATACACATCTGGGATGGCATGTGGGTGAGGAAATTATGAGAGAATTTACATTTTTGGGTGAATTATTCCTTTAAGTGAGTTGTGAACATTACTGAGCAATGAAAGAGCGACCTCTGAGCAATACCGTTCTCTTTTGTGTTGTGTGTGCCATTTTCTTTTTTTTCACATCAGAGAGCTCTATATATCTCAAAATAATTCATAATAGATTAGGAAGATCTATAGGCATTAATATTTCATACACTGAAACCTGGTCATTTGGGAAGAGCTGAATGTGTCTCTTCTACACTTCACTTCGACACACATACATTATCGCTAATGTCAGAGTTATTGTATATGCCTCATCAAAAAATTTACTTTTCTGGTGTCATCACCAAACATGTGACATCATCTATTATCAACATCATATGTGTGGAATGACGACAAAAACAAAGCCACAGTATTAGCAAATGTTGTGATGTATCCAGTTTGACATGGGGAAATAGCTTTAAATGCAACTATAAAACCGGAAATGCTTATAGTCATACATTAGTAGTTGATGGATCACTCCACCGCTTCACTTAACAACTCTTAGCAGAAAGTAATGTGTCAAGGACACGCAATACATCATAATGCTTTTGCCAGCTATGAATCAAGTGTAGAACACAGCTCTTATATCAAACTATATGCTTCAGTTGAAATAATGTAGCTGTGTTTAACCAGGAGCCAGATTCACAAAACATTCTTAAGAATAAACTTCTTAACTACAACTACAACTCAAGAAAGAAGGTATGAATATTTTGTTTCCCCAAAACACCTTTTAAAAATGTTCCTATCTCTGTTCTTCATGAGGTTTATTACTAAGGAAAATTCTAAAAAGAGCTTTACTTTTGTTTTGTGAATTTCGTGAATCTGGCCCCAGGTCAGTAAGGCCACACAGACTTTGCTGCTGCAGATTTACATTGAAAGCTCTTAAAAATGCAATGGATTTTGAAAATGTGTCCTTTAATTGTTGAAATCATTTATTAAAGGTGCTGTTAACAATTTAAACAGTTCTAGAATGTCCTCCAGACTTAGCCAATGAATTAGAAATACCCCATCTTTCCAAAAAACACACTTGGAGACCACTGCTATCACAAATGGAGCAGGAGAGCATTTTAATGTCACAGGTAAGAAAATGAAACATGCAATTTGATGTCGGCAAACCTGAGCAGTTACACTGACCTTGTACAGGTATTGTGACATTAGTGAAAATCAACGGTGGAAAAATAGCATTCTAAAACGGACAACAGTCAAACTGACTGCGGCCCACATTCATTTTCCCATTTCCCAGACTAGCATGGACATAAAGACAGCATGGCACCTATATTAATTAGGGGAGAGTAGGGTAAGATGAGCCAATTCGTACATATGTTGCCTCCTATACATGGAAAAATTAGACAGAGGTAAAATTAATAGAGAAACATTTATTTTAATGCATCTGCTATCACAGAAAGCCACAAACAAATGTGATCCATTGGGTCAATTTACCCCAGGTTAGGGGTAAGGCAGGGCTGAATTGGTAATCTGGCCCGACGCACTCTGGGGCCGATCAGGGGCGGACTGCCAATCGGGAGAACCGGGACTAAGCTGAAATGAGCTGCCACGTTATGTAGAACGGGCCACAAAAAGGCACTGCGATATGCCGAAGGGGGCATCGATATGCAGACAAGGACATTATTTTTCTCCATAAGGAAAAATCACCTACTTTAGTACTTTAGGGCTAATATTTAGCAATCAAATCATGGGTATTTGTACACTGGATATACACCATTATGCATGATATGCCTGAATAGTGTTGCTTTGGAAGAACAATCAGTAAACCTTAAATGTAAAAAAAATAAATAATAATAAATAAATAAAAAATATTTGGCCAACAAAAAACACTTTTTTGCATAAAAACATAATTACCCCTTTTCCCATGTGCTTCTTTTCTTCACAGCCAGACATAAATAATGGATACTTCCTGCTTACAAGGTCAAATGACAAAAAAATATGTATAGTTGCCTAGATACATAGGGTGGGTCAACTTACCCACAGGCTCATCTTACCCCACTCTACCCTATGTATTTCAATGAAAAGGGAAGTTTTCTGCTTGTCATTTCACAAAACAAATATATATATTTGGTTACTTTTATGTTACATTAAAATACCAATAACAGAGCAATGCTGAAATCCCATAGAGCCAAAATATGTACATTAGTTGAGGAAATCAACAAATGGATGACTAGTAATTAAGCTGAGAGTGGATAAAGAATTTAGAAACAATTAGACACCTCAGTTTTAAATCCATTCTGCACAATCAGCACAGAAAATTTCAAAACAAGTCTGCAGATTTCATGCAGATGTACTGATCAGAAAGGGTGTTAAAGGACAAGAAAGTTATGTCAAAGTCTACACCATGGCAACCCCCATTTGTTACCTGTAATACTCCACGTATGCTGTCTGATCAGCAATGCCGGCCAGGTCTACTTTTGCCTTCTCCCAATCAGGAAGCCCCAATAGCTGTTTAATGATGTTATCTGCCATCTGTTGCATGAAGTGCAGTGTCTGTACAAAGTCTCCCCGTGTGGCAAAGATCTCATCCAAGCGAGACAAGTGCTCCTTTAGACCACTCTGCATTCCTCCCATAGAACCCGTCACCTGTGTGAGCAAATAACATATTTAGAGCTGCCTGCAATAATTTCAGTGTAAAGCAATACAGTAAAAAACATTTCAGGTTATGCATTTTTCATTACCAAAAACATTAATATAGACAGAAACTGTGGTGTTAAAAACTGAGGAATCATGCCTCTTAATTGAAAAGCTTTTAAACTAAAAGGTTCAAGCTGTTTATTTAATTTCTATAAATCAGTGCTGAACTAGCTTACATGGAGAATAAATGTTTAGGGACACCCAGATGCACAAAGCGCCTGTTTTTTATGTGCCTATTTTTCTGTACCTAGGTACAACTTTAATAAAAATGATGTATATGAGAAAGCAATCCATGTGGAGAGGGCATGTCTGGAGTTTATGCCCAAAAAAGAGCTGTTGTCTGTGGGAACACCAGTGTTTTATGACCTTGTGTGTGTTTATAAACAGTTTTTGTTTTTCATTGTCCTTTCTCATAGATCCACCCCCAAAAAAGAGCTAAATTTAAAAAAGAGAGTGTTGTGATTAATAAAAAAAAGAAAAACACAAGTGCAAAAGGGTGCATAAACATACTCAACATTTAAAAATCGATAAAGTCTAAAAATACAACAGAATCAGGAGATTCTAAGGCAAATGCTGTGTATCCTAAAATCAAATCCTGGCCCAGACACAATTCCCAACATGCCTTCTTCTGGTTATGACATCAGAATGTAGCCATTGTCAATGTAGGTGTTGTCATACCCTACAGCATTGAGAGAAACGCAACACTTCTTGGCAATAGCAAATGTTTGTCATGTGCCATGACTGCAAAAAAATCTGCTATGGGTTTGATCTTGCTGGGGTTTCATATCTCATCTGAATGTAATCCAATAATCCAGCTAATGAACAAAAGTCAGACATCTGAGCTCAAGATGAATTTCTTAAGCCGTAGCTGTAATGCATATGAGGAAGTGGTTAGGATACCAGATGAGATTTTTTTTCTCTAAGCACTGCAGCTCTAATTGATTGTCTCTGGTTTCTGTAGGCGCTGAGCTTCTGCAATTATATTTGAATATAAGAGCTGGAGCGTGAAATGGAACACAAGCACTACAGTAGGTGGAACTGCCTGCTTTGTATCCAGATATGGATTTCTATTCCTCCATTTAACCGGTGAAAAAAGCTTAAGACAAAAATTCTGACAGAGTGAGAGAGTAAGATTTCAGAAATGGAATGATGACTGTATTACTTACAGGTCTTGACCTAATAAGGGCTGTGGAAATGCCTGGGGATTTGCTGGAGGAACTAGATTAAATGCTCTCAAAATAGTTACTGAGAACAAAAATGAATAACAAAGACCAACACTGGAAGAAACACTAAAAAGGCAGGGAGGAAGGAGTAAGATAAGGCTGTTACAAGCAGTGGTGGTTACAGTTATTATTATTTAGAATTAGAATTTTGAAAGTTCGAAAGGTCATAAGTCTGAAAGGTCAAAGGCTCGAATGAAAAAGTTCATAGAAAGAAAAAAGATAGTTCGAAAGAAAGAGTTCGAAAGAAAGTTTCAAAGTGTTCGAAAGTTAGAAAGAAAGAACGAAAGTTTGAAAGAAAAAGCAAAAGAACGAAAGTTCGAAAGTTTGAAAGAAAAAGCAAAAGAACGAAAGTTCGAAAGAACAAAAGTTCAAAAGAAAGTTAAAAAGAAAAAGCTTAAATTAAAGTTCAAAGAAGTTTTGAAAGAAAAAGCGCATAGAAAGAAAAAAGATTCAAACAGATAATGCAGATAGTTCGATTTAAAGAAATAAAGAATGTTAAAAAGAAAAATCGAAAGAACTACATTTTGAAAAAAGAAAGAAAAAAGATACTTCGAAAGAAAGATACTTCAAATTGAAGACATAAAGAATGTTAAAAAGAAAGATCAAAAGAATAAAAGCTCAAAAGAAAGTTGGAAAGAAAGTTATCCAAATAGTTTAGTAGCCAAGAGGGTATTAACATTCACATTAGATCAGTTGAACTCCATCACTAACTATTATTTGGTTGTTGTTGTTGTTGTTTTTCTCTCTCTCTATATACATCATCCATATAGTACTTTTATTGATAAGCGATCTTGAGCTCTTGGAAAGGCGCTATATAAATAAAACTTATTATTATTATTAACATTCACCTTTGACACATTTTTATTTTTTTTTGCCTTAAAATATTGAGGGGAACAATAAAGGGCCAAGGGCTGACAGCATGTTAATATAGAGCACTAAAGTGACAGCAGTAACCAGACTAACCCAGAGCTCAGTCAACCTCCATTCCCTAGATTGGAAATATATAGTACTCTGCAAAAGTTTTAGGCACTTAAGATGTTTCACAAAAAACATTTGTCTTAAGATGGTTATTTATATCGTCAGCTTTAGTGTGTCAATAGGAAAAATACATTTTAGACTCCCAAACATTACTTTTGCAAATATAAATGATTATAATAGAAGAACAGGGCACTCTGCAAGACATGGCATTACCCCCACAGAACATCGAGTCAGTCTGGGATTACAAGAAGAGACAGAAGCAACTGAGACAGCCTAAATAGATAGAAAACTGTGGAATATTCTCCAAGAAGCTTAGAGCATCCTATCTGCCAACAACCAAGAAAAACTGTGTCCAGGTGTATCTAAGAGAATTGGTGCTGTTTTAAAAGCAAAAGTGGCCACACCGAATATTGATTCAACTTTTTCCATGTTTACTGGACTTGCAACATTTTTCACAAGTGCCTACTTTTGCACAGTACTGTAGGTATTTTAAATCACAAACCTGTCAAGAAAATAACAAACAGACTTTGCCTTCAACCCATTTCAGTTCCATTTTCTGAAGCGAGTCATTCCTTAGCCATATCCACAAATGGGACGTTTTAAGATAGCCTGTCAAACATATCACTAATGACTTCTCACTCAAATTTTCAACTCTATATACAGTTACACTCAAAGGAAATCACTCTGCACATACTGTACGATTGTAATAACTGCATCGATAGTGAAGCTGTGTGCATACAGTAAGCCCAAAAAATGCCACATTCAGGCCAAAACATAAAAAAGTGACCCTCAAAAGCTGAGAGGATGGTACAGAACGGCCAAGTGTCTACCATGCTGAGATAGAGATATTTATAAACCAGCTGAGCTCTGAGTTGAGATTCTAGCAAATTACGGAATAGCCACTCTCACCTTAACAAATGTAAAAATATAAGTACATTTTTAACATTACTACATTACACATTACTGTGCAGAAATAAAGATTTAACATTACATTTTTTAATGTTGTGGGCATGTTGACACATGTTGACATGATTGTTACACTGGGACCCTACTATATATTGACATTGATTTGGGAAGAATACCTTTGTTTGAAATATGAAATACTATTTAATTAAAGTAAAAAAAAATAAAAACATCTGTATATGATATGCATTATATTTAATGACTTTGCCGCAAAAGGTAAATAGTTAAATTATGAAACACAAAACAAAGTATTTACACAGAAAAAATATCAAACTATTGTTTTGGCTGACTGAAACGGAAATTATTAAATGATAAAAAATGACAACATATAAAACACACACGACAACTTGCCCAAAAAAACACAGTTTGTCTTAGAAGGTTAAAATGTACCATTATTATATAGCTGACCTTTGCCTAAATCAATGCTAGTGTGGTTTAATTGTATTCACTTGTTTACCTAACATCTATTACAAATACGATTTTATTGGAAATTTACTTTGGAGGACAGAATTCACAAAAATGACAATTTTGAACAAAACCATTAAAACAAACAATCAATTATCATTGATGCAATTGGACTTTGGGCTCAAAACTTTATAGTGACTAACTATTTATTTTTTTATTTCACAACATGACACAACTCAAGTCTGCCCTAATGTTTTTTCACCAAACATAAATCTTCAGTATTATGTTTCTCCTCTTCTGTACATTTAACTGAGAGTAATTTGTTGTCCTGGTATGTCCTTAAGTGCCTCTGTGAAAGCAAAGCTGATCAGCTAGAAGCCGCACAGTTAATTTGCAAGTGCATAGAGGGTGCTGGGAGGAGGTGAACAAGAGACCTTATGGCCCCGAACCAAAAAAACTCTATATCCAAGCAGTCACCACTCAACACTCTTGCAAAAAAGACACATCCTGTGGATTACTCTCCGAAAGTTCTCTTGACACCTTTGAAAGTGTAGTCCAGTGCTTCCAAACAGTGTGAGAACAAGACAAGAGGGGTGTGCATGTGTGTGAGAAAGAGCAAGCATCTGTATGCAACGGATGCCAATTTGAATCATTGTTTTCAGGCAGGCACAGCCACTGAAGAGCTCCAATCAGGAAGTCGAAGGTTTCAATGAGTGACTTCATCAAAGGCCATTGTTGCAGGGTTCATGGCTAATTATGTGCACAGCTTGCTGGGTTTTCAGACAGTCTCAGACAGTGGACACTTTGTGCCATTTAAAGGTCCTGGTTTCAAAAGACCGATCCAAGAATGGCATGAGGAAATTAGTGTGAGCTTCTCTTCTACTCTGATTAAAAAAAAAAAATGGTGGGTTTAACTTTAAATGTATTGCTGATTCTCTGTTAATGATACATTGCTGATTTAAATGCATAGAGCTGACAGTGACACTAATGCCGAGTTTACACTACACGGATTTTAAGCCCGATTTTTGCTCGCCGACAATTTTGTGGAGATCACCGACAAAAGAATGAAATCGTGGGCAAATCGGAGCTCGCTCCCATGAGCAATGATCGCAATATATGAACTATCAAAGACGCAATTTGAAAGAATTGCCGAAGTGTCGCAGATGTCAGCAAGATATCTAGAATGTTAAATATCTGGACCTGTCTGCGATTCCAAATCGTGCAGTGTGAAATATGTTTTGACTGAATACAACAGCAGCGTTGACCTACAGCCAATGAGAGAGCAAGAAACGGGGCACAGGAAGATTCAGTGGGAGGAGTCCTGATGTACCTGCAATAGAACATCAACTAGCATGGCTGCGGTATCAAGAAACTCTAATTGGACCGAAGAAATGGAGGAAAAATTTGTGGAACATTGACAAGAGCACCAGTGCCTATTTGATGTTTTCTCTGAACTGTACCACAACCGTGTGGAGAAAGAGAAGTGTTGGAGAGTCAGGTAAGCAAATAGGTAGATTTTTCAGAAGGAGCTACTTTTTCATATTGTAACCAATAAAATATATGATGCCTTGAGGCGATTAAAACCATACACATCATATTCTGAAATGCATAACATATAATCATGCATTTGTTTTCATATGTCGTATCACTTCTAGTGTGTACTCTGTTGAGAAACATAATTTGGAGTTCAGGCAGTGTCATCAGGGATTCGTCAATAGTGAAATGTCTTGTAATGTCTTCACCCCTGTCGCGGATTCGTCATGTAATTTGAAAATTGCACTGCACTGGAAATCAGATTTCTTTGGACCGATTTTGATGATTGGCTGATTGACTGTTCAATGTGCAAGTTACATATATATCTGATCAGACTGCAGTCGCTTTTGTTAGTACCCTCACATTGTTTGTCATAGTAATGACGCAAACTTGCGTAGGTGCACCATGCGTAACACTTTGAAAGCAAGGATTTTTTCACCATATCCGTTTTTGTCCCTGTTAACACCTGGTATTAAGATGTATTTGGGCGATCCATTTGAAATGGTACGACGCTAAATACAGGTGTAAACAAGGTCTAAAACCTTTTGAGATTTGTCCACTTCAACCAGATTTGGAGTTGGTCGAATGTGGTCGAAAACGCATCTGACAACATTGGTCTGGTATCCATTCCAATGCATTTAAAAATATAGAGATTTACAACAAGACATGATGTGATGGTTTGTCAATAAGGTGTACGTTTTCGTATTCTTCCAAATGAATTCTTGCGATTTTCAAATCTCGTACTATTCTTACGATTTCTCATGAGTTCAGGTAAGTGTGTCTGATATCAACATGCAGGGACACCAATGAGAAGCATTCGCATCTGAAGCCAAGTTAATAATACAGGTATTCCACTGAAATAACTGGGAATATATTGCTCTTTAGTCATGTTTCCGCTATTATCAAGCATTAATAGACTGATTCAATGATGACATACTGTACATTAATCATTAGGTCAGAGACCCTCCCCTCGAAATCCAAACACAAGTGGCCAAAAGAGACTATGAGATATTACGACCGGGTGTAAATGTTGATGTGTCGTTTGTCCACTTTTGATCAGATTGCCATTAATGCATCTTAATCACAGGTGTAAACAAGGCATCTCATGATGTGTTCTTTTTGCAACACCTGACATAAGATGTCGCACAATGAATGACGAAAAAATGTCATGATATCCATCATGAAGGGGCTCATATAAATTGTATTTCATGTGTTTTTCCCCCCCATTCAGACACCAAAAATTTAAGACAGATAGGCAAGAACAAGTCCTGATTTACTCACCGGTTTCACGGGCCTCGGCTCGGAATGTAGATTTTAGTCAATGATAATTCACACTTTTTTTCCCATTAACTAGCTAAATTGAGTTGAGAAAACTACTATAGCCCTATAGCATTCTCCTTCATCTCACTAGCAGTTGCTTGGCTGGTGGATTTAGCCCTGGAAGTATGTGACATTGATACAGCCATCTTTGCTTTAATTTATTATGCCAGCATACACAGCTAATTTTAATTGATCATCAATGGATTAACCTGATTTTTCCCCCAGAAAATGGTGTAGTTACGGCATTTAACAGCAGGCACTAACTTCTGAAGCCAACCAGCCAAAATCTGACCCCACGACAGAGGTCATTTATTAGAGATCAAAAAGATCTGTAGTACATTTGAGTTACATTACATCACATTTTCACTTATCTCTGAGGCAGAGAGCTAATTAATATTTTGTCTGCTCCCCCCCTGAGTCTATGACTCATAAATTCCCATTTCTGAGTGACACAGAAACTGATGTATAAATCTCCATTAGTGCAGATGGGCATTTAATCCTGTACTTCTTAACGGTGTTATTGGGCAGATGCTCCAGGCACATTTAGTTTCAGTTTGGCTCTAAACCACAGTATAAACACTTCCCTAAAGACTCATACAACAGGTGTAAGTAAACTGAACAGGTGTGGATGACTAATCTATAGCTGGTACCACAAAGTTTGCACTCATTAAATCAATGCAAATTTTGTACACCTACTTATTCATGCAATTATCTAATCAGCCAATCGTGTGGCAGCAGAGTAAATAGCTTCAGTTAAAATTCACACAAACTATAAAATGGGGAAAAAATGTGATCTCAGTGATTTGTCTTTCCATCCACCGCAGTAAAAAATGGCTGAAAGTCACATTCCAAGCCATGAAAGGGCCGACGGGTTGCATGAAATCAGTGCGTGAAGCAGGATTAAAGTGTCTTAGTGTCACTGTCTGATCTACGCATTGAAATCAGAAAAAAATGGAGACAGATATAAATAGGGCTCTTTAGTCTGGCTGCAGATACAGGAATTAGGTTTTGTTCATGCTTCAGCCTTCATGGCCTTGAAGGGGACAATGACTAGACCTTCATAACTACACGAACATAAAAGCCTGTAAAAAAAAAATTTGGGGCAGTAACCACATCATATCACAGAACACACTGGGAGAGAGTGTGTCTCCACACAGGCCACATTCAGACAGCAGCAGAATAAAGCTGTCAGTCATGTTTTACAGTACCAAGTACAGACAGATTCACACACAGAAGGATTAAGCAGTGGCATGAAGCTGCATATATTTATAAATGTGTCCTCACTATTGCAAAATGATGTCAGTGAATCAATTCATGCTCTCAGTGGGGAACCCACAAAGTTTGAGAAGTGCTGAATGTCATAAAAAGATGTTACACAAGCAATCAAATGAACTGTGAGGATATGGGGACCATATGAGGAGGTTTGGTCTGAAGGGTAGAGCGCTTTTATATGAAGAGCAGAACTATTTGCGGAGAAGGAAAGAATTATACAAAGATTGAGTAAGAGCCCTGAGAGGGTGGGAATTTAGTTGGAAGAAATCAGTCTGACAATATTGGGACACTTCAGCAGAATCTACTCAGTGACTAACAGTATCAGTTTGACAGTCTTTTGTCACTGTGGGCTGCGGTTAGAATTTCAGTAAGCACAGACCGATTTCAGTAGAAGAACTTTTGACCAACTGCTGCCTAATTCAAAGTAAGATCAGTCTCAACACATAACAAAATGTAAAATGTACAAGTAAAATGTATGAACCTTTATGAACAAATGAACATCACAAGTCCAAGAGTGATGTTAGTTCAGTAAAGACTCAATGTAGTGAAGACTGAGTAAAGTACAGTTTATGATACCATTGTTGTCAGATGTCATTGCGTTTTTAAAATATGTTTTTGGAATGTAATCTTGACCAGTAGTTTGAGATTTTAGTCTTTCTCCATTCAAGTAGACATAAGCTGCTCTTGCATGAATAGAAAATAGCCGCCTGTATGCATTAAGCATATGGCCGCTGAGTGACCTGACTTTCCTTAAAGGGACTGTCAGCTTCTGTTGCATGCATGTAATCTAAAATAACCTCTGCAATACACTTGTTACTATAAAAGTAACTATATTTGATTATTGAATCCCATGCATTTTTACACCCCTAAGTATTATCTCTTTACTACTCAAATGTGCTGAATAGCAGCACATTGTTGCCATGTACCGAAATGTGCAAAATATACAGTCACTGAGCACTATATTAGGAACACTATGGTCCTAATAAAGTTCTGTACATGGTCTTCTGCTGTTGTAGCCATCCACCTCAAGGTTCGAAGTGTTCTGAGATTCTATTCTGCTCACTACAATTGTACAGAGTGCATTCGTGGTCCTGGCATAGGCAATATCAGCAGCTGCCTAGGACAGCACAGCCCCTGCCTAGAGCTCTCATGCAGGGTGCTCACTGGCACAGGGTGAGCAAAGGGAAGCAGGCGTTTTCAATGAATTCCAACAGGAGCTGTGCGCCTGGCTTGCAAGGTGGATTCTCATTGGAAAAAAATGGAAAACGCCTGCTTCACTCACCACACACCAGTGGACACGAACCATCAAGATGCACACTCAACTATTGACTAACCCATATCTGCATGAATTTATGCATTTCACTGCTGCCACATGATTGGCTGAATAAATGTGTAAGTGAATAAGTATGGTAGGTTTAAAGGTGTTCCTAATAAGGTGCTCAGTGAGTGTAGGTATCACACCATTTACATTTTTTGGTACCCTTTGCACAACCTTAACTTTACTTACCAAACTGTCCACTCCTGCTAGCGTGTTGTTGACGTTATAGAGGGAATAGGTCAGCTGGTATACCCCATCATTGGTTTCACTGTTTCCATAGAAACCCACTCCCACCGCAACACTGTAAAATCACAAGGGGAAAAGTTACAATTAGTTCACATATTGTAATCATCCCCTACAGTACATTCAATTGACCATCATATGGAGCCAAACGAAACTGTGTTCTTCACTTAACTAATTTTCCTCCAGCAAAGCACTAAAAAATGCAAACACACACACACACACACACACACACACACACACACACACACACACACACACACACACACACACACACACACACGAATATTCTAAATTCAAAGCCATTTACTAGAATGGTTGGAAGTCAGTCTGTACCATAATTCATTTTAGGATGATCTCGGAGGCCAATACCTCTTTCTGATTTGTTGGCTGTTACTCATAAATGCATGTCAGAAAATGTGCCTTAAGCATATATAGATATATTTTTTGGACTATAAGGGCCGCCCATACATAAATTTGATGTTAAATGAGTGGTAAATATAAAGGCAGTGCAGCAGGATGGGTGGCGTATGCATGCCACATGTAGGTCTTTAATATTCAGAAAAAGCCATACTGAGCCAAAGGGTAATATTCTCCAGAATGAAATAACACAAGGGTTGAGGAAATGATAAACAATATGGTGCATTTTGCCAGTGAGAATAGCACACAACCACTATTAGAGAGAGAGATTTATATACAAGCTTTTATAAAAAGACACAAAATATAGGTTAGCCATAGTATTTAGAACCACAATACAATCACTAACATTCAGATTACTCTGTGGATCTGCATCAGAATTCTTAATAAGCTTTGCTTGAATGTGTGCATGAGTGGAGATACTTCGCCAAGAGTGCCTAATTCAACTCATCTGACAAAAATCAAAGACTGACCAGGCCATTTAGAAAATCAAAGTATCAAGTTAATTATAGCAGAAATGTTTGGCATGATCAACAAAGTCTATTGAGACAATATGATTGTGATTGTGAAATCATCCACCCCAAACCATAATCCTATCACCCATGGAAACAGGAAGGGTCTCATATAGAAAAGATGATGTCACCAAAAATCCCAGTCTCATCTTCTATCTTAGAATTTTGTTATTCATCCCCCAGAGACACTATGAGGTCAATAGTGCTGGTCATATTTCAATAATAGTGCACAGGAAGTGGTTTTGAGATGCTGATGTTAATAAATAATAAATAAAGTTTATCCTTTGCAGACTTTCTTTGTGTTGATAGTATAGTTCACCCCAAAATGAATATTCTGATATATTTACACACTCTCAAATCATTTTAAACCCACATGACTTTCTTTCTTCCATGGAACACAATGGAAATGTGAGACAGATCTTTGAAAAAGCTATTTTCTATACAAATAAATGAGGACTGATGCTGTTAACTCCAGAAATAAATAAATAAAAAGCACCATAAAAGTAGTCCATGTGACTTGTGCACTATGTTCCAGCATTGTTAGTCATTACTTACTGAAAATGTTCCCCTTTCAAATCAAAGATCTCAAATCTCAGTTATTAGAAATTGCTCAAACCAGCCCATCTGGCACCAACAATCATCCATTACCTAATCAGCCAATCGTGTGGCAGCCGTGCAGCGCATAAAATCATGCAGATACGGGTCAGGTAGGGGTGCACTAGGAAAAGGTTAGTATCCACCTAGGGCCCCTAGAAGCCAAGGGATCCTTAAAAATGCAAATAATATGCTTTGTTATTAACATTAATGCTAAATAACATGCTGCAATTTTAAATATCACCGTTACAACACCGATATGATTGATACTGCTGTTATTTTCAGCACCATCAATGCAAGCAACATCTCCCTCAGATCAGGCTGTAGTGGCATCTACACAAGTTCGTAAACAGGTAAAAGTTAGCCAAACCGCTCGGAAAGTTTTATATGATTTCACCATATACTCTGTTGCAAGTTACTAGTTAGGCTACATTGTTACTAGTTCAGTTTGGTTTGAATTTTTGAAAAATATTTTTTTTTTACGAAATCGAGACTTCCTAAGGTAACACTGTCTTTCCAAATGAATCAGGTTGTGCACAGTCTGCACAGTCAAATACTACTGAGAAATATACTAGATATATATATATATATATATATATATATATATATATATATTCTTTTTTTCTCAGACTGTTTTCCTCCTATTTAGCAAAGTAAGTCTAGCAAACTTTATGTTTTAAAATTTAAAAGTAGATCAAAACCTTCTGGAAACACTTTAAGTCAAATTTTAGTCTAATAATTTGGATATAGTTACAACCCCAATTGTCATAGTATGTAAGGAGCCTCCAAAAACAGCCTAGTCCTTCAAGAGAAGAAGCATTTTACCAGATGTTGAATGAGAAGCGTATTACACTGCTGTGAATTAGCCTACAAACAAACACTCAAACACAGACTTCCTGGAGTGCTCATCGCCAGACATTCAAAATAAAAGCCTTAAGAAATGTATGTATAAAAGTATTATTATTATTATTATTATTATTATTATTATTATTATTATTAGAAATTACGATAAATACAAATTGGGTTCCAAAAATTACTGTGTGATTGAAAAGTGGATTTATATACTAATAAAACTCAAATGAGATTAATTAATAATAAATAAATAAGATAGAGAGAGAGGGAGGGAGAAAAAAAAAAAAAAGAGAGAGAGTGATCTGAAACCATTTACAAGTCCAGATGCAAGTTTTTCTTTTCTACTGAAAACTTTCACTTGAATTACTGTTATTTTTGCTGCTGCATCCTGCATAATTTGTTAGAGGTTTTTGTTTCTTTACACAAAGAGTACTCCCAATCAGCTCCACACAATAAATAATAGATGTTCTAAACTCATTAAGAAAAAAAACAACACAGGTATCGGATCGGGATCGGCATACAAAAAATTGTATCGCGCCATCCCTACTTGCAATAACCCACTTTCTCGCAATAAGCCGCTTTCTGGTGTCCATGTAACCGTAGTTAGTGATATCTTTCAGGACATAGGTACATTTTCTCCATACATTCCATAAAAAAGGAAATAATAATAAAAAGGCTTGCTGCATCTTTAAGAGAAAATCGCACTAAATGTGTGTAATTGAAGAGGGCCCCATTCCTGTACTTTATTTAGGCCCCCCCAAATTACTATATCCACCCCTGGGATCAGGAGCCTCTGTTAATGTTCATATCAACCATCAGAATGGGGAAAAAAATTATCTCAGGGATTTGGACCATGGCATGATTGTTTGTGACAGACGGGCTGGTTTGAATTTTTCTGTAACTGCTGATCTCCTGGGATTTTCATGCACAACAGTCTCTAGAATTTACTCAGAATGGTGCCAAAAACCAAAAACATCCAGTGAGGGGCAGTTCTGTGGATGGAAACGCCTTGTTGATGAGAGAGGTCAACAGAGAATGGCCAGACTGGTTTGAACTGACAAAGTATACTGTAACTCAGATAACCACTCTGTACAATTGTGGTGAGAAGAATAGTATCTCAGAATGCTATTCTGAGATGCGGGTTGGTACTGTTTTGGTGGCACGAGGGGGACCTACACAATATTATGCAGGTACTTTTAATGTTTTGGCTGATCGGTGTATAGGTGTTTCTTCAACTTCGGTACTTTCATGTCACAGGGGTTGATTTTTACTAACATTTAACAGATTTCCACTTATTACAACTGACTTGAAAACTTACCAGACCTTTATCATTTATTTTTGGTAGTTTTCAAATGCCTTATACTGTAGATTTTACTGTTAGATAGCCTTGTTCCAGACCCAGAGTTTCAATGGTAAGCTTTGAAAATCCATAATAAATACACAAATTACTGCATGATTAAAACTATGATATTCTAAACAAATAGCTAAATAAAACAAACATTTTCAATATTTATTGTCTGAAAATGATTAATCAATTAAATAAAAAACCACTACACCAAACCTAATAAATGTTTTTTTTCTTCCAAAGGTTATTGTACTTGTTAACCATGTCGACAAATGTGTCAGATAAGGAGAGATAAGTGTTGTTTTAAAAAAAATAATAATAATAATAATAAAAAATGGTAAATATCACTTGTGAGCAGAGAATTGCTGTTGGCCGTCATTTCCAATTAAACTGTAATTTTGCCAAATTATCCAAAAAGTGAAAAAAATTATTTAATTGTGTGTATTTAGGATACAAAAATGTTAATGGAATTCTATTAAACACAATCCAGAATTTGTGATGTGGTAGAAATGTATGACTTTCAGAAACTGACAAAAAATGACAGTGGTGGCTCAGCGGTTAAGGCTCTGGGTTCCTCGGGGGTTCAAGCCCCATCACTGCCAAGATACCACTGTTGGGCCAATGAGCAAGGCCTTTGACCCTATCTGCTCCAGGGGCGCTGTTTCATGGCTGACTCTGCGCTCTGACCCCAGCTTAATTGGGATATGTGAAAACAACTGCATTTCATTGGCTCTGTACGTGTACTCTGCACAATGACAATAATGTTGAATCTTAATCTCTTAATCTTAATAAGACAAATGAGCTGTGGTGGATTTTCAGCAAGCACATAAGTAATACGGTTTACTTTAATGGTGCTTATGTTTCATTTTTGGAACTCAACAGAATCAGACTGCATTGAACAAAAAAAGAGCTGTTTAAATAAATTGCCTTAAAATTCACCTTATGTGTTTCACAGAAGAAAGTGTTGAGTAAACAATGTTAATTTGATAAATTTGATGTTTGGGCAGATAATGAGCAGAGTAATGATGAAAGTCATTCTGTGTTGGTTAAAGAATAGAGACTGATTTTAGCTCAAATGACAGTGTGGAGCCGAGTAGAACATTTAGGAACCCCTGGGGGAAAGTAAAATTTTAATGATTCCTCCCAAGCTTCTTGTCATTAGATTGGGTGAACACACACACACACACACACACACACACACAAACAAACACAAATGCATAAAGCATGCAGAGTGCCCTGCAGCCATGTGCTGTCATATGCTGAGACGACGCTATACTGATGGCGCAGGAGGACGTGAGTGGCCTGCAACATGTGACATTATTTAAATTATGGGAACGTGTAAATTCTTGTTAGCTTGATGCTCTTTATCCAAATAACCCTTCATCTCTGATTACATAAGGGAAAATGGAGATACATGGGGGAGAGGAGGAATATAGAAAATATAGGGACAGAAAGAAACAAGGAGAGAGAAATGTAGTAAAATGGAGATAAGACAACTTAACAAAACAGGACTTTTCTGTTATTTTGATCTAAATGAAGAACCAGAATTAATTGACGTAAGTCATTTCCAATGGAAAGTAGCATAGGAGGCAGCAATTAAGGATCTGATTAGAGCTTTTGGATGCGACAACAGTTGTGATGTATTACAATTAAAACTGTGAGTGCAAAGTTAAAAGATATCAACAATCTTTGTTTAATTGTATCGTAAATGCTTACTACTTTTCCACATTGTGTCGACATTGCAATCAAAACAACGTAGCAGCAAAAATGTACAATACAAATGTACATGTCATTTGCTACAATAATAATGGTAAAAAGTATTTAAAATAGAACCAAAGCACAAATGCTATACATATGATGTTGATGTTCTGACTGTTCTAAATGACTTTAGAAGGTCAGAAAAAAAGCACTTATCTGGCCTAAAAAAAAACAGGCCTGAAAATAGGCACATAAATAATGGCTAAAAAAGTGCTAGAGCTTTTATGAACCTAGAGGGACATGGAGAGAGAGACACAGAGGCAAAGGCTTTACTTCCAGTGGCCCTTACTGGGTTAAGTACATGTTCTCACAATGTGCTCTTATGAAGATACAAACTCAAAGAATGAATGGACGTGACATCATTTAGAACAAAACGGGCAAAATTAAGGTGTTTTTGAGTTTGTTTCGGTTGTTTGTAAGTTTGCTTTGGCGAACTTTAAGCAAAACTTCTTACCGGCTGCTAAACACCTTCTTACTGCCATTGGTCCACGTCATTTGGTAAGTGTGACCTGGAGCTCCACCTACCTTGAGGCTGGCAACTAATTCCTGTTCAAGGCAATAACATGAACACACTGGCATGCAGTTACTAGCAATCTGGTGCAATTTACCTACATCTGTACGTGTAGAGAAATTTTCCAAGAACTTGTCATGCATTTTCTTATTCACTCTGTTGTTTTATATGCAGCTTTACTCATTTGCATTCTGCAGTAAAAGCCATTCACACATCTGCCCATAGTAACGTATGCCTATCATCATTCTTTTGTTTGTATTTTATCCCATGATCACTCTTTTATACACAAATCTTTGCAGTAGTATTGGTGTCATCAGAAATTACAATAACAGTGTAATCAGCACATATTATGCCAGCGTATAGCATGTTAGCGCATTAATATCATGAATTCAGAATGTAAACAAGACAAATTAAACAATATCAACTGCAAATATATTACTTCAAATCAACATTGAGTGGTTAAAAAGCATCTTTTACTGATCTAGTGTAAATCCTATTCATAAAATGAGGCATAAAGTAACTGAAAACACATTTTAATGTCACATTAGTTAAGGTTTTACTGAGCGTCCTCCCATTTAAATGTACTTCTACACACCTCCCAAAGTGGTGTGGCAGGTGTCTGAATGTTTGAATCAGCTGTTTTGAACTTATTTTATGTCAAGAACTTTATGAACAAGAACTTCTCCTGAAGTATCAGGGACTTAAAGGTTTGTAATAACGGAGTTCTAACACTTTCGATAAAAAAATTAATAAAAGATTGGTGGCAGTTTGTTTGTCAATTCATTTAATAGGCCTATGTTCCAGTCCAGTTTTGGTTTGCTTCAGTTTAAACATTCCCACTACATTTATTGAGCACTTTCTCAACAAAAAGTTGAGCTATCTATCTATCTATCCATTCATCCATTCATCCATCCATCCATCGTATCCGTCCCTCTGTCCTCCGTCCATCCATCCACCCATCTATCCAACCTGTCAACCCCACACATCTAGCACTCAAAGCAAGAATTATACTAGATCAACAAGCCACAAATATAATATTTAGTAAGCTATGAGTATACAGTATAATGTGTATAACATTTTTAATTGAAAATTTATTTTATTCTATTTTGTTGTCTAGTAAATGTGTATATAGCGCTACCACCAGTCTTTATTACTTTGAAAACAGCAGTATAATTAGATTACAAAGATCCTCACAATTTTCCCACCTCTAAAAATCCAACTCTTTTTGAAACTAAAAATTATGGAGGACAAAACCTGCAAAAATAATAAATAAATACATAAATAAATGTAATAATAAGAATATAAAGGAATAAATGCCTTGATAAAACAAATATAATTAGTTTTTAATGAAAGTTATTCCTGAATTTATTTTTGTAGACTTTTTTCCTTTATTTATTATTTTCTCTTTTTATTTTTATTCTTTGAAACTTTTTTTATTCTTTCATTTGTTTTTGTTTTTATTATTATTACTATTATTATTTATTTATTTATGCATTCATTTATTTCCATATTTAAATATTCGCACATGTATTTATTTTTATATTTATTCTCACATTTCTGTCTCTTGTATGATAATTATGTGGGCGGGTCCTGCTTACCATTGGTTTATTGTAGATTGAAGCGTGTGCTCGATTACTCGACTTGTTTTGATGTGACGTTAGGTCATAGCCATATCGTGTAAACTATAGTTATTTGTGGGGCTAAAAACATAAGAGCTTAAGTCAATCCACGATTTATTTTTTATACTACAATCACAAAATAAATGGGGAGCTGCTTCTTCAACAAAACCACAAAATGAGCAAGTTTCATAAATTAAATGATTTAACCTTATGCTTTTCTTTTTTCTGTGTATATAACTTCATATTTTGATGTCCGCAAATCCATACTATTCTGTTGTTATGATTGTTCATTGTAAAAGATACAACCATGCTTCTTTCCCTGATCGTTTATGTATGTATGTATGTATGTATATATATAGTTCTGCAATAAAAAAAATCTATAGCTGACGCTTCACGTATATCTAGAGAGTTGGGCAACGTAGCGAATGAAGTTGATAACCATGCATCAAATGACTATGTTTCATTTAGAGTAGAGGTGCTTATTGATGGTTTAGGAGAGCTGTAGGCCGGTATGAATGTCGAAGCACGTCCTGGATTGTCAAACTCTCTGCAAAACGTTCTCTGCATATTCAAAATCTGTGCGAGTCAGAGGGTGCTAAGGTGGGACGTCCATCTTATTTGCTTCCGATAAGTACTATTGAGCTCTAAACCAATGATGCACTGGAGCTACGTAAGGACCACCTCCCTCATTTCCATGTTGCACACAGAAAAGTAAAAATAAATACATGTATTAATAAAAAAAATATATATGGGAATATATAAATATGGAAATAAATATATGTGGGAATAAATAAATATAAAAAATAAATGAACACATAAATAAAAAAAAATTTAAACAATTCAAAATAAATTAAAATAAAGTTAAAAAAAAATAGAAAATAAAGGAATAAAGTCATACAATAATACATTCAGGAATACATTTAATTAAAAACTAATTGTATTTGTTTGTATTTTTTATTATTTGATTTATTTATTACCTTTGCTGGTTGGGCCTCCATAAAATATAACTTGACATCTTAAAAACTAAAATATCAGCCCCTCACCTTGTTTTAGTGCCACCTCACTTTAATTTTCACTCTTTTTCTTGCCAAATGAGGAATCACTTACAAAAGGGCATGTGATTTCAATCTGTCTCATCTCTTCCTGTCGTCTTCTTCCCTGAGGGTGGGCAGCGTTCAGATACGATGGATTTGCATTAGCAGTTTTTTCAGTTACTGGCTTCTTTGCTCATACAGGCACGGTGCTTCACAATGACAAGAGCCTCACATAAGTTCGGCTAGGGGGTGGGTAGGCTTGTTTGCTAAAGCTGCAACCATCTGTCAAGCCATCTTGGTGCTGAATGATTCATTAGAACATGATCAAATCCATACAGGTCACTCGCCCTCCAACTGTAGGCCCCAACTTCCAGTTGTTTCATCAAATTCTTTAACATGGAAAATGACTAGCAATTGACACAGATTATATTTATATATCATATCAAACAATATCACAACAAAGTGCAACATATTTTTTAAAGAACAAATTTAACAGGGTTTCCACGGTCATGGAAAACCTGGAAATATCAGGGGAATTTTTAAATGGTAATTTCCAGGCCTGGAAAAGTCATGGAAACTGATAAAAAAAAGTAAGAAAGCTTAAAAAGTAATGGAAATTTCAATAGTTCGTTTATCATAATGATTTACTAAAAAATTTAAATTATGTCTTCATTTAATTTCGACCCCAAATTATTTTCTTTCTTCCATAAAACAAAATGTTGATGGTGATGGTTGAAAAAAGTGACTGTAAATGAAATTTGATGACAATTTTTTCCATGATACTTCAATGGTGCTGAAGAATATAAATATTCATACACATTAATTGTATGAAAAACAGAAGCTCAGAAATTCTGTGTAATATCTCATTCTGTGTTTTATGAAAGAGAGAAAACAATAAAGGTTTGGAATGACAAATTCTCACAAAATGTTCATTTTTAGATGAACTATTTCTTTAAATAAATACTTTTTACGGGGGCCTGGGTAGCTCAGCGAGTATCCAGGGCATGCTGAGTGACTCCAGCCAGGTCTCCTAAGCAACCAAATTGGGACGGTTGCTAGGAAGGGTAGAGTCACATAGGGTAACCTCCTCGTGGTCGCTATAATGTGTGGTTCTCGCTCTCGGTGGGGTGCGTGGTGAGTTGTGTGTGGATGCCAGGGAGAACAGCGTGGGCCTCCAAAACGCGCTCAACAAGCCACGTGATAAGATGCACGGATTGACGGTCTCAGACGTGGAGGCAACTGAGATTCGTCCTCCGCCACCTGGATTGACTATGAGATCACTATGCCACCATGAGGACTTAGAGCACATTGGGAATTGGGCATTCCAAAAAACAACTCTTTTTACAAGTCATTACTAGTCTGTGATTTATTCATTACATTTTCTTTAATCAAAGCAGTTCAGCTCTTCGTGTTGTGAAGGGACACTTTTAAAGGAGCAGTTCATCCCAGCACAGGGCAACCATGCCGGCACAAGCTGCATGTTAAGGGAACATCTAATATATGAAAAGAAAAAAAAACTATAGCACAACTGCTGTCATTCACTAATAAATTGAAGAGAACAATAGTGAGAACTTCCCATTATGCAGTCACAGTGAGACTCTTTTAAAGTAGAGTGGCATGCTAGACCGTATCGTCTGCAATTAGGGCCAGTCTTACTTGTACATGTATTACTGAGGTCCCCTGAGGTCCACTTATAAATGTTAATATTTTTTTTTATACCAAAAACAGTCAAAATGTATTACAACTTTCTCTGACACTAAGAAGAAATGTGCTGCTTTTTCATGAGTCCATGTGTTTTAATATATTGTGGTGGTGAGTGAGTGGTCGAGCGCCAGCTTGTGAATGGAGAGCGAGATCGGGAGATGAGAACGGAGAGGATCATCACCTGTCAATGATTGTCTTTAAGATAGCCGGTTTTAAGAGCGAGCCAGATGCCAGTGGAGAGAGAGGGAGACACACAAACACAAAGCAGAGTGCTCTGTGTACACTATAACATGCTGAAAAGCAAATTGGTCTTAAAAAATAAATACCCTTTTGTGTTGGATCTCACCGTCTCCCGCTTCCTTCTTGCCGAGAGTTAAAGAACTTGTCACATATACTGTATATTTATCTGTTTGTCATCAGAAACTTTAGGAAGTTCGGAACAAGCCGTTTTTGCATCTTGGTTTCGATAAACAGTGTTTTCTGACTTTGGAAGAAGTTTTGAGTACTGAAAGTTACAGTATATTTTCATGTTATAATAAACTAGTTTGTCTAAAAAGATCAAGGAAAATTTGATTTCTCATGATATGAACCCTTCAAATAAATTGTGTAAATTATATCAAGACCTCGTAAAATGACATTACCTGCCAACACATGTTTGATTTGCTCTATTATTTAACTCTTATCCTATTACTAAACCATATCCAATTTACCATGGCTGATTTTTTTTATTCTGACATCAATCAGGACACCTAACGTGCTCCATCATTTCACATGGCATGAACCTGGGACCGTCAATGAGAAAATGGATGCAGAGACAAAGAGTCAATAGCTTTTGTACAAAATGGCTCTCCATCAACACATCCATCCATTCATGCATGATGTGCAGGTCACAGTGATGGCACTGTGGCATACAGTATGTCACAAGTCATCTAACAGTAAGACAAATAAATTAGTAACCTCAATATATCCATCAATCATTCCTTTCTTCCCTTCCTTCCTTCCTTCCTTCCTTCCTTCCACTCTATTATGAAAGAATAAACAGTGTGAATGCATTTTAAAAAGTGCAGTAATTTCTTTGCGGTCTCTGTAGAAACACTTCTAAACACACTGTGCAGAAACACCTCTGGCATGCATGTGCAAAAAAAACACATTAACATTTAAATGCAGATGAAGCCAGTCAACCCTGCCGAGACATCCTGCCAATTTTAGCAGAAAAGCTTAAATAATTGAAGGAAAGATTAGGAGTGTTTAATTCAAAGTTTCCAAAGTGACCTCATAAAGAGCATGCAACACCAACAGACAGCCTTGGATGGATGATTAAGTTATAGGTCGAAGAACTCAGCAATGTCAAAACAGTTGGGGAAAGTTCAAAACTAACAATTAGCATCTCTTAAACACTTTAATTTAAGATTATTTTAATGGGGTGTCATTATATAAGGTTGTCGACCCATCATAATTTTGTTACTCAGAAGAATGTAAGCATTAAGTTTATTTATAGTATATGTTATGAATAAATATGAATCTATTAAAATCTTTCGAAAATTGGTCCATAATAATAATAATAATAATAATAATAATAATTTATTGCCATGTCAACAAGTTGATAGGAATTTGTCTTGGTACAACTCTCAGACAAAAATGACAGACATCAAAAGTACACCAACAGTCCCCAACAACAATAAGACATTAGACCAGAACCCTGCAGACATCATAAAAAAAAATAAAAAAATTAAATAAAAAAAGATAAAAACCCTACCTCCCAGAAAGTGCACAGTGCCTGCAGTTAGTAAGGTGCTGCTAGCAGTCAGTGCAAATTCAAGTACCACTTGTACGCCATTTGCTTATTTGGAACAGATTGAAATTTTGATTGTTATTACTTGAAAAAATTCTCCCCATGATTTTGAACCAGTATTTGTTTTATTTGTATTTAATATTTTTGATATAACTATTTTTAAACCTGAATGCGCACATACACAGAAAGATTGTTTGTAAATAACGGCATACATTTCAGTCTGTTCCTCACACAAATGTATCGCATTGCTTCGGATAACTTGGAATATAGCGCACAAGTCATTTGGACTACAGTACTTTTGTAGTGTTTAATTTTGTTTTTGATTCGTTTGGAAAAGAGCAGGGTAGAATTCTTCAAAAATTATTTTGTGTTCCATAGGAAAAACAAAAACAAATTAAAGCATATGGGTTTTGAACAACATAGGGGTGAGCAAATAATGACAGAATTTGTTTTTTTGGATAACTAATCATTTAAAACTTTAACAAATGCCAAACACATTGTACGTCCATCCCTTACAGCCTCATTTTCGTTCACATCAAATAAATACATACAAAATGTGTAAGACAAGTTCAGAATGGCCAGCCAAGGTGTCTACTTAGTGGTTATATCAAGACCAAATTCCTAATGCAGACCTCTGGATTTATCCCAACAGTGTGCTCACTGTCTCACCACAGAAGCTTTCAGTATACCGACAGGCGTGATTCTAACTCAGTAATATCAACACATATGACTGTCATTGGATTAAGAGAGTGAATAGTGCCCTTATAAACATAAGGGCATTTATATACACACACATTCACACACAACTCTCACTAATTCAGTTGAGCACTTTAGAGCTCAGCATTTCTTTAGCAGTGGTTTTCAGAGCGTTGGGATGTTATAACAGCTAGGATGGAGCATGCTGGGTCATTGGAGTGGAGTTTTTTTTTTAGATAACTCCCCTGCTGCTTTTAGCATTGCAACTTGAAGGAATATTCCGGGTTCAGTTCAATCGACATCATTTGAAGTATAATATTGATTTCTTCAAAAAAGCACAAATCTGGGTTAAAGTGAGCCACTAATAATGGAAGTGAATGTGGGCCAACCAGTAAACTTTAAAATTCTCACCGTTTCAAAAGTATAGCCACAGGATGTAAACCAGGGATACATACACCTTAGCCAAACACATTTAAATTCAGTTTTTCACAATTCCTGACATTTAATCGTAGAAAACATTCCCTGTCTTAGGTCAGTTAGGATCAATACTTTATTTTAAGAATATGAAATGTCAGAATAATAGTTGAGAGAATTATTTATTTTAGCTTTTATTTCTTTCATCACATCCCCAGTGAGTCAGATGTTTTCATACTGTTAGTATTTGGTAGCACTGCCTTTAAATTGTTTAACTTGGGTCAAACATTTTAGGTAGCCTTCCACAAGCTTCTCACAATAAGTTGCTTGAATTTTGTCCTATTCCTCCAGACAGAACTGGTGTAACTGAATCAGGTTTGTAGGCTTCCTTGCTCGCACACGCTTTTTTAGTTCTGCCCACAAATTTTCTATCGGTTTGAGGTCAGGGCTTTGTGGTGGCCACTCGAAAACCTTGACTTTATTGTCCTTAAGCCATTTTGCGACAACTTTGAAGGTATGCTTGGGGTCATTGTCCATTTGGAAGACCCATTTGTGACCGAGCTTTAACTTCCTGGCTGATGTCTTGAGATGTTGCTTCAATATATCCACATCATTTACCTTCCTCCAATTGCCAATTAATTTGTGAAGTGCACCAGTCCCTCCTGCAGAAAAGCACCTGCACAGCATGATGCTGCTACCACCATGCTTCTCATTTAGAATGGTGTTCTTCAGCTTGCAAGCCTCAACTATTTTCCTCCAAACAAAACAATGGTCATTTTTGTTTCAATAGACCAGAGGACATTTCTCCAAAAAGTAAGATCTTTGTCCCTATGTGGACTTGCAAACTGTAGTCTGGCTTTTTTATGGCGATTTTGGAGCAGTGGCTTCTTCCTTGCTGAGCAGCCTTTCAGGTTATGACGATATAGAACTTGTTTTACTGTGGATATACATACTTGTCTACCTGTTTCCTCCAGCATCTTCACAAGGCTCTTTGTTATTCTTCTGGGATTGATTTGCACTATTCGCACCAAACTATGTTAATACGACCTGCAACGGAATTGCCTTCAATAGTGGGGTTTTCCCTCTAACATGAAGGATTCCAGGATTCGCACAATGTGGAGCGTATATATGCAAATTTGAGGGATCATTGATATTTTAGAGTGTTGTTTATAAATGGGTATAGTTTATGGTGTATGTGGCTTTTCCCACTGTACTCCCAGAAATGTTTTGTTGACTCTAAGCAGCTTTCTCTGGGAGAAACCTAGGTGTATTAAAACACTTTCTCTTATTTCCTAAAGCGGCATAAGGAAATCAGCATTCTCCTTTAGCTACATGATGTTTCAGAATCCCGGAATAAACCGTTTTCTTAAGTGCATGTAAACGTGGTCATTGGTGTCACCATTCAGCCACCATTCCCTTTATGTTGACGTAACAAAGATTGTTCAGACCAAACAATTACACATCATCTTTGAGTTATTTAAATTGTCCTTTAACGTTATAATAGTTCAGCTATGGGTAAACTTTAGAAATTTTAAAAGACTCCAAATGCTACAATGAACTCCTCTATTAAGTAGAAAGAACTTAAGCCATATTGTGGGCTAGTTGTTTTAGAGGTGAATACAAATCTGTCTTAATGGGTGATGGAGGCAAAGAACTAAACAGTGTCTCCCTCATCCCAGAGGTCAAAAGGCTGTCTCGGTATGTCCAGGCTTATTCATGCTCATTTCACACAGTCAAACTGTGAGTGTTCCCACAACCCCTCCTCTAATGCAGAACTGACGGACAATGTGACCCAAACAAAACCATAGTGTTTCTATTGCCTGTCAGAGGTCTGGTGTTTAGAAAGGAATGTAGACCACTCTCTGCATCAGAGCACTCCAGCGTTACCCCAAGTGACCCAATTAATCGTCTTATTTATCGAGCAAGAGAATATACACGAAAAATGCCACTATTGAACCTGTCCAAGGAAGAAATTGAGAACAAACAAGAGTGTGAGAGAGAAAGAGACAACATTCACCCTTTACTTGGTAGCTTAAAGGAATAGTTCGATGTCATCATTTGTCAATGATTATTGTGCTACATACAGCCAGGAACAGCAAAGTTTAAAAGAACATTTTACTCTTAACTCTGAAAATCTAATAGACATCATTAAAGTGTGAATAGGCAATCATGTGCTTTGATTTTGAAAGTCAATTTCAATAAATGCTTTAAAGTGAACTCATTTGGAGTGAGAAGGGTACTTAAGTACAAGTAGTAAGAAAGGTTAGAGAGAGAAAACGAAAGAGAAAGAGACAGAGAGAGAGAGCGAGAGAGACCAAGATGGAAAGAAAAGAGGTGGAGACAGAATGAGAAAGAAATGTCAGCCAGAAGTGATAAGCTCATTTTCCAAGGGGGATTTTGCTTGTTTTTGCCATGCTGATAAAATGCTTTGTTTTCCATCATTCATTTTAATACCGAAGACAGTGTGACAGATGACAACAAAACCAAAAACCTATGTATGTACAGCGATCAGGAATTTGCACCATTGAGAATTTAATTGAGAATTCAAAATTTCAATTAAATGCAATTATTTAGCAAAACAGAATGCAGAATCATAATTTTAATTTAAGGAAGCGAAAGTGTACCTTTTGTTAATACATTTAATTTTTCAGTATGAATTACCAATACAAATGTTATACACAATTATTCACAATTATTTAATAATTACTATTGAAATGCCTCCTATATTTCATTAATGTATATTTATGTTATATGAACACAATGTGCATGATATTTTGTGGTGCTGTATAGCAAAACTTAAATATGTGTTAATCATTTTTAAAGTTTTGAAAAAAAAAACAAAAAACAATTCTATATATCAGGAAGTAAATTGGCACAATGAAGCAAAATGAATTGTCATCAATGAAGAAATAGTCCAGGTTCAATACAAGTTAAGATCAATCGACAACATGTGTGGCATAAAGTTGATTACCACAAAAAAATGTTTGACTCGTCCATCGTTTACTGTATAAAAGAAATAAAAAAAACAGTAACTGTAAGGCACTTACAATGAAAGTAAATGGGACCAGTCCATAAGAATAGACATACATTCAGTTTAAAAAGTATTGCCACATGACTTTATCATTTTGTGATAACATAATTTCAGTCTTGTCAACCCTCGGAAAGATTTAGCATGTTAATGTGGGTATGTCATGTTGATAGGATATTTGTCTTGGTGTACTAGATCTGTTGCTGCAGCAGAGCAAGTATGGAGACTTGCTACTGCTAGAACATATACAGACATACTGAGTTAGCATGTGGACATGCTTCTGCACAATTAAACAAAATGCAAGACAAGCTGCATCGTGCATATAGGACATGCTTCTACACAAATAGACATACATACATCCCCATGTAGCAGATCTAGACCTTTGAAGCTGGGGTGGAGGAGGGTTTCAGAGAAAAATTCTCGCAGCGGCTTATCTGCAAAACTGAGCTATTTAAATGATAGACAAAGAGAGAGACACACATGTTGATTGGCTACCCGATTACATGTCAACAAACCAATCAGCTTACACCATGCGGGCCGATTAGCTTAATATGCCACATGTGAGTGGGACGATTGGCTAACAGAAAACAAGTTCAAAGAACCTATCAGCTTGCGCCACATAGAGTTGATTGCCCAACTCCGCCAGGGTCAGACAGATAGGAATATCTACAATGAACATATAATCACATCATTTTCCCATACATTTTACACAAACTTGAATGCTCAACTAAACTACCAGCATCCTGCAGAGCAGGTTAATACTCCCAGCATGAGAAAAGTGGGCATACGTACCAACAGATGAGCCCCGCTGCAACAGCAGCCCAAGTGACACAGCAAGAGTTGGACTTCTTACTCTCGTCTTCTTCTTCATCTTTCCGACAACAGCAAAGAAAGCTCAGGTAGATCGCCAGGCACAGCAGGTTTACACCAAGCCCAGCTGCTGCTACACAACTCAAGAAGATGAGCGACTGAAAGAGAGAAACATAGAGAGAGAAGGCATGAGTTTCTTAGTTAAAGGGCAAAATGGGGGAAAAAATATTTCCCTTGCACTTTTTGCAATGAAACTATTATAATATGTATCTTGTACTAGAATGTACAACTACTATGTAGACAATCTAAAATGCAACAGTTCCCCCAACCAAACCTAAGGTGCAAAGTTAAGGCATACCAACCTGATCACATGACAAGTCGTAATAATAGTATGAGATGGTGCATTTGAAAGAAACTTAACAAGCTGGCTTGTACAAAAACATATGACATTTAGTTTAACCCCTAACCTAATAATAAAGTGTAACCTCTTACTCAAACCCTAAACCTAATCAATGATTTTAATAGGAAAATAACTTGTGTCCCACAGAAGAAAGAAAACATTGCGGCTTTGAAAAAGATGACTGACGAGTATTACAGGTTACTGACATATAACATCCATTTGCATAGCATAAAAAATATGGAATAACTAACCAAATTTGTTCACAAAAAAAATCAAAGTGTTGGATTGGAGACTATAGCTAGAATTTGACACCTGTATTGATTTGAAATTCTGTTTGTAGATTAATTAGTCTAAGACGTCTCGGGTGATCTGATCACATGTGGTCAGGTAAGACACATTTCTGTTTATACCTGGTAGCTAAATGTGTCTCCTGTGACTACTTGTGTAGATTTGGAGGGGAGGGTCTCTGATTTCATGACGACATACATAAACCAATATGTTACTATGTTAGTGCATGATATTCAAGTGCAACCAAGTCAGAAAATATTTTTTTTTTTAAATGGCACGCTTTTCTGTGTGTATGTGTGTGTGTGTGTGTGTGTGTGTGGGGGGCATACATTAGCATACGTCCCCCTGACTCTACATACATTTACATAAAAACACCTATTCGGAATTCAGCAACCTAATAGCAGCATTGTCGTTTCAATTTCCACACTATTTTACACTATCAGGATTAAATAAGCTGTTTTGATATACTGCCTTTAAGATTTTATTTTGTAGGCTAAATTATTTCCATTAAACATTGAAAATGTTTGCATTAAGAGCTTGCCAATAAATAAAATCTAAACTAATTCAATGCAAAAATGTATATGCTGCATGTAGCCGTAACTGTTGGTTTTAATTGAAGTTCCCAACTGAACTGCCTGTGACTTTTTACTCTAACGCAGGATTCTCATAGATGAAACCGGAATGAAGTCATGACCTCCTGAGATGCTTTTCGAGTACAGAGAGTGCATTACTGATAAGACACGTTTTTTTTTCCAGTTACAACACTGTCACTTTACTGAGTTCCAGTTGATATCTAGAGCTAATTTTGTCCCACACCAGCTTTAAATGGGGACAAGGTAGCATGCTGCTCTGCCAGTGTTTAGTCCTACGAACACACACACACATGCACGCACACACACACACACAACCTTGTGCTTGAACCCCTAATTACACACTACATCCATTAAGAAAACATTAAACTAGGAAGGCAACTATTGATTTTAAGCAGCAACTTTGGAAAAAAATATGCAAAAAAACTGATGGGGCACCACAATTACAATACAAATTCTCACTCACATACACACACCATGCCATTTCCCATCTTACTCTCTGCTCCGGAGGGGATGTAGAAAGTAGGACAGTTATAGCAGGCAGCTCAGTGTGTCTGCTTCCTACATCACCATCACTGTTTCATGCATTGTCTTTGCCTCGCTCGGTTACATACATGCTCTATCTTTCATCCTGTGGGTGGTCATCCTTAGACATCTGTTTCACTGCCATTTATTAACTTGAACACTAATGAGTCAGCCTGTCTATTCCATTTGCTACTGCATTGACTGTGAGAGACGAACTGGTTACAAACCCACTTCACCCCACATGTAATCTGTGGCCACAGAACACAAATAATTAAAATTAATGTCTTTCCCAAAGTTCTACACATCCCCACCCCTTGCATGCTTGTTTATTAAATAGCTTGGCTATTTTGATTATGCTTTTATCTACCAATAATGGTGTAGTAAGATCTGTAGAAAATGTCTCCAGATTTAAATCCATTATGCAGTATTGCGAATATCCCCCCCCCCCCCCCAACACAGAAAATGCAAGAAAAGTCAGCAGATTTCTTCTGACCCTATGTATAAATAATGGTTAAACCAATACAAGTTTATTAATGGGTGATGCCAACACAAATATGTACATTTTGAATGGCCGATATACAAAAGAGCTAAGGATAATGGCCAGGTCGATGAATTGGCCAATATTTGAACAATTCAAGATTATCAGCAAAAGCCGATAATAGTACCGACTTAACCAATTTAAACAAAATGCTAGTTCTCCCTTGTGTCAGTTGGTAAGGACAGCCTTATCAATAGATAGAAGAAAATAAATACAAAGAATTGCAAATACTGGGGAAATGAAAAAATAAATATGTCGTAAATATTGTGTAAAATAAGTGTTTGTTTGAAGTCATACATTATATGTACATCTCATTTATCATCATTATATTGATTATTTATAATACATTGTAATTTGTTCAGCCACCCAGTACATTAGATATCACTATAGGCTATTGTAAAACATATTTGTCAATTACTATAACATGTAATTTAATGATAGCAATTAAGAAATGCTAAACGACATTAAATATATATTAATTTAGCTCGATATTTACCCTTTTTTTTTTTTTGCATCAAAATGGCCAAATAGTTGGCCATTGTATCAGTCTATCACAAATTATAACCAATTATAACCAAATCTCAGGTGTTTAAACAGTAAGATGAAACCCTTATTTCAGTTGTATTATCTAAACCCCTCCTCCACCTCTGAGGATGGAGAATTCCCCCTCAGGAATTGAAGGACAAATAGGGGTTGATGAAGGTAGTCTGATGAGGAAGTGGGGGGAGGGGGTACACACTGCCACATATAGAGGGGATATCAGGGAATCTGTGTGTGTTTGTGGGAGGGTGCTTTTTTTTTTTTTTTTAAATGCTTTATTAGAACATTCAGTTTACAGTGTGGTACAACTAAATGAATACACAACAATAAGTATTAAGAATAACAGCAATATAAGAATAGTTAAGGAAATTACTTTACCAACACCATAACTCAAAACAGAAACAAAACTAAAAAGTAACTAAAATAATAAACAAGAAAAAAAGAAAGAGAGAGGATGCTATTAAGGAGGGATGCAGTTGGTGTGTAAACCCAGGGGGAAGAATGGCATAATGTAATGCTTTTTGTTAGCGAAAAAAGACAATAACTCATACACACAAATAAACATTGCCATAGCAATCTCTAGGTTTCTGATGCCCTTGTAGTTAAGTCCTTGGACAAAGTGAAAGACAAATTATCATAGACTATTTTAATGAAAAAGCATGTGACTGTATGGCTGGAATTACCCAAACCAAATCCCATGATCTCCCTGAACTACAAGAATCTTCTGTCTGACAGGGGAAATGCTAGCCAGTTGGTGGTGGAAAAAAATAAAATAATTGTGTGTAATATGAGCCAGTTAGGTGACACGAAGTAAATCCACGTCAACCATTTACATACAACAGCTCTTCGTGATCGCTTACTATACTTACTATACTATACTACTAAAGCTAGGAAATAGCTTTAAATGGCTTTAAACAAACAACTTCTGCATTACGGCTCATCACGGCTGAGAGACACAACAGACTAATTAATTACACAACGGGTGCTGTTTAAAATGCCGGAGGACATTGCGGTTTCTATAGTGATCGACTCTTGCGCACCGGCTACCGCGAAATAGGAAGAAATACCCTGCTTGGATGCTATTTTTCCACTGAGAAAGCTGACCTTCAGAAAGCTTACACCATCTCTGCTTGGGAGTGGCAACAGGTGATTGCACACGCTCCATCTCTCTATCTCTCTCTCTCTCTCTCTCTCTCTCTCTCACACACACACACACGTCCATCCTTGTTTATCCAATAACTTGTTTGAAACGGCACAATCCGTGATACTATTTCTGAAGTGACATTTTTTTTTATTATTAATGGAGGCTTGGATGCATCATTTGGTTTGAACCAGCAACGGCAGATTCTAATCTGTCGTGTAAGAAAGTAGTTCCATGCACAAATGCGTTTTTTATGACCGTACTCAGTTTTTCCATTTTTTTTTTAATTTACCCGTTCATTGAACTGTTGTATATAAGCAATATCACACTTGCAAACGCTATATGACCAAATCACAGCAGTGCTGATGTAGGGCCATATCGCACTCTTGCTTGTGTCATATTGCTTAAATAAGTAATTGTGTGTGTGTGTACACTCATTCAGCACTTTATTAGGTACACTCTGGGTCCTGAATCCAGATTGCCCACCTCTAAAATGGGTTGGGAACCCAGAACGTGATAGCTGCAGAGCTTGAGCAGTGAATTTTCAGGGGAAGGAATGTTTCAAACTCCTCCCATCTTCTTCCCATCACTGTACTGCTGCCGCATCATAGAAACCGTAGCCCAAAAAAGGCTTTCAGTTCAACCGGGGTGTCCAGCAAGTCATTCTTCATTATCTCAGACAAACCCAACAAACCCAGCAAAAGAGCCTGTTTGCCTATGACAGCGAGACCCATGCAGCTCTGGACGGCTCCTCTTGACGTGCGCAGTCTGAGATCCGCAATGATGCAGATCTTCTCCCACAACGCTGCGTTTCTGCCCATCTCCTCCATTATCTCGGCCTTAAAGACAATGCTGAAGATTGGTAGATATTCTGATAAATGGAGGACCACATTCTCTCTGTCTGTCCTGGCAATGAAGTGGGAGTGGTTGAAAAGGCCGTCCGACAATCGGGGTGGAGGTGATTCTCCACTGATACCTCAACCGGAGGGGGGATGGACATCCCTAGATCATCCATCCCGTGCACATCCAGCCAAGAGAAACCTCTAACAGGCACTCTGTGAGAAAACAACTTGTCCCAAAAACATTTCATCTCCACGCCGCACGCTGGGATGGCAGGAATTAACTGTTTTACCGGAGCAGCACGAGAAGGCAGCCATTTACAGTCATACAGGTCTCTCTCTGCAACCTGGCCTGCCTGCAGTGATGACCAGTTGATGGAGATTTTGGTTGCCGCCGGTCTACACATTTCCACCAGGTCCAGCTCTCCCTGGACAGGAGAGGGAAACATGTCCATCGTGCTACACGGCCGAGAATGAGCAGGGAGAATGGCATTATCCTCCATGCCATCGTCCTCCAAAAGGCGATCGTCGTCATAAACCTCTCCCTCTTTTTCCCTGTCCCCCGCCAAAGGAGCAGACTCAAAGAGTGGAGGCAGATGGGTGGAAACTTCATCCAATAAATTGCCCCAGCTGCACTGTTCCTGCGGCTGGGGCGGAGGGTCTTTATAAACTGCCGGTGGATAAAAACAGGGATCCTTCTTATTCGACGGCGCAACTCACACCCTCCTTTCCAAAATTCGCCGTATGAACCGGGAACAGTGCGGGACAGGAGGGATACTTTCCCTTAGCTCCACTGCTCGGTGAGCTCGCAGTCGCCATTACAGAAACCTGAGCTCAAGAACACAGAGCCAGTTCACCACAATGTGTCACTCAATTATGTGTTAATCCCCAGATCTCTCTTTAATGTGATAAGGCCAGCCGATCTGCCACACCACCATGACGTGCAGGAGAGGGTAGAAGCTGTAACCTATTTTAACTCTACCGAAAACGATGTAAACCCACCTTGATGTGCTCATTTATGCCTGGAGAAACAATATCTACACAGCAGAAATGTATATTCACTTTGACAGTAAATATATTAGCAAAATAAAAAAGCTGTGCTCTGCGATTTACCTGAACGGCTCATCTAACTAACTGTTTACCTACCACTCCTTGCGAGTCCTGATGAGGATAGCTTCCAATAACCTTCACGGGGAAGAGAACAAGAATGAGAAGAGACCTGTGGTGGTGCCTTATAAAGAGAGGTTGGGCTCCCTTATTACTGCTGTGATTAGGTTGTTAGGTTGATATTAGAACCTTATTGTACGCTTTCATAACAATCATGAGTCTCATGGAATAATTTATTAGACTTATGAATTACACTTTTGTGTCCTTTTGAAGCTTAAAGATGTGGTCACCATAAATAATGTTGGGTGAATTATCCCTTTAAATGTTAACATCAACCATCAGAATGGGGAAAGAATGTGATCTCAGTGATTTTCGAACATGGCATGATTGTTGGTGCCAGATGGGCTGGTTTGAGTATTTCTGTAACTGCTGATCTCTTGGGATTTTCATGCACAACAGTCTCTAGAGTTTACTCGGAATGGTGCCCAAAAAAAAACAAAAAATACAGTGAGTGGCAGTTCTGCAGTCAGATATTAAGATCCTCCGGGAACCCAGGGCTTACTGTTTCGCTGGGCCTTGCCAGTCGTTATACCGGGGTAAGCAGGTTCAGGCAGAACATTATCACGCTTTGACCATGCGCTATACAGATGGGATTAGCCATTGCGCACCATCTCTCTGTTTACATCAATGTATCCCACTGCATGCGATTACATATATGCATCCTCCAGCGAGCATCGACTAGGGAAAACCGGTAGCAGATGCTGTGACGGGGCCCAGTGAGCAGCAGTTCTGCGGACAGAAAAGTCTTGGAGAATGACCAGACAGGTTGGAGCTGACAGAAATGCTCCAGTAACTCAGATAACCACTCTGTACAATTGTAGTGAACAGAATAGCATCTCAGAATGCACAACATGTGGAACCTTGAGGCAGATGAGCTACAACAGCAGAAGACCACATCGGGCACTTTATTAGGACTGTAGAGTTCCTAATAATGTGCTCAGTGAGTGTATATGAACATACAGAATATAATATATGGGTACAGGAATACCACAATATAGTTATTTTTGCTGGGAATTCAACAACAAAAGAATACATTTGTCATTAAATTTTTATTAAACGTCTTTAAACCAAATTTTGTTCAAAGCCATTTTAAAAATGCAGATAGGCCTATATGCACACCTGACTGCACATCACCTTAATTCTATTACCTCAGCTTGTACTGCTCTATATTTTCACTTATTACTTCATCAGTCTTATTTGTAAAGAATGTCAACAGTCCTGCCCACTGTTGACAAGAAATATAAGGAGAGAGATGGTTGACAAAATGATTTAGAATAGTGTAAACAAGATAGATAGGAAGGGGGAGAGACAAAAGATTGTATATGTGTGTGCACAAGAGAAAAAGACAGAGAGAGAGAGAGCGAAGATAGCATGCAATGAAGAAAACAAAACTACTTCGGGCCATCATTATGAACATAATGAATTGCTTTAGAACACATTTGGAATCTACTGCAAAAACGCATAAACAACAACCGTTTGCAGCCTTATCAGGCTCTGTCAATGCGCGCACACACATAGTTTGCATTAATAACAGGCAGACATGAATAATGGAATACCTGTTTTATCCTCTATGGAAATAAAGAGGATTTATTTACACACTGCACACTTTCTCACAGTCATTTCCACCCATCTATATTCCTTTTTCCATTCTAACACACAAACACACACAATCCACAGCGAGACCGACAATAAAGGGCTGTTTTTCAATTAGCAGCCTGCTGCTAAGTTGATGCTTTCAAATGTATACATGTGACTAGGGCACAGGGTTCCCACACACTTTGACCAATGAATTCCCATTACATTCTAGTAGTTTGTGATAACTATAATAATCAGTATGATTCATTATATATTTATAAAAAAACAACAACAATGCATTAATCAATTTATTAAGCAATTTGTCATGCCCCCAGACCATAATGAGGAATGTTCCTACCATCGTACTGTAGAAATTCAAGCTATACTTTTGTACCACCGTCATGTTTTTTATGATTCTCAGTCAGCATGGGGCAGTAAGCACAACTGCAACTGCAGTCTCGTCACATTCCCATACAGCTGATGAAAACATGCTGCGTGATCACAAAGGCTGAAAAGGCTGTTTATGAAGCATTAAAACCAAAGTGACACAATCCAAAAGCATGGGTCTGACGCATACATGTGTACTTAGAAAAAACATTATAAGAATACTTCGGACAAATTCAATTGTAAAATGGATTAAGGTGGAATGTTTGCCAGTGACAGGGTCGTTTCAATTATATGAAAAAATAAAAAAATAAATATTGCCTTATAAAGGCAATTTTTGTATTGCCTAATCAATGCTTTACACATCAACCACAATAATGCAATGCGTTTTATTATCTGAAGTATTATATTAATTATATATATATATATATATATATATATATATATATATATATATATATATATATATATATATATATATATACACATACACACACACACACATATATACACACACACACACACACACACACACACACACACACTGATGGCTAAAAGTTTGGAATAATGTACATATTTTTCTGTTTCGGAAGGAAATTGGTACTTTAATTCACCAAAGTGGCATTCAACTGATCACAATGTATAGTCAGGACATTACTGATGTAAAATCAGTGCCATCATTATTTGAAAAAAGACTTGAATTATTACTATTAATAAATTAATAATGTGAAAAATTACTATTTAAAAAATAATAATAATTAAACTACTTCAAAGAGTTCTCATCAATATATCCTCCATATGCAGCAATGACAGCTTTGCTGATCTTGGCATTCTAGCTGTCAATTTTCCAGATACTCAGGTGACATTTCACCCCACACTTCCGGTAGAACTTGCCATAGACGTCAAGGCACTTGTCGGGCACATCTCATGCACCTTACAGTCTAGCTGACCCCACAAATGCTCAATGGGGTTAAGATCCATAACACTCTTTTCCAATTATCTGTTGTACAATGTCTGTTTCTTTGCCCACTCTAACCTTTTCTTTTTGTTTTCTGTTTCAAAAGTGGCTTTTTCTTTGCAATTCTTCCCATTAGGCCTGCACCCCTGAGTCTTCTCTTTACTGTTGTACATTAAATTGGTGTTGAGTGGGTAGAATTCAATGAAGCTGTCAGCTGAGGACATTTGAGGCGTCTATTTCTCAAACTAGACACTCTGATGTACTTATCCTCTTGTTTAATTGTACATCTGACCTTCCACATCTCTTTCTGTCCTTGTTAGAGCCAGTTGTCCTTTGTCTTTGAAGATTGTGTACACCTTTGTATGAAATCTTTTTTTTTTTTTTTTTTGCCAATTTCAAGCATTGTAGAGCCTTCAAAGAAAAAGACATGCAAGTCTATTGCATACTGTGGCACCTCAAAAACAAACACAATGTTAAGCTCCAAATAGCTTTCAGCAGTGTTTGATATAATGGCAAGTGATTTTCTAGAACCAAATTAGCAATTTAGCATGATTACTCGAGGATGAGGTGTTGGAGTGATGGGTGCTGGAAATGGGACCTGTCTAGATTTGATCAAAAATTACTTTTTTCAAATAATGATGGTGCTGTTTTTTTACATCAGTAATATTCGGACTATATTTTGTGATCAGTTGAATGCCACTTAAAGTACCAATTTCCTTCAGAAACAGCAAATCTGTACATTTGGTCACCAGTGCGTTTGTGGGTGTGTGTGTGTGTGTGTGTGTGTACATACAGTCGCAACCAGTATATGATATATATATATATATATATATATATATATATATATATATATATATATATATATATTTTATGTTAATAATTATTTAATAATAATACATTGAATAATTTTTATTTAGGGACCTCTCATGGCAAATATTGATGTCTGCAATTATTTACGATTTATTCTATTAATTGATCAGCATATAAATTAATTAATTTGATTAAAATTTGTAATAGATTGAAATCTATAAATAAACCAATATTATTGATTACACTCACAATGTCTAGCTGATTTATACATAACGTGTATATTATAATATTATAATAATTATTATTATTATAGTCATTCTAGAAATTTCCATGACATTATACGTTTTCACTTGCATGATTATTCAAAGCTTGGAAAATCTAAATTTTTATATTCCCTGATATTCAGAAGATTTCCATGACTGTGGATATCCTGAGGGTAGTCTTTTAATATTGATGCTTGTCTTGGAAAACCCCTACTAATAACTGCATTTAAGAGTCTAAACAGTCTTTTGAGAGAGGATTCACAATTTATGTGCTGAAGCCAATCTCAACACAGTCTGAAAAAATCTGCAGTTTTCAATGCTAATTTCCTTAAGGCTTAAATTAAACTTTATTATATCGAACAAGAGAGACGATGAGCACTTCATTCCTGGTGAATCACAGCAATGTTCTGTGACAGAGAGAGACAGTGGGTGGTTATAGATGACAAAAGCCAGAAATTGGCTTCACATGGGTTGCACTGTGTCTTTGTTCTCTTTCATGAAGACTTCCACACCACTCTTTCCCTTAATCCTCTGTCTGAACTCCTTTCATCCCCATGGTGTTCCTCCCATCTTGTTCCTCTAACACCGTTCTCTCCAGCCTCTTCCTCTTCTGCCAATGTTTACCCCAGCTCTTCACTGTCCCCCATCATTTCCTTGTGTCCTTTTCTACCACCCATCCTTCTTTCTACCTTAAATGTAGCCCTCACACATTCTCTCTCACCTTCTTTTTCTTTCTCCCAGACGTCCCTCTATTCTAAGAAAAGATGAACAGACTAAAGAAATAAAATGATGAAAGTAATGAACAACAAAAAGTGCTTCAGAAATGGTGGTTTCCTTTCAAGCACGAGTGGAAGACCTGTCAGCAACAATTGCCTTATTTACATTCTCTGTTTTAATGAGCACAGAAAAGTATGCTGCTTTCCGATGGGACTGCATTTTCAAACCTTGCTAATTTGAAGGGATATTTCACTCGAAAATGAAATTCTGTCATTATTTACTCATCCTCATGTTGTTCTTAACCTGCAAGCTGTAACTACAGGGCAGGATGGGCAGCCGCCTAAGGGCCCGGGGTGAGAGGGGGCCCGCATCAGTCTACCAAAAAGGAACCATAAAAATGACTGCGGGCCTGGCGGGTGATGATAATCGACCCAGGCTCCCCAAGCAGTGGGCCCGACAGGTTCTTTGCACTGGGGCCCATAAGACCCAAGTTACGCCACTGGCTCAAATTGACTTTCGTTGACATCGTTGACAGAAAACAAATAACAGCAAAGATGTTTTAAACAACGTGGGGACAAGTAAATAATAAGACTTTGTATAAAACTGAATTGTCATAATGAAATTATACATTAAAAAACATTACATTAGAAGACCAATAGTTAAATGTACATTCAAGTTCTTATTTTAATGTGCATAAACTATTGTTTTGATTTTATTTATTTATATATTTGATTGTATAGTAAGGCTGTCAACAGGGCTGAGAAACTAAATTCAGATTTTTCACTGAAATATTACTAATTAATGAAACATTATTTCAGATAGGGGGAAAATCTACAAGACATCTGAATTTTAAATAAATGTTGTCTCCATCCACAAAAAGGCACACAAAAAGCAATAAAATCCAATCCAGCACCATGTTGTATCGTTAGTCAAAAGATTTAGCCAATTCAGGATCAAACTGGTGTGATCACACTATGCTTGGTTCAGACGTGTACGATAAACCGGTGTGATCTGCATTCATTCTGATGTTTACCAGCAAAAGAGGGACTGAAGTGGTTGTCATAATGAACCAGCTGCTCAAATAGTCTTTTTAACATCACAATATCTTTATTTGTATATGTTACAAACATTCAGACAATCTCTAAACAAAAGTTTAAATCCGTTACTGTCAGATCACAATGTTTTGATGCAGTTATGTGGCCATGCGACCTCAAACAAAGAATATACAACCAAGTCAATCCCCTCGAGCCTTCTCCCATTCTGTCCGTCACTTATTATAACCACTTCCGGTGCTGGGAAAGTGGAAGGGCTAGGTTTTTAGAACCATCTATACTTCTATGGTGAACTCAGAAATCCATGCGACATTGCAATTTAAACAATATGGCGGTGCGCATAGCCAGCAAGTGCATTCACAATCAAATCTTATTTATCATATTTATTATAAAGATCTAAAAACCACATTACATGTTTGATAATATATAGTCTGACCATCAGTGCACCTGCTGTGATATAATCTGTCCACCAGCATATCTGCTGTGAAGTGTAAGGTTTTTTTTTTAATTAAAGCGTGCATTGAAGAACTCACGCTAGGGGGTCAGTCAGTACAGGAGAAACTCACATGCGAAAAGATTAAGTAAAATAGACGGTTCTGTGTTAACTTAAGTGTTCACAGTAGCCTATACTGGTGCCATATAACTACCATGGAATAAAGATTTATAATAACAGTGGTACCACAGTGCATTTCTTTTCATACAGTTGTACAGTATATACATACCAAATACTTATGCAGTGAGACGCTGATACCAGTGTTTTTTCATTACATACAGTTGTATAAGCACGTAATGCTTATGCAGCATGGCACTGATAAAAGAGCAAATCATAGTCAAGAAGTAACCACCAAAGACCTCCACCTAAGGGCCCGTTCACTCTGAATGAGTGAATCTTTTTTCTAATTTGACAGCCTTGCATTGTGGGTTTTAATGACTTATTAATGAAAGTTAATATGAAGTTTTAACAATTATATAAATACAATTAATAATACAAACATATAATACAATGTTTTCTGCATATCAAATGCTAAAGATAAATTATTCACAGTGTTGCCTGTTTGGAATCTAATACACAGATCCAATTTCAAAACAATTGTGGCACATCCACATCAACCACAAACGTTTTCCAGCTTTCCGTAAGTGGTTGTTATCATGTTCAAATACTCTTCATACCTTTCAACACAAACAGTCCAGGGTTATTTCAGTTCAGTGATTCAGTAAACTGCACTGTGTTTGCATTTCTGTGTATTCATCAATTTCACACACAAAATTTCCCTTAGGGAAACTTAAATGCTCAACCTGAGCATAGCTGTCCACAAGCCTGGATAAAACGGCCTTTTCAAACGCTAATCACACCACCCCCTTAATAGATCTGCTATAAAATTGAATGTGAATGAGGAATCACAGACAAAGCCTATATACTTTGAGGTACAAACTGGGCAGAATCAAGTACAGTTTGTTGCCTGATGGAAGATCTCCAAATAGGCAATCAACAGTCAAATACTGGAGTTCAGGACCCTAATTGCAGGCCTAGATAGATTGATAACTGATCTCAGGTAAGGCCATTAGGGCAAGACACCCAATTTCTAGAAATTCCTTTAAGACTATAAAATGTAAACTAAGATCCTCTAACATGATACTCATTCAGTGTTTACATTGTTTGCTTGTCTGAACAAGTGATAGTCAACCTGGTTTCTTAGAATCACATTACTATACCTACATTTTTGCAAAAGGATTTTTGGGTGGCTCGTTGTAATCATTTTGGATGAAATGAAGAAATGAAGACATTCCCTCTTCCATAAATCACGAGTAAAAGGACAGAATACACAGCCATAAAATACATTTTTCCACCCTGTTCCTCACACAATGCTATCTTTGACATAAAATAATTATATTATGGTTGCTATGCCTAAGTTTTCACCATTGCCAGTGCAATAAAAACTTTCATACTTTGTAGAAGTATGCGAATTGGGATTCAGATACTTTTTGTTGAGCTCAGTGGTGAGTGTGCTCTCTGTATAAGTTCTTAACCAAACTTTCAGCTGTATGATGGTCACAGCAGGTGGAGAACAGCTGTGTGGAAAGTATGGTCTGCTGAGAGCTAAGAGAAAACTTCACTCACAGAAGTGAAAAACATGCTAGATTGACATCAACCTCCTCATCGCAAGTCTACAATTTTATGGTTTCATGCGCTGGGAGTTAAAGAATTGCATATTTCATGCAATGAATTGGAGTGATGTGCCTGAGGGAAAGCCAGCATTCATGTATTAAAACTGTGGGAAATGCAAGTCATTTAAAAGTCATTAAAGAATGTCAGGAACTTCATATGTATGCTAATACACTCTCCAGGTAAAATCGAAGACCTCAGTTGAAGAAAAGCTGTCAAAATGAAAAATAGGTTTTTACAAGCAGTAATATATATATATATATATATATATTTCAAAAAAGGTGCATTCAGTAGTTTGAGGCAATTTAAAACGTTTTACACATTAATTAATGAATTGTGTTTTTGTGAAGTTTGATCCAAATGTTGTACACTCACATGTGATGAAGACTGTACTCATAGTTTTCTATAAAAAGTGTTTTATTCTACATGGTGTGGGTCACCCCCTTCAATGTGTTTGGCCATGTTGAAATCACATTATCTGTGGTGTTTCACTAAACGTTGAAGAAGAGAATCCTCACACCTCATTGGCTGCGCCTTTGTAAATAGATATGCTTGGCTATGCTTAGAACATTGTTGTTTGGTGATGCGAAGAGAGAAAATAATCAGAATGAACTTTATTGCCAAGTATGCCTACACAAGGAATTTATCATGGTGACAGAACACAATGGAACATTGTAACACAGTTCAATGGAAAGGAGGTGGTGAGGACCGGCTTAACAACATAATATTTGAATAACCAAAAAGACAAAACACACACACACACACACACACACACACACACGTGTCGGACAGCTGTCCGTAACTCTCTCTCTCGCACTGCTGTCTCCGGTCGGCCTTATCCCTCTCTGGCTTCATCAGCCTAATTAGGAGCCGGGTGTGCGGAATCACGAAAAAAATGGTAGTTATACACCGTAACGTTAACTATAACCAACAAAAAATGTAATAATAATATTTAAAAAGAGAGGGAAAGCCCAACGCAGAGCGGGAGAGAGAAAAATAAAGAAATAATAATTTACTAGCTGGTTCTCCGATACACCGTAGCCTGGTCCTCGGCCACTCCACCATCTAGTGGATGACAGCCGCGCCTCCCTGGGCGGATCGGAGGCAGTCCTCTGGCCCCCCAGATGGAAGGGGTCTCCCCCGCCCCTGGCAGCGGTCCTCCCGCTCCAGGCGGTCGGCCATGAGCCCCTCCTCCCCTCGCGGTCGGTGGCCGTTCCTCCGCTCTCACATCGAAAGGTGACAGTATAGCATCTAACAACACTATAACATCGGTACTTAAAGTGGCATTCAGCAGTTCTCTAGCTAGCATTAGCATTGCTCTTCTTCATGTACTTTAAATCTTTATGTCGTCGGAGGAGCATGTCTATATTATGTTTGCAAACTCAATCCAAACCACACCCATAAGTCAGATTTTTGGAATGCGTCTCCATCTGTGAGTAATCTTGATTGTTGAATGTGAAAGTCTCTCGTACTGACACTTCAATTTCTATGAGCTGGATATCAAGTACATTGTTTGAACAAAATGACTAGATTGATCACAGTGTGATTTTGGGGACAGTCGATCAAAAGTTATATTGCTGAATTCGGTCTGTTTTTTACCAAAATTTGAAATCACAGCCCCCAGTGGCTGAAGCAGGATGTGTTGTGGAATGTATGGGCACGTATCTGCTCCAGTTTCTCCAATGATGTATAGCTGTAGCCCAGAGATCTCCAAACTGGGGGGACACCTCCAAACATGGTTAGAGTTATGCTAGGGGTTCTGTATATCATTCTGGCGGTTTGAAGCTACCGGCCCTTTTTGGAGCTAAGCTTTAAGCTTGGCCACAGAGTGGTGTCAAAAGAGAGTTGTATAGTTAGTTGTAAATGTAAAACAGTCAACAGGAATGCATATTTTATGAACTCTACCCCCTAACCCCAACCCTAAACCTAACCTTCAGAGGGGTACAAATTGTATTTTTGAGTGAAAATGCAACCTATGAATCAGTGTTGGAAGTAGTAAAGGTCATGAGAGTGTGGATGACTGCGGTTTTACAGTAAAGCAGAGGCAAGCCTTTAGGAGCAACGCTGCAGTCAAGCTCAGTCTATTCTCTCTTGTCTTTCCTTACACTGATGAAAGGGATTGAGAAACTGGGGGACAACCTCAGGTGGCTTTTCCAATACAATGTGCTTGGAAGAACCTCCCCACCCTCACAGCTAAGACATTGTTAACTCCAAGCGGAATGGGTCATGAGCTCTGAATGAGTGAGGGAACAGGAAAAAAAGACAGAGAGAGGGGGTGGGGCAGAGAAAGAGAGAGGGCTCTACAGCATTGCATGTTACATGCTTTTCAGTATCTTCAAGTGACAGTATTTGAAGGTGTGGAGAGTGTGTGATGGTTTTGTGTATAAATGATTTTTACATTAATAGAACAGCTATTATAATGCCCAGTCACAGTGATTTCAAGAGAATATATATAGTTGAGAGCACATATGACCAAACACGTATGATGCACAACCCAATCAGTCAATGGGTGAGTAGTTTAGTCCAGTATTTAAATTTGAGCCATAAAAACTTTTATTGTAAAAGTTTGTGTTGATAAAGAGGTTTATAGTGCATTTTGCGGCTTTAGGGAATCAGCACCGTATGCACGGCTCACTTGCCCAGTGTAAAGACTGTAACCTGAAGACAGTTTGTGTAAAACAGCCCTAACAAAAGTGTACAGTAGCTCCGATCCTGGCATCCTCCATTTGTGTTGTTGTTGCTATTGAATCGCATATGCAAACAAAGTTAGAAGAAAAATGGTCGACACTATATGACTAATCACTACGGAGGTTCTTTGTTTGTGAATGCAAAAGGTAAAAGTCTCTTTGAGCGTGCAGTACCGGGACTGTATGGGGGAAAGGGGCTATTATGGTGTGTTGCTTCCATGATAATCAATAACTGTTTTTACCTTTTTGTGACAGTTGTGCACAAGTCCCTGCTTTGTTCTAAATAGTGAAGCTGCCCACTGTTTTATGAAAAATCGTCCAGGAACCTCACATTCTTTGGTTTCCCACCATCATCTGCACATTTGAGTTCAATTTAATAAAATTTGTATGACAAATAATATTATCAGCATAAAAATATTGAAAATTATGCATGAATTTCAGAATTCCTTATTTTTTATTTTGTATGTCCCCCTTTTTATTTAATGAATACCATGCACTTGAGCTGGCATGGATTTTAGAATGTTCCAAAGAGCATCATGTGCGCTTCAATAACAGCAAGGAAATATGATCTTCTGTACCAGAGCTAACATGGTCAATGACACAAATTTACTTCCATTTGACTAATTATAACCTAAACATGGTGCAATGTCTTAAATATTTATTTTCTTCAGTTTACACCAACTTTTAATTTTTTTAAATTGTTCCAAAAATAGTACAAATTCTTTGCTTATTTCCATGTTAAAATGAAAGATTTTCAACAAGTCCTTGGACCTCACTGTATATGAATGAAAATAAATTAAAAAACAAAGAAATCTTTTGGTGACAAACAGACACTTTTTTTTTTAGATGGCTATCCAAGGTCTCTTCCCTATACCTTCCTGTTTCCAGAACACTCTTTTATTCCACTGGAGGAAGTGAAGTGTGACATAGAATGATATTCCTACAATGTTATTTTACATCTCAAACCCACTGTGCTTCTTAAAAAAATACCATGAAGACCTGACCGGAAATTACATTTACTATATGGATGACTTACACATTTCTGGAAAACGTCCGAGCTCTTTACTCAAGGTAAATGTGGCTTTTATATGTCCAAGGCTCACACAATTTTTCTGACCAATACATTTACATTCATTTTCCATTTGTAATTTGTGGTTAAGGATTTTTCTATATTGTAATCTTTCAAATTCAGATTAATTCAGACCCGTTTTTTTCAACTGATACGCAGAGAACAAGGACTTATTCCTGAAAGATTCACTTACAAATCTGACATCACTATGGCTTGTGAGCAATATTTACCCAATGAAATATCTTAAGAGCAGAGCATAACTAGAAATAGGTGTAATCATTATAGACATTTCCATGATTTTTCAGTTTTATTTTCCATGACTTTTCCAGGCCAGTACATTTTAATTTTTTTATTTTAATAAATGTATATATACACGGATGAGCCAAAACATTATGACTATCAGCCTAATTTGCTGTTGGTCCTCCACATGCCGCCAAAACAATGTCAATCCACCAAGGCATGGACTCTACAAGACCCCTAAAAGGTGTCCAGTGTTATGTGGCACCAATACGTCTCTAGTATCTAGTCTACTGTCTTGTACTTGAGAGACTCTCTCAGCACTGCTCTTCAAACTAAGTCATCATGGATTTGATCAACTGGTCTCTCAACGCAATTGACACCATCTTCTCGACGAGAAGCTTGGGTTCGGGGGAACCTGTCTGCCCTGACGGAACGTTCGCAGCTGGCTACACGATGGACGCGTGGGAGAGGTGGCGGGTCGTGTGTCTGGCGGCTCTTTCCGTGGAGGACGTTGAAGATATCTACCTATTCGGTACCATGATAACAGGTCTTCTGCTGATTGGATTAGGCATTGCCCTGGTTTATCGAGGAGTTAAGAAGACGGTGACAGCTGTCCAAAGCCTCACAAGGCTGCCCGTCATGATTGAAACAGTGGGCAGAGCTGTCTGCACTCAGACTGGGTCTATGAACCAAATACGGATAACATCATGGAGAAGCTCACAGCTTTGCAAAGGCAAATGGATCGTTTCAGAGACCAAAATGGACCAGGAGAATAGCCGTGTAAATTAGAATGCGGCTACTCTCCTTAAGACCAAACAATCCCAATCTTATCTGTTTCGGCCACCCTCAACCAGCACTGGCCTTGGCCAAGGCCGCTGTTGGAACAACAACTCCCCCGGAAGAGCACTGCAGTGAGCCACTCTCGCGTTCCTTCCCCGACTCCCCAGACACCTGGTGATTGTTGACTATGTCTGGGACCTGATCAAGGTTGTCTCCATGGCAACTTGCTGTGTATCGCTATGACAACCCTGCGGACTGAGGCACCTAGATTAGATGCTGGCATAGCGACTCTCCAGGCCTACACACACATGAACTCTTACATATATACAGATATGCAATCATCCGCCCGATACCCTATCCCTCGCCTTCGCCGCTTTGTACCCCCAGTCTGACAGGCGGGTCTGTGACCAGCGCCGAACATGGCTGCAGGTCCGGATGGCTGCTTGCCTGTGCTGGGCCACCTCCACCCCCAATCCCTCCCCTGTTGCAAGTCTTGTTCATGTTGTAGAGTGTACTGATTATGTGCTAATGTTGCTGAGGTGTTTTTTTCCCTGTTCCCACACTGTACTTCTTAAGGAGCATAGTCTGGGGGCTGCCTTTTTTTTCTCCTCTCCTCTCCTCATGTCATGCTGTATTTCTTCTAATTCCCTGTCTTCCTGTCCTGTCTATCCCCTTGTCATATGTATGTTTGTATGGACAGGTCGATGGCCAATTTCACTGGTTTACTATGTGACAATAAAGGACTACTACTACTACTACTACTACGTTAGCAGCATATCCTTCAAATCCTGCAAGTTGAGAGGTGGCGCCACCGTGGATCGGACTTGTTGGTCCAGCACATACCACAGATGCTCAATCGGATTGAGATTTGGGGTATTTAGAACCCATGAACTCTTCATCATGTTCCTCAAACCATTACTGAACAATCTGTGTAGTGTGGCAGGGTGCATTATCCCACTGAAAGAGGTCACTGCAATTGGGGAATACCATTGCCATGAAGGGGTATACCTGGTCTGCAACGACGTTTAGGTAGGTGGCACGTGTCAAAGTGGTCACACCCACTTGAAATGCCAAACACAGGGTTTCCCAGCAGATCATTGCCCAGAGCATCACACTCCCTCCTCCGGCTTGTCGTTTTCCCATAGTGCATCATAATGCATGATGTTGGCTATTTTATAATAAATTCCCACAAGACTTATGACTCACAATACATTTTGGCATGTGTGTAAACATCGCTTAAGCTTTATAAAAGATTATGGTTGCTTTTTGAGTGATCATTCAACAGATTTATAGGTGCAAAGGTGCAAAATGCAGTTTAAAACACTGTTCAGGCACTATGCAAGACCAGACTCTTCCAGTGGCTGTTTTTCAGTAAATGCGTTCAGTTTTAAGTCCAACGATGGCTCTATTCTGCCTGTAATTGTCTGATTTTCATGCCTCTTTTCTCTTGATGATCACAATTCTAAGAAAGCTGCCTCACAAACATATTGGCTGTTAAACGGTTCCTTCCACTTCATGTTAATTTACGAGGGATGTAAAGAGGCCTATTTGGTCTATAAAAAGAAACGATAAGATGAGGAGGGCGGAAGAGAGAGAGAAAGAGAGAGATAGAGAAAGATAGAAGACAATGCCAAAAGTAGATGTACAACAGAAACAGAGAAGAACAAAAGACACAAAAAGAAAACAAAGATTTAGACAATGAAGAATGAAGAATAAGAAGAGCTAGAAAATGAGTAGAAAAATGTCATAGTTTTAAGGCGTCTGGGACAGAGCTCTGTATTAGAGGAGGCTCTGACAGACCAGAGAGCAAAGTAAAAAGATATGCATGATTCCAGATGCGTGTATAGAGTTGGGAATCGAGACCCGGTTCTAATTCATTTATACACACACACACACACACACACACACACACACACACACAGAGTATCTCACAAAAGTGAGTACACCACTCACATTTTTGTAAATATTTGATTATATCTTTTCATGTGACAACACTGAAGAAATGTGAATGGGGAGCAGGTGTTTTAAATTTGGTGTCATCGCTCTCACACTCCCTCATACTGGTCACTGGAAGTTCAACATGGCACCTCATGGCAACGAACTCTCAGAGAATTTGAAAAAAAGAATTGTAGCATAAAGATGGCCTAGGCTATAAGAAGATTGCAAAGACCCTGACACTGAGCTGTAGCATGGTGGCCAAGACCATAGAGCGGTTTAACAGGACCGGTTCCACTCAGAACAGGCCTCGCCATGGTCGATCAAAGAAGTTGAGTGTGCGTGCTCAGCGTCATATCCAGAGGTTGTCTTTGGGAAATAGACGTATGAGTGCTGCCAGCATTGCTGCAGAGGTTGAAGGGGTGGGGGGGTCAGCCTGTCAGTGCTCAGACCATACGCCGCACACTGCATCAAATTGGTCTGCATGGCTGTCATCCCAGAAGGAAGCCTCTTCTAAATATGATGCACAAGAAAGCCTGCAAACAGTTTGCTGAAGACAAGCAGACTAAGGACATGGATTACTGGAACCATGTCCTGTGGTCTGATGAGACCAAGATAAACTTATTTGGTTCAGATGGTGTCAAGCTTGTGTGGTGGATACCAGGTGAGGAGTACAAACACAAGTTTGTCTTGCCTTCAGTCAAGCATGGTGGTGGGAGTGTCATGGTCTGGGGCTGCATGAGTGCTGCCGGCACTGGGGAGCTACAGTTCATTGAGGGAACCATGAATGCCAACATGTACTGTGACATAGTGAAGCAGAGCATGATACCCTCCCTTCGGAGACTGGGCCGCAGGACAGTATTCCAGCATGATAACGAACACTGCCTTGCTAAAGAAGCTGAGGGTGAAGGTGATGGACTGGCCAAGCATATCTCCAGACCTAAACCCTATTGAGCCTCTGTGGGGCATCCTCAAATGGAAGGTCTCTAACATCCACCAGCTCTGTGATGTCGTCATGGAGGAGTGGAAGAGGACTCTAGTGGCAACCTGTGAAGCTCTTGTGAACTCCATGCCCATGAAGGTTAAAGCAATGCTGGAAAATAATGGTGGCCACACAAAATATTGACACTTTGGGCCCAATTTGGACATTTTTACTTAGGGGTGTACTCACTTTTTTTACCAACGGTTTAGACATTAATGGCTGTGTGTTGAGTTATTTTGAGGGGACAGCCAATTTACACTGTTATACAAGCTGTACACTCACTACTTTACATTGCAGTAAAGTGTCATTTCTTCAGTGTTGTCACATGAAATATATATATATATATATAAATAAATAACATACATACATACACACACTCCAGAACTGAGTGATTTGCACGACATTGGATTTCTGAATTTTTTATGTCTCTTGTCTTCCACCTATATGGACAGAACTCTTTAATAACATACCTCTAATAGTCTATTATCTACATCTACTGCAAGGTGGAAAATGTGTTGCCAAAAGAGAATTGTAAAGCAACTGTTTTCAGCTGTACAGGTTGTAATACAGTGAAGAAAAGTGCATATTTTATGAAATATACCCAATATGTAGCAATATAATGCTTTATTAACATTTTCCAAACAAAGCGTTACACAAGGTAGAAATGCACTAAAATATCACAAATTCAAGTAAGTAGAAGTTTGACTAATTGAAAAAATAGTCTCCCCACATTTTATTTTCATTGCAATGGGCATTAAATCTCTTAAACTCTTTTCCTCCACAATATTAATCAGCAGGTAGACTGTGGCTATCCACTTTGTTACAGCAATTGTGAAGCTGCGTTCATGATTCATGTCAGAGTGTCAACACCATGAAAAGTGCTTGCACGCAAACACGTCTCTTACCGGTACTTAATTTTTGTGAAAGTTAAGATTTGTTGTGCTTCTTTGTTAATTAAAATATGCCTTACATAGGCTGAAAAATACTTGATTTCTATCACAAGTCCCAACTGGGCTTGTTTTGTACATCAGATAGCACTAATGCATTCAACATGGAAAGTAGGATTTTCCAACTTCCTACTAGAAGTGCAATGGCACCACTTGAAGTCAGAATTCCAACTTGGAAGCTTGTGCTGAACTTCTCAACTCCAATTTCGCAGGTGCAGGTGCCGAGATGCAGGTGAGTGACTTAACACAAACATGTCGGCACCCAGTGAGAAATACAAAGTGATAAACATTCACTTTATCAAGTAATATCGATAAATGGGTTCAAGTTTCCACATTAGATGATATTAAAGCTTGTTTAACAACCACCTGCAGAAACTGGTGTATAAAACATGTTAAGTTAAGTGCTGCATTATTGTTTATCAGTTGGGTTGCCTACATCTCTGTAATAGTCAAAGTCAGGGTTTGACTGTCAAACCCCTGCTAAGATAACTGGAACATTGCAGTTTTGTTTCCTTAAATGTCATTTTCCAAATATCGAGCAATGGAATGCATTTATCTAAAGATCTAAAGTAGGAATAGCCCACATCTAACTTGAATGGAATGCAGCATAAGAGGTCCTTTCTCCGTCATTTTATCCCTGACAGGAAAGAGCTGTCAGAGATTCTTTTATTTATCGAGATAACAACCTCTGCAGCTCTATCATAGGAGAGAGTGTAACAGTCAGCTAGTGTTTCACGACCGCCCATAGAATGTCTATAGGACCGCCACATTATGCTGTTTTATGCTAAGCTTGTAGGCTCTATTGGTAGAAGGGCTCTGGCACTGTTTTATGTCTGTTTTTGGCATGTGCATCAATGTAATGACTCAGGGCAGACACATTATAAAGGTTCCGCCCCTCACAGCAGTGTTTATGCTGTAAATGCATTAATCATGATTAAGAACATTTGAAGTGTTACTCTTTTTAAATGAAACACATGCTTTAATGCATTAATTCTGACAGCTCTAATTATTTTCAATATCCTTCATACCTTAAAAAAGCTTTAAAGTAAATTATGTAAAAGTAAAGTATGAATAAATGACTACTCAGGTTTATGAAGCACACATTCACCCATGACAGAAGCATACTGATTTGTATGACAATTACCCCAATCGTCATAATTGTGAAAGCCTTAAAACAGACAATTAATTGTCATAATCAAGGCCATCAAATTAATCGTCAGCCAAATGGCATAATCGTTACAGCCCTAATTTCGCAAGATGGACTTCTGAAGAATTTCTCGCAGATGTGACCGGAAGGTAAACGCAGAGCCAATGCAAACATTTCTGATGGGAGATGCTGCAAAATAAAAGAATTGTTAAAAGAACCTTTACTATTCCTCAGGGTTCAAACTTTCAACAAACTTAAGTGTTAAACTTAAGAGTTTCAAAACTCTCCCACACTGTTTGTGTGACAAGCACAAATGATACCTCAAATTATGGCAACATCCCAACCACCCCTATCATGACGGCAATTTGCCTCTGGCAAGAACTATTCGTATTTCTTTAGAAAATGAAAAATAAATCTAGTTAAAAATGTAAATCTTTTATAAACGCAAAATAAATTAACCAGAACACTGCACTGCAAATAAATGCCTACAGCGGTCTTAAACTAAACGAATGTGACACAAGCAACCCTTTACGGTGTGATCCAAACAGATGCTTTCTCAGCGGGGGATATAGAGGAAAAAAAACAGCTGTTAGCGATTCATCCCCGCAGGCAATAGGCGAATCATATGGACAGATGCCTTGTGACCCATCCAATGCACAAACACATCTCCATCCAGGCATAGCCAGAGGAGAACATGATGATTGGTCCTTTATTGACATGATGTTCCATTGTTCAGATTTCCATCATCCACAAAGTGCTCCACAACCTTCGCCCACTGCATGTTCATTCATTAAATATTTGTTGACTTCTTTGATGTTTTTAGATGCCAGTAACAATCTAGGCTAGTATTCTCAGCACTGTTTAACACATTTGACCCTTTTTAAACCCATTCCACAAATTTACCCCAAAATCAGCACAGAAAATGCAATACAAAGACATCTGATTTTATTTGGACCTGCTTACCAGAGTATCTAGTTCTAGATATGAAGCAAAAATGTATTTTCTTACATAATTACTGACTACAGCAAGAAATCCAGAATAGCCATGATTTAGTTAAAGGGATAGTTCTCTCAAAGATTTTGTAATTTACTCACTCTCATGTTTTCCCCAACTCGTTTGACTTTCTTTCTTCTGTGGAACACATAACATGATGTTAGATAGAATGCTAAGGAGGGACTGAAGGAGTATTAAAGATCTCTTAATATCCTTTTAGATTCTGGTTCAGATCTACCTGATATAGATACGCATCATGTCATATTAGGAGGATATATTAATTGTGTACTGTCACCCTCACTAGATCGTAGTTTACCTAAAACCATGCAACTAACTCGCTCAACAGTAGTACTTAATCAGCTTCTTAAAACTTATGGAATAACTGATGTTTGGCGCTTTCAGAATCCTGGGCACAGATGCTACTCCTTCTATTCACCGGTTCACAAAACATATTCTCGTATCGATTATTTTTTTGTTGATAATAGTTTACTTTCACTAGTCAGTAAATGTGAATACCAGGCAATAGTGATATCAGACAACGCACCACTGTTAATTACTTTAAACTTGCCGACTATAAGCAGTGGATATCGGCCGTGGCGATTTAATACATTACTTCTCTCGGATACAGAGTTTGTTAAATTTATTTCTAAGGAAATACATGAGTTTTTAGAGCATAACCGGACCCCAGGGGTGTCCTACTGTCTAATCTGGGAAACGTTAAAAGCCTATCTCAGAGGCCAAATCATATCGTATAGTGCCCGTGTAAAGAAAAAACAACAGGAAAGGCTTAAAAAGATATAAAGTGATATCCTGCAAATTGATGGGGTTCTCTCACTCTCACCATCAGTTGATTTATTTAAGGAACGATTGGCTCTTCAGACAGAATTCAATCTGTTGTCTATGAAACTTATTGAGAACCTTTTGAATAAATCCAGACACAAGTCTTATGAACATGGAGAAAAAATAGGAAAAATCTTAGCTCATCAATTACAGCAACAAAGTGTCGACCAGTCAATCCTCGAAATTATTGATGGACACGACAAAAAATTAACTGATCCATTAGAGATTAATAATAGATTTATTGAGTATTATTCGCAATTATATACATCTGAATCCAGTAGAAATGAGGTACTGTTTGATTCATTCTTTAGCAAATTTACTCTACCCACTATTGATGAACAATATGCCTCAGATTTGGAAAGACCATTTTCAAAGGCCGAAATATTGAAAGCAATTGCAACTAGTGTTGTCAAAAATATCGATATTTCGATAAATATCGATACTGAAATATCTGAACGGTACCAATACTAATTTCCCTAAGTATCGATACTAGCCGAGCTGTCACTTTCACTTCTCTCCAAAGGTGCGTTGACAAACACCACACACACTCGCACTCCTCTCATTCGCTCTGGTTAAATAGCAAAAGTGAAGTGAATGTAAAGATGGCGAGTGCATGCGGCGCCCAGCGACCAGTTTTGTTTGATAAAGAACACAGCAGGAGTGCTATCTGGAAATATTTTTGATATGAAGCCAGACATCCCAAGTCTCCCGGAAGTTCCGGGAGTCTCCCGTATATTGATAGCTTCTCCCTGATGCCCGCAATTTAGTTCAAATCTCCCGGAATCTATAAGCACATCGCGAGACAGAACATACTGCACGATAACATAGATAGCGCGCACACAACATACATAAGCGTGCACGCAGAGAGGAGAGAGCGAGAGACCTTATGAAAGCTAGTCAACCCCAACCCCCCTGACGTTTAAGTATCTTTTGTTGACATTGAGATTGGATTTGATTTGACTTGGAAATACAAAAGATTGCACTTTTTATTTACTTGCACTTTATTGGTTTTTGAATGTATGGCAATCTGAGAGGCTTTTGAACAAGTGCAATACCTCAGGACATTTTGTTCATGTAAAATATACCTCATTGTCATGTTCTAGACAGTTCTACCCTCTTAATATTGTGGCAGTTTTTTTCTCTGTGGTATCGAAAATGGTATCGAATATCGATATTTTTCAAGGTATCGTATCGAAGTTAGAAATTCTAGTATCGTGACAACACTAATTGCAACCATGCAAAGTGGAAAATCGCCGGGGCCAGATGGCTTTCAGAGCGAATTTTTCAAGAAATTCTCCTCAGAACTTTCCCCTATCTTACTCGCTGTCTATGATGAGTCCTTCATCTCAGGGTCGTAAAAGGGTAAAAGTAAATTAGATTGTAGCTCATACCGACCTATTTCATTGTTAAACGTTGATAGTAAAATATTTGCCAAACTTTTAGCATGTCGATTAGAGATTGTTATACCTTCAATAGTGTCTGATGACCAGACTGGCTTTATCAAAAATCACTATTCATTCTATAATATATGCAGATTTTGAATGTCCTCCATTGTCCCACTCCACCCAATATACCTGAGGTGCTTCTGTCACTTGATGCTGAAAAAGCATTTGATCGGGTGGAGTGGGACTACCTCTTCTATACATTGAAGAAATTTGGCTTTGGTGCCAAATTCATTTCGTGGATTAATGTTTTATATTCCTCTCCTGTAGCAGCAATTCGGACAAACAATAATATATCATCCTTTTTCCAATTGGGCCGTGGGACTAGGCAGGGTTGCCCATTATCCCCCTCATTATTTGCACTGATGATTGAGCCCCTGGCAGTGGCAATACGGTCCGACAATACATTAAAGGTATATTGAGGGGTGAATCCGAACATAAAGTGTCACCTTATGCAGATGACACCCTCTTGTTTGTGTCTGAGCCGCTTAAGACCCTGCCTCATCTACTGTCATTACTTGGTAGTTTTGGGAAAATATCAGGATATAAAATAAACATGCAAAAAAGTGAACTTATGCCTATTAACACTGCAGCCAGACTTATTACATTTAACTCATTACCATTTAAATTGAGTAAAGACAAATTTAAGTATTTAGGTATATGGGTTACTAATAATTACAAGAACCTCTATAAAACAAATTTTGTACCATTGATAGATTCTATAAAACAAGACCTTGAGCGTTGGGGTACATTACCGCTATCACTAGGAGGCAGGATAAACACCATCAAGATGAACATCCTACCTAGATTTCTATATTTGTTTCAGTGTATCCCGATATTTTTAACCAAATCGTTTTTCCTACTGATAGACAAGCTGATATCAGCTTTTATATGGAATGGGAAAAATGCACGCATCCGTAAAAGTGTTCTGCAGCGACATCGAGAGCATGGAGGACTATCATTACCCAATTTTCAGTACTATTATTGGGCAGCCAATGCTCGTTCTATGTTATACTGGTTTAATTCGCATACTGGTGGTCCTAAGTGGCTGTCCCTTGAGAATTTGTCATGCCATCCTGCTTCTTTGCATGCATTACTCTGCTCAACATTGCCATCACCTCATCCAATTTATAAATACTCTCTGAATCCAGTGGTTAAGCACTCCTTCAAAATATGGGGACAGTTTAGAAGACATTTTTCACTTAACGATGTATCAGTCTATGCTCCCATAGTAGAAATCACGTTTACACCTTCTATTATAGATGATTCTTTTGATGCCTGGTATGTAAATGGTTTTAGGGTACTAAAGGATATGTATATTGAAGGCACTTTTGCAACCTTTCAGCAAGTGAAAACTAAATTCCAAATTCCCAACACGCACTTCTTTGAATATCTTCAACTTCGCAGTGTTGTCACATCATCTGTTAGTCACTTCCCCTCATTACCACCTGAGTCACTTCTTGAGACTGTTCTAAAAGTGAACCCATACTCCAAGGGGGCCATTGGTAAAATCTATAGTGCAATGAATACTCATAATATGGGACCTCTGGCCCATGTGAAAAGAGTGTGGGAAGAGGAACTGGCTATAGGAATCTCTGAGGATGTATGGGAATTTATATTGAAAAATATTCATTCATCTTCAATATGTCAAAGACATCGAGTGATTCAATTCAAAGTTGTTCATAGATTGCATTGGTCTAAAGTAAAACTGGCAAAATTTAAATCAGACATAGATCCTCACTGTGATAGATGTGAAGCCGAACCAGGCACTCTGTCTCACATGTTTTGGCTTTGTCCAAAACGTGAACATTTTTGGAAGTCTGTATTTAAATGTATTTCCGACACATTGGGGACAGTCATAAGAGCCTGATGCTATGATCTCTGTATTCGGCATTGTACCGCAGCATCTTCACTTAAATCAAAACAACAAAAGCCTCATAGCATTTACTACTCTTTTAGCTCGACGGCGGATACTGCTTAAATGGAAAGACAAATCCCCTCCAACTTTTAAAATGTGGCTCATTGATCTTTTATACAATCTGACCATAGAAAAAATAAGGTGCACTACAGCAGGCTGTGCCTATAAATTTTTTGATATCTGGCAACCGGTCCTGGACCAAATTAGGAAGGTGGATCCCTCTCTAATCTCAATCTCAGAGGAGTAATATACTTGTGCTCTCTTCTCTACAACATGTTAATGATTTAAAAAAAAAAAAAAAAAATTTAATTAAATGTATATTGGTGCAACAGGTGGGGATTGTTCTTGGGTGGGTTGGTTAACATAAAAAGAAAATGTATTGTAAAGTGTATCTTGTGTTTGATCAGATGTTTAATAAAAACACTTTAGAGATTCTGGTTCAGATCTTAGTACTTAGTCGTTTAAGAGCCACACAGAGAACTACATATGTCTGGATTCAACCATATAGGGCCTTAAATGTGAAGATTTTCTTCAGGTTGACCATGAAACCAGACCCCCCCAAGAGGGTCCATGGTCCACCCACCACAGTGACACAAAATCCTGTGGGAAACACTGTATAGGCACTTCAACTTTATTTTTTTGTGTTGCATATAATGCAACAAGGCATGCTGAATTCAATTGATTTCTGAAGTAATAGACCTACCCATCTCTTTATAAAAAATATATACAAAATAATGAAGCTGCCACCTTTATACAGTTATTTTTTAGAACTGTAGTTTTGCTCCAAAATCATAGGCACAAATGTTCTTTTTAGACCCCCTCTACAAAATAACAGATTACTCAGTAAATATAGATCCGTGGCATGTACTTCTTTCACCAGTAAAAAAAAAAATATTTGGTGTCAGCAAAACTACTAGACAGATTAAACACCATAGGTTTCTACTGAAATAATATTATCAGCCTGGTTCTCATAATAAATGTTTGCAATTAGATATGAAGCACTGCATTTTTCCAGCTTTGCACTGAGCTCATATTCACGTTCTCTCCAGAGAAGAAAGAGATAATCACTCGGTCCACTGTTTCCTGTTCAGTTGAAGAGCTATATAAGGATACAAACAGCATCAGATGGAACCAAGCATTTAGATTCACAAACTGGTGGAAAATGGGTTATGTAGGAGGATCCCACAGGTCATATGAAAACACCCCATTGACGGTAGAGGACACAGCATGAGAGCCTGATCTTACACCCAAGCATCTGCCGCCCCCCCTCCAGACTCACGTTCTCTCTCATTCAGTTTCTAATCAACTTGAAGTATACAAGTCACCTGTGTGCACACTCATAGAGACAGGTGCAGGGGAGAAGTACATGTCAGACTGGGAAATAGACTCATTTTGAGGCGATTATATATTGCTATAGAGTGCAACAGTGCATGCCCACTTTTTCAACCACACTGGTTTTAGAAGTATTTTTTCCATAGGGATTTAATTAAAATCTTCATAAAAGAGTTTGAAGTCATGAAACAAACCACCCAGCTCCTTGCTGAATAACAACATTACAAACTTTTTTAAAATACAAAATATTTGAAAATCAGACAAAAAGACAAAAGTAAAACACTGCATACAAGACAGTTTTACTATGCCACTAGTAAATTGAAGTGTGTAATTTCTATCACTAGCGACACCAAACGGAATTGCAAAAATAATGACACTTAAACACTGCCCATTCCCCACTGGTCATCAATCAGATATACCACCCCAAACTAACAGCATTGGTTAAGCCAAGTTGCTATTTTGGGTTGCACAAACAAACAGAGCAATGTTTTGATAGCTACACTATTTTTGGCAATTCAACCTATGAATTCATTGTAGTTGCCTCTTCATATTATTCTCAGACAGGAGGGAGCATTTAAACATTGTGGGAAACACAATGTGTTTTCATAGTAGTCATTTTTTTGGCTTCAGTGACCATAAAGAAACAGTTTATAGTTCCTGCTATTTAAATCACCATGGACAGAGACAACAGGAGTTTCTTATTGATGTATGTCTTGAGGATTGAAATCTCAAGAGTTTGTGGTTCACAGTAGTGCATTACAAATACATACATATACATTGCCTTGCAAAAAATAAATACATAAATTTGCATATTCATCATGGCATTGTTTCGACAACCTTTTACTATACAAAATGTATTTCCTTCCAGAGCTGCATTTTTGGCCACAATCTTGTATTGATGACGGGAGATTCGAACCACTCCGTAAAGTCTTCTCCATGTATCAATCACTGCAATAATGATCCAATCATAGGCTCTTAAGTATCTGCTTATTTAAATCCAAACAGAGACTTTATTTTGGCCAAGCAGAGTATATAAAGCTTAAAATGAACTATTCTGCAATGGGGAGATGAAATGAAACTTTGAGCAATCGTATTTAATGGTATAGATATTCCAAGACAAACACTAAGGTAAACACTCACAGTAGGACAATTTAACCTTCGTGCACGAGTTTGATTTCACTTCCTTGTGTTTGGGGTCCCAGAGACTGGGGCCAATGCGAGTCCGAGTAGGCTAAATCAGAAATCCTTGGTGGAAAACATTCCCATTTATACCCCCTTGACGATAGTCCTGCCAGAGATCCAAAATAATAATAGTAATGTTGAAATAACCCTATTAATTTCCCTCTCTGACCTGATAAAATTCCAGAAGTGTGCTGTTGCAGTAGTGCACATCAAGCAGAAAATCATAGCACGTGAAAATGGATTGCATGTCATTCATTATGTTCTATAAGGAGTAAACATTTGTTTCGAAGAACTTCTAAAACATGTTATCAAGTCCATGTTATCAAATGCATATTACAAGCAATCGTGTTCATAATCAATTCTCATAAAAGCATCAACATGACAATTTGGTGAGCGATTTAAATGTACTTTGGAGTCTCTTAAAGCCAAATAGACCACGAGAATGAAAATGCAATACATAAAAGCCCATTTTACATCATAATTCCCTGTATGACAGTAAAAAAGGTCTTGGTTTATTTAGCTACTGACCTGCTGGTAGTTCTCCTCTTGTGGGTTAAACGTGTGATCCACGGGCTGAAACCTCAGATTGACATGAGGAAACTGATTAAGCCAGTAAATCCATAAAGGAGCGATATAATCCACCCGTGCAGAAGACATCCTTCAGCCACAATATTTTTCCAAAAGTAACGACGACGTCGAAATCACTTTCCCAGACAGACTGACAATTAGGGTGTTTCTTTCACGTTCACCCGACTCTTCTGTCTTCTCAAACAAAAGCTTTGTGCTTAGACATTAGAGAGATTGGGGACAGAAATAAAAGTGCTGAAAGGGGACATATGACGATATCTAAGTATTTCCACAAAGTGCAGCACGTGAGAATTAACGGAACATGTGGAATTATTGCATTAAATCCTTGTCTCGTGGCGACCCGTACGCCGCTGCCATTCCAAGCGCGTCTCCGACAATTCCGTCAAATGAGCGAGAAATCCGGGTGCGCGCTTCAATGAGCGCACGACTGAAGCTCAGGGGCGCGCTTGAATAGGAAGATATTTTTAAGGTGGCTAAACTACACTAAAACAGTTTCAGCAGGAATATAAAACAGCCTTTATATGGGTTACTTAAGAGAATGAATATAATGCTAGTGGTTCCAGTTAAGCAGATAAAAGGCGAATTTAACAGTTTGACTTAAGTTCACGCAATGCCTCCATCTACTGGACAACCTATGTAGTTGCAGACACTGAACGACACAGCTGATATAGAAGGCTTAGACACATTTGTAAACAAACTAGATTAGATATGTTGTCAATTGAGTTACAGTGGAAAGGAGTTATTAGATTCAGTATTAATGTTTCAGATATATTAAATACATTGCATGGTTTATTTTCAGTCTCTCAGGCTGGGGTGAATTACTATTGTAATAGTATTTCAATATCAGGAAATGTCAACATATATGGATGCATTTTCTTTGCATTAAGGCAGTGGGAAAGATGTGTTTAATACCAAGATAACTTTTGTTTCATTAGATTAGTCTGCAATTACTACTAAAGGTCTCTTGTAGCACTCATTTGCAGAACTTGAATAGTTTCCTGCCTCCATTGCATTTTTCTCTTTTAAGTGTCTTCATATCTAAATTGAGCAATTATTTTATTTCAAATAAAAAAGTCCTAATTAAATTGTCAGGACAAGTCTTTAGTTACTAGTTAAGTATATGGAAATGTATTAAACTGCACTGAGTCATGTCTGTGATATTATAGTCCGATACTGTAATACATTTTATTCACAGCAAACAAAAGATACCTATATAAAGATCTTATAAGAAGCACTACAGAAAACTTCTATAACAGGGATAAGAAATAAACTACAAGCGAAACAAAGTATTAACATTCCCAATTTTATTACATTTTGTACAAGAGAGACATCTACTTCAGCTCCTTCACAGCCAGACCTGAAATGAGAGGAAAAGGTGGTCACAAATGTGTTAATTAAAAAAAAAAAAAAAGAAAACGGACAGAGTAAAGTTGTGTCAGTGAACCGGTGGAACTGGCGTTTCAGAGAGATGAGAAACTCAGCACTTGGTTCATCATTGTTCTAGCAAGCGTGTAAATGCACAGTGGGCACAGAACAGGCCCAAAGTGTTTGGACAACTTGCACATTTTAAACAATAGTAATGCTTTTAGCTGTATTATGATCAAGCCATTTGTTTAAATGATCAATTAATACTCCAAGATCCACTGTATATCTGCCTTAATCAAAACTGATAACCATCTCTTCCTAAAACATCCAAACTCTGAGCCCAGTTATCTTTTACCTCAACATGTCCATCAGGGTATATCTGGTGTGACCAGAAAATACCCTCTGAAAATGTATTAATTATGCTTCTCACAAAGGCAGAAATGCTATTAAAGGTGCAGTAAGTGATTTTAGCGTTCTGAGCTGTAGAATTAGCCACGCCCCTCATTCAAAAACCCCGCCCACCAAATAATTTTGAGACCAAAAGAACATCATTGTTTGTTCCATTGACTGTCAAATTCAACAGTGGCACAATAGCACCCTCAACTGACAAAATTTATGAAATCGGACTCAATGATCTGCTTCAAATACAAAACAAATGAGAACAAGCAAAATTATTGACAGGTGAAAAACGTCACAGAGACGGCCAGGTATCTCAGAAAACGCATCTCATTTTTTGCCATGAAAAAAAAAAAAATTCAAGTCACTTACAGCACCTTTAAAGCAGACCCAAATCCAGTTTGTGCAATGAAAGATCTAGAACTCTTCAACTCAATTTCATAATTAGTTTGTCTTTGGTGGTTTTGAAGACTCACCAGGGGGCAGGGACTGCTTAAGCTTCTCAGCCTTCTCTTTGTCTGTGATGACCAATGTGTACAGGTACCTGCTGCATCGCACCTTGAACTTTACATTGTCCTTGTTCTTCTTGATCTTAACGGCTATTGGGGAACAAACAAGAAATCGGTCAATACTAGCGACATTTTGCAGTACCCAAAACTGATGCTTACAATTCTAAGATATTTTAGGACTTAGGATTTTATCTATCCATAAAGCTGAAAATTATTTTATAATTTGAAAAAATATAGTAGGCACTTTTCCACACAACTGTGGATCTACTACATGAACTGAAATCAGTTCATTCTGGAACTATACCAGTTCAGATTAAATTCAAAGTGTTGTTTTTTTCCACCAGGGACAAAAAAAAAAAAAAAGCAGGAACTTTGACGAAAGCATGTGAAACGCTTTTGTGGTGACACCTGAACTTGATGCGACAACAGCTGATCTGATTCACTTCAAAACATAAACAATGGACCACTCTGTGAAAGATTGTTGATTTTCAGTGACCAGTTTTTGTGTGTGTTAAAAAATGTGCTTGGATTTGCAAGAGATGAAAAACAACAGTAGAGCAAACAGGGTTGCTGCAGAGATTTTAAATTCAAACATAAGAATTTAAGACCTTTTTCAAGACCTCAACAAAAACAACACCGTATCTCCATACCAAAACAAACCAACACAATCTCAAAATAAGCATGCATACCTGCCAACACTCCTGATTCTACAACTTTTAAAAAAAATTCTGATCAACTCATGATTTTCCACATCCACACTTTGCTTATACAGGATTGTCCTGCATTCAAACATGAAGTGATTCATCCTGTATCGAATCAATACGTGACATGCTTTGTCCCATTTGCCGGTCAGATGGTGTCACGGTGAAATCAATCCAGATCGTCAATTTAACATTGATACAAGTTGGACATTTTTCATAGGGTGTGTAAGGGGTCCTCTGAAAAGTCCATATATTGTGCTGAAATGTGCTAATAATATGGAGTGTGGTAGAGGACCATCAGAAAAGTCCACACATTGAGCTAAAACTGTGGATTTTTATTATTGTAAAACAGAAGGTTTAATAAAGAGAAATAGAACGGTTGAAGGAAAATATTAAAATACAGTAAATAACAAAAAAGCTCAATACATATAAACCGACACAGATGTATATACACAGATGAATAATCGAAGAAATAAAATGTACAATAATTTTTTTTTACAAGTCATGGGTCTCAGCTTACAAAAAAGATATATACTTTTCATTAAGCATTTATTGCTAAAACCGTGAAAGCTGTGGTGGTAAGGGACCATCTGAAAACTAGGTCAGTTTCTTGGTATTATTCGTCTACAATATAGTATTACTGACCAGTACCGCCGCTCCCTATATGCACATTACGCAGTCTGCGTAGTGCACTTATTTCCTACGGAGGCACCATTTTACCCTAGGGGGGCACTAGAAACTATACCGGCTGCCATTCATCGCACACATGAACCATGCTTCGCAATGAAGATATAAGTTGATGTATTTGTTGTCATGTGATCCATTCAATCCAAAACAATCAAGATGGCAGCCAATGTTTTAGCGTCGTTGTTGTGCCTGCAATCCACTTTGGTAATGTTGCTATCGATTGTGATAGTGTTGATACTAACATCCTTAACTTTGTATTACTTCAAAGGTGACAGGAAGTTCACTTGGAATTGCTGTGCGGCAACAGAACATGTCAACTGCATTTCAGACCGTACATGGAACAGCGATTTTTCACATGCGCAGTAAGATTTAAGTATTTTAAAATGTTTCAGTGTTGACGAACACGTTTTTCAAAAAGCTTGAAATTACAGTGTGGATGGAGTGTTTAGCAAATGCCATTTTATAATGTATCCGGATTAATGTTGAAGTAGCCTAACTTCACAGGGCAATCATATTATTTGTACTCAATTCTGGTGTTTTTTAAACTTGTGCTGCTTTTTTCCCCGCTGTAAATACTCAGCAGATCCTGAACAGCATCGTCTGCCCAACTATACATTTTGATTTGAAAAGCCTACAATAGCAACAACTTAAGTTTTAACTAAGGTTACTATCCGGACTTTTAAAAATGTATGCCATTGCAATTTTCTTGACCAATGAGAAGTGTTTGGTGTTCTGACTTCACCCAAAGAGTTCCAACTTTGCAAGGAAATTACCATCTCAGGATCATGTACTAAAAATGTTCCTGGTTTAGCTCCACATGGAACTAGTTCATGTGGTGGAAAAACAACGACAACCTGAACTAGGAATAGTTCCTGAAGTGGAAAAATGGCTAACAGAGCATGCATCCTTTGGGAACTGTCTATCAGGCAGAGATATTAATGGGTGTAAGTGTCAGTGAACCGGTGGAACTGGCGTTTCAGAGAGATGAGAAACTCAGCACTAGGTTCATCATTGTTCTAGCACGCGTGTAAATGCACAGTGGGCACAGAACAACCCAAAGTGTTTGGACAACTTGCACATTTAAATGCATAAACAATTCAAGTCTAACTATTGTAAAACCCCAAATAATTACTTTAAAGCATTGTTGTTGGATGGCTTACTTTCTATAAATATTTACCGCAAACAGTTGTTGGTCATTATCCTACATGATGTCCTGATAAAAATGGCAACCAGAACACACATTTAACTTAATGTGAATAGAAACACCATAAACAGAAGGACATGACTGGTAATTTAAACTTACACTTGGCATCCTTCCTCCTTGCTGTAAGCAGGAAATCTTTAATTTCTTCAATTTTGCGTGGCTAAACAGAGAAAGAGAATACGACACATATACAATTAGTACATTCAGCATGTTTTAAACATGACACAAATATTCATAAATACAATGAACTGTGTTGTATTTTAATATACTGCCATTCTGAATTGGTATCGGCTCTGATACGGACGTTTTTAGACAGACGAGCCAGATACATATCCGATACGGTGTGTTAAGTCATGTTTGCTACTGTCAAGCTCCAAAAATTACATAGAATAACCATAAAAACACCATTAAATTAGTTCATATGACCCAGGCATTTTATTCAAAGTCACTTGAAAACATGCGATAGCTCTGTGAATAACAAAAGGCTGATTATTAAGTAAATATAAAATATGCACACGCAGCGCTCTGTTGACACACACTCGTGGCCATTTTTGGCCTTCGGTGCAAAATATTAGAACACTACTCCCGAACATCTCAGATATATAGATGCTCAATAGTTCAGTTCACTTATAATATGCATTTAAAACAGCACAGAAGGTGCATTTGACCAGAATTTGAATTGAACTACGGTGAACTTGCCTATCCATACAGCATACAAGCTCATAATGTCAAAATAAAAGCATGAGGTTAAAGAGCAACATGCAGGTTGAATTTATAACTGAATTAATACTTTATATTGTCTGCAGAGGTCTTTTAAAAACACATATGTAGAAATTACTAATGAAATCTCATTTGATGTAGAGATTTTGATGAAAATGTGCTAGGCTCTGGAATACGCCTTTCCCGCTATCAACGCGTCATATGACGTAGGGCGAGGCAAACAAAAGAGCTCGCGGTCAGCTCTCATTGTGGGTGTTGATGTAGTTAGAGCAGTACAGAAAGTTTTAGAGAAGCCATAATGGTAAATTATTGTGTTTGTGCTGGTTGCACGAATTCCAGCCTGTCAGGACATCGTGTCCATCATTTTCCTTCTAGAAAAAACAAGGCTTTTCGGTCTTGAGTGCGTTTTGTGCAGGTGAAGAGAGCAGACTTCACTGCCGCGTCTGTTACCACACACTCGGCCGTTTGTGGCGCACATTTCACTCCGGAGAATTATCGACCTGGAGATTTGTTGGAGTCTCGGATGGGATTTCGGAGTAAGGACCATGTGAGGCTGATTACTGATGCTGTTCCCTCGGTGCACTCGATGGAATCAAGTCCACCGTCAAAGTGTACACCGGATTTTGGCGCGGGCTGGACTGGAGGACAAAGTGCTAACGTTAGCAGACATTCTGTGCAACGAAAACGAGGACTTAGCAGAGTAAGTCTTTTAATTATTTTAACTCTTAATTTGCTCATAATTATAGGCCTGTGGGCCACCATAGGCATGTTCGTCCACACCGGAGAACTCGGGTTTCTTCATTCGCATCCATTGTAACCTGAGCTTGAACTTGACCAGACTCCCTCGCCCATCGTCACTTCCGGTTAGTGCTTTATAGACGCGGAAGTTATTTTATCACAATTTATCTCAAAATATCGTTAATGGCTAAATATATATTACTCCAGTTCAGAAAATCTAGTTGTTTTATCATCAACATACACTATGCTATATAGGGGTGTCCAACCTGCATGTTGCTCTTTAAGTTAAACATTACTGTTGTATTTAAAATCCTAAGTCAATAATAATAGCAATAATAATAATTTCTTATTGTTTACAAATCTTGACTAAATTTAACTTAAATGGGTTCAAAAATAACTGAATGAAAAGTGAACTGATATCTTACAACTAAATTGAACAAAAAAGGAAATTTGAATCATTTAAAATCCAGATACAAAACGGTAAAAGCCTTTTCAACTTAACACAGACTGGAATTACTGTTAATGTTGCTGCTACACTATCTAGTAGGAGTTAGCAATTACGTTTCCTTAAGCTTTACATTTACATAGAATAACGTTTAGTTAGAGGTTTGTGTTTCTTAACATTTAAGAGAACTCCCAATTAGTTCCACACAATAATGTAAAGATATTCTAAACTGATTATGCAAAAATCAACACTTGCATCGGATCGGGCGAAACGGAACTAATCTGAAGAGAAACGTGGTATTGGTGCATCTCTAATTCTGACATATGCTTATTTTAAGACGTCATGGGTGTGATCTGCCCCGTCTAGTTGGATGCTAACCTGATGTAACCGAGCTTTCATAACATCACGTTTATTCGTATTAAATCATCTGGACTTAACACATGTGTCTGTTTACATATTAATCAGGGCACACTGTGGTTTAAAACTCCACATAAAACTAAATGTACAATCACCGGTGAGAATTAGCCTACCATAGCTAGCAACGACACCCCACAAAGTACTACTTTTAAGCACATTCTGACACAAAGTAATCAAATAATTATTACTCAAGCAGCACGCCTGTGAAGAAATATAATTAAATACAATAAAACTAACGCAAATATGAACATATCCTTACCATTGCGTTTCAGTTGCGACTGGACCCTGCAATGCAGCAAAACAGACTTCATTAAAACAATATTATGACCAAATTCCAACGAATACTCTGATTAATAATACATTCATATGTATTCTTTCATGTTGTATATGTTTGAAGCGTGTAGTTTAACAGATTGATGCAGATTTAAATGGATTATTTTAACAGAGCTAAACTGCTAACACTTACACAACCTGCGAGCGAGGGGGGAAAAGGGGCGGGACTTCCGCGTAAACGTGTATTATAAAGCAGCTACGGTGGCCAAGAGGTACCTTTTTATTACAAAAGGTCAAAACTAACAGGGACATCTACTGGTGTGGCAGAAGTTTGTTTATCATGTCACACTAATGAAGAATATACAGGAGACATTCGTTGCTGTTTGTAGACAGACATTAGACAAACCATCATCATGTATAAGTATACATGTTTAAGTGTATAAAAAAATAAAAATAAAAATGTTGTAGGGGGGGCCCCTGTTCCTTTGGGCCCACTAGAATCATTGCCAGCTTTCATCACACTAGCTACGGCCCTGCCAATTACCTTTCTCTTTTAGCCGGCAGGTTTATCTTAGTATTAATATACTATGGTAGTCTATTCTTGACTCATAATTCAAAAAAAGAAGCCAAAAAATTTAGAAAATAATGAGAAAACAACTTGAGCGTGAAGCGCTGTTTCCCCCCCTCCTATCTACATTACGGCCCTGCCGCCAGGAGGTCAGTCATTTCAAAACTGAATCACTACAATCTCTGTTGTGGATTGACAAGTAAACCTGATACCAGGTTATGTTATGATAAAAACAAATGTGCATCTAGAAAACATGGGGAAAAAACGAAACAAGTTTCCAGGAGCACTTCACAGCACTGAATTAAGTTGACTGCACTGATATAAAGAGATTAATCAAGCTCTATTCGAGTGTGAATATGTCAAAGAGAGGAAGTGACGACAATGTTTCGATTTCTCAACTTGTGAGTATTTGTTGTTTGTAGTTTTATTGTCATGTAAAAAAATATGGTAGCCTAATTATGCATTTTTTTATTGAAGATGCCATAATAATTTTACATGTGTTTTAGAAAAGTTCTGGACATCAACATCATCAGATCCATGACAAGTGGATGTCAAAAGGGGACATTTGACTTCAAAATAATGACATAAACAATGTCATTAAAGGCACATATTTTTCTATTATTTTGCATTGAGTCAAGCTTTTTATCATACTAAATAATGGTTAATTTATGTTTGCAGCGGCTCTGGAGTGCAGAATTACTAGTTTGACCATCTTCATACAGATCCAACAGAACACTCTTATTCATGTAAGTTTTAAGATGCAATTTAGAGAGATATTAATTTCTTTGTTTATAATTACTCTGAAGTAATTAAATGTTTCACATATTTACAGGGATCAGCACATCCATCCTCAACCTGATCTTTCTTATGGTGGGTGTCCAGACCTCTCAACGAGTGCAGAGTTGGCATCAAACTGATGGCATGGAGATGGCTGAAGTGAAGATTTGGTATCCAAAATTTCTCACACAGTTTGTAGACCAGTGGCAACAAAATTCTGTATCTGCCCCAGTGCTAAAATTGTTTTACATCGTTGCATTGGTCATCTTTTCAAGGTTTTTACTTGTTTATTAATCTTACTTAGAATATAGATGGTTATAGTGTTAACTTATAATGTTAAATGATTTAATGTTTATGATTTTTATATAAATAATATTACTTCTAATGAGCATATAGCTTATTATTACAAACCTGTAGATGTATTAAGTCCATTCTCATAACTATTGCTTTATGACATTTACATTTATGCATTTGGCAGACGCTTTTATCCAAAGCAACTTACAGTGCACTTATTACAGGGACAATCCCCTCGGAGCAACCTGGAGTTAAGTGCTTTGCTCAAGGACACAATGGTGATGGCTGTGGGGATCGAACCAGCAACCTTCTGATTATCAGTCATGTGCTTTAGCCCACTATGCCACCACCACTACCACTGAATTGTGTTAATTATTGCTTGATTTGTTGTAAATACAAACTATTAATGATGCTTTACTTAATAATGGGGGTTGGTGGTGGTGCTGGATGGCAGAGGCAGTCTAAATACATACAAATGTGGCCGCTGTGATTTAATGTGCTGAGTAACGTCATTTTCCCCACAGTGTCCGATATTAAAATCAGCACGACACACTTTGCAAAAGGCGTGGGCATTGTCGATATGGCTTCTGTGGAATAATGAAGGCCTCTTTTAAACTTCTTTTGTTGGTGTAGCTGCAGCTGCTCCCTTTTCAAAGGATGTTCTATAGGAATGAGTTTCCTGTCTCTGTAACCTCACGTATCCCACGTAGCTCAAACATATTTGTTATACCTATATAGGGTAAAGAACTATTTCATTGGTGGGGGTCCAGTGGAATGTGGTTTTTCTGGACCATATAACAAAGTACTGAACAATAAACATGAAAGAAGGATTTGATAGCATTGGGTCTCTGTGTCATTTCTTTCTTCCTTCAGCTGAGCCGAATCGAGACGGGGATTGCAGATCAAGAAAATGTATTAAATACATTGAATGACAAAATTATCTAACAGCTTCGAGATATGAAATTAAAGTTTTTTAGAGCACCACCTGAGTATTCTCCCCCCGATTCAAAATTTGACCACATTGAACCAAATCTTTATGAATTTTTTGGGTATGCTTTCCTCCAGACCTTGGTTTTGCAAGCAAAGCACAAGCTCAGTTCCATATATGGGTTTTCAGAATGTACTAATCCAAGCCAGAAACCGTATTGCACATGCGCTTAAAACTGGAAGACCAGTCATTTATTTTTAGATCAATTTCAGATTGAGTTCCTGCAGCTGAATGGTAGAGCCTTCCTGTACTGCAAGTTACTTTGAATAAAAGTGTCTGCCAAATGAATACATGTAAATGTAAGCTTAGACAAGATATGTCCATCTGTCATGCAAATAAATAATTTACACATCTGGCATGTGAGTTGATATCACCCCATGTGTAGGGTTCTTGAGTAATGTCTGCCTCTCTGCACTTAATTAATAAAGGTAGACATCACCACTGCCCTCTTCACTCTAATTACTGTCCCATAGCCTCATATGGGTTTTGGCCCATGTAGAAGGCATAGGGCAGATCCCTCAGCACTGTTCTTTCCACTGAGCTGAATGTTGATTAGGTTCATTTGGCTCTGTGTTTTTTCTGCTTCCATACAGGGAACTTATTAAATCCTGTCCGATTGTAGTCAGGAGTTAACAAAGGTGTTTGTTGCAGGTTGTGCATTAAAACTTGCATATTTCAGATGGATGATTATGTGCAAATCTTTCCAGTTCTGAAAAGCATTTATGTTTTATATAAATGCCTTTTTTTCTACTGTCACTTTGGTTGCAGTGGCACTAGATGGCAGATGCAGCTAATGAAATGGAGAGGTGCATGGATTATGAAAAAGAGAGGAGAGAGGGCGCTTTTTTACCACTTACAGAGGCTATATTTCCTATACACCTAAAAGCTGTCTGCATTCCTCAATTCCAAAGATACAGGCTAAAAACTGTAAAATTGATTATGTTTGGTTCGTATGATTGCACTGAGATTATAATCAGATTTAATATTTATATATTGAGATTAAGAGAGCGAAGTAAAGAGAAAGATGTGATGGGGTTGTTTCTTCTTCATTTAAAGGTGATCACAAATATCAACTAGCAGAGCACAACTATCTTATTGTCAAAGTGACATCTAGTGATTTATGAGAGGTCTCGCCAAAATATACAATGGTAGAAAAGACAGGAATGTAAAGTGGGCACAAATATTAAAGGATATTTTTTAAATTTACACATTTTAATTTCATAATAAATATCCATATATTTGACTTGTGTAATCTTTAACAAATTAAATTAATAAAACATACAATATTAACCTCTGAATTCAATTGAATGGAGATTTGCTTACCACTGCATTACATGGCCTTTCTTAAATAGAGTCTTTGAACCATAGTATAGATGTGTGCCAAGTTTTCTGCAACTTCATAGGTAATGACATGCAGTCCATCACTCAGCCATTCAGGTGAGACAAACACAAGCTTCTCTGCGTGCATAGCCAGAGGTAATGCGTGGCGCTGGCCCTGCATCAATCATGGTTTGGATTCTGATGGAACCGTAAATGAGAATAAGAGGAGAGGTTCATCTAACCATCATTAGTTTTGCTCAACTTAATTTTATCTTTAGCACTGCAGGGCTTCGCTGAAATGGTACTATATACATCTGGGAAGAGAATAAGACAAGGGTCCTTTGGAGTGAGAATAGCACTGGTGGGTTTGACATGGAATCACGTGAAATGTAATTTTCAATCTTTTCATTGTCTATTAGGTTTGCAAATGATTTGCTGAGGATTTGAAACTTGAATATGGAATTGAACCACATGCAAGTGTTCTTGTGAGCATCTAGGTCTATCTATCTTATGACGATTGGCATAAAGTCTGGTTCATTTTGCAATTTATTCAGGATAAGAACCTCCTACTTAGACAGGAAGAGACTAGGTCCGACCAACGTAAAGCAACCAACCACAGTTCAGCTTGTTTTTATGTGCCGTTTGCGGTTTCTGGTATATCTTAAATAAGTAATGCCACAATAATTTACCAAAATGGCAAAACAATTAAAAAAATCTGTGTCTACAAATGTTTGTACAGGAAACACAAAATATATATGCAAAAGTCATATTAATTTATACTTATTTCACACACAGAATACAAAGCAGAATATACCGTTTTAGTGCAATATGCATCAGACAGTCAGTTGGCAGATTTTGGCTGGTCTTTGGGCATGCTATCTGAGGCAGAGACTTATCTAGGCCTACAAAGAAACACATTTTATTTCCACGACAATATACTGAAACAGTAACATTGGGTCAGAATTTATACATCCCTTTTGACCAAGGAATTTTCCTAAATATTGCATTATGTGCATTGATCCTGTATTGATTCTTACTTCTTAGATTATAAGATGTTATCTAAAGGCAATCACACCATCTTTAGAGGATGAAGGACATCATTTTAGTGAGATAAGAGATAACTTTCTATGTGATAGGAATATTACAGGCCAATCATGCTGGTTGCAAGCAGGGGTTGTGTTAACTGATAATTATCAGTCATTTATCAATGTTTTTCAAACATTGATGGATACTTCCAAATGCTGTCTGTCATTAAAAACCAATTTAACTTATTGCATCGGTTTTGACTCCATTATCTCTCTTATTCTCTGTTTATTGCCTGGCATTAAAGATGCATTTTGGGCAATCTGATCACAAGTGGACAGGCGCCATCACCATACTGTACCTGGTGGTATACGCCTCTTTTGACCAATTGTATTTGGACTCATCACCATAGAACTCATTGGATTCACCAGACTCTCTTGGGGAGTCAACAATCTTTATCATTATCCACAGCCATGTATATACCATTATAATGGATGCTATGCTCCCAGCACTCAAAAAGTCAAGTTTTTGGAAAGCAAAATAAGACATTTATTTAATAATGAATGAGAATGGGGGGAAAGGCTTCAGAAGGGGGCAAAGGCCAAATTAACAAACAAAATTTTTATAATTCCTAAAGGGGGAGTGAACAAAGAGTCAACTAACGTTCCTGGAAAATGGAAATAAACACATGTACTCTAACTCCCTTTCTACCCAAAAACCAGAGAAAACCGATATTAAACAAAATGGCAACCACCTCCCTAAAAATGCTCCCAAAGTAATCAGTCCAAGGCATATTTGGCTTAGTAAAATACCTTTTAACAACAGCTCACTCAATGGGCATGAATGCAGTCTCAAGTAATATACAACAAATTCTCAAGAGAGTATAACACATCTGAACTTGGAGAGGGGAGACAAGGAATGAAGCGTTCCTGGAGCTTTTATCATCCATCCATCAGCTCACAGTCAGACCAATCAGGAGAACTCCTTGTTAGTGTTCTCACCTAGTAGTGATTAGAGTGAGAGTGAGAACAAGAGAGAGGCGAAAAGCCAGGGGAAAAACAGACATGTAAAACTAAACATTCCTAGCCCAAATAAACAACTAAAACAAATTAACACAATGCATATGTCTTACGAAGTAACACCTCCCCAACGAAAAGATACAAACAAATTATCACAAATAAATAAACACTTAAAATACATCCAGGGACGTAATAGCTGCAGTGGTGGTCCATCAGAGCAGGCAAAGCAGGCTGAGCCTCCTCAAAAATGTATTCTAAATGAACACACAGTAGCTGCTAAAGTTATAAAATTAAGTGTTGGTTTAATCCTTTTATACTAATGTGACAGCTAATGAATAATTTGATACATTTAATGACAATTGACTGAAAATTCCTTAAAAGTATCATCCATAATTCTAAGTCAAGAGCTTAGAGTGTCAATCAAAATATCACACCAGCGCTCTCAAGAGAAAGATCATGAGATATCTTTCATAATGTTGTAGCTCCCACTCTCATTTTCATCAGTTCTTCATACATACAGTAAGTATTTTCTGAAAATCAGCAATCCTGCCATCTTATTCTGAAACTGACACTTTCTTCCTGTCCCTATCTGTCTGCCCTGTGCCAACCTGCTGCGGCCCATATATGTTGATGCCTATCTGCTTTTCCTGCTGTCCATGAGCCTGCTAGTCTACCAGCACAAGTTTGAAGCCTTTTTTCCACAACTTTGTCAGTTCTGTCCGACAGCAGGGTTGTTTCAGCTGTCTAGAACTGCTCTTGGCTGGAATTCAGTGTTTTATTTTCTGCATTACTCAATGTAAGAATGACTGCCCATTGACGAGTTACTGAGTGTAAATGGGAAGTTGGCATATAACATGTCCATGAACTTCATTTATATTCTAAATAAAGATTGCCTACTCATAAAATACATGCACAGCACACACATATTTGAAAACAATTGTCACCATTTACTCAACCTCATGTCATTCACTTGGATTATTTCCTTTCTTCTGTGGGACACAACGGAGATGTTATGCAGAATGTTAGAATCAGTCACTCTTTACTTTCACTGTATAAAGCAAAAAAAGGTAACACTTTATAATAATGTTCCTTAGTTAATACATAACTATGTAGGAACTAATGCAGGACAAATGCGGAGTACAGCATTAACTTTTCAGTCACTACTACTAACTAATATGGAAGAGTATTTAATTAGTTCACAGATAATAGCAAATTGATGACTGGGGTAACTTACTATTAGATAACCTATTAGATGAACATTTTATACATACTAAAGAACGACCAACAAAATAACTACTAAATTGAAACCTATCACAAAATGAGTGCTGATAGCGTACTACAAGTCAACTGGCAATGATAAATCAATGTCTAATGAGACATGCCCTCATGAAAGAATTTTTCTTGAAAAAATAAAAGGTCATACAGACTAAGTCAGGACTTCGATTTAATGCAACCAAAGCAGGATCTACAGTAGCCTAATGGCCCAAAGAACTCACAACACAACTGCTATAAATGCCTTAAAAGCTACTATCATATGAAGTACTATGATTATTCTTTAGCCTAAGGGAGTTAATATGACTCTTTAAGATCCAAATATCAACACAAATATTCTGCTGAAGAAAGTAACACTTGAGTTATTACTTATGGGTTAACAACATTTTCACTTTATAATAGTAGCCCTGATACTAAGTAATTCCCTGAGAAGAAAGTGGTAATAATTGAGTCATTACTGATGTGTTAACAACATTTTTACTAGTAATGAGTGCATTTTCTACTACTTAAGAATAACATTGTAAATCATTAGAAGAGAAATCCTGAAGAAGTCAGAGGACACATACTGTAATATCATTCTGTGTGGTATGTTGGCTCATGATGATATTCTTTCAGGTTATGTTGTGATTTAGAGAGAAAATATTTCTATTAATTATTTTTGTGGTTAAAGAACACAGTAGACAGGATGTATGTAATGTTGACAGCAGAATTTGTTTTGATGATATATGGATCATAAAGGGTCATATAATCTCCCTCAGGTTAAATAATAATCAAAGTATATAATTGTACAGCTTCTAAGGAGTTTATAGCAGTTGTGTTGTGAGTTTTTTTTAGGCAATTAGGTTACATAAGGCCCTGCTTCGGCTGCTTCGGCCAAGTGCTGACTTAGTCTGTATGACCATTTCTTTTTCAATAAAATGTTTTTCATGATGACATGTCTTATTAGGCATTGATTTGTCATTCCCAGTTGGCTTGTAGTATGCTACCAACACAACAAAATTTCAAAGTGTTCATTATGTGAGAAGTCACAACACAGTAGTTTTTTTAAGTGATCTGTAATTAGTTGGTCACTCTTCAGTACGTATAAAATATTCAGTAATTATTGATTCTCTAATAGTGAACTACCCTAGTCATCAATTTGCCATTCACTATGAACTAATTAACTGCTCTCCCATATTAGTTATGGCACTTTACCACTGCATGTTACATTTCAACTTGACTCAACTCTGCTTGATTTACTTCTCTGAGCTTGCTTTTCCACTGCAGTTTAGTGCAGCCTAAATGTGGGTGGGATTATAGGCTGATCGTCATAGTTGCGCCATCTCTACTGCCTTGACATCATAATTAACGCAACACAAGCACACAACAAAGGAGCAATGAATGAATGGTGTTCTTGATTCTTGGCATGTGGCTGTTTTTCACAGCAAGATGACAAACTTTGTTTCAAAAGAGGCTGACAGCAGCAAAGAGAGTTTGGGAAATCATACACCAAAGCGCAGACGAGGACATCACTGTGTTAGCTTAAAGACAACCAATGAGGGTAAGCTTACCTGCCATCTGTCTTATAGCATTGATGCTGGTAGTGACGATTTTCTCTGACCAATCAGTGATCTGCAGAGTTTTGACGTCACATTTAGTATCGGCTCAGCTCGCTTGGAACCAGGTACTATCCACAGTGAAAAATCCCCAAAAAGCGAGCAGAGTCGAGTCGAGCCGAAGAGTAAATGATGTACTCTTTATTTGTCCTGCATTAATTCATAGTAAATTATTAACTATGGAACATTTTATAAAGTGTTAAAAAATGCAATGCAAGTGAATGGTGATTTAGGCGAACATTCTACATCTTTTAGTTTCTCCGAACAGCTGAGCAAGAAAGATTCCAATAAACCAAACAGACTTTTATATTTACATATACCCATATATCATATATTTCACATTAGACCTTATAGTGGATCATTGCCCTTTGTAATACCATGTATCTCCAAACTATCTCATTAATTCTCTCTAATTGGACAATGTATTGCCCTAGGTCTCAGCTACTTATTTCAGGGCCAGATTATCTAAATGTAACTAAAGTAGGGCCAATATATTTTTACATGATTTTAACCAGCCCTTTCGATTAAAGTTTAAAATGTAACATGGAAAACAAAACATCCTTAAAACGGAGTATATGTATAATTATGGTTTTCTCCTCTGCCGTTGGTCAGAAAATAGATAAAGTCTCTCCCAATCTCACAAAATTGGTTGAGCCAATATGCAATGATGCGCAAAATAAACAGCAATTTTGAAAGCGCCACATAGTAAGTTTACACTTTTTGGGGAAAACATCCTACCAATGGCTTACTTAGGCCACTCTAATACATTTTAGTTCAAAAATTTTGTTAAATTGGGATTGGAGAAGGTATTTTTGCAACTGTTTTCAAATTATGAAACAGCTGAAAAACATTTTAATAGCACATCTACTACTTTTTATAGATACCATCCTGGTATTTGTCAATAAAATCCCAATATCATCTGAGCTGTGGGCTAGTGGTGAGTGTACATCCCTACTGTAAGTTTAACCTTGGTGCTGAAGTTAGAGATACAGGTTTGAATGCAGCCTGTGTCGTGTCCCAGTCCCATTTATTTTCTATCTCTGAGAATGGTTTTCCCTTTACTATCTCTGTAAATAAAATGTGACAAAAAGCCCTAAAAAATCCATGCTTCTCATCTGCTATTTATGTTTCACCACACTCATAATAAAACAGCATATCTATAGTTTATTTGTTATGACTGAAGACTGCAAAGCATATCGTTTAGTTCAGAAGGACAGGATAGCAGTAATGAAAACAGCCTTATGATTTGGTTTATGCCGACATTCTGATATGCTGTATGCTATCACCTTTATGGGGTAATTCTGCATTCTGCTGTTGCCTGCTGCTGCTCCTTTGAGGCAGTCATTGTTCTGTCGGGTAGCGGTTCTAGCTTGTATGGTGCCCTGAGCGAAACCTGCTTCAGCAATCTACCCCCAAAACAACCTGGAGCAACAACCTTGGATTTAAAAAGTTGTTTGAAAAAGTCTTGTTACACAGCAACTCAATAATTGTTCCCTCAAGAATTCCATTATTTGGATAATTGTGAATTGTTTAAAGGTGCAATGTGTAGTGTTTTCATCACTAGCACTACCAAGCGAAATTGTAGTCTTGTCTGTTTGAGCAGCCCAACTGGGCCAGACATAGCAACATTGGCTAAACCAATGGCATGACTTTGGAGTTGGACAAAATTGGACTGTTTGTTTGAACAATTGTTTAGCTTTAAGAATGTTTGTTTAATGCAATTTAAATTGTGTTGAATCTAGAAATGTTGTTGAACGAATGGGCATGTGTGAGCTCCATTTTCCATGTAAAATGTCCAAAGAGTTGTGCCAAAAGTAAGCTGTAAAACAAGTTGTTTTTAGTTGTAAATGTCAGCTGCTTCTCTACATTAGGTGCAAAATTCCTGCCAGAGGTGGTGGTATTGTGCAAATTGCATAGCATAATCATACATTTATTTGAAGAAATCATATATTTTCTACAACTGAAACTTGTTTTATGTCCATTATACAAGAAAAAAAGTAGATATTTTTTTGTGAAATTCTGTTGTTATTAAGGTCTCTAGCATAAAAGCCATTTAATTATTCTCATTTTCTATTTGTGGGTGAAGGGTGAGGGTCGAAATCCCTTGTCTCTTCAGATATATCAATACATATATATATCCTTTTATATCAATATCTATCTATATTCTGTTGCTTAACTTCTTTAATAAAATGATGAATTAACTATATGCATGATCACATAATCAATTTTATTTTTCTTATGCATAACTGAAATATACGCTGAATCATATGTGTGTTTTGATCTCATCTCATGCACTTCCTTGAAACCTCTGTCTCTGTTCTGCACGGAGGCTGACTTGAAGGTCGTCTTGGGAATAAGCTTGAGATGAGGGGAATGTTAAACATATGTTCCAGATGTATCCTGTGGTTGATTTTTACCTGTCCATGACTAATTATATGATTTAAAATCCTATGTAATAGCACTTGAATAAGTAGAAGTGTAAATTTTCTCTTATTATTTCTTTAAGGGAAGGAATGCATGTTATCTCTTTCCTCTCCTTTGCCTGAGGGGTGAATATTTCGTATCTCACTGTTTTGGTTAAAATGACCTGATAAATGTGTGCTCTGGTTCCCTTGTGCGCAGAGAAACACTGTCGTTCGTCAGTGTTTCGTGTGTGCGTATTGACCTTCTACCCAGGTTTTGAACCCAGGGAGACACAGCAGGCAGACTCGAAGACGCCCGAGACCATCTGCGAGGTCACTTCAGATGTAAATCTCGGGCCAGGATGACAATTGCGCTGATTAATGTTGATGTGCTATAGCTATCTATATGTTGTGACTTTATGCTCTGTTAGCCAATCAGGAGTTAAATAATAGAAGATACGTCCTTGCAAATGGTATAATTGATGTAAAATTTTGTGTAAGGTATGAGTTAGCTTTCGATCTCCTCGTGAGACTTTGTCGCCTGGCTCTACCAATTTCACTGCAAACTATTCTTCAGTAAATTTTGGATTCTTTGATTGAACTTCTTGACTCCTGGTTTTTCTTTCTCCTTATCTGATCCGGGTCATAACTGTTATACCCCTAACATGGGTCTATCCCTTCATCCTCAATGTTAATCAACGGAGATCTGGATAACGTCATGCAAATGTGCAATGAGCATTCAAAGATGGCCTGAGTCTTTGTCCTTGAGACTTGATTATATGTATGTCAAGCTGTGAGTGCAGAGTAGACCTATGTACTGTAGTAAACTTCATTGGTATGTTTTTAAAAGATTTATTCGAATTATGATCAGAATTTGCTTTATTGCCAAGTAGGTTTGCAGTGGTATATCGGTTTCACGGTATAGCATTTAAAATTGATGGTTGTCATACCTTGTACATTTGCTTATCTATGGTATTGTGAATAAAATGCAACCGAACGGAGAGTCACCTGCACGTGCACATCTCCTTTCCTCCTCGCCTGCCCGTCAGACTCGTCACCTTGCGCCACCCACACACATTCAGCAAAGAAAATGTCAGAGAGAAGCAGGCGAGGGGGTCTGTGTGTGTGAGTTAAAGCAGTGCTTCTCAACTGGTGGGTCACAGGTCTATTCAGACTGTCACAGACAGCAGGGAAAGAAGAATGCCATGGTTCTCCCATTGAAGGTATTTTGGCGGCCGCCCAAGTGATCGCCTATTTAGGACTACCGAGTCAGATTTAATGACAATCTCGCAATCAGCTAAAGGCTTCTCATCTGCACTTTCATACGAGTATAACCAGCTCACGATCATGATCTGCTCTTCTCTCTGGCGCGCGCGTGCAACAAGCGGGCTTCCCTCAATACTGCGGAGCACAGATATCAAAACTGATGTGACCAATTTCAATTCTAGTGAGACATTTCTAGTTTAAAGCATTACGGAGGAAGTCAAGTTGAACCTCTCATACAGTAGACAGCCCTGACATGCCAAGCAGCACTGAGGAGGAAAACATTCTGATATGTGCTCATTTTTAATTATACCACTGCAAAAAGATTGCTGTAAGTTTTACAGTAACTTACTGGAAGCTGGATACCAGTAAGGTACTGTAAAATGATTTACAGTATGATTATTGTATTTACATTTACAGTAATATTACTGTATTTTCATTTACAGTATATTTACCATATTTTCATTTACAGCATATTTACTGTATTTTATTTATAATTTATTTAATTTAAATTTTATTTAGTTAAGATTTAATTTGTATTTTTTTGTATTACATTTTATTACCTGTAAGAAAATGTAATTGTAGCAACAACCCCCACCCCCCAAAACAAATTCACAATTACTCATGCACATAATTATACATTTATTGTCTTTGTTGAACATTTACTTAGTAAAACATATTCCTAGGTATCTGTAATGTAACATAGCTAAAATGTACACATTTGTGAAACAAGCCATAATAAAATGCAATAAAAAAAGTTTGTTGTTACTTTTAAGTAATTTTGCCAATAAAAGTCAGCCATCTCTCTGATGAGAGATGCCACAGGGAGATTCAGACTGATGCTTTTCCTTTGCATCCTCTTTCCAGATTTTTGGCTGATGTGTGACTTGATTGGCATTTGGTGCCATCAGGGTTCATTCTCAGAATGAACCTGCAAGCACAAGAAAAAATACATTATTTCTCAAACCAGTATTTCTCCAACTGTCAGAACTCTGTAATGTATGCACTTTGGGGCCAATAAAAGCAATATGCACTGAATACCTACAGGTAAAGTACATAATTAGTTGATGATCCATGACATTCAAATCACTGAAGCTCCATCCATTACAACAAAATATATTTTGGGTTACCTTATGCTGCAACCCTCATTTTAAAATTCCATTTTAAAAAATATAAAAAAAGATTTATAGACTCTCTAATTAACCTAACATACATGTGGGAAAAAGTATAGCAATGGGAGGAAACTCAAAGAAAGGCCCTAGCTGGCCAGCACATGGATACCCAGGATGCTCTTACTTCGGGGCAACAATGCTTACCACTGAGCTGCCCTTTTTCAGCCTAGACAGGTTGGCATTACAACAAAATCACTGTCCATTTTCCCACCAATACACTTCACATCCCTCATCTACTACATTGATGGTTAATATCAAAATAAGAATCTGAATCAACTTTAATGGCCAAGTATTTTTGCACATACAAGGAATTTGACCACAGTTTTTTCATTGCTCTCAATGTGCTTACACAGGATTTATATTATATTTGATCAATACAATATATATAAAAGTGTATTGACTCTAACACTAACCCAAACTTGGAATATAAATTCTGCGCAGTGTGTTGTCACACTGTCATATAACAATTGGTGTTATTCTGCTTTCGAATTATTTAATGATGTACGAACCTCTGAATAAACTCCAGTGTACTGGCCGCCTCTTCCTGGTACTGCACATTGAATACATAGTAGCAGCCAAACAGGACAGCTAATGCTGATGAAAAATCTGTTTGCTCCTGTGGCTGGATGATGACTCTGCCCTCCATAGTTAGCGTCCTTTTTTTTGCTTGGAGAACAGAATCTCCTGTAACTCCTGCAAATCACTAATTTTTATTGATTATGTTAAGTAGTATTAAAGGAAATATTATGAGTGGAAACAGGAAATCAAATGGGACAAAAGTTGAATTTGAACAACTTTTGTCACTATTCAGTATGTCTGTACTCTTGCTTGTGAGATATTGCTTAAATATAATAATACTATTACAATATTATTATTATCACAGTAAATATAACATCCATTTCTTCAATTTCACGTGTCAAGCTTTTATTTTTAATCAAGCTTTCTATTTTGACATGAAGGCTTTTCCATTTTCTGTGTTTCTGAAGTTAATTTCACACCTCCAGATAAGATACTGGTTGTGTGGCCCAGTGTGAATATTAAAGCACAAAATTCTTTGATTTAAATATGTAAAAATATAGTCTGCAGGTGCTGTGCACTTCACAGTGAATGTGTGCTCTGTTCTGTCATCTACTTCAATGATCAAGGAGCACGATGCTCATAATATGTGCATCGTATATGAGTTTTCAGCATATGATTGCTTCACACATTAATTTTGAAGCACACAGCACATGCGGATATACATCACATATACAGCACATGTATAGATATTTAATTAAACTTAAATAAGCTTGTGAGCATTTGAAAATAGTGGTGTGTTAGTCAGACAGCGTGCAGAGACCAAATTGAGTCGGTGCTCTGTACTACCGGTACTGCAGAAACACTGGTATCATTACATCATTTAAAAAAAAATCTTGTACCGACTTTGTACCAAAGTAACTGTACTTTTAAAATCCATATTTTATAGTATATAATATGCCATGGACCATGACCATTAATAAGGTATTTGCATACTACATGCTGCTATAAATATCTGCAGTTTATAGCATAGTGTGCACTGTACATGTACTCTATACAAATTTTCAATATGCATGTGATGCATATTATATTTGTTAAAATGTGCAGTATGCAACAGAGCACAACACATGGAATACTGTATCTCGCAATGCACTCTATTTGATCTTCCAGTTCCAGTGTGATTGTAGGTTATTGTAGCCATGATTTTTAGCATCTCCTTTTTCACTTACTTTTTAATCAAACTACCTCAAGTCAACACTCTGTATTGAAAATGCTAAATAACCATTATTATTTCCAAGATGATAAATGGTTGGCGCTAATATGCACCATATAGAGGTCACGTGACAACAGTATACTACTGTTTGAAACGTTTATCATTGAAAAATACTTTTTTTACTATTTAAAAAAATATATATTATGTAGTAAGCAATATACAGTGTTTAATGTGCAGTATTCCATAAGTATTAAGACAGCCTTTCATTTAAATGAAGACACTGCCAAGAACATTAAATCCTAAAGAAACTTTTCTCAGCACTAAATGAGAAAGTTTTGCGATAGAATAGTTATTTTCAAGGTGATTAAAAAGCCATTACTGAAATGACTCTCTCAGGTAATTCGAAAGGTAGTCATTTAAACCATTTTTGAGAGGTCTGGTAGGGAAGAGCAGACATTAAAGAAATGACATTTATAAGATGAAGATATTTTGCAGGATTGCTCTACTGAGAATGCACCCAGCAGAATTAGTCTTTCTTAACCAGACAAATTCTTTGCAATTGATTATTCTTGTGTCTCATTTTGTTATTTTTTATCCAGAGTTATCTCAGAGTTTTATAGTAAGAAGTAAATCTCAGGAAAGTAATGTAAAAATAATCCTTTTCTTTATCAACAGTATACTGGCGTGTGTGGGAATTGAAGATGGGAATGTCAAAATAACAGATTCACTATGTAAAAGCATTCTTTTAAAGATTTTGCCAATATACAGCCTTTCATCAGTTTTTTTTTATGAACCAAACATGCAAATATATGTAAATGTAATAGTTTGATTAAATACCATATACAGAACTTTGGTCAGTGCTGCCAATGGTGACAAACATTGTGAAAATGACATTTTTTGCCAATTCTAATTCCAGTAAAATGAGATGAGAAGTTGTGTACTGTTAATTTAATATCTTTGCCTTTTGATTCCATGCCTCATTATATGAATACATGGCTACATCCTATTCTACATTAGTTTAATAACAAATTTTTAAATACATCTTTATCAATGCAATAGATAAGTGAGGATGGAGAAAAGAGTTGAAACAAACACACCTTTAAATATAAGAGGATACAGGGTTCAGAAATGATTTGAAGTATCTAATTCAATTTCCTTCCTCATTTCTCACTCTAATGGTTGTATCCTACAGGCTTAAAATGTCCTCATTCGACTGTACAGTGATTGCGATCAAACCTTCTCAAACCCACTCTCTAGTACTAGAGGTCTGTTTTAAAACTTAGTGAGCTGTCTCGCTATCTCCTACCTACATAGACAGCTGTCTTCTATGGCAGCATTCTAATGGAAATGGAGCCTAATAAGAGGCTGATTTGGTACACTCTTCATAGGTAGCAACTCCACATGTCATTCAAATAGTGCTCCTGATTTGTAGCACACCGGAAACTCACCTAGCAACTGATTTCAGTACAGGTGATGCAAGAAGAATGGCTCAATGACACATTTTGTGTAAAATATTCAGTTTTCTATCATGTTAAACTTTCGTTTTTTATTGATACTATAGATACTGAATTTGGCCAAAATACCTAAGAAGGCAGCATAATTAAGATACTTACCTTTTGGAACAGCCTTTGTGTTGGGAGCGCACCTATGATGTCTTAATGTTCTGCCTCCGTAGGCAGCTCACTAGGTTTTGTAACTACTGTCACTATGTCAGGATGTTTTAAAATTGCATATACATTCACTAAGCATATTATTAGGAGCACTATTATCCTAATAAAGTGCCCAATGTTGTCTTCTTGTCTTCAGCCCATCCGCCTCATGGTTCGACATTCGCCGTTGACCTCTCTCAACAACAAGGCACCATTCTGAGTAAACTCCAGAGACTGTTGTACATGAATATCCCAGGAGATCAGCAGTAACAGAAAACTCAGACCAGCCCATCTGGCACAAACAATCATGCCATGGTCTTCTAATAGATTCTATTTGCAAAAGGAATGTTTGGGAGCCTAACATGTATATTTCCTATTGACACACTAATGGGGCTTTTCCACTACACGGTACAACTCGACTCAACTCGACTTGCTCGCTTTTTTGGGGTTTTCCGCTGTGGATGGTACCTGGAACCTGAGACTTTATTTAGTACCACCTCGGTCGAGGTTCCATGTGAGCCGAGCCAATACTAAATGTGATCACTGATTGGTCAGGGAGAATCGTCACTACCAGCGTCACTGGATTTCCGACACATGACTCATTTTAAAATTAGCAACATCGATAACTGTATCATTTGTTCATGCGACTTTCGAATTGTGAAAAAGGAAAATGGCTGTGCGCAAAACCACGCCGTGGTCAATAAACGAGGTGCAGACAATCCACTCGTTAGCGATGAGCGAAACAAAAAAGTCTCTCAGGAAGTGTATCAGCTGTTGGCCGCACATGGCTACCACCGGACCTACCAACAGTGTAGGGAAAAGTTAAAAACACTTAAAAGTTTCTATAGAACCATCAAGGAAAAGTGGAAGTGGTTCGACCAAATGGACACTATCTAAACCTGCGAGCAATAGGAGGGAGAGTGCCCTGGACTGGAGGATGGTATGTTTTGTTATGTTAACTCTATACTTTGCTTGAAAGCTTCACTTTATTTAGTTGACCAGCTACTGGAAGCTTGCTTCTAAAACAACCATGCCAATTTAACTGTTACACTTGTGTAAAAACACCATGCAACAACTGCTTTATGCAGCACAATGAGCTACTAGCTAACAGCTAGCGGTTGTGTTATTGTTTTGGTCAGTTTGTTTCCTGTTTAAGATGATGTCACGACAGTAGAGGCGGCACAACTATGATGATCAGACTATAATCCCACACACGTTGAGGCGGCACTATACAGCAGTGGAAAAGCAAGCTCAGAAAAGTAATGCGAGTAGACTTGAGGCGAGTCGAACCCTAACGTGCAGTGGAAAAGTGCCATAAAGCTGAAGATATAAATAACCATCTTAAAACTAATGTTTTTGTGAAACATATGTGCATAAGACTTCTGAACAGTACTGTTTATTTTGTTACATGTTTACAGTTTACATATATAATATGCACTGTTTGCATTTATTTGCCTTGACATGTAGACAAAATGCTAAAACTGTGCTGTCTCTTTAAGAATAGTGACAATTCAGTAAGTGCCAGCGTATTAACAAGAATTATGTTGCATGGCTTCTTTACAGCATCCATGCTTTGTGTGAGTAGAATTAAATGTTTCTGTTTTTGCTGTTTTGATCAACAAATGACTGTATAGATCAAAAAGTGTATTAAAGAAGACAAATGGATTGTATGGATCTCGTCTTTGGACACACATTACATGGATTAAACCAAACATTTAACCAGCAAGTGGCTAATAATCACAGACATTTTTAGTCTCATAGCACAAAATTTGGTCGCATATGCAAGTGATTTACTCTCATCGATCCTGGTATTTAAGAAACAATATCGTGATTGTTCAGATTAAGATTACGATTCATCGGAAAATCAATATTTTCACACATCCATACTTGTGTACTCTAAAAGTTCACAATACCCTATAAGCAGATATACAAATGTTACATTTACAGTATATATCTTTCAGGAAAACGTAAATTTGTTTACAGATGTTTCCTTACTTGAAATAAAGTGTTGGATAGGAGGCTTGCTAAATTTTGACAACTGCATTGTATCAATTGGTAACCTTTTAAAATATGTTCTTTTTTGTTAACATTAGTTAATAACATGAATTAACATGAACTAACAATGAATAATACAGTATTATTTATTCATATTGGTAAATGTTAATTTCAACATATATTAATACATTTTTTATAATCAAAAGTTGTACCTTTCTTACGATTTTGCCAACTTTTACGAATTATTACAAGTTGAACACATGACTATTTTGGGTAATTTATTAGGGTGACCAGATTCCTGTTTGTGGAAAAAAGGACAGCCCCCTCCCAGCAAAAATGAAATGTATGTATCCTAACCTAGATGCAGATCAATGTGAATTAGAGGGTGCATCCCTATCTGTAACTGTTGTAACCTTGTACTTTTCGCTGGCAGCAGTTTTTCTCTGTGTGCACTTGTCTTTCAAGAGTTTATTGTAAAATGCAGAGCAGTCCAGTCCAAAATTAAGATGTACAAAAAGCATTGCCTTCATAAATGTTAAACTGAGTCAAGATTTGACATGCTGTGTTCATTAATGAGAACACATTCTCCACAGATGCAGATGTCCCAGGCAGGAATAAAACAAACTCCATGACCTTGGCTGAGACTCCGAAGTTGATAGTCTTGCTCTTCCAGCTCACGGAAAACATCTGTCCATCTCTCAAATATGGCCAACTTGCTCATGTTCCACTCAGTGATGCGATTAGTGACAATGTTTTTCAAGCAAGCCCACTCATCAAAGAGCGTGGTTTCATCAATCAAACTGAGATCAGGGATTATGGAGTAGAATGCTCGAGGCTGCTTTGAATGTCTTTCCACTCTGGGATGTCTCTCAATAGGGCCCACTCAAGTTTTTCTGTGTTCTCCAATGAGTGGCTCCAATTTTGGAGGTAATACACTGATGCTGAATAAAAGTTTCTCACTGCACAAGATAAATCATTGACTTGCATGTCACCAGCTTCAACCAGGGAATCCAACTGCTTTTTAATGTCAGAGGGTGTAAATTATTCCACCAGCCTGGCCTGTAAGTCTTTTCTCAGGTCATGAATGTGCAAACTATGGCCGTGCACAACAGAATAATAAGCAAAATGTCCTTCACTTGCATGCACCTTGTCAGATTCTGAACTTTGCTTCACAAAAAAATCTCTAACACTAGGTGTGGCACACTTAATTTTAGCAGCATCCACATGCTTAATGTATGAACATGCTGCGCGATGTCGGTGCGGCCTCCATGGATAATGGAAAAGCAAGCTCCACAAATCTCACACCTCAATTTCCTTGGCTCTGTCTGTGACTCCTTTTTGAAAATGTTAATTTTTTTTTACATTGTAGTTATAATGATAGTTTAATTGGTTAGTTTAATCCAATCATGTACTTGACAAAACACATTTTTTCAGGATACTAGAAAAAGTGCTTAAATACGGGACTGTTCCGGGAAAAACAGGACGTCTGGCCACCCTATCATTTAAAAAGAGCAAATTGCAGTCATTAGTCATTATGTTTGGATTTATCAGATTAAAATAAACCTCTCAGATGATTGTACCTTTTTAATTGCAGTTCTATAACAATGCAGCTGAAATGTATCCCAACAAAACCATCTGTCTACCTGGTGGGATAAATAGAGGCTAATTCCTGGAGCAGGTTTCACTAAATCCTGACATCCGTCTCAATCCAGCAGTGTCTGATCTGCCAGCCGTTTCTCAGCTGGCATCCCTCTAGTTATCTTGTCCCCTTTGCCAGGTGAACATCTTCTGAGGAGCTTTGAGTGAAAAATAACAGCCACGGATTGGACTCGCCGCAAATGGCAGTGTTTCAAACTTTAAATCCAGATTAGCTGGCTCTGTATGATCATTACCCAGCTACATGCACTGCAAGGGATTACCACAGCATGGCTTTTTTGAGGGAATTTTCAAGGCACATTTCAGTGTCTTCTTGAGAGCCAGGCTGACTAATGTGTGATAAACTCATTCCTGAATTCAAAAAGAAAAGCAAGAGGGAGACATTTTTCAAATAATCCGCAGGGTTTTAGTGGGGATTCACAACATGTTTTGGAGCATTATAGGAGCAGTGACTCATTGATGTTTAACTCAATATTGTGGACCGCACCGCTTGCATGTGAGAGTGTGGTATATGAATGTTTCAAGAGTATGAACCATATTGATTCAAAATGTTATATCTTAGGCCTGCCTTTCCCACTTCTCTGCACTTGATATTGACATTTGTTTGTTTGAGTCTCAGACAGTTTTTTCATAAATCACTGATGTTATATAGACTTTGCTGGCCTTTCTGAATTGTATATGCTTTGCTTCCTGGTTGACTTGTACACAGAATCAAAATACTGTGAATGTTCAGTGGGGTCCAACAGCAATGGGTTGCAATAATGACAGTATGCACCCAAAATGGCATGGATTTCACAATTTTATGCAAATAACATGATTTAGTAATGTCCCAAAGAGTGTTTGCTTTAATGGGTGCAAGCATACATGACCTCAGGGGCAGATGTAGGCAGGGGCGACATGGGCCGTCACCCAGGGCAGCATCTAGTGATGGTGGTGGCGGTTTTATTCACTTTCACACAAATTACGAGTACAATTATTACTTTATAAACATGTATTTTCCACTATATTACTCACACTGATATGTTATAATATCAAAATACTTTAATTCTAACACATCATTTGAAAACCGATACATTTTAATGCTTATATTACAAATCTACCTACATTTACACACTTATTCCAACTTGATTAGGACTTTGAATTTGGAAGACCCAGGCTCAAGCCCAGTCAAGCATGCAAGCTGACTCGGGGCCTAAAAGTGTCATAGAAGCGTCACAAAACAATGTGGTTTCTTCATAATGTTTGCTTGTCATGTCGAATTTGCTTTCAGTTGGGTTTAGATGTTGTTTAAGGGTAAAGATCTCTGTTTTGTTCACCTCTCATTTGCTTTTAGGACACTATTGATTGGGTTTAGGTTAAGGTTTTAGGTTATGGAGGTACGTTTTAATCATTAAAACCTAAAAGCACAACTTAAAAACCATGTCTGATCAGGACACCATGCCCCTCACTGGACATTTCAATTGTAAACTGCAATTTTGAAGCATGTGATTTCATTTAGCAAAAATGTTGCCATGATCAGTTCATTTTCATGAGATCAGGCTGAAATTTACCAGCCCTTTTTAAATTATTTTCATTTTTTTTCTCTTTTCTTTTTCTTTTCCTTTTCTTTCTTTTTCTTTTCTTTCCTTTCCTTTTTTAGCCTAGCCTAGCCTAGTCTAGTCTAGCCTATTCTTTCCTTTCCTTTTCCATATACCACATCCCCTGGGTCTTTGATTGGGTCTTACTTTTCATAGACTCAAAAGACACCATGGTGTAATGGGACAGTACTAAACAGCATTTCCCTGTATAGGTGCTCATTTTAAACCATAGCAGTTTGGGATCATCAGATCATTAAACTTCCATTTAGAGTGTCAACATAATCACTTCTGACCCATACAGTTGAAAAGAAAACAGAGATGTAACAGGTGGAATGGGAGCTATTTGAATGAGCCACAGAAAGGCCACAGTGCACAGGCCTTTCTAAAGAGATACTAATGACTGTTGGTTAATATAACTACAATGGCTCAGTGGTGATATAACTGCAGACTTCAGTTTATGTTGTGACATAAATAGACTTCCTTAAGCATCATATTTTCCAATTGCCCTTAATTGTATTATTGAAAATTTAAATAATTCCCTATATTATACCAACTTAGCCTATGGGCTCACCCACATGCTGTATAAAAGCTGACTGACTCTGGGAGACATTGTGGCTGCAAACTGTGAATATGAAATGAAAGCAAACTTGAAGAAAGGCATGATAAGAAAATAGATTTTGGCCTAAGGCAAATCTAAGTGGTACAGAGGAGCTTGTTTGTCACAAACTATTCCATTGAGGCTTTTAATATAAGACTAACCTCTTGCATATTAATTATGAAACAAAAACTGCTAGCACTGCCTCTAGAAAGACTTTATATAGAGTAGACAAAGTTTGACTCCAATAAGTCTTTAATGGGAATTAATTGAGATGTATCAGAAAGAGGAAGATGTCTGTATTATGTTCTTTTTTATCAAGTAATGACTCACATATTGTGCTACTAATGTGTTATAAATGGTTTATAATTGTATAATAAAGCATTTGAAATATTAATGGTTCTTCACAAGGCTCTAAAAACATTTCACAATTGATTTATTCTCTGCCCCCTCCTGTCTGAACTTGTCTATGCACTCTGGACATGCAAGTGAAATCGTCACATGCATAAAGACTTTATTTATTAGATTTGTCATACCCATGTCAAATGTCGTATCCAATCTGCAGAAAATTAGTTTCCTGATTGCCATGATGGCTGCTTTGTAAAAAAGAAAAATGAAATGATTATTGAGGAGGGCTCTCGTGCCATAGTCCTGTTCTCTGCAAGGGGAACTGGCTCAATAGCTCTCTCTCAGTGGAGGCTATTAATCTCCCCATACAGAGTCATGGCATTCAGTCGTCATGACACAATGTTTGATATAATAAAACAAAAGCCTGCCATTGACCTCCAAGGAATTGCATATCAAAAAAAGACTTGTCATCACAGATGGCATATTGCTGTCACAAGGAAGAGCAATGAAAAATGGCAAAAAACCTGATAAAATATAAATGATTCAAGGTTTTTTTTTAACTACTGATTTACCGCTGTGTCAAAACTTTTCCAGCAAGGATGGCTGCTTAAAAACTCAAATAGAACCTCAAAAGTGACCAGTTTGGACTACCCTACATAGGCACCAAGAATCGACTCAATTATGTATGGCAAAAATGATTAAATGCGCTACTAAGCTAAAACTACACAGCAGACACAACTGTTGGGTAAATTAGTCCATTTTATTAGGTTGACATATTTTAATCCATACCTGATGTTATACAAATTATGTGACTGTGGTGAAATTTTTCTCAAAATGATTACTGCTCCTTGGCTCCTTACACGTATCGTGGCAGTTCCAAGGTGAAATGTCCACTGTTTGGCACTAAAAGCAAGTACAATTTTCTCCCCAACAGATTAGTTTTATAAGGTTAAAGCTCTATCGAGTTTTATATAAAAAAAAAAAACCTAACCACTGGTGTCATAAAATAAACTGGTGGTGGTGTAGTGGGCTAAAGCACATAACTGTTAATCAGAAGGTCACTGGTTCAATGCCCACAGCCGCCACTGTCATTGTGTCCTTGAGCACGGCACTTAACTACGGGTTGCTTCCGGGGGATTGTCCCTGTAATAAGTGCACTGTATGTCGGTTTGGATAAAAGCATCTGGCAAATGCATGAATGTAAATGTAAATGTAAATAAAAAGCACACGTGACATAAAAACACAATTGCTGAAGCAACCGTGCTGTTTTGCAGTGCTTTTCTGGCATTTTTGGCTCAAGTATTGACTCAATGCTCATCAGGACTCATACCCCGGTCCTTTGCATTGTAAGTGCAACATTCTAGCGGTTGAGCTACTGTGCAATTTTATCACACTTGAATAAGCTTGTAAATGTAGTTGGTTATGTTATGCAAATATTAAAGTGTATCTCATTACAAGTAATGCACTATAGTGGAAGTGTTTTGATGTCATAATCTAGCATTGTGTGAGGAACAGGGCAAATATAAGTGTTTATGAACTATTGTTTCCTGTGACATAGAAGGCAATGTAACATTGATTACCTTTTGGAATAGTCTATTATTGTTTTTTCATTTTCTTCTTTTTCTTTTTCAGATATCTTCTCGTCATCCATTCTGCACCCACCCTGTCTTTTTTCCACTCTGTCTTCATGCTCATTAATCACTAAATGCATTAGTCATGACAGAAAATAGATTTGCCCAATTGCACATTTTTGGGGGGGAAGGGGTAGTGGGGTAAGTGGGGAGGGGGGGTGCAGAGGCTGCAGATAATTTCATTTTAATTGTTGTGGAGAAATTGTGTGCTCAATACAGTTTGAATTGTAAGTTTGAGTCTCTCTCTCTCTCTCTCTCTCTCTCTCTCTCTCACTCACTCACTCACACACACACACACACACACACACACACACACGCATTAGTGCGGATATCCTTATGAGGTCTCTCCATAGACATAATGATTTTCATACTGTACGAACTATTGATTAGAACCCCTAACCATACCCTAACCTAACCCTCACATAAGAGGGTTACAATTATGTAAAGAGAAAAGAAAATAGACAGGTGTACTTTTAGTATATAATATTTTAATTTAATTATATATTAATATAATTATACATATTATATACTTTGCACCCATCTACTGAGGTACTTCAACTTGGGAATTAACATTACTTGCGTTTGAACATCATATTTACGGGCAAATTAGCGTAATTTTTTTTAGACATTTCAGTTGAAGCAAAGAATTGTGGGTTGTGAGTGCCCACAAAGGATACACCTCATGCATCCTCTGAATTCCTGTGAAAGAAGGTCGCAATTGAAGGCTGCTTTAGAAGTGTCCTACTCGCTTTTATGAAATGAGACAGCCTCGATGACATATGTGGCTGACAAATCCAACCTATGGAGGACGCAGCCTTCCAAACGAGACATGTTTTTAAGTGATTTGAATTATGGAGACACTAGAAATATCCTCATAAACCACATTTATAGCATAATACCCTTGGAATTACCAGTTTGTAACCTAAAAAAATTTCCTCGGAAACCACACACACACAGACACACACACACAGAGACACACACACGTTTAAAAAAAAAAAAAAAAACATAATTTAGTATGATTTATAAGCTGTTTTCCTCATGGGGACCGACATAATGTCCCCACAACTTCAAAGATTTGGCCCCCCACAAGGTGATAAATACATGCTCGCTCACACACACACACACACACACACACACACACACACACACACACACACACACACACACACACACACACACACACACACACAAATGAGTACTACTTACATGAAGTTACTGTCCTCTAAATGTAGATCAATGGTCCGATCTCTGCTGCCAAGTAGAAAATTCCACTCTTAATTGCAACATCTGTTTTCATTAATTCTCAATTTTGAGTTAACTTTTTGCCTTTTCCCAACCCACTGAAATGGTCATCTTTGACAGATAATTTTCTGCTGATCTGATGAATTATTGGTTGGCTGTAGTTTGAACATTTGCTATAGTAACTAAAATGGGATTCCACTCTATTAATTATAACTAACAACTGCACTCATATCTGATTTTTAATTTGTGGCTGATTTTATTGATTATTAATTTATGGCTGAGACAGTAGAGAGAGGTAAGAGAGAGGGAATAAGGGAGAATAGGGTCAATGGGTATAACAGGTTATATGTGAACCTTGATTTTCCAAATGTGTGCCACAGCCTAATGTGTCTGGACCAGGGTCCAATTTCTTTGTCTTATTGTACTGTAATGTATATATATAATATATCTAAAAATAATGAAAATGTCAGTTTTAAAAGAAAATGTCAATGAAAGTTTGTCCTTGTACCACTCGTAGCTTGATGTATGTGATGAGCCAGTTATAGGCTCCCATTGAAACTGCTTTTTTTTTTTTTTTTTTACCAAAATGTGAAGCTCATCATGTTTCTGTTCCTATTATTTTAATTTAGGCAGCTTCATGCAGGGAATATTACACATATATGTTGTCACCTTTAGACTGACATGATCAACACCTTGCTTCTGAAATTTCATGTATCCTGAATTCAAATTTCATGTATCCTCATCTAAACGAATCACTGACAAGTGCCATCTTTCAACACACATGGCATCAATTTAAGCGTGAACACTTAATTATATCTACTAAGTGCACATTGTGTGAGCAGCCTTAGAGACACGGGTTCTGGTCCCATGGAAACCAAGTAATCGTGTTCACAAAAATGTCAGAATTTGCATTATTTTTCCTCTAAAATTACAGTTTTACTCTACTGAGAATTAGGTTTAGGGTTGGGGTTTGGGTTAGGGTGTATAAGTAATAAAATATGCATCCCTGTTGATTGCATTAAATAATTTACAACTAAAAATACAACTTTCAGCCAAACCTCGTGACATTTTTCTATTAGAGAACAATTGTATGTCTGATTTTAACTGCTTACATCATTGACATTCTTGAGGGTGATACTGAATCATGTATTATGTCGAAATTCCTAATAAAGCTAGACTGTTTTATTTACTTAATAAAGCCAATCTTGCTCTCACATTTGGTACTTGGCGAGTGTTAACTTTAGACCCAGGACTGGACCACATGTGCTAACCTCTAGGCCACGTCTTTGACACGACTCATATATGATTATAATGGCCAGTGGGAAGGAGGGACTTCTGTTTTGCTTGACTGCCTCTGTTGAATTGTACTAGTCAGTCTCCCCTTAAGATGCTTTCAGATGAAGTAGATGCTGAGAGGATGAGAAGAGGGCTGCTTTATCTTCAGTGTTCTCATTCCAGACAGAGTTGAAGAGATCATAGAAAGCAATTCCCAGACAGGCCAGAAGGACGAGTCTCAGAAACATAATATGACCTGTTCCTTTAGCTAGTCACCCAACAGATGGCCCTGTGTAGATAATGTTATACATATAGAGGATTGACTGGTACAGGGATCACATGAGAGAATGATAGAGAGACAGGATAAAGCAGTGGGGAGGAACGACTCTTGAGTGCAGGGTTGTGTGAAAATTGGAATTGTATTGAGCATGATTTTTAAAATCCATTTCAAGTCCTGAATTTGAATTTCGGTGGCCAACAGGATCCTGAATTGTTATTAACATTTGAATTTAAGGAAGTATATTAAGGATTCATATGACTGCTATATGCAACAGTGATTCTAAGATTTCAGTCTTCAGCCCTGTTCACATATGAACCGACTTCTAGCAACAAAGTGACACGATCTCATTAATTTTCAATGAGAGCTGACAACTTCCAAATACACTAGTGACACTACCCTCTGGCGACTTGATGTGTGTATGTCCAGTGACTCCAGAAAGTTGGCATAAGTTTCACTTTATGCAAATTAGGAGCAACTTTCAAATGTAACAACCAATAGGAGTGAAGACAGTGTCAGTGGAGCTAATGTCACCTGTCTCTTTTGAGATAATGGTGTCAAGTGCAGACAAAGCAAAGAAAGTTAAAGATTCTGGTTGCGTTTTTACTGTTCTATGTTTTGTCTGTAACCATATGGATATAATAAAAATGATGCATGGAAAAGAAACTGTCAGCAGCCTGTGTGAGTTATTTTTTTACACTGATAGGATAGGCTTTGGATAAAAGCGTCTGCCAAATGCATGAACGTGATAGGTCTTGTTAATGATATGGTGAAATGAGCATAATCTAACCTTACATTTTTAGGGACAAGAAAACATTTTCTGTCAAATTAGAGTGACGTTTCAGAATTTGTTGGCAAAGTTTGATTTGTAGGTTTTGTAAATTGAACTTTCATCATCTGGTCATTGATTTAATGCACTTTGCAGTGATTTAGTTTATGTAAAAACACTCTCCACTGCAGAATGTTCATTTTCAGTGACCAAAAAAAATTGAATAAAAAAATTATAATAATTCCTTGTCAAATTTAACATTGCAGAGCAGGCAGGACAGGCTGAAGACAGGACGAGACGAAGATGTGTGAGAACCCAAGTGCATTTTTATTTACAGTGCTGGTATCCAAACGTGAATATAAAACAAAACAATCATCAACGACTTGACTTGATTTGACTGTTACAACCAACATTACACTAACAATGCTCGACAAGAGACAATGCCAAACATGAGGGCTTAAATACATGGACATCCAATGACAAGAATAAACTAAGGAACATGATAACAAGACGAATAAACAGGAACCAATAATAAAACAGAACTGATAAGAAGATAACAAGACACGTGAAACCAGATGACAGGAACCAAATAGGGGAACAGGAAAATTATACTAATTTCAAAATAAAAGGCATGAAAACAAAACATGAACAAAAACATATTTAAACATGACAATGTCTCATCTGTAATCAGATTTTTTTCGAAGATATGGCCATACGTGCAGTCCACCTATAACGAGCGACAGCGGTAGTAACACTTACTAGCGACTTCAAGTGATAAATTTGCATGTGTGAATGGGGCTTTAGGGTGGCTCAGCCCCAATAACATATGTGCATATTTGATGCATTCCACTCTGTTGCATAAATACTGTTTTATTTTTATTTTTTTTACTGTGTTTACATCATTCAAGCTAGCCAGCTAATATTAATTCAGAATATTGTCATTTTATATGATAAACACTTTGCAACAGTTAACGGATGGGCAATAAGGAAGCGGGAAACAACTGAACAGTAAACAAAGTGTTAACGAGAAACTCAACTTAAAACAGACGTAGTCAAACACAGACACTTATGCAACACAGCAGCGTGCGCCTCTTTCTCTCTCGAACCGGCGTCTCCGGATGCCCTTTATCTTGCTCTCCCGCTGATCAGCTGATTCAGTGCTGGCTGTGCTCCATCACGGCCCGGCCACGCCCTCCTCCTCATCACACTCCTCCCTCGCCAGATTCAGATGGGGCGCAACCGGTCTGACTACCCCCCCCCCCCATATCTAGAGGGGAGACGCTGCCCTTCCGGCCATTCTGTCAGCTGGTTGTCCACCCCGTCACCTGCAAACCTGGGGAAGAGACAAGGGGAGGCATGGGGAGAGGGAAAGGATGAGTGGAGACACCCAGAGAGAGAGAGAGGAGAGAGAGGAGAGAGAAGAACCGCCCTTTGGTGAGTGCCAGCTCGCTCCTCTCCCGGTGGACAGCATTGAGTCCTCCGACCCCTGGCGGATGGAACCACTCCTCCCCTACCTGGCAGATGGCCGCTGTTCCTCCAGCTCTCGGCGGCCAGCAGCGACCCCTCCATCCCCAGGCAGACTGCCGTGGCTGCTCCCCTGGTGGGTGGCAGCAGCGAGAACTCTGCGACAATACATCCCTCCTCCCTCCCGGGTTTCGGTACCACTGTAACAGTTAAAGAATGGGCAAAGAGGAGGCCGGAACCAGCTGAACAATAAACATAAAGATTTAATGAGAAACTAAACTTAAAACAAACGTAAACAAACACAGACACATATGCAACAAGGCTGCATGCGTCTCTCTCGCTATTGAACCGGCGTCTCCGGCTGCCCTTTATCTCGCTCTCCCACTGATCATCTAATTCACCACCAGACATGCTCCATCATGGCCCGGCCATGCCCTCCTCCTCGTCACACACTTATATAAAAACTTGAAGAACCATAGATATAGACAAACTATATGTCTTCAGAACAGTCTATTTTTTTGTTAAAGTTTTTTTCTGATTTAATCTGATCAAGTTTTCTGAAGTACAGTTTGCAGTGCTGTATGACAAAATTTAAATCTGTTTTGATATTGCTGATATTAAACTTGGTTTAGAGAAATTCTTTGTATTGCAATTTAATTAATTCCCCTTAATGTTTTTCTTCTTTTTTTCGAGCGAGCCAATTCCTAACTTGAATTTTGTCCAACTTTGCTTAAGAAGAGAAAAATAGTAAAGGAGGATAATAAAGGCTTATTGAGTAGAAAGAATGATCTGAAGTGATAATGATAAGGATATAAAGGATATGGTGATATAAAGGTCTTGACCCTAAATGTTTTTATGGAAGGACACATTTATATCAGCACTCAATTCTTGGGCATAGCTTGAAATACTCCTGCAAAACGTGCCCTTTTCTGCTCCAAAAGTAAGATTAGATTATGGAAGAAATGTAAGCAGAATCATAAATAATATTACACTGGCATTGTCCAAATGAAAGAGCTCCAGGGAAATCTATATGTCTCACTATCTGCTGACCTTAAAGTTCAGCATTTTGCTTGCCATTTATTCACTGCCTGGTTACCAGAATCATGGCGTTCCTGTTAGTAACTGCTGTTGTCTGCACATTTTCTATCTCTCTGTCCTTATTTCATATTCTGAGCACCAGAGTAAAACAAAAATTGCTTTAAATTTTAAGCCTGGGGCCAATTTATACTTAAAAAAAAGGTGGGTGTCTCTTGACCGAGACTTATTACTTGTCTATTTGAGCAGTGGACTGTCTGTGTAATTTTTCTTTTTTCTTGGATAAGATGGCAGTTTCAATAAGGTGCTCAGCTCCCTCATGGCCCTGTGGCAAGCATGGGAGAAGAGAATGGATTTCACAAGGGAGGGCCGTGCTCTGGGCCGATGAAATGCAGGCAGCACGTTTGCAGAGGTGAGATAAAGCTTTTTATTTATTTTTTTATTTCTTTGCTGTTTTTAGTAAGGATTGCAAATAGTCCATACGAGTTCTGAGGTTGGTGGTTTGAGGCAGCCACAACTCTGCAAAAGTATGATTTCTTATACTGAGTAATAAACATGACCGGTGTTGGAGAAGCTATTTTGAAACTGCAGCTAGCAACTATACTTTCTGCTCTTAATTTATTTCTTGGGCTGTTTACTTGAATAATTATTTGAAATACCTAATATTTACTGATACAAATGTGAAGGCTATATACCATTATTATGTTCATATTTTACATTGAAATAAAACAGTGTGTTTCATAGCATATTACGGATACTATCGAAACTGGTATCAAGAACCATGACATTTTACTGGTAGGCATTGGTTTTCGACTACTGACATTTTGTTATTGTGACAACCCTAGTTCTAATAATATACTTTTTACAAGTTTATACATGCAAGCGCACAAATTTGACCGTTATAATTGCAATCCACCCGATTTTAATGTGCTTTTTAAATGGTTTAAATTGAATCAAAAATAATTACTGAGAAAATATATGCGCCATCTGGAAATTGCAGACATGGCTCCGGAAAATTGCTTCTTTTCATTTTTCTCTCCCTTTTCAGCCTCTGATTAACCTTGAACTTTCCACATTGTACTTGGAAAAAAGTAATTTCAATGAGATGGAGACCAGGGGCCTGTCTAAGCCATTAGAAAATAAATGACTTGTCAGCGTAAGAAGAGAGTGAAAATAAGAAATGCTGTCTTTTTCACATTCCATGTATTTGCGAAAGGTCGCTATATCGTGTTCCTGGCAAGTTCCTGGTAAGCAGGATGCTTAACGATTAATTGTGGAAGGATAAGAAAATAATAATAATAAAAAAAAGTTGCTTTTAAAGTTCTGCTCATAATGTATATACCCTTTGCAGAAGTAGCAAGATGTTTCAAATTTTTTTAGATAAGAGGGATCATAATTTTATTTAATTTTTTTAGGACTGCTTAGATTATATTATTTGACACTACAGATAGTTAAATATATTACACAAGATAAAATAATAACTGAAAGTACCCAAATTATCCTGTTCAAAGGTTTGCACAAGCTTGTGGCAAGGTGAGAGCTGTAAGGGAATAGCCTCTGCCTCGGAAACAAAGAAAAAGTCATTTTGGAGAACAACAGTGTATTTTTTGTGTGTGTGTATATGCTTTTGTCAGGTTATGAATATCTCACCTACTGGCAAATAGATAATCAGATTGCATCGCTCTCCTGCTGATGTGTATGAGAGATAGTAGAATATCAGAATGATAAATACTCGTATACGTGTTCATTTTTCTTACATTGATTCATTTCAATATGTTAATGATGGTGAGTAGAGCGAATGCACACACACACACACACACACACACACACACACACACACACACACACACACACACACACACACACACACACACACACACACATTAAGGCATAAAAGGGAAAAAGCTGTTTGGATGTGTAACACCGTATTAGAATTTCAGGCAGCAATGGCTTTTGGGAAACTAAATTGGAGGAAAAGTGTCAATGACAATTTGAAAGTTAATTATATTATCCCTTAAAAATGAAAAAGAGGCAATGACACTGTGTGAGCTGTACAGATATTTTCTCTCTCATTTCTGTTAAGTAATGACTCTTGTTGGGGATGAAGTCGTGCTTGCTTGGCTTCATCGGATATTTATGAATTTGAAACTAGAAAAGGAAAGTTTGTCCAGACAAACTTTAAACGTTGGCTTGATAAAACCTTGTCTGCAAATTTTAAATGGTTTGAAGGTTACTTTAAAGTCTGAAAATTAAATAGGCTTTGTGTACTTCTTTGAATGCTTTGAGAGACTTGAAGTTTGAACATCATAAGCCTTGTCTAGTTTGAATTATTGAGCCATTTGAATAGTTGAAATTGATGTAGGCTTTATTATGAGGTTGCGATGAGGGTGTTCTGAGTGGCTGTTAGGGTGTTGCTAGGGTGTTGCTAGAGTGTTCTGGCTGGTTGTAAGGCAGTGACTATACAGATACAGAATCAGAAGACTACACTGGTCCAGATGAATGTGTTTGATTCACTTAAAAGAACTGCTCATGAAAGCAAACTCGTCGCATCAAATGAACATTACTGTGACGAGGAGGAGGGCAGGGCAGGGCCGTGAGTCCACACACCCGGCCCCCAATCGGGCTAATCGGCTGAGGAGAGGGATATGTGCAGTGGGATGTGGCAGTTTGAGAAAGAGAGCCACACACAGCTGCCATGTGTGTGTTTGTGTTGTGTGTCTTTTTGGTTCATTATATATTATTTTGACCGTTCAGCCGGTTCCCACCTCCTCCTTTCCCCTTTTTAACCTTGTTACAATTACAATAACTTAATGTTTGCAAACTGAATCATATGTTCCACATTTCCTGATGAAATTAACACTAGAGGTGCTACAACAACTGTATGCATTATTCACTTTCACACAAATCATGACTATAAAAGCTGATATTATAAGATTTTATAAAACATTTATTTTTGCACTATTACTCACACACTGCTATGTTATTTGAAAAACTAAATTTTAATGCTTGTATTACCCACCTTCATTAACACAATCATTCCAATGTGATTAACTTGTGCGTTAGCACACCTGAGAGAGTGTTGGACTTTGAAATCAGAAGATCGAGGCTCAAACCGAGCCAGGCATGCAAACTGACATGTGAAATGAATGTGCCATAGAAGCGACACAAAATCTTGGTTCCTTCAGAATGTGTGCTTTTCACATTTGTCACATTTGCATTTTTGGACACTATCAGATTTAGATTTAGGTGTGGGATTGGGGTAAGGATATCTGTTTTGTTTACCTCTCATTTGCTCTCTGGTTTAGGCTAAAGTTTAGATTAGGGAGGCATCCTTCGGGAGGAACGTTACTTTTATATAGTGCTTTTCTGACACTACACTCAATGTGCTTTACACAGTGAACATAGTACCTCAAACACCACCAGTTTGCAGCATCCACCTAGATGATGCCACGGCAGCCATAGTGTGCCAGTACACTGACCACACACCAGCTATTGGTGGAAAGGAGAGAGTAGAGTTATAGAGCCAATTAATGTATTACTCATTAAAACCTCCATCTAATGTTTACCGTAAAAACATTGTCTGATTACAGAACCATTTCACTTGCTTATGGTGCCCCCTGCTGGAAATGTCACAGTGAAACTTCAGCAAAACATGTTATGAAGCACGTATTTTGTTTTGCAAAAATGTTGCCACAGTCAACTAATGTTCATGAGATCAGGCTGCATAACAACAGTAATGGTTTGTAAGCAAACATAATACAAAACCTTGTACGAAGTTCATATTAAGCTACTACACGACTTTTATGTTTTTGTACAATTTAAGTATTCCAAGACCTTAGTTGGGTCCCTGTAATGATTTATCTACCTCAGAGTGAGAAGGCTAAAATCGTATTCATAGTACAACCACTTCCACCATTAAAACAACATAACCACAGTGTCTCTGACCATGACTCTTGGTATATTTACATAAATACACCTGTTAATACATTCCTCTATGCACCTGTAGAATGAATAAGGAGGAATGCAAGATACATTTGGAGTAGAGATGCGGAAGGTCATGATGGAGGGCAGATGGCATTTGCATACAGCATGCTGACTCAGAATCAATAAGAACAAAACCTGTACATCTTATCGGCCGTGCATTGTCCCTGTCCTCCATTATAAGTGGGCAAAATCACATGGTATGAATTTATAAGAGCCTTTGCCACACTTAGTCCTCTTTATGCTATTGTCATCTGTTAGATATGACCTCTGCTTATCTTCGAAGAGATGCTTCATTTGTGGCAAACCTGAATGTGGAGAAATGCAAAGATTAGGCAAGTCTCAGAAGCACCGGCAGCACAGGTGTTGAATATTGTAAGAAGTTTTTCATTAACAATACATACATAATGTAGGATATCCTTCAACACCGCAGCTCTTGAAAAGAACAACATATTGAAAGTTTAAGAATGTCAATTCTTATAAAGTTAGTTTTTTTTATTATTATTGTTTTTATGCTAAACACTGTAATATATTCCATGACCATTTCCAACATTCTCTATGGGCCTGAGAATGAAACTGAGAATAGTTTTTTTTTTTTTGCTACCTCTGTGCCTTTCAGAAACTTTGATAAGAAATGTCCAACAGCACTTTGCTGCAAGCTGCAGGCTTGCTGTCACATCCAATATTGTTTTAACCATCCCATTCTTCAATAACATTCTCTTTGCCAGGCCTGTATTACATTATAATTCACAAAACAACCGGCTGAAATGTGCCACACAAAGTGTTACAGTTGAAATGAAATGGTCAGGGACGTTGTTAAAAATGAACTTTAGTTGATCCTTTATAATGTTGGAATGCTTTAGAAGGATACACAGAGTCGTAGGGGCTACACCCAGCCATGGACAACACATGATTTGACACATTTTCCCACATTAACGATAGTAAGTTAGCATCTATCCTGCTTTTTCCTCATTACCTCATGGGTGGGCCAAGTTTATAATCACCCAATATGCCATTAATTCCATAAATGTGGAAAGGTGGGTGGTCACGTGTTGATGGGTTGCATTTTTTCTGTGTTGCTACAGTTGAGGAAGTCAATCTAGTTTCAATAAATGCTCATTTTGAACTGAAAAAGAAGTTTTGAGTTCTGAAAGTTCCAGTATATTTCCGTAATACATCAAGTTCTTTTATCTTAAAAGATCAAGGAAGATTTGATTCCACGTGGTATGACCTCTTTAAGAGGAAGTTGGGGAGCTGATTTGGTTACATGTGAAATAATGGCTATGCTAGTCAAGACTGCTGTGAACACTATACGTTTTCCATCTTTGTCTTGAATATCACTAAAAATGGATGTACTTGCAGTTGTACATCAAAGCAATATGTGGGCTGTGTAGGATCAGATTTATCTACATGCCAGCTGCGGCAGCGTTGAATAATAGAGGATTGTCCCATTATTTCTGCCTGGGAGAAACTTTACTCTAAAGTTCCCCACAAATGGAAAACTACAGAACACTGATCGTCAAAACATGTCCTTGAGCTGGTCTTTTAAGTGTATGCTCTGGTAAGGATGCTGGAAATGCACATTGTTTATTCTGAGAGATATTGCATCAAAGATTCAAAGCGGTAGGGGTTGACTTGCTCACATCTCAATAGGAACAGGGCAGTTGTTTGACTTCCCATTTACTCAAGTGCAAAGTCCTCTAATTACCCTCCTCTATTTACTCACCCTCATATTGTTCCAAACCCGTATTCTTTACATGTGGAACATACTGTAAAAGGAGATATTAGGACCTTCCCTGTCTGTCACTCACTTGACGTTGTGTCGATGTAGTGACACTAGGGTTCGATCTTGAGAGCCTCTTCCATCAGGGAACAGAGGTTACATCATTAACCAAGACGGTGTTTAGCCTTAACATTGATTTTTATTTTATGGAAGGGAAAAATAAAAATATGCATCGAAAGTGAATGGTGACTAACATCTCCTTTTAGAAAGTCATATTGGTTTGGAACACATTAGGGTGAGTGAATTTTACCAGAATCTTAATTTTTTGGTTGAACTGTCCTTTTAAATGGAGTGTAATGGAAGGAACAGCTTTGCTGTGCTATTTCTAATTGCATTAATTCATGTTCGAATGTGGGCGGATGTGATGGAGTGGAAATACAATTGTACAGCCTGTAAGGCTTTTAACTCCTCTAGCAAACAAAAAGATGGATGTGATCACTTGTGTGTGTGTGGGCCCCACTCAGACCATAAGAATGCCAGGTTTGAGGCCCCAGTGGTCCTGTGATGGAGCCCCGTGACAGGTCAAGGACTCTCAGTTGGGCTACAAGTGTGTAAACATGGAAAAGTCGCAGGCACTTCTGACCTGATATAATCAGTGTGCTTACACACAATTAGAATTACAGAAAAGAGAGAAACTGAGTGAGATAGTAATATAGAATACATCCAAGCTAACTAATTTAGGCACTGTATGGGAATACAGCTTGACCCATTAGTGAACAAAGAAAACCAGGAGTCAAAGTTGAGTTTGAGAGAGAGAGAGTTGACTGAAGAAAAAGTTCTCCACATATACAAAGAAAAAAGAGAGAAAAAGAAAATTAGTTGAGGACCTAACCTCAAACTAAATTACACATGTAAAGTTTGTAATAGTCACCCAAAAATGAAAATTATCTCATTTACTCACCCTCATGCCATTTGAGATGTTTGACTTTGTTTTCTTCTGCAGAACACAAACACAGATTTTTTAGAAGACTATCTCAGCTCTGTTGGTCCTTTCAACGTAAGTGAATGGTATCCAGAAATCTGAAGGTCCAAAAATCTGATAAAAGCAGCATTAAAGTAATCCATAAGACTCCAGTTGTTAAATCCATATATTCAAAAGTGATATGATAAGTGTGGGTGAGAAACAGATAAATATTTAAGTGATTTTTTACTTTAAATCTCCACTTTCATATCTGTCACATATGTAACATCTCAAAAACATAAATAATCAACACTCCTGGAAATATAATAAACAATTTAATAAAAAAAAAAGCTTGGTATTATTTAAAATTTCACAACTTTGTCCCACTGTCCTCAAATGTTGCTATACATTTTTGGAAAAACTATTTTCTCTAGAATTATTATTATTATTTTTTAAATTTTGGCACATTTATTAAAAGCTATTTTCAATAAGGGAAACTGAAAATGCACACAGCAGTCATGCTCGGTCTCTGGAGGATAAACAAGCAGTCAGTAACACAGGTCTACAGTACAACATGACATAACAGTAACAGTTCCAGAGACAGTTGTGTTATGTAGTCTAATGTTGAACTTCAGACTTGAGGGACTTCAGCCATTCTTATTTCATTTTTCAAGTTGGACAATCATAACTTACACATTGCTAGTCTAAAGATTTAGAGAGGCCAAATGCCTTGCCTTGAAGGTAGACGAGAGTAGACAGGTGCAGTGAGGGAAGGAGTGAATTAACTGCTGTCAAAACAGACAATTCTCACTTCTCGTAGTGGATCATCTGCTATGAAATCAAAGGCAGATATTGCGTGATTCATGTTCATGTGCTTTGTTGTAAATAAATGGATGCAATTTTAATTCTGTTGCTTTTAAATGAAAACAAATATGACGAACAAGACACAAATGTATCTGTTATTTAATTCCCCCCCATAAGACATGTCTTTCCATCTATTTTGAATTGAATAATGACACGTATTTTTAATATTTCAGATGATAAATAAGTCACATATCCCATACAGAGATTGCACTGTCAGAGTGTTGGGAATATTCACATATAATTTATACAAATGAAAACATGATTTAAAGATAAAAAATTGAACATTTTAGAAGAGAATGAAACATTACGGTTGTTTAAGCCAATGAGCATTAAGCTGTGTTGTCAGCAAGTCATTTCCCATCATGCTTGCAGTTCGCCCAGCTCGTAAAAAGCAACTGCGCCACCTGGCTGCTACAACTGCGTGCGCCTCACTCTTTTGGGACATTTTTTGACATTCGTCATCATGACATCATAGCAAGTCAGACAGACTTCTAACCGGCATGCACCTTCTGGCGATCACCGGTGATCGGTTCTGCGCAGAACTTGAAATATAAAACAAGCCTAATAATTCAGTAACTGGAGCCTGGGTAGCTTAGAAGGTAAAGACACTGACTACCACACCTGGAGTCACAAGTTCGAATCTAGGGCGTGCTGAGTGACTCCAGTCAGGCTTCCTAAGCAACCAATTGGCCCAGTTGCTAGGGTGGGTAGAGTCACGTTGGGTTAATCTTCTCGTGGTCGCTATAATTTGGTTCTCGCTCTCGGTGGGGCACGTGGTGAGTTGTGCTTGGATGCCGCTGAGAATAGCATGAGCCTCCACACGTGCTAGGTCTCCGTGGTAATGTGCTCAACAAGCCATGTGATAAGATTCGTGGCTTGACTGTCACAGAGGGCAACTGAGATTCATCCTCTGCCACCCAGATTGAGGCAAGTCACTACGCCACCACGAGGAATTAGAGCGCATTGGGAGTTGGGCATTCCAAATTGAGGAGAAACGGGGAGAGAAAAACAAATATTCAGTAACTACTCTAACTGATGTATAAATGTTTTTGATTAACTAAAAAGAACCAGCTCATTAGAGTCATGCGTTTGAGAATCGAACTATACCGGAAGAGCTGTATCTTCCTCACTGTCGATTTAAAAGAACTAGATCCTTTCAGTCATTTGTTTGTGAATCGAATTATACAGTAAGCATGGTATGTTTCAAGCTGTAAAGATACAAAAGAGCCAGCTCATATGAGTCATTAATTTGCGCTGTGTGTTTCACGCTGTAGATTCAGTAGAGGGCAGAGCTGCCACTGAAGAGCGCTGCAGGAAACACTGTCAGAGTATTTTACTACAGTGTTTGGAAAATTGCATGGACAAAAAATGTTAATGGAACCGAAAGTCCTGATAATCATATGATTTCAGAATGTAAAAATAAATAAAAATGGAATGTTCTGGTCAAGAACTGGTTCTCAGTACCCAACCATACTCTCAATGCTCCTAACAATCCCTGCGGAAACATCTTTAGACAGAACAAAAAAAAGGGATATATTTTCCTCAAGGTTGAGGCAGACCTCACTGGAACAAAGGCCTTAAGCCAGGTGGAACAAACATGATGATAGAACAATACCTCTAAACTGGCCAGAGCAAAGCTAGACTGAAATATATTTTTATTTATGAATGCTAACAATGCATTTGTGTCAGTAAATACATGTGATACATTAGTGACCTAAAACTTAAGCAACAAAACTCTTGCTTAATTTAATCACAATATGACTGATGAATAAACAACAACTCACATGAATATTCATTCTCTGGAGAACAAGAGCATGTTCTCTGGTTCTCTCAGTGACCAAATAAAGAATGACCTGTAACATTCATAACTATACACATAACCTGAATAAATTTGAGTTTGAATTATTCCCATAAGCCCTCTGAAATATGCCGTTCTACACTGTGAGCATCATATTCACAATATGCAGATCTTATTCCTTTCTTCAGCTTAGCCATCACCTCTTATATTCTTTATGTTCTTTATATATTTCCAAGACAGAAGAACAACTGAGAAAGAAATATGATCCTCTCAGTATATTTACCTGCAAAAAAAGAAAAAGAAAAAACTATAAAAAGAAAGAGAGACAAAAGTTCAAACAAATTGCTGCACAGACATGTTATAGAAGTTTAGTAATTATCTGTGAATGATATTTGATCAAATCAGTTCTGCGGAACAGAGTAAAAGCAAATGTGTCAGAAAACAAAAATGGTTTCACCTGCGTGTCACCTTCACTTTAAATAATAGCAGCACTTGATGAAACTGGAAGGTGTTGCATTTTGCGAATGTGATCATATTAAGTTTAACCTTGTATCAGATGTGTTAAAAAGAGAATCAGAAACAGCTGCAGTGAGCCTGTGAATGTTCAGCGCTCGTACGAATTGTGTGAACTCATCTGCACTGGTTTCGCATAGCCATATTTTTAATTATTGGCAAGTAAAGTAAACACACCAAACAGCTGGTCATTTACACTTGGTCTGGGAATTGATCAGAGAATTTATACTTGATCTGGGATTTGGTTTATTTATTTATGTATTTATTTATTGGTGTCACGGACAAGAAACGAGCTGGGAATTGGTTTATATGAACAGATATGTATTACTATTTAACTAATGACTTGAACTTTAAATGCACACATAACACATATATAAAATATATATATATTTTCTATTTTTTTTGCAAGCAATATACTGTATAATTTGACAGAAATCCATTGCCTTGCTTCAATGAGTCTTACAGTTTAACAAAAATATTGTCAGGAGTGGAGGTTGACCGATAGTGGATTTTGCAAATACAGATAACTAAGGTGGTGGAAAAGGGTGATGACCAATTAATTGGTCATCACCAATGAGGCTGATTTTTTTTTTTTGAAAATAAAGAAAATAATTTCTTAAGTTTCCCTTACAATAATGGGCACATACCTAGAGACTACAAGAGTCCAAAATGAAATAAAATCCCAGATGCAGTTTAATATTCAATGTTTATATAATATTGTCAATGGTAAAAGATTTAGATAGCAATTCCCCACAAGGTGTCAGTTATTGTATTAATTTCACTTTTATAGGCTGCTGTTATCATACAAACAAGTCATTCAATCTGTGGACCCTCCTGTAATCCTCCATCGCCGACCACGGAGGAATATGGCAGGAAAAGAAAACCATCTGAAACTATCCACATAGTTTTTTGCAGATTACCGGTAGTTCGCAAATCAACCAACATCAGTCTACTTCCTCTAGTCAGGAGATACTCCAACTTTTTAAAACTAGAACACACCATTCAAGCCTAAGTCTATATTCATGCCTTGTTTATCCTATCCATTCTTTCATTCATTCTTCATCATATTCTTTCTATAAAAAAGTGACACATGAAATTGACAAAATTCTTTCTTCTAAAAGAAAAAAGGAGTATATTCTTTCAAAAGAAGAAGCAATAGCCGTGGAATGGCTCTCAAATAATGACAATCTCATAATAAAAAGAACAGATAAGGGAGGAGCTGTTGTAGTATTGAGTAGAGACCAATACATCAAAGAGGCTTTGTGACAACTACAGAACTGTGAGTACTATCAGTCCCTAAGATTCAATCCAGTTGAAAGAACTAAGACTGAACTGATTGATATACAGCACTATCACAAGCAAAAAATGAGAAATGGATATCACAAAATGAATACGACTTTCTTCTATGTAACAACCCTAGAATCCCTGCTTTTTAAATGCCTCCAAAAATCCATAAAGACCTTGAAAATCCACCAGGGAGACCTACAATTATTGGAAATGAGTCTATAACTGAAATTGCTTCAAAATTTGTTGATCACTTTATTAAACCACTGGTTAGTGAACTTCCATCATTTATTCAAGACACAACTCATGTATTGGAAACTATCACGGTCTTGGTGACTATGGATATAGAATCATTACATACTAATACAGACCACTCTGAAAGACTTGAAGTGTTATCACACTATCTAGAAATGAGATCACCTGACTAAATGCCACCTACTGGTTTTATTTTACAGCTTGCAGAATGGACATTGAATAATAATATATTTTTGTTTCAGGATCAGTTTTATAAATGAATTAAAGGTAGAGCCATGGGAGCATGCTTTGCCCCCAATTACGCAAATTTATTTTTAGGATTTGGAGAAAAGAAGTTCGTATTTTCTGACTCCAACTTGTATTTAGAGAAGATGGTGTGGTGGGGTAGATTGATTGATGATATTATACTTATTTGGTACGGGTCAGAGGCAGAGTTATTAACTCATATTTAAACAATACCTATACTAATTTGAAACTCAGTTTAGCTTTATCTTATACTGAGATTAACTTCCTTGATTTAAAGATCTTCAAGGATAGTAATGGTGATTTACATATATCTGTATATTGAAAAACAACAGATATAAATACTATCTTATGGGCAGACTGCTTTCATCACCCGTGGCTATTAGAAAACATTCCTTTTGGACAGTTTCAGAGGTTGAAACGAATCTGAGATAAGAAGGAAGATTTTGACATCAAAGCTCAGGATATGGTTGAAAGATTTCAAAAAAGAGGGTATAAACATTGTATTAATAGCAGAGCTTACAATACAGATCTGTAGAAGTAGAAACCAACTATTGGAACAAAAATACAAATCACAACATCTTGAAAATCTGATTCATTTTGTAACACAATATTGTAGAGACGCAAGTAGAATTAAACAAATCATTAAAAAGAATTTGGAAATATTGTTGAGTGATCCCTCCCTCAGGGAAGCTTTCCCCAAATCTCCACACATTATTTACCAGCAAGCTCTTCCTATTAAAGCATTGATGCAAGTGGCTAGAGACATTCTTATATTTTATACTTTTGCTTGATATTACTGCGATGGACTGGCGACCTGTCCAGGGTGGCCCCGCCTTTCGCCCAATGTTAGCTGGGATAGGCTCCAGCCCCCCGCGACCCTGTACACAGGATAAGCGGTTGACGATGGATGGATGGATGGATGGATGCTTGATATTATACAAGCATATTCATGTATCCACATTTATGTACTCAACTATAATCAGAATATAATCATATACTTTACATTCATGAAACCAGCTTATATGGCATTATCATTGTATTAATACTCCATGTATTCCTTGTATGTCCATCCTTGTATTCCTTTGTTGTATACATGATACCAGGCACAAGCCTTATATGTTCAATGTGTGTTAGAAGATTACGGGAGTTATAAGATGGGAGTCGTGCACATATGCACATACAGGATAAGACACACTTGTGTTAGGGCTGGTGTTTCCACCCGGTGCGTCAACATACAAGGCCACCGCAGCCTTCGCACTTCAGTGGGTCATAACAATATGTCCTGTTAACTTCAAACCGTGCAAGAGGGTATAAAGACCTTAAACTTAACTTTTGGTGGTCAGAGAGACTAACAGGTCAGCTCTCTGACATCTGACTTCCAACTTTGTGGCATCATCTTACTATCCGTACTTTAACTTCTTTCATTTTTTTACTTAGTTGATTAGACAAAGACGAGACATAGTATTGTTAGATTAATTCCAGGACTTAGTCCTTGGATATATCCTTAAGATATATCTACTTAACATTAAAGAACCAAACGTACATTTTCTTTATTATTACATTTATTCTCATTAATTCATATTGTATTAATTTTAATAATTTCAGATTAATAATTTCTGATTAAAATGTTAATAATTTTCCGATCAAACAAACAAAATGACAAAGTGATATAGGGGCTCAGATGGTGCATGAATGGGTGTTTGGGACACAGTGTATATCGCTTTGGTAACCTCTAAGGTTAAAAAAGTGCTATATAAGTGTAGACCATTTACCTTATAAAAACAGATTGATAGTGGTTTATATATTATAGAGGTATGGGTTAGAATATCCATGTGTTTGTTTTTATATAGCGAAATTTGAAAATCAGATTAGCAGAACATAAAAATGCTATTCAAATCTGTAATCCTCAATATCCAATGGCATTACATTACAGAGATGCAGATAATGGCAGCTGATCTATGACCCAGTACATTGAAAATATCAGGTATTTAATATATCCCAAGCTCAATAAGGGGAGGAGATAGGTTCAAAGTTATTGCAGAGGGAATCTTTTTGGATCTATACAATGAAAGCTACTCAATTCTTAGGTTTAAATGGAGAATTCGATTTTTCACCATACTTGTAAATGGGTTGGTTGAATTTTAATATGTTACTTATAATATTTATATTGAGCTGTACTTGCATATATTGTGATGTTTACAGATTCTTTTGAAATGACTGATTTGTATATATTTATGTACCTATTTCCCTTTCATGGAAGTTTGTTGGTACTGTTATTTATAATTTTGCGTGTTGCTTCTCAAGTGTTGTATTTCCCATTTGGAAATTGTCACTGTCAGGTGATTGTGTCATGTGGTCCTATCATGTGACAATGTCACATGACACAAATTAGTCACATTATTTAAGGACTCTCAGTTTTTTTCCCCCACGCCCTGATGAAGGCTTTCTAGCCGCAACGTGTCGGTTTGTGGTTTTTAATTATGCTAGCCATGGTTTAATAAATGCTTTCTTAAATTTTATACTTAAGCCTGAGTGCCTTGGATATATCCTTTTTTCATGAGATAGATTATCACTTTTCCAAAGAGCACCAGCAGATATGGACTTATACCCAAGTAGCACTCGTTGCATTATTGTTTCTATATATCTTTCTTAAATTATTTATATAGGCCTATTGTTTTTAGAAAAAGCAATCTCAACGAAATCCCAGTTCAAACGTAATGTTTTTGCCTTCCTGAATAGAGTGAAATTCTGCCTTTGGACAAAATAAAAGTGCACATTTCTCCAAAAATTAAACTTCCCCTCAAAAAAAACAAAAAAACATTACATAGAACAAAACAAGTGCCTCTCAAGAAAGGTACATGGGGAGTATATTTCAGGTGCACATCAAAAAAGTGTAACTAACCTGAAGTGCTTGTCTGCAGTTGCCCTGGCAACTGGCAGTGCCAGTCGAATTCCCTGGCAACCGAACAAAGCCTTTTCTCAGTCAAATCCATCAAATAGCATCAAATAAGTGGCCCCTGTCATGTGTCATACGACCCCCTTCCCACTCTCCCACTGAAGTGCTATGACCTCTGTGCCATTATTCAATACCCTGCCATCACGGACCCATTTACTATGTCTATCTGTGTTTAGCTGGAAGACAAATGGGTGGCCCATTGCATTCCATCTCCAGTCTAAAGGCTTTTATTGCCCTGCAAGGTGTCCAATCATGACCCTCACATTTAGTGTGGCCAGTCAGTGATGGGGCCATTAAAGGGATAGTTCACCCAAAAATGAAAATTCTCTCATCATTTACTCACTTTCAAGCTATCCCAGATGTGTTTAAATTTCTTTCTTCTGCTGAACACATACCAAGCATTTTAGAAGTATATCTCAGCTCTGTATGTCCTTTCAATTCAAGTGAATGGTGGCTAGACCTTTGAAGGTCCAAAAATCACATAAATGAAGCATACAAGTAATCCATACGACTCCATTGGTTTAATATATGGCTTCTGGAACATTCTTCTAAAAATCTTTGTTTGTGTACTGCAGAACAAATATAGTCTGGAATGACATGATGGTGAGATTATATTTTTTCTTTTAGGATGATCTATCCCTTTAAGGCTCAGTAGAGTGGAAAGTTCTCTTCTCATTATTTTGGACTGAAATAAATGAGTTTAAGACCTCTAAGATAAGGTTGGTATGTTAAAATACGGCCTCATATTTGAGCTTAAAAGCATAGTTCACTCAAAAATGAAAATTCTGGCATTATTTACTCACACTCAGTTTGTTCCAAACTCATATAACTCACCCCTCATTTGTGGAACACACCAAAAAAAAGCAGAATGACAGATGGCCTAAGTCACCATTCACTTTTAATGTGTGGAAAATAGATGCAATGACTTCTAGGCAATGTAATCAAGCTGTCTGACAAAGATGAGATTTCATCCAAATTGCAGAAATGACTTGTAATAGTCTCTGAAGGATGAAACAAATTTATAATGATTTGCATCATTATGTTGGGCTGCACAATTCAGTAGTTCAAAAGTTAATGTAATCCTGCAATGAGGATAGCGTAAACTGTGGCTTGCTGTTCCTGGTGGAGGGCTCGAGGCTCGAGACTTGACCTGAGCTCGAATGCCCCCCTGGATAGGATTAGTATAAATGGAATAGATATGAGGAGGTGGGGAGGTGGTGAGATGTTGGAAATTCTCAATGCTACATAGAGGTAAGCAGCAGTTTTATACCCTTATTGGTCAATTAAATGAACTTGCTCCCAAACTTTGTTAAAACACAATTTAATCAAATTAACAATCAAGGAAAATTTTCCACTACAGCAGTTCATGAAGGTCTACTCGTGATAAGTAAAAATGTTTGCTTTAATAATTTTTTTTTAACATTTTTTAAATAAATTTTTTATTTTTTCTCCCTAATTTGGAATACCCAATTCCCAATGCACTCTAAGTCCTCATGGTGGTGTATTGACTTGCCTCAGTCCAGTTGTTGGAGTACAAACCTCAGTTGCCTCCAAGTCTGAGACCGTCTACCCGCGCATCTTATCACGTGGCTTGTTGAGCGCGTTACCGCGGAGGCATAGTGCGTGTGAAGGCTTCACGCAATCCACCGCGGCATCCACTCATAACTCCGCACACACCCCACTGAGAGTGAACCACATTATAGCAACCACGTGACAATGTGACTCTATACTTCCTAGACATAAACAATGTGATTCTACCCTCCCCAGCAACCGGGCCAATTTGGTTGCTTAGCAGACCTGGCTGGAGTCACTCAGCATACCCTGGGATACGAACTTGTGAACTCCAGGGGTGGTAATCAGCTTCCCAGGTCCCCTGCTTTAATTTTCTATTTATTGTGTGTTTCAATCACATGGCTGTTGCTTGATCCTGTGTTTAATTTATTCCAAATATGTACAGTATAACAGTTTTGTTTTACATGCTGCTATAAAGACAAACGTGAAGTCAACTTTTTGGTAACTGTTATCATTAAAATATGCTATAAAGTTGTTCAGTCACCCCCCACAAAAAAACCCCAAAACAAACAAAATGGTATGCAGTTAATCCCAAAATAAGAATTTTAATGAAAATTGTATTAATCAAAATAAATTGCAATTACAGAATCAAGGTAAATAATCGACAATTGTGATTGTTGTCATAACCATGGAGCCATATGTCATCATTTTCAAGCAAAAGTCTATGTTTGAATTTAGAATTGTCAAGGAGATGCATTGTATTATAGTTGTATATTTCCAGAATTATTGGAATTATTATTGGAATTATTAGTTGTAATATTATTTTTTATATATATAGAAAACAATATTTAAAAAATATGATATAAAATAAGATGCTAGAGGCTAAACTAACATTTATATATTTTTTTGTGGCGGGGCCAATTAAAATGTTGGCAGGGCAAGTAAAAATCAGAACTACTTCGGTTATACAATGCTGTTCTCTTTCATAATCTGTGTCTGAACAAAACAGTACTGTATTGAACTCCAAACAGCACTGACAACTGTATTCTGCTGCTGTGTTAGCCCAATTGTGGGGAAAGAGTAATATTTATCTTCATGCTCAGTCCTCTTTTTCCTTCCAAGCTCCTCTGGTTCTTCTCTCAACTTCCTTCTCATTGTTGATTTTTCTTTCTATCACTTTCCCCTGGATACTCAGCCCCTGACCCTCCTGGTGGGTAAAAATGAAACTCTTATGGCACTTTTCCACTGCACGTTACGTTACGGTTCGACTTGACTCTTCTCACTTTACTTTTCTGAGCTTTCTTTTCCACTGCTGTTTAGTACCACCTCAACGTGGGTGGGATTATAGGCGGATCGTCATAGTTGTGTCGCCTCTGCTGCCATGACATCATTTTAAATGCAACATAAAACAATAAACAATAACACGACCGCTAGCTGTTAGATTCTAGCTCATTGTGCTGCATAAAGCAGCTGTTGCACGGTGATTTTACACAAGTGTAACAGTTAAATTGGCCTGGTTGTATTAGAAGCAAGCTTTCCAGTAGCTGGTCAACTAAATAAAGTGAAGCTTTCAAGCAGAGTGTAGAGTTAACGCACCATCCTCCATCGTGGACTCCAGCCGTGGGTGAGTCCAGGGCACTCTAACTCCCATTGCTTGCCAGTCTAGATAATGCCCATTTGGTCAAACCACTTCCACATTTCCTTAATGGTTCTGTATTTTTTTTTTACTTTTCCCTAAACTGTTGGTAAGTCCGGTGGTAGCCGTGTGCGGCCAACAACTGATACACTTTCTGAAAGACTTTTTCTTTTCCCGTCGTTTCATTCGTCGTTTACGAGAGGAACGTCTGCACCTCGTTTATTGACCAAGGGGTAGTTTTGCGCACAGCCATTTCTTTTTACAATTCGAATGTCGTATTAACAAATTATACTGCTATAGCTGTAGCTAACATTAAAACTAGCGGGTTGATGTCCCGTGTCGCAAATCCAGTGATGCTGGTAGTGATGATTCTCTCTCACCAATCAGTGATATGCAGGGTTTTGACGTCACATTTAGTATCTGCTCGGTTCGCTTGGAACCTCGACCGAGGCGGTACTAAAAAAAGTACCAGGTACCAGGTACTATCCACAGTATAAAACCCCCAAAAAGCAAGCAGAGTCGAGTCGAGTCGAGTTGTACCATGCAGTGGAAAAGCCCCATTAGAGTTGCACAAATGTAGTAGAGACCTATAATTTCACACTGGCAACCTTCACGCTAAGGTGAAAAGACAGCAGTTTAATTGTGCTAGCCTGATGCCTGCAGACCAGCCCCACTGTCCCTTATGACTGCTGTAGGAGAATACCAAGTAGCCCCATACCTTACCTTCATTAAAGCTGGAGAGGTCTGGACAGCATTCTCTCTTTGTCCTCTCATTCCCAGCCCTGGCTCTCCATTTTTGATGAAAGCAGCAGGCAAAGCTGGGACAGAGTACACAGACAGGGTTCTTCAAAAATGGTCAAGGAGGTCATGGCGTTGCATGGTATTTGAAGGCTGGGACATATTTCTGCAGATATTTCTGCAGAGTTGAGGGCCAATTTACGAATGACTGTGACCAGGTATAGCTCTTTTTTCTGGTGAATGTGTCACATGTATCATACAGAATTTTTCTGGTCACAGCATAGCCACTATTCTATGTTGATAAGTGGCAATTTAGCTGTTGTAGTGAGGTAGAACGTTGATTCCAGACAATCCAAATTGAGAAAAAATAGACAAATCTACAACAAATGAAACTTGGCAGCCATGATTCATCCTTTGACATTTTACATACACCAAACCTGTTCACAAGTGGAACAGAATGACCACATATAAGATATAAAACCATACACTCTGTGAAGAATGAGACACCACCATCTACAAGGTTTTCTTTGGTTTATCTCCTCTAGAGAACCATCTCTAACACAGCACTGAACAGTTTCACATTATTAAAACAGTCTCAGAGGGCTCAAAGGGCTTCACAACAGAGACTCTGCAATGCCTTCAGGAGAGCAACAAGGGACAGAGCTCAGAGGCACCATTACAAGAGTTAGAGATTGGAATGTTTTTCTCTCTTTCACTCCTTAAGGGGCGTTCACAGTGACAGGGATTAAATAGCAAGAGGCCACCAACTCCCTCTACTGATGGTGGCTTGTAGGCATTTCTACTCAACTGTATCAGGCGATGGAACAAGCCAGTTGAACTGTCTTTAATCCCAATGTCACCACATTGCTGCTCAATTTGAAGATGAATGCAGCAACTTCGTTGCATCGCCAATGGTCACTGCCGCTCATGTCGCCTCAAATTTCAAACTTTCATTGAACACACATGACGCTGGTTGATTTGTTTCTGTAAATCAATGTCAGTTGCCCTTTAGAGAGACTTTATGGCCATTGGGATAGTCAAGCTTGGCAGATGCTTTTAACCAAAGGATCTTCCAAGTGCATTTAAGCTGTGTATATATATATATATGATTAGTATGTATTCTCTTGTAACAGGAAATACATTATGTAGGCTCTATGAAAGATACATGTAAACAATATATCATCCATTGATGCCTAGAGTAAATATTTTTTTTTCTTTGATAATGATTTGAGGTCGACTTTAATGGAAAGCTATGATAGTTGCGGTCCGTTGCACTGCAGAATTATGACGCTGAACGTTGGCGATGCATTTGTATATCTAAATTATTTCTTTAAATTTACACATCCATTATGCAACCCCTTTTAATTTACCAAGCCGTTCATACTTTACCAAAGTTGTACAAACACAATTGTGCAACGAGCAATACTATTTATATTCAATTAATGCAATAATAGTTTATTGTAACAAAATTTTTTATCACATTTATTTGCCTGTTACATTTGATCTGTTTTTGTTAAGTGGTTGGGCTTCAGGGTAGGGTTAAGGGATCTAAAATATCTATATAGCAATATATATATATATATATATATATATATATATATATATATATATATATATATATATATATAGTAATATATATATATATATATATATATATATATATATATATATATATATATATATATATATATATATATAGCAAAATAAAGGATAAATAAATATTAATATATATATATATATATAAATAATGTATTTATAAAGCTATTGTCACGATTCACTGTTGTCTGCCCTGTGTTTCTCCCCTGTCATCTGTTCCCGGACAACACTTCCCATAATTCCCTGCTCTTATCCCTGCCAGCTGTCCCTCATTGTTCCTCATCTGTGTTTAATGTTCTCATTAGTCTTTGTGTATTTAATGCCCTGATTTCTGTTCAGTATTGTCAGTTGTTGAATGTATACATGTCTTGTTCCAAGCACTGTTCTTAGTTCCCTGTGTTTTTGTTTTATTCTGAGTTACCTGGTTCATCTTTTGTTTCCATTAAAAGCTGCTTTTAGATCCTCACTCCTCGTCTGCCTCGTAACAGCTACAAAGATGTAAAAAATACTTAAGTTTTAGATGATATCAATACATACATATTTTACATTTCAGTGTCTGTCTAAACATACAAAAAAGTGTGTGTAAATGTGTGAACATAATAACACGATTCAACTGGGATGCTGGTGGGCTGGTGTCCCCACCAGGCTTCTTATATAGCTTAACCAGCAAGGCCACGCTGGTTAACTTATATTGTGTTTTTTCCCTGGTGAACAGCAGGAATATGCTAGACCAGTACCAAACCAATTCTAACAAACTTCTTAACCAGGGTAGAAATTCATTTTTCAATGTGTTGAGTTGTTATTGCTTCTCCTGTCTTTTGTATGCTTTTGATATTGTATGATTATGCGATTTGCCCCTTTTTTGGTATTCTATCTTTTTTATTACAGTTCCATTTGCTTCTTGTCATGCATTGTAAGGCGTCCTTGGGTTTCTGAAAGGTGCTATATAAACACAAATAATTATTGCTATTGTTACTAAGCTAGTCTTTTAAGCAGGGATTTTTCTATTTATTTACATATTTATGATTGCTTTGATTTTTTTCTCCATATAATCTTCTGAAGACAAAGATTCATTCTGGTCACTGAAAGCTGATAAACATGGCAATTTAACTGAGCATAGTGTTCTCTTGGCATATGCTGTCACTTCTCTTGTGAGTGGAGGCTAGAAATGTCTTGTGAATTTCATTCTCTTCTATTCCCTGGATTAGACAACCGTGCAGACATTTTTTTTTTCACATTTCCATATGAGATTCGTGCAATAGCGTCTCACACTCTGTATGAAAGCTTCTCGATTACTACTTTCCCACAAACTTAACAGCAACAGGAAAGATCACTGCTTAACTTCTTTAACAACCACGTAATTTAAACTGCAGAGCACCACTTTTAGTGAAGCTGCCAGTGTCTGCTTTAATCATGTATAAAACCTGTGTGCGGCTCAATAATGCCCTCTGGGTGACAAGTCATGTGTAATTGGTTTACCTAACCACTGCCTTTGATTATCTGTGGTGTCATTATACTTTCTGCTGATTGGTATTCTGTTTGTGTTATTGCAAAATGTGTGCATTGCACATGCAGTGGTAAGTTTGTTAAAGGGATTCATTTACACATTTTGGTTTGTGGGTTTTAGATTTTAGGATTTTTTTTTTCAATTTATTGTAGTCTTGAATTGTTTAAACAGATTACATGGGATAGATGACTTCCTTCTGCTGAACACAAATAAAGATTTTTAGAAAAGTATCTGTATCTGTTGCTCTGAAGGTGCAAGTTAATGGTGGCCAGAACTTTGAAAGTCCAAAAAGCATATAAACGTAGCAAAAAATTAATCTATATGACTCCAGTGGTTAAATCCATATATTCAGAAGTGATATGAAAAGTGTGGGTGAGAAACTGAGCAATATTTGAGTCCTTTTTTACTATAAATCTCCACATTTACTTTCACTTCCATATTCTTCTTTTGTTTTTGGCGATTCGCATTCTTCATGCTTGTCACCTACTGGGAAGGGAGAACAATTTATAGTAAATATTACTTAAATATTGATCTGTTTCTCACCCACATCTATCACATCACTTCTGAAGACATGAACTGTGTCACTGGAGTTGTATGAATTATTTTTATGCTGTCTTTATGAGCTTTTTGGACCTTCAAAGTTCTGGCCACCATTCACTTGCATTTATGGACCTACAGAGCTGAGATATTTTTCTAAAAATAGTCTTTCAGCAGAAAAAAGGATGTTTGGAAAATGGAAATCTGGGATGGCATAAGGCAAATGAAAAATGTTTTGGTGAACTATACCTTTAAATTGTGGTTAGTGTTATGTTCTTAAGTGTATGTTCTTAACTGTGCATGAGCATGGTACTAAAGACACAAAGGACACAGGTTCAATTCCCACGGATTCCACATATATGTCAAATGCATAAATGTAAATGTTTATATTTTAAATGTCGAAACTATAAATGTCTACTAATGAAAATTGCATGTAAAAAGTATACTAACCATTAATCAGCCAGTGCTGTTGGAGAATTAAAAGCTATTCTGTGAATAAGAGTGTCAAATGATTATTAAGGGTTATGCATTTTTTGGCAAAGAAACAAAATATTCCAGCAGCTGTGAAACAAAAAAACAAAGATAAATAATAATTAATTAAAGTAGGTAAACACTATATATAAGTAGGTAAATATTTTACTTCCCCAGTATTCATTAATTTATATTCATTTTCACTCTAAACAGCACATTAGAAAAATAGACTTTAGATTTCTGCCTCAAGATTCTTGCAGTCATATCTTATATATATATATATAGCCTGGTCGTTGACTAGGAATCGGTCCTTTTAGCCCTAATCTAATTCTCTGACATCTAAATAAATGCCCCGCCTGATAGGGAATATGCAGAACTATCTGTCAGGCAGATGAATAGGCTACTGTGGAGGTGAAATAAAACACTGGGCCCTTTTTAATCAATGACAGGCTAGGAAAAAAAAAAGAAAAGAACAAAGCCTGTTGTTCTTATTGTGTCCCTAGTTGATGGCCTGACAAATACTAAACAGAACAGTAATGTGTAATTTGGGAGAGGAAGATTAGGAAGCTCCATCACAACACTAAGAAATGACATTGTATGCATACATGCATGCATATGCAACCACAATGATGAAGCAAGTGCTGGGGCATCTATCTGGTCTCATAGAAACACGTTACTACCTACATTTGCCTACACGTTACTACCTACATTTGCCTACATTGCTAAATGGTTTGTATGTAGCTTGTTGTATGTATTGCAGCAGTTTTGTGGGGAAATTTGTAGGGAAACACTAGAGGCGCTAAAAAAACAATGCCTTTTTTCATTCACACAAATCACAATTAAAATGGCAGATTATCAGTTCATAAACGCTTACTTTTTGCCTTGTTCCTCACACAATGCTATCTTTTGACATCAAGACACATTTACTAGTTCATGACTTGTAAGATGTTACCTTTCCCCATGGTAACATTTTACCATTAACTAAACTCTCTTTAGGGTTATGAGCGGTATAGCTCTTGTATAGGAATTCAGCAATTTAACACACTTTTATTAAAGGTTAATTTGAAATCACAATTACTTGTGGCTGTTTCAGAAGCATATACCCTCACTTAACCACAGAGTTCACAGTAGGTCTTACGTGAAAGGCTTTTTTATATTAGCACTAAAAATAAATTTCTATATGCACACAAATTAATAGGATTTTACTTTCAAAACCCTCCTATTTGATTTTACTGGCTTGTAAGTGGACAAATGAAAAGATTATTGATTAAATCACAGTGAAAACCTCCATCTAACTCCGTACATAGGAAAAAGGCATTGTACAGTTCCTGCACATGTATTCATATCGGGCTGGAATGGTAATCTGGCATACCTGACATTTTCTCGGTGGGCCAACACACTTTTGAAACCCCCCCCCACACACACACACACACAAACACTTCAACAACTATTGGGCCAGTTTCTATGTAAAATCCGAGGCCGTTTTCTCTTCCCAGTCCACCCCTGATTCATATAATGTATTATGGGTAGCACATTATAAATCATTGTGCTGGCTATCCTGCTGGACTCTTCACCTCATCTTACAAAATAACCTGGGACTATGTGGGCATGTGAAAGCCATGTATGCAATGAATGTGTGATGCAACTCTGGGGCTGTAGGTCAGGTGGTTTTGAATTCCACTGGGCATACCAAAAGAGAAACACTGATTATTTACCACATACAAGTGTACACTGTACATTTTTTAAAGTTGACGTAACTTAAAATTTCAAGGTAACTTGCTGAACAGCATTTTTGAGTTACTCAACTACAGTTGACTCAACTTTTGGTACAAGTGGTTCACTTAACTCAATTTACAGAGTAGGGTCTCAAGTTCACTGAAATTGTACTGTTTTGTTCAGCTGATGGAATATTTTCTGCACATATAAAATAGCTCACAAATGCAACTTAATGTCAGAGCAAGAAGTTAGATTTGAGTGACTGCACTCTTGCAGAACAGTGAATGTGTATGTCCATGAAGACCTTTTGGGTTCTCCTCAACATCCTCAATATTTTCTGCAATATCAATATAGATTTTTCGAATAATGTCTTGAATCCCCCCGCCCCCCCATTAAATCCAAGTCAATAAGGACTAAAACTTTTAAGCTCCAAAAGGTATTTGAAGGCAGCGTTAAGGTAATCCATATGATCATACAATCTGACTCCAGTGTTTAATCCATGCCTTTTGAAGTAATACAATCAGTTTGGAGTGAAAAACAAACACAATTTAAATACTTTTTCACTGTAAAAAGAATCATCTTGAACATGTATAATTTTTTGGAGTTTGAAAGTTTTGGAACCCGTTAACTAATATTGCATGGATAAAAATACTTCATACATCCTTCAAAGTATCTCTGTGCTGTAAAAGAAAAAAGTCATATGAGTTTGGGATGACATAAGGGGGAGTAAATGATGAGAAATATAATTTTTGGGTGAACTGTCCTTTTTATAGTGTAACTATAAGGACATCATTCAATTTCATTGCATCTTTTTCAATAGAATGTAAGTTAATGGTGTCTGAGAATGTCATTCAAGTTAATTGAATTTAATCGTGTCCCGAATCGCACTGAATAAGGCATACAATCATGAACATAATCGATTTGCTGTCAACACAAGAAGAAGTCTGAAGAAATATTAATTGAACATACTCAACAGAAAACTAACAAGGAACAAGAGGAGCAAGAGGAGATCTTCAAGAAATGTTTTCTTTTGTATGAGCCACAATATTTGAGGTCTGCAAAAAGGATTTTTACGAGGAAATCTTTTTAGGTTACAAACTGGTAATTACAAGGGTAGTATGCTATAAATATGGTTTATGAGGACATTTCTAGTGTCCCCATAATTTAAATAAATACTAAACGATATTTCTTTTTTAAATGTAAAAAATGCCAAATTTTTTTTGTGAGGGTTAGGTTTAGGGGATAGAATCTATAGTTTGTACAGTGTAAAAATCATTATGTCTATGGTGAGTCCTCATAAAGCTGCGTTCACACTGCCAGCGACATGCAACGACAAAACTATCTCATTCATTTTCAATGAGCGCTCATGACTGCCGGCAACACGGAAGTGGGCGTGTCCAGCGCCGCGACAAAGTTGAGAAATGTTTAACTTTATACAAATGAAGAGCAACTTTCGGGAGCGACAGCCAATACGAAAGAAGATGGTAGAGCTCACGTGATCCTCATATTTTAAAAATAACATTAATTGTAAAGAAACAGTGATGTTCAGACTCTCCATACACACCACTAGCGACCTAACCGCCAGCCACTGCCGACATGCAGCGATAAAGTAGCTGGCAGTGTGAACGCAGCTTAAGGATAGCCATACAACGTGTGTGTGTGTGTGTGTGTGTGTGTGTGTGTGTGTACTTAAACTTAGGCTGAAGATTTGAATTTATGATGTAATTTCTTTGGTGCATTCAATAACACCATTGCAGAGATTCCCAAAACAAGTACTTCATATCTATAAGAGTATGATAAAGTTGATTTACAATTACAATTTGTAACATTTTACTTCCACTGAATGCTGAAGTTTGCAGTTAATGGATTATTCTGAGCTTGTTCCGCCACGCTAGCTATGAGAATAATTGCATATGGCTCTATTGCAAGTCATAACCAACGTTTATGACTAGACTGATGAATGTGCCATTTTCAATGTTACATTTTTACAAATAACGGTAGCATCGCCAGTCCCCAGGCTTTCAATGCTCAAAATATAGCACACTCAGCGTCCACTGCACTTGCGCCAACTTCCAAAACTTTATAATGCTCTAAACTCCTAACCAACTGGCTCGCTTGCCAAATTGCAGTCCCACGTTGATTGTTGAACCAACTTTTTTCCAGTTAACATACAAATCATCATTATTGGATTTTTTTTACAATGTACTTATAGGAGAAGAGACAGCACAAGGCGTAAACAATTCAAATGTAGTTCTAAATATCTTTTCTTTGGAAGCACTGTAGCTCTTGAGACCTTTGAGAATAATTGAAAACTTTCTATAGTTTTGATCAGTGCAGTGAGGAACTGAATATACTGTACCTTGTAATGTCAACAACTGACAAACTGAAAAGACTCAATCATATAACCTTGAAAAGCATGTTTACACTTAATAAAAGCAGTCATTGCTAGAACTGCCATGTCAACCTGAAGAAACAAATACTCCTAACTATAACTGTTAATGTCATTTCAGCTAATTATAGGTGAACTAAGCAATAAGTTTTTCCACTTAATAAAGATTAAAATCTAAAGAAATAGATAAAACACAAACATATAACTATATTCAAATTTTACTATCTGTTTGTGACATACAGTATATTCTAAAGTACAAGTGCAAACATGAAGCGTATAGGATGGTTTTTCACGTATTCAATATAATATTTGTATGTACAGTATGTGATATGTGAGAGAAATATGCCATATATGTGTGAATTTGTGAAAATATGTTGCATATACGAAAATGACAATTTTACTTTATGTATTTTAAAATAATTATTGCTGTTTTGCACAAGTATATGACATTTTTAAATCAGTGCACACCATACAGGAACATACATATTAAACATGCTTTTCCATATATTAGATTTCTGTATGGGAAGTAATGTAATAACAAATGCAGGGGAAAATATCAGAACATAAAGGATTCTACCAGACATTACCATTAAGGCAAAACACATCTGAATTAATGCCTTCACTAATTATAATGTCACATCCATAATGTCTGGACACTTACGCTGCACTTTTGTCATTATTCTTCCAAAAATAAGAGTTAATGTTTGCTTTTTCTTACCTCTATATGTAGCAGTCTGCACTTAGACTATGACTACGGTTTTCAGTCTGGGCATAGGTCAGCAGGCCTCCTCTAATTGTTAATTTTCTCCTTATTGCCATGCTGTCACAGTCTAATTGGTTAATGGGGTCTATGAGTCAGGTAGATAATGGAAAATGAAGGGTGTTTACACAACATGTACAGCCACAGACTGGCAAACAAATAAGCAGAGCAGGTTTCTACTGTAGCACTCTTAAAGGAGTGGTGGTGGCGTAGTGGGCTAAAGCACATAACTGGTAATCAGAAGGTTGCTGGTTCGATTCCCACATTCATCAGTATTGTGTCCTTGAGCAAGGCACTTAACTCCAGGTTGCTCCGGGGGATTGTCCCTGTAATAAGTGCACTGTAAGTCGCTTTGGATAAAAGCGTCTGCCAAATATGTAAATGTAAATGTAGGCTTTGACTACTAACAATGCAGGTTGAACTATTTGCTATTTTACTAAATACAATTAATACTTAGAGTCAAAGCTGCGATGGACTGGCGACCTGTCCAGGGTGTCCCCCGCCTTTCGCCCAATGTTAGCTGGGATAGGCTCCAGCCCCCCGCGACCCTGTACACAGGATAAGCGGTTGACGATGGATGGATGGATGGACTTAGAGTCAAAGTTTGGTTAGTTTGTATTCTGTGCTGCATTTAAATTCCACACAAAATCGAAATGGACCATATTTTCTTTCTTAATAGAAGTTCTTGGTCATATTGGGCACTGTTCATCAGTTATTACATGTGTAAGGGTTAGAGAGAGGGTGAAAAATGGCCATTTAAAACTATATTTTGGCTATTAATGCTGAAAGAAACCTTGACAAACCTTATAACAAACTTGTAAAAATGCTTCAGAAGTGTAGAACATAGCCCCTTGATGTGATCGTGATACTGAAAAAACATGAAAAACTGCTAAATACAATCTGGGTGTAACACGTGTTTGTGTTTGCACTGACATAATCTATTAGCATGTATTAGGTAATGTATTAGTGGTGCTGAATACTACCATGTGTTTGCATTATGCATTATTCAGCACGTTGGTTCAAATGACTCCTTAAACCTCGTTAAAACAGAAGTCTGCGGCACTCCGTAGGTGTACTTTCTCTCTCTGTACTTTCTGAGAGCAGATAATTTCATGTTTTTCACAAATCACTTTTTCCTGGCTACTGTTAAAACCGAAATGTCAGTCAGCATTAGTGGCATCATTTATATAGTGTCACAAAGGAGCTTTCTCCTAAAAGCACCCTTAGCACTTAGCGTCTCTTTTAAAAAGGTTAGCTAAACGATTATGAGGAATATCTGGCAAAAAAAAAAAAAAAGACAGGGAGAGATAGGAAATATTAAAGATATAAAGGCTACCATTATGTCAACATTACATGAGTGAATAATAATTTTAGAGTTTAAGGTTTATTAATCAAAGTACGATGAAGTAAAAATTACAATAAAATGTCATTTTTGATTACTACGAGAAAAGGATGGAGAACTTCACTTTCAACTGATGTGGAAGTATTTAAATGAGATACAGCGACCCAATCATCACCCACATCTGTGCAGAATTTCATATCACCACCAATCTGTATAGTATGAACATTTGCAAATGGAATCACTTGATAAATGCTCAGCTGGCACATAACTCTCTGGATAAAGTTATTATTCAGCAGGTAAAATATGACATGATAACACTTAATGGCTGATGGCACCAGAAGTTTGCACTCAGTACTAGGGGAGGGGAATAATATCAAATTTCCAAAGCAACACCCTCCTTAATTGAATAATTCCAATGTTGATTCTTAAATCCCAAGAAGGAAGTAAATCACTCACACATGCAACAGAATATTGTGATGTATGACTAGAATTCCTGTGATTAGCCACTGGATGGTAAATGCTCATATTTGACTCACCAAAGATTGTGTAGTATGGTGGAGAAGTTCAGTATCAAGTTCTTTTCACTGCATGTTGAGGGTAAAATTTTGGTTTGACACTTTCTGTGTGAATGGTCTGCACTTATATGGTCCTTTTTTAACCTGGGACTGTGTCCCATTCACCCATTCACACTCACACTCATACAACAATGGCGGCAGAGCTGCCATGCAAGGCACTAGCCTGCCATTGGGAGCAACTTGGGGTTCATTGTCTTGCCCAAGGACACTTCGGCATGTGGAGCCGACCCACTCTACCACCTGAGCCACAGCCGCCCATGTAATGTGTATCCAAAGACGAGATCCACAAAATCCATTTGTCATTAAACAACTGTCTCTTTTAATATAATTTCTGTTCTTTACTGTCAGTAAAGAAAAAAAAATAGAAGCAATTATTTCTAATCACATATAGCACGATGAGGTAAAGAAGCCATTCGACTCATCTCTCGTTAATATGCGCTCAACCGAAAACACTCAACCGAAGATGCTAACTGAACTATTGGTATTCATAAAAAGATAGTACTGTTTACATATCAAATAGGCCAAATTAGGACGGAGGAGCCGAGCCGCCTGAGAGCGGATGAATGGCTGCCGGCCGCGAGGGGCGGAGGGGCTCCTAGCTATGGCTCGTTTTCATTCACATCAAAAATTATATATACTGCTATTGCGAATAAATTCTATGGCTAATACAGGCCATTAAGGCTATGTTTAGACTACAGGCAAATCAGATTTTTTCCCAAATCAGATCTTTTCAGGCAGACTGTCCGCACTATTAATTGCAAGTGATCATATCTGATTTGCCCATTCAGACATAACCAACCTATCTACATGGGTTGCTTTGGTAATGCCGTAGGCGTACCCACGTGACGATGCTTTCAAAACAGATGTGGTAAAAATGGAGGTGCATCATCTCGCTCTCCAAATAAGCGCCCTGTCCAGTCGCGGTGCAGAACTCCTCTGTCACACAAGAAATACTCAGCAACAAAAACAAGTAAAAAAAAGTAGGTTTTAAAAAAAAATTATGTGAAAAAAATTAATTTATCTTGCAGAAATGAAAATCCATGTGACCATATCATTCATATTATTCTACAATATATGGCTCTTGAGTTATTAGCAAAAATGCAAATTAGCTTATTATAGTGCCACCGTGTGGCTAATTTTCAAAAAATGTAATATACAGCTTCATGTTCTCACCCTGTTTGTGTATAATAAATGTTCATTGGCCATTCACAACTCAAGTCATTAGGTGCTGAAACTTGATTGGCTGCTGGTGGCCATTTTTGTTGATTTTTCTACTTGATATGTTAAGAATATGTTGTAACTAAAAGAAGGTGCATAGTTAATTGACTATGTGTACCGAGTTTTGTTAAGTTTGGCCTTTGCATTGAGTAGATATTCATAAATTAATCAAATTACGTTCTACTGAAAAAATTGTATCCCTAATATCTTTGTGATGATTTGACGTATTGAAATTATTTTGCTACATTTCTTTTGGTTTGTAGATGATGTATACCAATTTTTGTGCAAATTGGACAAACGGCCTAGTAGGAGTTCAAAAAGGTAAATTTTTCAGAAAAATCAAAATGGCAGAATTTTTTTTTAAAATGGAAATGAAATCGGAGATAAATACATTTTATATGGCTTGACTCAAGGGTTCAGAGGATTTTTTTTTTATTCTTGCCCTTACGGTTGCTGAGATATTAGCGAAAACAGAACAGTGCTTATTATAGCACCACCTAATATCTGGTGGGTGCGTGTGTATGTGCCTGAGTGGGGGGATGGGGGTGGGGTATTTGGGACCATCCAGCAACATTTTTTGTCTCTAGGGCTTAAAGATTTTGCTGCCTATATATTTTCAGGGCAGAAAATGAGAATAAGTATATTACAAATGAAATCTTAACAAATACAATAGGATTCCAGCACCTTCGGCTTGGATGCCTACATAGACATTTGTGACGAGGAGGAGGGTGTGACCAGGCTGTGATGGAGCACCTCCGGCGATGAATCAGCTGATCAGTGGGAGAGTAAGATAAGGGACAGCTGGAGACGCCGGTTTGAGAGAGAGACGCACATGGCCGCATTGCATGTGTGTCCTTACTTTTATTGAGTTAAATTATGCATTTAAAGTTTATGCTGATTGTTCAGCCGGTTCCCGCCTCTTCCTTGCCCGACCTTTAACTGTTACAGTGGTGCCGAAACCTGGGAAGGAGGAGGGATGTGCTGTCGCAGAGGCCTCATGCTGCCATCCTACAGGGGAACCACAGCCGTCTGCCGAGAAGGGGAGGAGTGGATCCGTCCACCAGGGGCCGGAGGACTTCCTGCTGTCTGCTGGGAGAGGAGCGAGCTGGCATCCGCCAGAATGCGGAGGAGCGGTTGAGGACCGGGTGACAGCGCATCTGGGAGCCGGCGAGCAAGTTCTTCTCTCCTCTCTCTGTCTGTGTGTCTCCGCTCACACTTTCCCTCTCCCCATGCCTCCCCTTGTCTTTCCTCCAGGCTCACAGGAGGCGGGGTGGGCCATCGGCTGACAGAACGGCCGGAAGGGGATCGTTTCCCCCCGGAGATGAGGGTGGCGGGGTTGTTAGTCAGACCGGTGACGCCCTAGCCTGAATCGGGTGGAGGAGGATTGTGATGAGGAGGAGGGGGTGGTCAGGCCGTGATGGAGCACAGCCGGCGCTGAATCAGCTGATCAGTGGGAGAGCGAGATTATGGGTAGCTGGAGATGCCGGTTCGAGAGAGAGACATGCACACGGCCGCATTGCATGTGTGTCTGTGTCCTTATTTTTCATATTTTTTTAAGTTAATTTATGCATTAAAAGTTTATGTTGATTGTTCTCGCCTCCTCCTAACCCGACCATTAACTGTTACAACATTATTATTATTAGTAGTATTAAGTTACAAAAAACATATTATTGATTACTTTAAAGTCTGTACTTTTTAATCCAACAATTCCATTGGCATATTTTTGTTTCTGAATAGAAAGAAAGTGAAGAAAATATTTGATACCAGGTCTCCATATGTCAATGATGTACCATAGAGGGATTTGACAAAACAACCCCTACTGTTAATGCACTGTAAAAATGTAATATATAAGTATCATCAATATGGATAGTTGGATAAATCTGTGCTACTGTTTGTATAAGTCTGAATATACTAGAGTAAAAACAAAAGTTAAAGCATGTATAACAGTCTGCGAAAGGTAAAATATACAAGGGCATAAATTCATTTATTTGGTCTTGAGGAGAATAAGGGACAGAGCATAGAGAATATGTTTACAGCTTCAAAATTCTCAGGCACCTTTTAATGCATAAACAATAAGATGTTTAAATTAACCAGTTTCTCTCTCTCTTTGCTATCATCTCCCTAGCCTTCCTTCTATTTGACTTTATCATTCATTCTTCATGACTGTGACTCAGATAAAAATATGTCTTCTATGGAGTCAGAATGATGCTTATAGACTGTGAAATTGGATAATCTTTTAAATATTTAAATTTTTTTATCAAAATTGCCAACATGTGTCGTAGAGGTTTGGCAAGTGGCACACCACAAGGGTGAGTAAAACTAATTGATGACTAAATGTTCCTTTTTAAGTGAACTTTAATAACTTTCAGTGGACTGTTCAAACTCAGTTTTGTCCTGGCAACCACAGTGTTGCTTGTATTTCAATAACACTCAGACTGTGACTAACACGCATAAACAGTGACTAATTAATTAGTTTGGTGTAATTTCTGTACTGTTATGGGATAATTACCTAATTATCGGAAGCCTCTGAAGGTTAAATACATGACTATGGAGGAAGTATCACATCTGACCACTCAGCAGGCCAATACAATTCTGCTGGGCACCAGCACCAACAACAAAAAACATCAGAATGCCCCAATCACCTGGGCATTTGAGACATAGTAAACATCACTGGGAACTTAAAGGGAGCACAGCAGTCGTTCCAAGCCAATCAGCTGAGCAGAGATAAGAGAGGAATTGACAGTCAATTTGCGCAAGAATTAATCCACTTTTCCAGTGAATAACATCCACGCTGTCACATTGTATGAGTTAGAGGTTATTCCTATCTCCAATCCCCAGACATGAATGGGTCAGGAGGGGAGAAGCGATTTCAGCTCTCTCCCTCTGAGTCAGATCATGGCAAGGTCTTTAGAAATTACTTCCTTTTGTGTGTTCGCTGAAGTTCACAACCGAACACTGTGTGTTCTCGCCACATGCTTATGTCCATGGCTTTTGTGCCACATGACAAGCTCACATTCAGAATGGCCTCCCGATGTAGCATCCACCAGGCTGGGTCACCTTTATTTAAAAGCCACAGCTGAGGAACAACCTTAACAATGTGCGCCAATGGTAATTGGTCCCTCACTGTATTTGATTCTGAGCAATTAAAATCAGATCATTATAGTGGTGTCATTTTGTTTTCAGACTCATTTAAAAGAGGGGACATTTGAAAGGCCTATCTTGCTTTCCACAAAGTATTTTTTTCTGTAATTACTCATATTACAAAATGTTCTCACCCCCAAGGCATCAAAGACTCTACATCTACAGAAGCTTCAGACACAAAGGCGCCCTCTGGCTTCAGTTTGCATCGCATCCGGCAAGTGAGTTCTTTTCAACGAGAAACCTTTGACATCAAATGAATGACGTGATGGGCATTAGAATTTTTGCATTGTTTAATTATACTTTGGGGTACAATTTTGTACCGAATAATATAGAAGAGCAGCCAGTAAGTGTCTAGCATAGATGGGAACTAATTCAATACTGTTTAAAAAGCATCCCAGGGTGATACCTCAAGAAGTTGGTTGATAAAATGCAAAGTGTAACTAGTGGCTACTTTGAAGATGCTAAAATATAACATAACTTTGATTAGAAAGGTTTTTTTAGTCACAACATAATTCTCATAGTTCCATTTATGTCATTCCATAATTTTGATGACTTTACTATTTTTCTAAAATGTGAAAAAGCAAAACAAAAAATAATAATAATCAAGAATGAATAAGTGACCCTAAACTTTTGACCAGTAGTGTGTATATACATATACAACAGTTAGTTCCGGTCCTCGAGTCTGATTGGAGGAGAGACATTCCATGAGCACTGATGATCTGTGACACCATAAACACTCCGAAGCTTCACTGTGTGAATATCACTCCGCTTGTATTTGTCATCCTAAACTAAACTGTAAGAGCAGTGCAGATCTGTTAAGAGCTAATATAGTGTTATGAAGGCAGGTGAAAGAAGACGAGGGGTGAGGATCTAAGTGCGGTTTTATTGAAAAATGATGACGACAAACAAGACTGGAACAAATAAAACATCCACGATGGGAAAACAAAACAAAAAGACATTCAAGAAGAACACAGGCTGGAGAAACATTAACGGAGGGCAAAGATAACATTCAAACATCTACATTCAACGACCGACCATGAGTGGGGAACAAACAGGGTTTAAATACACAAGCACAATGATGACTAAATGACATGCAGGTGAGAACAATTAAGTGTATGGGCAGTGATGAGGGCAGGGAATTATGGGAAGTGTAGTTTATGACAGTTGACAAGTGAAACACAGGGCAGACAACAGGGGATCGTGACATATAGGCTATGTGTCTCTTCGTAAACAAGTCGTAAACATTATTTGTGTTAACATGATTTTAGTGTGACAAAATCAGGGATTTATCAGCATTTACCAGAAAACAATATTTGCGGGCATAATGTCATCATGACAATGAAGTTGAAGTGGAAAAAATTTTACATGGATAAGGATAGTAAGTGAGTTTATCTCACTAAAATCATGTTAATATGTATAGTGTTTACGTCATATATATATATATCATATATATATGATTTTTTTATTTTTTTTTTTTATTTTTAATACATTTGCAAAGATTTCAAACAAACTTCTTTCACGTTGTCATTATGGGGTATTGTTTGTAGAATTTTGAGGAAACTTGTGAATGAATTTAATCAATTTTGGAATAAGGCTGTAACATAACAAAATGTGGATAAAGTGAAGCGCATACTTTCCGGATGCACTGTATGTCCGTAGTGAGTGGCATGCATATTCCACTCGCCAATCCTCATTAGCCTTTTCTCAAAGATTAGAGGTGTTTGGGGCTCTCAAGTGTGAGTGACAGAAGGGAGACTGCACTTGAGCCCTTCACATCATCATCGTCTTCAACTGCCTGTCATTGCCAGCACACGCTACAAGTGTAAACAGAACTGAAAATTGTCCGTCACACATTTCTGTCAGTGCATTTGTACACACAGATCAAATCAAATCATATCTTTCTGCAAGCTGAGAGTGAAGCAGGGTCTTTATGGTGTGACTTTTGAAAAGTAATCTTACAAATGATATACCTTTTAAGATAATTAAAGTAGATCAATGGTCGATAAATTATGCCTTTTCTGAAAATGAGGGCTATTTCAAAATTCTTTCTGGTTTGAGGGAAAATGTGAATGGGTTTAAGAAAGATGACATTTCTGTATTTGGAATTTGATGAATTGCATTATTAAAGAACTGACATTTCAATTTAATGGAACATACATATATAGAGTGTGTAATTAAAACAAGCTGCCTCGGGCATCACAAAATCATCTCACCTGGAGAAAAAAACAAAAAAAAGACGGAATGAAGCTTATGAGCCCCTCACGTCTATACTGGCCATGACAGAACAGGACCAATATTTAATAAGACAGTGGTTGATATTCCCCAAACCCTAGCTATATTAAATAAACAACAGAACAGCCACAACATCCTTATAATTGTTATGGAAGAATATTACAGTGAGCAGCTGTACAGATCGATCGGCCGGTAATGTGTTTAAAATGGATGAGCTAGGCAGACACAGTTTGACAGATAAGCCCCGCAAGTGACGATGGTTTAATTTAACATGGAGAAATGGTGGTATAAAATAGATTTTTTGCCTGACATGATGGGATCTCTGCTCTTATGACCCCTTAGTTATCTTTCCAGGGCTCCTAGTGCTCACTAGAGGTGTTAAAGCTAAATACCAGGGAATGACCTGTTGACCTAACATCAGGTTGCAGATAATATTATGAATTTTGTTTTTTTTGAATTTAGAATATGGTAGATGTTACTTGAAGTGTATAAACAGCAGCTCAGCAGACCTCTCCACTTTGCATTATGAGCTATATAGATCATGCACTCCAATGACTTTTGTGAACCAATAGCTTGACTCTGAGGTTGAGTTACAATTAGAACTACGTGTTTGTGTCCCTCTGAAAAGAGTCAATAACAAAGTTGACTTTTCTGCCCACAAAATTTGACTGCAGGGTTTCTATTAATGCAGCACAAAAGTTTTCTTACAAATGCAGTATTTGGCCTTTCTGGTTAATCAATTGCACAAGTAATTTTCCTACAATTTTCCTCTTTGAATTACAGTGTAATTGTAGCTCACTTTCTCTGTCAACACAGGAAGTCACATATTTGACCTACTGTATGTATTGATGCGTTATATGGGAAAATGAAATATAATAGTGTTATATATGTGATGTACAGATGCGTAATGTCTTACACCTGTATGAAAAAGCAGATGGAATTAAAAAGGTTCAGATATATGCCGTATTCAAATAAACACGCTGCAGTGAGATGCAGATTCCCTGAGCATGCACTCAAGTGTCTGTCCTCCTGCTCCCGTCGTCCAGCATGCACAAATGGATTTAAAATTGGTATCTTAAAATAAATAAATAATTGGGCAATTGGGGCCTTTTGGTTTTAGAGGCCATTGGGCAACAGCTCAATCGTCTCGGTGGTTGATCGGTCCCTGAATGCAATCCTTTAATGGAACTGCCATTAATTTTATCATAAGCAACATAAGTATTCCTCCTATTTCCATTCATTCATTTACAACACTAACAAAATCTCTTCTTTGAAAAGTATTCTCAGAAGGCTAAGTAACCTGCAATAAAGAACACATAAAACGCACACGGTGAAAACAATTGTATTGTGCAGGCAAAAAGATGTGATCACACATCTTTCTCATTCAAATCATTTTGACTTTCATTTTCGTGCCGAAAAAAGAACGTTCTCCATTTTCCCAAACATTCATCGTCATGTAGTCATGAGTTCTGCATGCCATGGCTGTCGCTCATAAATCACTTCAATTCAATCTCCGGGAAAATTGCCCCAGAGATGGTGAGTCGTTTCCTGCGTTGGCATGGCAGAGGAGAATGAGGGCTGAATCGGGTGAGATTTGATTTATCAATGCTGGACTGGAATAGGGAGGGGTGCTGAGACCCTCAGAAGAGTTGCAATTTAGATTGGCCATAGCAGATGGACGGTCAGCAATCAGACAGCTGCTGTAATCAATTCAGCCCGGAGTCAGACATGAATCAGAGGTCTAGCAGTGCTCAGTTATGTCCAGTCTGAAGTTGTTTATAGCAGATGTGCGTTTACACGCACACAGATTCACGCTCTACTCATCCTGTTGAAAAAGAAAACAATCACAGCATATGTTGTTAATTGTTGGGTCATGATGGGCATAGTCGTAAAACAAACTATCCAACTAGTTTATGTACATTTTGTAATCTTATATGTTTTGCTTATTGTAGTGACGGCACTTAAATTAATGTGCTGACAGCGTGCTGTGCTGCTTAAGTTGTTTTAGACATTTAAATTATGTTTTATGTGGCTCGTTGTACCACTTTTGGAGTTTTCACCTCGAAACTGCCTCGATACGTATAAGAAACAACATAATATGTAATAGAAAAAAAGTGCATAAATCACTTTGTTGTTGTTTTTTAATATGAGATCTGGGCCCGTATTCACAAAAAAATCTTAAGGCTAAAAGTTGCTCCTAAAGCGGAAATTTTGGAGCTAATCTTAAAAATTAGGGGCATGACGCTCCTAATTTTAGGACTTTGATCAGAGCTCGTTGAAGTAGTTTAAGAAGTTTTTAAATTTTTTTCAAATTATAATAGTGATTTTACACATTATTAATGTCTTGACTATACATTGATTGCCACTTTGGTGAATAAAAGTACCAATTTTTTTCCAAAAGAGCATAATCTGTACATTATTCCAAACTTTTGGCCCCCAGTGTGTATATATATATATATATATATGATGATTTATAGGGTGATTTATAAGAGTGTGCTATTAAAATGTGATGTCATCCATAGCAACAAGTTCAGCTCTGCCTTACTCTTAAGATTCTTTAAGATTTCCTTTGTAAGTTTTGTGAATAGGTTTTAAGCAAAAACTCCTAGCTGGAGAACTCCTAGTGGTAAGACAAAAATCTTTGCGAATATAAGCCCAGGCTGCTCACATTTTGCTCGTAGCATTTGTTCAATGAGATTCCCCTGAAAAGTGTAAACTCTTTGGTTTTGTGGCAATATTAAAACATTGCTCTGTTTGCTCTTAAATGGCTGCATTCACGACAACGTACATTCAGAACAGCACATTTCTGCAAAACTCTGAAATAAGACATTATCTTAAATGCATTTAAACGTGGTCAAAGTGTTGACAGCATGAAAGATATAAAGGGAAAGAATGACATAGAAGGCTCAGCGAAGTGAAATGTAACCACACAGCAAACTAACAAGAAACTCTGCTTTTAACAACAGGTAAAGAGCTGTAGTTCTAACCAGACAACTTTTCTAGGCTGTTTGCTCATTTTCATTGGAAGTATGGTTTAGGGAAACACAAAATCGCTGAACTGTGTTGGTAACGATGGAACTTAAAGACCATAGTTGGCTAACGATGCTTTTGGGAAACACAACCCAGCCCAAGAGCAATATTGGCTCAATGAATTATGTGAATTTAGGATGGGACTATCTGTTTGACTGCCCAATGGCTAACAGGAGGAGTGTTCAGGAAACCTGTTTGAAAACATAATTTTTGCAATTCCTTTTTTTGATGGTAGTGGTGCAGAAATACACTCTTCTCTGACTTATTCACTTCTATGTCTATTGTAGCTTTGTCTATGGTTTATTGACATTTCTTTTGAGCTGTGCCACTCACTGCACTCCTACCAACTCTTGTTTTTTGACCAACGCTGTGTGTTCTCACACCAGTTTTGTGTTTCAGAATGTCCTTTTTTAGCATTCTGTCTGTGATTCTGCTGGCACCTCAGTGAAACCATCTTATCACTCTCTTCCCAGCCTCTCTGAGTTTTAGCTTTATTAAAAATGATAAATAAGAATGCGAATCGTGGTCAGTGCTGATTTTATCCAACTTTGGATTGACTGTTTAATGCAGAAAAAAAGCTGTAAATCTAGGGCAGAGGGGTGAAAAACTAAACATGCATATAAAACACAGACAAAGCCATTACTCTGCTAAATTGATGAAACTGAAACGGAATACTCTCGACTTGTCTGCTGGGGCAAAAAGTACTTAGGTGATTGGCTTCTGGGCTGGCCGTGACTCAGAAGCTTGTATTCAATCAGCTGATAAAGGTTTCATCAATTGTGAAATTGTGACATTTTGCATTGTCAATCGGTTTGAATTAAACCACTCACTGACTGGATTATTCTTGCACTAGATAGTATCTGAGCCCCCTGGATTTACAGATTTTTCATATGTGTGTGTCTGTGTGTGTGTGTGTTTGAGGTAATTTTCTAGGGGAGCAATCAGCCTTTGAATTAATCTAAAAGATTTTGTTGAATGAGATCTTCTAAAAAATTATAAAAATCCACACCTGCATGCCTGGAGAGAGGGGCGATGGAACCCCTGCTTTTTTTAGCCCACAGCAATTAAAGTAGCCTGCCTATTTTTTAAATAGCCATAATGTAAGCCATGATTATATTGGTTCAACTAAAAAGAAAATTTCTGGTATAGAATTTATTTCATTATAGTCTTAAATCACTTGTATTGTTTCAAAACATAACTTAAGCACTTTACATTTGAATGTATTGTGGCAGATGTAAGGATACAGTTAACAAATAAACTATGATACATTCATTTCTGCACAAAAATTGCGCGAAACAACTTCACACACAAATCACATCCTAATGAGATTGAATTAAGCCTTTACATACAGTATGTATATTTATGCCCAAATAAATGTGGTCATATAATAGTTGTTTAAACATTTTCTTTCAAATTGTAGTTTGATCTTAGATAGTTGACATTACAATTTTGACATCTTGGAGAGGAGCATATATGTGATGGAATAAAGTGCTGCAATTCCACCACCACTATATGTAGGAAACTGTTTCTGTGAGCTAGAAATTAAATTAAACTGTCCTTATTCTACATATTGTGTAAGGACATTAATAATGGAATTAGTCGCGTTCAACAACCATTGTAAATTAGATAAATGACACATAACTAGATTATTTGTCTGAATAAAATTCTCCACCATTAAAATCGTAATACAACGTCTTGTTGTATCCGCTCACAAATTCTATGGTAAAGAATTAGGCTTATTAAGGGAATTATGATCAATTAAATTATTGGAGTAATATTATTCTCATGTCTTATTGAAAATAATACACATATTATAATATACATCAAATGATCTTTGAATACAGACAAACTTTATTGCTATTCTAAACATGAAACAGGTAGGTGAGTAAAGTGACATAATGTGAAATAAATTATCAATACAGCTAAAATGTACTTTATGGAGTCTTTTGACAATGTCTTAAGAATCATTTATCCTTCTTTGCGTCTAAATCGATTTGCAATTGGATTACCCAATGTATTCAACAGAATATTGAGGTAAGAACCTGAGATAGTAAGCAGACATACCGAGGAAGGATGCAAGCTTTCCAGCTGAGGCTGACACTGGGAGGTTTTGGCATCTTTGTCTGAAAGTGAAATGTTTCAGCAGCATGCGATGACTCTTTTGAAAATGTCCCTTTAGTCGTGCAACAGCGTCAGTGTATACATTTGCGGTTCCCAGCATCTGGAAGATCTGTATTCATTCCGCTCCGAGACAATGTAGGAGAAGTGCACGTTTTCTCTTATTCGTCACATCATCCAAGCCCGCGGCAATGAGGTACATATGAAATGACACATACCAGTGCAACCAAGCACGACAGGTTCACCAGTGTGCAGCAAAAATGGCTCGGGAAGAGGTATAGATAAAGCCATCCTCGTCGCCAAATGTTATGTTCAGGAAAAGACGCAAAACCAACAGTTTGCAGAATGCTCTTTTTTATTTATCAGAAACTTCAATAACTCACAAAATACAGTAAAACTGTGGAGCATGCGCACCAACATGAACAGTATAGTAACAAAAGATGTGCACAATGTTTAACCACAAATTGCAAACATAGATAATAACGATGTATCAACCACAACAAGCCCAAGTGAAATGAGCCTGTCCCCATGTCTCCATGAAATTCTGATTAGGAGATATGATCAGACAAATTTCTTGCCATTGTCTGGTCATAGCAAGAAAAAACTCCCTTCCCATAGTAATCTATGGGACTTTTCAGGACAGTTTTGTCCTCCCCAGGGTGGGCACCGTATCATCCATCCCTTAGAAAGGTCATAGCAAAGGTGTCCTCAATAGGTCGGGCGATTTGACACCGCATTCATGGGTCTACAACAAAAGGTGCAGGACGAGATAGGTGCCAAATTTTGGGACGGAACAATAATAATTAGTATATGAGATTATAATAGTGATGCTTTTCTTCACAAGCACCACTAATAATATTAACAATAACAATAAAATAGTTATATTATACAATAATACAATTTCAGTCATAATGTCTTAACTTTAAAATCATCTGACTTTTATTTTGGCAGAAAACTTCAGGACTGTAAATTAAAACAATGTAGCCTTCAAATGTTTCTCCTAGACATTGCTTCAAGTTTTTGAAGTAGCCTAATTATTCAAGAGCCAGTAATAAAGCAGAGTAATAGAATAAATAACAGAGTAAACAGCGCTTTAAGTTATTCAGTAACAGCCATAATTAAATATTTAAAAAAGTGATATAAAAACATTGAAAAGTAATTAATGAAAAATAGAACTACTTAAAATATTGACATAATCTTTACTGCGTGACTATTCGATTTACATGAATACAGAACCAGTGCATTCACAGTTTGTCTGATAAGCAGACCTGTCATTGAAATTTAGCGGGCTTAATGCTACAACAGTTATCCAGTAAAGGACTGTGAGTGATTTTCTCTTTTCTTGTCAATATTGTTGCATGATTAATATTAACAATAGGCTTATAACAGCTGCTGCATGGCACAGATCGGATATTTTGAGATATAAGATTTCTGTCCTGTCAGCATCATGTTATACATTAACGGCTGTATATTTAAGCAATATCACAAAAGCAAGAGTGCAAATGGCCCTACATCAGCACTGCTGTGATTCATCCACAGGCATGAGGTTGCAGGCTGAGTGCCGTTGGTAATTACAGCAGTGCTGATGTAGGGCCATATAGCACGATTGCGAGTGTGATATTGCTTATATACAACAGTTCAATGAACAAGTAAATAAAAATAAAAAAAAAATAGGAAAAAACTGAGTACGGTCATAAAAACACATTTGTGCTTGGAACTACATTCTGACGCGACAAATCAGAATCTGCTGTTGCTGGTTCAAAACAAATGATTTGTCCAAGCCTTCATTAGAAATTAAAAATGTCACTTCAGAAATAGTAACTCGGCTTGTGCTGTTTCTAACAAGTTATTGGATAAACAAGGAGAGATGGCTGGATGTGTGTGTTTGTGAGTGAGAGAGAGAGAGAGATGGAGCGTGTGCAATCACCTGTTGCCACACCCAATCAGAGATGCTGTCAGTTTTCTCAATGGAAAATAGACGTCCAAGCGGGGCTATTCCTCTCTATTTTGTGGTAGCTGGTGCGCAAGTGTCATTTACTATAGAAACAGCGATGTCCTCCGCCATTTTAAACAATGTGTATCCAATGTGGAAACTCTGATAAAAGGTAAGCACTTGAGTTCTGTAATAAATCAGTCTGTTGTATCTCTCAGCATGAACCTTAATCCTGAAGTTGTCTGTTTAAAGCCATTTAAAGCTATTTACAGCGATCATGGAGTGCAGTTCTATGTAAACAATGACTAACGGATTAATTTTACGTCACCAACTGGCTAATATTACACACCAAATTTATCTTTTGCCACCACCTGCTGGCTATCATATGTCATTTAAAAATAAAGCCAGTAACTCCTAAAAGATACACTTTAGTTTAGAACAGCATGAAGGCGGTGTGATACACACACAGTGAAGCTTCCGAGTCACACCATCAGTGCTCATGGAACATCTCTCGTCCAGTCAGATTCGAGGACTGGAACTAACTGTGGTATATATATGAATCGTTGGACTTTTCTGCATATTGCGGCACCGTTTTGTGGTCTGTTCTGCATAACATGGCGGCTCAATTTTGCTCATAGCGGCCCTTTCGGCACACTTCGTGGCCGACTCACCGGCCCGATGGCCAGTCCGCCCCTCAATGGCCCCAAAGTGCATCGGCCTACTGGGAAAATGACCGCTATGCCAGATTACCAGTCCAGCCCAGTGCCTTTGCATTGACCAGGCAGCCAAGGTATGGTAGCTGCCATAGCCTGCCATACGCAGTTGACCCCCCTGACTTTGATCCTGATCTTATGAAAAAAAAAAAAATGTGACTGTGACGAAATGTTTGCAAAATTATGTTAAGTTTTTCCTTAAAAAAATTGCAGCAGTTTGAACATTAATTGTCCACTGAGTTGCTCTAAACGTGGGTAACATTTCAGAAACGGCCGCAAAGCATACATGAGCCATGTGAAAATAATTTAGCAAACATGTAGGTAAATTAACATGGTTATAAGACCATGTAGCGCATCTCTGAGTTGGAAACAGAAAAAATAGCAATGAAACAGGCGAATGAGTTAGAGAAAGTGGGAAAGATGTGTCTTGGCTTGAGAAAAACCACATGATAAACGATGAGTTAGGTGACAATGTTTTAATGATCATATTCAGTGCATGCCCATGCATCGACTGTCACACAAACCATTTGTCTCTGGATGGGGATAATGACTCGTGAAGACAGAATAGATGGGGGTGGTAATGGTAAACGAGAAAAGATGTGACTTGGTCCCTTGCTGTCCTTCCAACCCACCCCTGGGCTAATAAATGTGTGGTCTGAGAGATGCTGATTCACAGGGGGTTCTATTAACACCTCTGCCTGAAGCTGAGCAAAGTGTGTACAGCAAAGACTTCTGCAGTGCCCAGGGGAGAAACAGACAGATACCCTCTTCCCGGTGGAGACACAACAGGTCCATGCACGGAAAGCAAATACAGGCAGATTTGCACAAATACCACCTACGTCTTAAAATCCCTAGGGACATGTCAGAGTCTTTAAATCTCTGGAAAAGAAAACTACACAAATATGACTAGGGACTTATATCTGTTACAATATTCAGCATCTGGAAACCTTACTGGAACATGCTGGTTGCAGCCATAACAAGTCAATTTGTGTTCCTTTAGCTTAAGGCATAGAGCTTTGGGTTTGATTACCAGGGATACTTGACAGATAAAATGTTTGCCTTGAATGCACTGTATGTTAGTAAGTCACTTAGAATAAATCCATTAAAGGTAATTCAATGTTTTGGCCTATATTTAAAACATCTGTTTTGTGAAAAAAATAAATAAAACAAAAATAAATAATAATAATAATAATAATAATAATAATATATATATATATATATATATATATATATATATATATATATATAAATATATATAAATATATAAAAAAGAAATTATAATACAAATACAAAAAAACTTTCTGTTTGGGCAAAAAGACCCCATAGAGTACAGTAGTGTGACGAGAAAGGCGAGGAAGGAGGATCAGGGGAAACAAGGGCTTAAATAGACAAGGGAAAACAAGGAACACCTGGGAAAACAATCAGGGAATGAGGAACACAATCAAGGGAAAACCAATCATAAAATGCTTTAAAAAAGTTTAAAATGTTTTAAAAAAAAACAGCAAACAGGAACTAAACAAGAATTACAACATAAAAGACAAGACCAAAAACAACAGGGAATATGACAGATCCTCCCCTTTAAGGAGCGGATTACAAAAAAAAAAGCAAATTCTCCATGGAGTGTAGGGGAAAACAGGTGGTTCAGGGGGGCACAAGGGGCAAACAGGCAGTTCAAGGGGGCATAATTGGCAAGGAGAGCAGAGGAACATCGCAAAATAGGGAGATTTGAGGGCGGAGGGAGTGAGGTCCAAGGAGACCAGAGCAGATCCGGCGGAGGACCAGGAGACCAAGGGAACCAGAGCAGATCCGGTGGACGGCCAGGAGACCAAAGAGACACAAGCAGACCAGGCGGATGTCCAGGAGACCAAGGGGACCAGAGCAGGTCAGGCAGATGGCCAGGAGAGCAAGGGGACCAGAGCAGATCAGGACTTCCAGGAGACCAAGAGGAAGGCTCTGGGGGCAGAGCCGTGGAAGGCGGAGCCATGGAAGAGAGTACAGGCAGAAAGGGGAACAGATGCCTTTGATGGAAATGAGTGAAAAATCCCATAGACTTCCATTGTAAAGGTCCCCTCGAATGTGTTTAATATATATATATATATAATGTATGTATGTATGTATACAGCTGTGGAAAAAAATAAGAGACCACTGCATAATTATCAGTTTCTCTGGATTTACTATTTATTGTTATGTGTTTGATTAAAATTAACATATTGTTTTTATTCTATAAACTACAGACAACATTTCACCCAAAATTTCAAATAAAAATATCTTCATTTAGAGCATTTATTTGCAGAAAATGACAACTGGTCAAAATAACAAAAATGATGCAGTGTTTTCAGACCTCAAATAACACAAAGAAACCAAGTTCATATTAATTTTTAAACAACACAATACTAATGTTTTAACTTAGGAAGAGTTCAGAAATCAATATTTGGTGGGATAACCCTGATTTTCAATCACAGCTTTAATTGTCTTGGCATGCTTTTACCAGTCTTTCACATTACTGTTGGGTATGCCACTCCTGCCACAAAAATTCAAGTAGCTTGGATTTGTTTGATGACTTGTGGCCATCCATCTACCTCTTGATCACATTCCAGAGGTTTTCAATGGGGTTCAGGTCTAGAGATTGGGCTGGGCATGACAGGGTCTTTATCCAGTGGTCCTCCATCACCTGGCTGTGTGGCATGGAGCATTGTCCTGCTGCAAATCAATCCTCAGAGTTGGGGGAAATTGTCAGAGCAGAAGGAAGCAAGTTTGCTTCCAGGATAACCTTGAACGTGGCTTGATTAATATATCTATCACAAAGATGAATCTGCCTGATTCCAGCCTTGCTGAAGCACCCCCCATATGATCACGGATACTCCATCTGATCGTCTAATGTTTAGATGAAGGATAACTGTTCCTTGAAGGTCTATGACCTATGAAACAATAGATTTGGGGAAATGTACACTTTTAAGAATTTAAGAATTTACAATCTTCACCTTTAAATCTTCTTGAATCTGCTTCATAGATACAATTTTATCTGTAGCTAAAATCACACAAAAGCTGACACATTCCATATTATAGATACAGTGCATTTTTAACCAACTGAAAGAGCAAGAGTGATCCATGACATTGCTGTTCTATGGAGGTGGTTAATTAGCCCCCTCGGACCTCTCAAGGGTATTACTAGGATCCACATGGGTTAGTCTCACCTCTTGCTTTGGGATTCATGCTAGGACCCTCTCCTTCACTGGTGCCAATTAACCAGGCCAGTCTCACACCTTCCTGAGGGCCTTTTCAAACAGGGCTGAGATCTAACTCACTGTATTATTTCTCTAGTGACTGTGAATCCAAACACAGGCAGTTGGGGTAGTTAGAAAGCTTGTTAGGTTGTTGAAGTTCCATAACTCAGATGTTTCAGAATATGACAGAGGAAGAAAATAGCAACATGCCATCAGGCACTGTAACGACTACATGACAGACGACTGATGTCATGGCTTCCGGAGTAGGACACTGAACATGAGAAAATCAAACTCTCTTGATTGCAATTCCATCAAAATGATGTCCTTGAAGGTTCACATGAACTGGACATGCCAAATAAATTAGGTAAGAAAAAAACACATAAAGTTAAGCTATATCCTCAGCCCAGGGTATAGAGCACAACAGTCAACCGCCTTGGTTCCGGATGTGTTTATCCCATTTATTTTCCATAGGGATTTTATAAAATTCTTCACAAAAGCTTTCGAAGCCCTGAATCAAATATTACAATATTTATAAGCTTTGATCTAAAGCAAAAAGTATTAAAAAAATGGGACACATAGACAAATGTTCAAGACTGTGTACTTAATGCCTTTAATGAGGGACTGAACTACAATTACATGAAGCATAGTGAATTACATAATCAAATAAAAAATTTTAATATATAAATCTATTGATTTTAAGTTGTTGGTTATAAGTATAGAAACAGTATATTTTGATTTAATTGCAAACTATTCAGATATATACAAATATATTGGTAGTTGGATAATTTTGGAAGTCAATGGTGCAAATCACAGTTCGTCAGTGCTCGATTTTATCATTTGTTTTCTTCTGTTTTTGGTTTTGCATTACTCTCAGATTGGTGGATCTTTCATCTTAGGAATTCATGGGTAGGGTTGTTCTTCAACACTAATTCCATTATTAAACATGATTTAAAGTTGAATTAACACAGATTGATGGCTTCAAAAGAAGCACAGATCAACAACCTCTGAGCTCACGTTAGGTCTTTCCTTAAAGGTTTATATGTTATTGTTAAAAATCAGTTTGTCTATGTAGAAAATGATTTGGATTTTTACTCCCAGAACTGGACTATTGCATTCTGTTATGGAGCACAGCAATATCTTACGATAAAATAGCTGTATAATTCAATGAGCAAAACAAGTATGGATACAGATGACTTCATATACGTATAGGCTTTGTAATCTGTATTAGTGCCAATTGATACAAATGAGATGGTCCTTTAAATCAATGAAGTAATGCAGCACAGCATATTGGATTTTTGAAAATGATTTGATCAATCAAATAAATTCTATTGCGCATTCAACCACGCAATGCCCCTCATGGCAGACTAAACTGTATCCAAGCCCAGTTAACTGGTCATTTCTAATGGCTAGTAGGTAACACATTGAAGTATCACAAATTACTTGCCATCACCAAGCTGAAAAGCCATCCACCTTTCTGAATAATCCCTTGCCCTCATGCACCTCCTCTTCCCACAGCAGATATTGATCTTTGGATGGGGTCCAAACAGGGCAGATTTACTGTCAGATTTCCAGCCTCATCTCTGCAGACATGCTGAGTTTTAAATTTGAATTGTGTGCCTGAGGTTATTCCCCACGTGGACAACTATGTAGTCATTCCGGTTGCCCTTGATGTAATGGCATGCTGTTTATTTCATCCAAATGTTACGGCCAAATTACAGCACAGCTCCCCAAATGTTTTGAACTGCGATGACTTACGAGTCTCGAGCCATGGTTAGCATTAGAGTGGCTGTTGGAAACTTTTATACAAGCATGTACTGACAATAGACCAACTGTGACATCAGTTGGGACCCTAATGGGTTTGCATTAAATCATCTCTTTCTTTTAAGAGTAGACTGGGTTTCCAGTCAGGTTTGATTTACAATGGCATTCACATCGTTTAAAAGTTACAGCATGTGAGAAGTCACATGTGTTTTTGATACTTTCCATCAGTTCAGTCTTTGACACTCTGTCCATCAGGTAGATCTACAGCATGCAAGTGTAGTGACAGAACTGCCAGATTTCACAAATTAGTGAAAATTAACAGGTTCTCTTTACTGTTTATACAATTTGTAATATGTTGAAACTGTGGGAACTATTGACAGTTACAGTAATATTGATGGACACATCACTCATGCCACAGTAGCTGCTGGTTTAAGTGCACTTCAGCACTGAGTAAAGCAGTAGTATTTTTTACAGTCATATTAAAGGGATAGTTCGCCTAAAATGAAGGTGAGTTATTTACTCACACTCATGTCATTCCAAATGCTAATGCTATTATTATAATTATTATTATTATTATTATTTTCTATGCAACACAAAAGGATACATTTTCACGCAGCTCATGGTGATACTATAGCTTTGTGTGAAGGAAAGACCAATATTTTAGACATATGCAAGAACCAATGGCTTTTGGGGTCAATGATGTCAAATCTTGAGAAACTACTTGGCATGGGATTTTTTTATTTATCTGAACATGGATGTGAATGACATTTCTTAAATTTCTCACAAAGCTTTCAAATGTCTTCAGATGACTTAGTATATAGCACATAAGTCAAATTAACGTTCATGGTGCTTTTTAAAGCTTTACAGACATGGTCAATATGAACTGTCATTTTAAGAAATAGAGATATGTGAAGATTCTTCTAAAATTCTGTTAATAACGATTGAATCTGTAAATAATGATTGCATTTTTAATGTGTGGTGAACGTTTTCTTTAACTGTTGTCCCTGAGAGCAAGGCGCTCCTGTGTTTCTTCCATAACTCCTTTGGCGCTCTGCAGAGTGTTTCATGTAAAAACACCAGCAGGTCTGGCCTGCATCCATCTTAATGTGGTGTCAGTGTTCATTAAACTGACCAGCAGAGCAAGACACCTGGACTGATTCATATATATGGATCTACTTGTGTCTGTGTGTGTTGAATGCATGTGCACTTGTGTACTACATGTATTTCTTGTACTACATGTATGGGCATCAAGTATGTGTATATCTGAGTGTGCGTGTCTGATTGTATGGATCTGTGAATTTGCTACCCGAATGGACTGGCAGTCAACCAGAACCCCAAGCATGTGTATGACAGCTCCATAGATTGCACCCAGGCAGGAGGTAGATATTACAAGAGACAGTATGTGGAGGAGGAGACACTGATAACTCATAGAGTAATTATAGATATCTTAACACTTAATATGGTGTCTGTAGGACTTTAATAGTGTTTGTTTACTCTAGAACACACATGCACAGTATTCGCACCAACCTTTTTTTAGTCTGAGCAAAAAAAAAGGAATATTTATGGAACCATTTGTCACGATCCCTTGTTGTCTGTCCCATGTTTTCTGTTTCACTGATCACGTTCCATGTCACGTTTTCCTTGTTGTCCGCCCCGTGTTTCACTTGTCTATTGTCATGCACTACATTTCCCATAGTTCCCTACCTTCATCACTGCCCATGCACTTCATTGTTCTCACCTGTATGTCGTTTAGTCATTAGTGTGTCTGTGTATTTAAACCCTGTTTGTTCCTCTATCCCTTGTCGTTCGGTTAGGTTTGTAGATGGTATGTGTATGTAGATGTTCTTTGCCACCCGTGGATGTTTCCCAGCCTGTGTTCTTCTTTTATGTCTTTCGTGTTTTTGTTTTATTTTCCCATTGTGGACGTTTGATTTGTTCCAGTGTTTGTCTAGTTATTTTTAAAACAAAAAAAAACGCACTTAGATCCAAACCCCTCGTCTGACCTCGTCTGCCTTCCTGCTCAGCATAACACCATTGTTGTCAGATGATATGACTGAAATGAAAGATATCATTGAAACATAATCTTGACAAACAGTTTTTGAGATTTCAGTCTTTTCCCATTGAAGTAGTTGGGTTTGCATTCCTATATTACCAATTACCTTTTAAAGGTATTGTTCACCCAAAAATGAAAATGTTCTCATCGTCTACTCGCTCTCATGTCATCTGAGATGTTAATGACTTTCTTTCTTCATCAGAACACAGATAATTAGGAGAATATTTCAGCTCTGTTGGTTCTTACAATGCAAGTAAATGGTGACCAACATTTTTAAGCTCCAAAAAATCAGATAATGGCAGCATAAAAGTAATCCACATTACTCCAGTGGTTTAATCCATGCATTCTGAAGCAATATAATCGGATTTGGGTGAGAACAGACCAAAATGTAACACATTTTTCACTGTACATTTTGCCATTGCCGTCTCAAAGCACGATCATGATTTCAAGCTTGGTTACACTTCCTTGAGCTTGTAGCTTGTTCGGAGCACTAGATAGTGCTATTGGAAGTCAAGCTTGAAATCATAATCACCAAGGAGACTGCTGATGTCAAGGTTTATAGAGACAAATGAAAGACATTTTGGTCTATTTTTACCAAAAACTGATTGGATGGTTTCAAAAGACGTGGATTAAACCACTGGAGTCATATGGATTTATTTTGTGCTACATTTATTTGCTTTTTGGGGATTCAAAGTTTTGGTGTGTTTTCATATTAGTGTAGAATAAATACAATGTATTATTGTCAGCCTATTTGTTTAACCCTTGTGAAAATTAACCATAGTTTTACTATAGCAATATTGTAGCAATAATACTGTTTCTGGTTACTATGTTTTTACTACAAAACCATGGTTAAACTGTAGTAAAATCATGGTTAATTTTGGTTTAGCAATAAAATCTGACAACACTGAGTTGTCTTCCTTTAGCAGAAACCATGCTAAAAATGCTATTTTTAAGGTTGGTTCAATTAATGTGCATGCATGCATACTCATGTAAATTCACAGAATATGTCCATACCAAAAAGGTGATTGACTTTTTTAACTGTAAGTCGGGATTTCCATTTGTGGCAGCGGGGGCGTGTTCCAGCACCCGTCCAGAGAGAGAGAAAGCAGTAAGGGTGCTTACACCTGAGCTAAATTATGTCTAACACCTGTCTTTAATTCCAGTGAGCAAGGGGAGAGCGGGATATAAATGGCCACGTCACCGCCTGAAAGAAAGAGCGAGAGAGAACAAGTGTACATCATTGATGTGTGTTCTGCAGAGTGTTCAAGAGCTAATTAGTGTTTCCGAAGTCATTTATATTTATACTGAATGTGAATTATTGCCTGAGTGCTAAGCAACAAAAAGCACCTATGCTGTACACAAAATAGAGAGCAGGAGAATGAAAGTCTGACTTGTGTGATGAGAAATCTTGTGTCCTGGGCCTTCCTTCTGATAGTGAAGTTTCACACCATTCCTAACAGCAGCCATATTTAGCATTATGATTACTCCTATTCATGTGTATATAAATTACCTGTCTTACTCATATAATATTTCTGCTATTACACATAGAAAATATCTGACATGGGGTATTACCAAAATGGCCGTTGAGTGAACTGATTTCCCTTAAAAAGACTTTGATATTACCTGACAGTAATTTATCTTACAGCTGAACAGTGCACATGAGGGCCCTAATTGCTGCAAGTGTGTGTGTCCCTACAAATGAATCAGACACTGAGGGGTGGCACACATGGGCAAAGTTTATAATTAGAGACCTGGTAAGTGACAATGCAGCTGTGCGTTCTATATTAATTAGGGTTTAGTAGCTCATACGCGATAGTTCATGTGGAAAAGACTGCAAAAATAGAGACAATAAGCACACTGTTTAACAAGTGGTTTAACAAAAGCTTAAGAGGGCTTAAAGAGCCATAGCGACCCTTTTTTAAGAGCCGAGAGAAACTGCTCTGTACATACCAGTAGGCCACAGTCTTGGGACCAAAAAACTAGTGTCAGAACCTGATAATGGAAGGGGTTCTTCAAAAGTGAGGAAGCCATGTCGAGAATCAAATTAATACATACTGAGCAAGGAGTGGATTAAAGCAATGGTGCCAGTGATTGTTCAGCGCAAACTTATATAAAAGAAAAGATCCAAAATTAGAGCTCTTATAAATTGACGGAGAAGAACCCATAAGGAGCAACAGTGTCATAATTGTTGTTGGGTGGGGGCCAATTTGATTATTGCTGTTGTGTTCCACAGTGAAATAGCAAGGTATCATATTCAAGTGAAACAAGGCCTAATGCTCTTTATTAGACAAACAAGGGTAGAACACAAAGATAACAAAAAATACCAAAACAAAAAGGATCCAAGATATAATAAAGAGATTTAGCAAGATTATAGTACATTTACCAAGTTAATATTCTGGCCAGTTTATTGTAGTCAGGTTTCCATGCCCCATCATGTGCATGTTTTTTTTGTGATCCATTGAACTAATGTGTTCTTTGTTCTTGGGTCCCTAGGGACAGTAAACACTTTGAAACCCTTAGTTGAAAAGTTCTTAATTGAAAAAAGGGGTATTTGAAGTCAAAGTTTGAGCTGTGCAAAGCTTGCTAGTTACGGTACATGGTAGGTACAAATAAAAGCTAAAGCTCTTTGGCTCTCCTACAAGGTACAGCAGGTACTGAGCCATTTTTATTGTAATTAAACCAAGGCTACCTTTCAGGACAACCATAGAGGCCAACATAAAAATGTTGGTCTAAGACCTTAACAAAATAAGTACTGTTCATAAGAGATCTTAAAGCCATTGGAAGCATCACCACAGTAAATTACAAGGGTCTATTCGATTAGAAAAAACAAAGTAGACCACAGTAATGAGACCAAGTGAACATGAATATGCTGCAGATTGAGTTCTAAGAAACTCTACAAAGACTCCAGCTTTTTTTTCAACCTATTATTGCATTACTTTAATGACCTTGGTTGGTGTATTAGCCCAATTCTCATTATAATAGACCACATGCTACTCTTTTGTTCTGGCATTATTATTATGTTTGTTGTTTTTATATTAAGGTACTAATCCGCAAAAGGCCATGCACTACAGATACAGCATCAAGTGGCTTATTGCTTTTATAAAAATACACAGCAACTCCCCAAGCAACAATACAAATATGATAAAAGACACCAATACAATATAATTTACTGTCAACATTAATAATGAAAATACTAATTTAGTAAATAAACAAGTAATATAGTTTATTAGTCTAATAGGCTGTTGATGGCTTCCAAGCAACATGGAATTTGGGCACATTCATTTTATCTTTAGTTTATCTGCTCTTTACAACAGTTCAAGCGTGGCTCATTGTGAGTCGGATCTTTCTTTTTTATAAATACTCAGCATTCTACCTGGAAAGTGCAAATACATCCTTCAAAATTTAATAAATTAGCTGTATAAAACATGCTGACATTCCTGAAATGCAACTGGTAGTGTGGGGCCCTACCCATGCACAGGTTATGGGTATGATTTCCAGGGAACACATGGACTGATACAGTGCATTTGGGATATACACTGATCAGCCACAACATTAAATCCACTGCGAGGTGAAGTGCATAACATTGATTATATCATTACAATGGCACTTGTCAAGGGGTGGGATATATTAGGCAGCAAGTGAAAAGTCAGTTCTTGAATTGAATGTGTTGGAGGCATCTCCAAAATGGCAGATCTTGTGGGGTGTTCCCAGAATTCAGTGGTTATTACCTACCAAAAGTAGTCCAAGGAAGGACAACCGGTGAACAGGCGACAGGATCATGGGTGCCCAAGGCTCATTGATTCACGTGGGGAGCAAAATCTTTTAGATCATGTGGATGGCCGGGTGCGTGTGTGGCGTTTACTTGGGGAAAAGATGGCTGCAGTATGCACTATGGGAAGAAGGCAGGCCAGCAGAGGCAGTGTAATGCTCTGGGCAATGTTCTGCTAGGAAACCATGGGTCCTGGCATTCATGTGGATGTTACTACCAAAAAATTGTTGCAGACCATGTACACCCCTTCATGGCAATGGAAATCCCTGATGGCAGTGGCCACTTTCAGAAGAATAATGTGCCCTGCCACACTGCAAAAATTGTTCAGGAATGGTTTGAGGAACATGACAAAGAGTTCAAGGTGTTGACTTGGCCTCCAAATTCCCCAGATCTCAATCAAATTTAGCATGTTTGGGATGTTCTGGACCAACAAGTCTGATCCATGGAGGCCCCACCTCGCAACTTACAGGACTTCAAGGATCTGCTGCTAATGCCTTGGTGCCAGATACTATAGGACACCTTCAGAGGTCTTGTGGAGTCCATACCTCGACAGGTCAGAGCAGTTTCGGCAGCACAAGGTGGACCTACACAATATTAGGCAGGTGGATTTTAATGTTGTGGCTGATTGGTGTACATTTTAAGCTGATTTGGATAAAAGTTGATGGAGAGAATCTGTGATGGCACTAGTATTCGAAAGGTTTTGGGTTCAATACCCATCCAATACCCATCAAAACACATACTGATAAAAAGTACATACTTGGTTTCTTTGGATAAACATGTCATCTAAATGTGTAGAGAGAGAAAGTGGGACAAAATGTCAGTGTGTCTAACAACTTGGACACATTTCTGATCACTCCACAGGGGATAAGACAATGCCAGCTTCTACATCTCCGTAATATCTCCAAAAGCAGAGAACATCACATTCAAGTCAACTACGAGCCACTTCCACTGGGACCTGGCAGCATTAAGCACATTGGCCTATCTGCAAATAAATATGTAGCTGATAGCATGTTTGGCATGAGCAATGAATTCGAAGGGAATAAAAAGTTAAGAAGTATCAGATGGGGGTCAAGTTGGTGAGGCAGGTTGTCAGTGCGCAAGCAGCAGGCGCCATCTCATGACTAGATATCTGACATTGTAATGGGGTTGGAATATATGCAGAGTACGGGGTCTCAATTTCAGGGATGAGATGGAATGTGCAAGGCAGCAGCTGGCACTGGTGGGAGAAGGGGCAGAGTAATGAATTCTCATCCCTGCCGTCTGCTTCACATTTCCAACATAACCTACACTAAGATATTAAAAGGTGTCATTGCCCGGCTTACCACAATGAATCCAGTCTGAATGCTAAAATAGCCCAGCAAGTCATAGTAAGGGAAACATTCATGGCTACTACAGAATTGAAGATGGAGGAAATGAAAAACAGGCAGAAAAGTGGAAGACTAGACATTTGGCTGTGCCAATTACTGTAGGCTTGTGAGAGGAAGTTGTCTAGTCTACAAAAGGACAGGCGTAAGGATGGGGACATGGAACTGGATATTGAAGCATCCTGAGTCCACATGCTGACAAGTGAGCCTCTGTTTTATCTAGTGACAATCCATCTTGCAGTCGCAGAGAGTGTTTCTGCAAAAGAGAAGTTTGGTTTCATCGAGCTTTGTATTTTCATGCTGAGGAGCAAAGGATTGTTTTCAAAACAGAAGAATGACACTGCTGGTTAAGGTTAGAAATGCCAGGAATATTATATAAATACATTCTGGTAACCTTGATTTAAATCATGTATTCTTGACATGTTTTTGAAAATGACAGAAGGTATATCAAGTTTTCAAGCTTGTTCATAACTGTAAAAATGAAAACCTGCTTGGCACTATTTGGGTTTTCTTAGATTGCCACACTGGTGAAATGCACCCTTTTGTAGGTGCCTAAAATATGAAATTGTGTACCAGCGTCAAGCACCTCTTTGAACTCACTATGCGCCTTACAGTAATCTGAAAAAATAAAGTCACATCTTTGCTTGTTTTGTACATTAAATAGCACTAAGAGCTCCTTTCTCCATCATTTTATCACTGATATGGAAGCGATGTCAGAAAATATTTCATTTATTGAGATAACTACCTCCACGGGTCTTTCATAGGAGAGAGCGTAACGGTACATTTTAGCGTATTAAGACAGTTCGGCCTGTACAATTTATCTGTGACTGCAGCTAAACTTGTAGTTTCTATTTGTAGAAGGGCTCTGGTGCTTACAAAGGTTCTGCCCTTCACACCAGTGTTTATGCTGTATTAACGATAAATGCATTAATTGCAATTAAGAACAATGAAAGCATTAATTCTGACTCTCTCTCTCTCTCTCTCTCTCTCTCTCTCTCTCTCTCTATATATATATATATATATACAGTAATTATATTTAGAATGTAAGGCACATTTCTGGATGTACAAAGAAGATATGCCACCTCAACATGTCCAAGCTGCTTAAAGGCTGATTATTCAAATCACCATCACCTTGCCCATTCAGGCGAGACTGTGCTCTGATAATAAGAGTGGCCCAAAAATACATGTACACACACACACACACACACAAAACCTGCAAGTTTTCTGTTACACACCCCTTCCTGTCATGATTACTCATGGCAGTCGCACCAGCCTGCCTCTTCACTGACAATCAGAATTTGTTTAAAACCAGAAAGGAAATGACAAAGAGCAGCTATTTGCTCTCTTAATGAAATGACGCTTCAGAAAATGAGATTTTAGAGCCATCAGCACGGCAAAGAGCCATGAATATTCACAGCTCAGCTACCGCAGTGCCTACTTAGTATGTTAACTCATGTACAAATTCCAGCGCAGTTCCAACACCAACGTATTTAAAAAGCCAGTGCTGTAGTCTCAGCTGCATACTATAAGACTTTCGTTCTGGATTCTAGATGTGGAAGAAGTGCAAATGATGCCCTTTTTAAGTTCATGTGCTAGTGTTTTTATTATTATTATTTATTCATATGAAGCATTGCAGAGCTTGCAATCATTTAATTTGAGTAAAATGCATGTACTCCACAACAAGTTGCTAAGATGAGGCTAAATTTGAAGGCATCTGATTTCATTTGCACGTGCAGAGGTGGAAAGATTGGTCAACTTTAGATGGCTTATAAGGTAGTGCATGGCAAACCTCACAGGCAGAAATGTTCTTTGGGACTGAAATTAATTTAGCATAAAGTTAAAGGGACAGTTTACCCTAAAATGCAAACCATATGTTGTTCCAAACCTGTATGACTAACTTTCTTCAATGGAACACAAAATTAGATAGTATGTAGTGTCAGTCATTCACTTTCATTGTATGGAAGATAAGAGGAATGTGAATGGTGACTGAGACTAATGAGGTTGTCATTCTGCCTAGAATCTCCTTTTTTGTGTTCCATGACAGAAAAAAAAAAGAATGAGTAAATGATGACAGAAATGTCTTTTTTGGGTGATCTATCCCTTTAAGATAGCTTGTATTAAAAAAGATTCTGACCTCTGTCTGCAAATCAAACTTCTGAAAAATTAGACAAGCATTGTTGATGCTGAAAATGCACATATTCTGGTCAGGATTTTTGATGAATCAGATGCTATTCACAAGTCAGATTGTCTTTGCAGTCAGAAACTTTGAAAAGTACATTGGAAATCTGCTATTTCCGTGACTAACTTGTTTGTGTTCAATCTCTCTTTTTACATCTAAAGCTATCTCCTCTCAGCAACACACTTTTATCTACTGATCAGTACCAAATGGCAGCTTTAAGAGTGCATCAGGCGATTGCAACTTTTAAGAATAAGAATAATTGGTTTTCTTTTGTGGATGGCTTTAATATTCATCCAGCACTTTAATGTCTGATCTGTAGAACAACAAAGGTAAGTTTAAAAAAAAAAAAAAATATCTGAATTTACTTGAGAAGCAAAATGTCATAAGACAAGGGCATAGATTTGTATTGAACATTGTAAATATATGTACAATTTGTAAGATTTTTTCCCCCCATATATATATATATATTTATATAAAGACTGTTGTAATTATAGTCCCCCGTTTCTTGCTGACATGACTTGAGGTCGGGATGGATCCATCCGCTAACTGGAGACCACTGATCTAGATCGTTTTGCTTCTCAAGTAAATGTATCTTATTTAAGGATGTTTAGATATATTTTACATAGCAGCTTGGCTTGTCTGAGAAAAACTGAAGGACAAAAACTGTTTGCTATGAGATTATTTCAGGGAATCCATCAAGCCACACAAATAAGTTAACAACAATAAATGAATCATGAACTGACTCAATTTCCTGAAACCTAGAAAGTACATCGTTGATTTCTCTAGTAGGGATGACAGTGGATGTCTCATAGTCCTTATTAAAGTCTAAATGTTGGGGCAGATGAGCCAGGTTGCTTTGCAGCTAGTTGAGACTCTCTCTAGATAGTTCAATGTAGCCAGCAGCCATTTTTCTTGCAGATGGCATGGGCAGAAAGCTGGAGAGTGAAGTCTAGAGACTGCAGTTCCTAGACAACCTGTGGTTAACCATGCTTTATGGAGTAATGGAAGGTTTAAAACAGTTGAGAGTAGTATATGCTGAGGGGTTGTATCTCTCGGGCAACTTGCCTGAAAACTGTGCTTTTTCATTTGTTTCCAAACATCTGCAATCTTGCTCGTATTTCACTCTGCTTGACCCTCATGCAATAAAAAAGCACTCCTATGCCCCAGAGAAAGCAAGCGGCCATCACTGTTCATTTGTGATCTCTTTTCCTGTATAATTTAGTTCTTCAGAGACTGGAGTCTATCAAATCAAGACTGCACCATTCCCTACCACCCTCTGCCAACTACTATAAGATGTCTGAGCAAACTGAAGGCCAGGAAAACTTAAAGCATTTCCTCATCATAGTTGACAAGCTCTTTGGCAAACGAAATGCATAAGAATGAATGGGTAACAGTGCATACACTCCAACTGTGCAACCAAGGCTGAGAAATGAGCTGGCATTCGCAGAGAGACAGCAGCAGACTGATAGAGCCACTCCCAAGGCCTCTGAAGAAATTTCCTTCACTCTTTTAGGCTAAATCATTCTCTATGGTAATAAGTGCAAACTTCTTTGCAGGGGAAAAGTTTGTTTTGGAGTTGTTGTCTTCACTTCGCTAGCTGTCCCTGCTGAAAGACCAGCATGGCTGCTCACCAACAAGGGTTGCGTTTTGCCTGCTGGTGTCAGTACCAGATATCTTAACTAGCTTAACAAGTAGTCAGCAAGCATCAACTGAAAGACCACTGGTTGACCAGCATCACTAGCTAAGTCTTGCTAGTAAACAGCAAGGCTATGGCAACATAGTCTCATGACTCCTAATCCTAAAATATCGTATGATTTGGCACCTATGAAAAGTACAACCTATATTCACACAGAGACCAAAGAAAGGAAACATCTGTAAACAAAAATAGCTTCTGATTCCATATTTATTTATGCAATACAAACGACTGATGCATGTCAGTAACCTGTAATACCGAGTAACTCTAATAGCTTGCTATTAACCTTTATCCAAGGCCTCTGCACTCAGGAAGTAGAACTACACGCTTTTATGCTGATTTACAACCAGTAGCTTCACATGTCTGTATGATACTCCAGACCAGGTCTGGCATCACAGGAAGCTGCATATCCCAGATCTTCTACTGGAAGGGTTTTTAGTGGAGGAGGCAGCTTGACTGTGCTGTTTTTGATTAATGGACCTCTCCAAGTCTGTGAGTGACAAATTATCAGAAGCTTGGCTTGCTCGTTCATCACTGTCACAAGTGCTCACATGGCACCCACGTCTTCTGCCTGTCACCAAGACCATTCCCAATCATTTCCACTATCTATGACTGCCTTCTAAGCATGGAGTCAGGAAAAGACAAAGATGTAGGAGTAAAAGAGTGATGAAACAGTAGTGTGGAGTTTTTACAACACTCCATCTACCTACAGTGTAGAGTCTGAAACAGAGGAGATTTTTTGCTCTTCTACAGCTTTTTCCTCACCTCAACTCTAGCGAGGTAATAACAGTAAATTAACAGAGGCAACGTAGATGTGAGCCCTCCTTTCGTCTTATCTAAGTATTAAAGTTAATTTGGGAGAATAAAGAAGAGCTGATTAGAGCTTTCCTGGATGACAGATAGGGAATGGTGGCATCTTGTTTCGGCTCGTCTCATCAGGGCCATTGTTTTGCTTGTCCCCTCATTAGGCAGGAGCTGTGAGATGGAGCCGAGGGAGTCTTATCACTAACGGCATGCTCAGATTGTGTTTATAAGTGGCAGCGTTAATCAATTAGCTGCCACAGATTAGGAAAAGGTTGCAATGCTGTCTCTGGTTTTGCTTAGCTCTCAAGTTATCAGCTCAAGAAAGGAGGGCCAGTTCAAATATGTGAAAACAGAAATAGACAAAAGGCAATTCACTCTCTCTCTCTCTCTCCTTCCCTCCTCTAATTTCAGTCGTGTTTGGTCCAAAGCCTAGTTAGCTGTCTTGCTGTTTGCTGCCAGCATTAGCAGCTGCCTTTGCACCGAACCAGATCTTGTGCTAAAAAAAGCTAGATGCAGCACTACGAATGCAGAATACAAGTGTCTCGAGACCTGTGTTTAAAAGTTGAAATTCTTTTTAACTTAACATGGCGTCTAAAAAACCTGTTGCTCTTGCACAAGATGCTGAAAAAAACAGCGAGACATGACGCAATGCACAAAGAAGTCTGTCTAGAACAGTGGTTCTTAACCAGGGGACAAGGGCCTGCTATGGGGCCTCAGCAAACTTCCAAGGGGGCTGCCGGATAACTCAAAATTATTTTAGGTAAGTTATTTTAAAATTACCTTTAAAATTTGGCTAAAAAATACGTACAAACTGAAAATTCCTGAAACATCTGGAATCACAGAATTAATTGTGATTAATTACTTGAAACTAATGACACAACTTAAACTATTATCTTGAACAATAGGGGCTTTGGAGTCAAAAAGGTTGAGAACCACTTGTCTAGCGCATGTTTACATAGGAAATCACATGAAAAACAGTGCAGACATACATATAAATCATGTTCAGTGTGAATGGCCCCTAAGGCAACATCCTAACTGAAATGGAACCTCATTAGTGACTGATTTGAATGAACATTACATTTATGTAGTACTTTTCTGACACTACTCTGTGCTTTACACGGTGACGGGACTCAACTATCACCAGTGTGCAGCATCCATCTGGATGATGCAACAGCAGCCATAGTGCACCAGTACACATCAGCTATTGGTGGAGAGGAGAGTAGGGTTGAGTTATGAAGCCAGTTAATGGAGGTGGATTATTAGGAGGCTGTGATTGATGAGAGCCAACATGGGGATTTTGGCCACACCAGGGTTACACCCCTACCCTTTTCAAGGAGTGTCCTGGGATTTTTAATGACCACAGAAAGTCAGGACCTCAGTATAACATCTCATCTGAAAGACTGTGCCTTTTTACTGTACAGTGTCCTCATCACTATACTGGGGCATTAGAACCCACAAAGTCCCCTGCCAGCCTCCCTAATACCTCTTCCAGCAGCAACCTTAGTTTTTCCCATCTCCCATCCAGGTACTGACAAGGCGCAACCCTGCTTAGCTTCATTGGGCAACTGGTCTTGAGCTACAGGGTGATATCGCTGCTGACAATTTGAAAAGCTCTACACAGGCATCATACAATTAACTCACGGGAGACACAACTCACAATTGATTTAAATAGAGTTTGCAATTCTTCATTTGTGAATTACTGATGCAATGACATAAACATCTATGGGCGATTCAAAGTGATTCTGTAATAAGCATAAAAAAGCAAACACACACACACATTTTACTTGGAATGACATGAGGGTTACTAAATGATGACAGATAATTTGGGTTAACTACCTCTTAGGCAGCATTGCATGAACCTGTCTGGGAAAAAAACTTTTTTTAAAACCTTCCCATCTTACAACTGTCACTGTCTTCCTCTCTTCCATTCACATACACACAAAATGAGTGTTTATTTTCCCTTGGAGCTAGGTGACTATGCTTTAACACCTGGATGACCGGGATGGGCTTTTGATAGATTGAAAGTGGACAGCTGTCTGGTAACTTGGAAGGTGACTGCTTGGGGCGAGCAGTCGGAGACGCACCTAATTCCCAGGTCTTATTTTGTCAATAAACAGCAGCCAGTGACACTCAATTGGATGACTTTATTGACTAAGTTTCTGGGGCTGTGTTAGATGTCTGGTGGCAACACTGCCTGATGACAGACGGTGACACCTTTCTTAAGATTACAGAAAATAGAAAAGGAGGAAGATAGAGCCGGAGAGTGAAATAAATCTGATGAGTTACTTTGAGACGGGGGAGGAGAGGTATATAAGTATATAAGAAGCTCAACACCCAAACACTTCTTTCAAGGACGCTTACAGCGAAAACAGATTAGAAGCAAAAACACAAAGAGATTTCACATAGATTTTCATGCATATTCATTGGGAATATATATATATTTTTGTATTATTATTACATACTTTGCAGTTAATGAAACACATCTGGATAGTTCACCCAATGAAAATTCTGTCATTATTTACTCACCCTGATGTTGCTCCAAACCAGTATGACTTTCTTTCTTCTGTGGAATGTCAGTCAAATGTTAGTGTCTGTTGCCATTTACTTTAATGCATCTTTTTCCCATACATTGAAAGTGACTTATGACTTATGAGGCCAAAATTCAGCCAATTACTTTTTCAATGACCTTTTTCATAATATTTTATCTCTTTCTATACAACAAAAGTGGATGGTGATTGAGGCAAACAATCTGCCTAACATCTGATCATGAATGATAAAACATAATGAATGTTGAAAATATCTTTATTTTTGGGTGAGCTATACTTTTATGTATTTAATAATAATATAATCAGTATTCCAGCATACTTACTACAAGTGCTACATAAATGCCTTGAATCTTGACTTTATTTTCAGAGCTTTTTTGAGGGTTCTTTCTTTGAAAAAGTTGGGTATAATAATATTTTCCATGAATGGCCTGGTAATTAGCATTACACAATTAGCACAAAAATAATGGTCAATTTGACATGTGTGCTATATTCCAGGTCTTCCGAATTCATAAGGCAGATTTGTGTGAGAATTAGATGGAAATTTCAGTCATTATTCCCCCAAAAAAACATTAAAAAAAAAAAGAAATTGACTATTGTCCTAACTCTCCCTGACATGTTCATGAGAGTAGCAATATCCTATTTGTAATAGAATTCTTTTGAGCCAAATCTTTTCAGTGAATCAGTTGATCCAGATTCAGGATGATTCATTTACCTCACTAAATCAATGTCCCATTTGCAGCAGTTAACAGCCCACTCGAGAGGAATTTTATCAATGAATAACGACTTAAAATTGTATCTTTCCCTCATTCAAAGCTATTGTATGACACACCAGAGGAAACCATGCTTCCAGGTTCTTTCAAGCAGCAGATTTCAATGATGGAAATAGGCAGCTCTGCAGTTTTAATAATATTTTAAACTTTATAGAATGCAATGATGTCTTTTAATGTTAATAAATGTTATGAAGGAATATCTATGGTTTACAATGAAGAAAGTATGTGGGTTCTTTTCTGAAATATCGGCAAAACAAGTTAAAACTTGGTTCAATGAGCCTGTACGATTATGTTGGACATGTAACAGGTTGATGAATACACATCCTCATGGTTTTTTTGTGTGAATTTTTTGTTTTATTTTCTCCCCTATGCCCAATTCCCAATGCGCTACAAGTACTCATGGTGGCTTGGTTACTTGCCTCAATTCTTATCACGTGGCTTGTTGAGCGTGTTACCGCAGAGACATAGTGAGTTTGGAGGCTTCTCGCCATCCACCGTGGCATCCACGCACAACTCACCATGCGCCCCACCGAGAGCAAACCACATTATAGTGACCACGAGGAGGTTACCCCATGTGACTCTACCCTCCCTAGCAACCGGGCCAATTTGATTGATAAGTAGACACTGGAGTAACTCGGCATGCCCTGGTATTCGAACTGGCAAACTCCAGGGGTGGTAGTCAGCGTCTTTTCTCGCTGAGCTACCCAGGCCCCCCGCATCCTCACGTTTAACACACTTCTAAAGCCTAAGAATTTAGATATTTAGAAATGAAAACTAATGTCTTAGCTGCTTAAATTATTAACCCACATACAATATTTTTTTTATACTTCAATCTGATAATATTCCAAATCAAAGCTTAATAACAGCCATTTCGATTGAACAATATTATTTACTGCATTCAAAATAAATGCAAAGACATAATTTTCACCGTATGACATTATTTTTATTCACTTATCCTTTCACAAACAGTAGTCCATTTGCGGCGGTGTTGGAGCCGAGTTCTGTTCCTCCCGTTATATCTAATATGGTGGTCTTGATCATATAAGATCATCGTTAGATCATATTTGACTTCATATCTGTCACAGTGACAGCATTTTGGAAATTAAAAACAGTGGTTTGCGATCTGAGTTTGCATGATTTCTTTGTTAAAAAAGTTAATATCCACCAACAGCTGCTACGGCTCAATTGTAGCAGACGCGATAATGACGGTGACCCATGAAATATCATTATTTAAGTAAAATCCTGAGTTTTTACTGATGCAACGATCTGGTGAAAATTTAAAGAAGCCCTTATCTCCAATAATCTGTGGGAAACTGGGTGTTTCAACCCCACAAACAGCACTTTTTGGGCAGTTTCTGTGCAATTTGAGCGAAGCGCCCATAAACAGCAGTTCTTTTCCGGGCAACCTAGAGAACCTTGAAGGGGCGGGATGGAGCGCTTGTTTGTAAACAGTAACTTCATCTATATGGACAAAAGTATTTATATATATAGTTTAAATTCTCCCTTTGTGTTCTACAGAAAGTCATATGGATTTGGAATGCCATGAGGGTGAGTAAATGAAAACAGATTTTAAATTTGTGGGTGAACCATTCTTTTAAAACAGTTTTCAGCGTGAGGTTATCCACAGTTGACCCATTATGGCATCATCAGAAAGTGACCCTGTTGTCTGGGGGGAGAGAGGTCTGCTATGTTGAAGAGATAAAAATCTCAGCCTGGTGGCTGCCTGTGATTACAGTCATTAACTCACTACAGGACGCAGCTCTGCACCTGTTCTGTCGTAAAGCAGATGGTACCATGTATAGACGCTCTGTGGTAAGTACCCCCAGTGTTGTGTTACTATCCAGGCTCTCCAAAACATGTCTAATAACCTCCATCACTCAGGCCAGTCGGACGGAGAACATTATTAAGTTATGCGGTCGGCGTTGATGGAGCGAACGTGTCTGGATTGATCGTACCAGACGTTCGCTCACTGTGAGTGAAAATTAGTGCAAAGCATATACACAATCTGGAGCAAAACATGAAGCTATTACAGTTTACTGCTACTTTGCCACAAGTCTTGGCAAATGACACTGACTTGGCATAGATATAGCTTGTTTTAAAAGGCTGCTTTTTATTTTATGTCTCCAACCATTTTCTGACAGGTGAGCAAAAGACCAATGAAGTGATAAAGAAAACATTATATTTTCGATGGCCTACGCACACATTTGTGCTTAAAATCAGTTAATGCATTTGTTGTTACTGGGTCTTATTATGGAACTGTTCACCCAAAAATGGCAATTCTGTCTTTATTGACACACCCTTCTTGAATGCTGTTATTTTTCATTCTATTAAACACAAAAGATTTTTATAAAAAAAAAAAATTAATACAAAAACAGTTGCATTGTCTTGTGACCATGTCTGTTAAGGAGTGTAAAGGAGTTCAGTGGAAAGGGGACAGCGAGTATAAATAATATTTTACAGCTGCCCATAAACGCTCTCTCTCTGTCCAACCACCATCCGCAGTCGGCCTTTATCCCTCTCGGAGGCTTGATTAGCCTGATAAGGGACTGGGTATGTAGAATCACGCCGAGGCAACTGCCGGGGGACGGAGGAGCCAGGCCGCCTGGATGCGGAGGAACGGCTGCCGACTGTGAGGGGAGAAAGGGCTCCTAGCCGACCGAATGGATACTGGGAAAGGCCGACCCTGGCAGTGGCCCTGACCACTCCAGTCGGTCGGCTAGGAGCCCCTTCTCTCCTCGCGGTCGGCAAAAAACTGATTTTTGATAACTTTGCAAATTTATATATATAAAAAAAAATTAAATATCTTCATTGACATAAGTATTCAGACCCTTAAATCAGTACTTGGTTGAAGCACCTTTTGCAGCGAATACTTTGCGATTTTTTTGGCTATGATGCGACACGTTTTGCACACCTGGATTTGGGAATTTTCTGCCATCCTTCTCTGCAGATCCTATCAAGCTCAGACAGGTTGGATGGTGACCGTCGGTGGACAGCCATTTTCAGGTCTCTCCAGAGATATTCGATTGGGAGGACATTCACAGAGTTGTCCTTAAGCCACTCTTGCATTGTCTTGGCTGTGTGCTTAGGGTCATTGTCCTGTTTGAAGGTGAACCTTTGGCCCAGTCTGAGGTTTTGAATGCTCTCAACCAGGTTTTCATTAAGGATATCTCAGTAATTTGCTGTGTTCAGCTTTCCTTCAACCCTGACCAGTACCCCAGTCTCTGCAGCTGAATTAAACCCCACAGCATTATGCTGCCAACACCATGCTTCACTGCTGGGATGGGATTGCACAGGTGATGAGCGGTGCCTTGTTTCCTCCAGACATGACGAGTGGAATTGAGGCCAAACAGTTCAATCTTTATTTCATCAGACCATAGAATCTTGTTTCTTACAGTCTGAGAGTCCTTTACCGCAAGTGCATTTTTGCAAATTCCAAGCAGGCTTTCAGGTGTCTTGCACTGAGGAAAGGCTTACGTCTGGCCACTCTGCCATAAAGCCCAGACCAGTGAAGTGTTGCAGGGATGGTTGTCCTTCTGCAAGATTCTCCAATCTCCAGTCATGATCTCTGGAGCTCAACCAGAGTGACCATCGGGTTCTTGGTCTCCTCTCTTACCAAGGCCCTTCTCCCCTAATTGCTCAGTTTGGCCAGGCGGCCAGCTCTAGGAAGAATCCTGGTTGTTCCAAACTTCTTCCTTTTAAAAATGATGGAGGCCACTGTGCTCTTGGGAACCATCAGTGCAGCCAAATCTTTTTTGTAGCCATCCCCAGATATATGCCTCAATACAATCCTGTCTCTGAGCTCTGCAGACAGTTCCTTTGACCTCATGGCTTGTTTTTTGCTCTCATATGCATTTTCAGCTGTGAAACCTTATATAGACAGGTGTGTGCCTTTCCAAATCATGTCCAATCAATTGAATTTGCCACAGGTGGACTCCAATAAAAGTGTTGAATTTTCTCAAAGATGATCCGGAGAAATGGGATGCAACTGAGCTAAATTTCAAGTGTCATAGAAAAGGATCTTAATACTTATGTCAATGTGATATTTACGTTTTATTGTTTTTTTTAATAAATTTGCAAAGTTAACAAAATTTAGTTTTTTGCTTTGTCTTTATGGGGTATGGAATGTAGATTGATGTGAAACAACAAATAATAATTTAAAGCATTTTAGCATAAGGCTGCAACATAACAAAATGCTAAAAAATGAAGAGGTCTTGAATATTATCTGAAGGCACTGTATTTGATGATTACCATTGTCCCATGTTTGCCAAACATGTTGAGTGGTCCATCATCTGCTGCCTGATACTGAACTTTTGGTCAGATTTTAGGAATGAATGTACTAAGCAGCAAATTGTAGAAAGCTAATTGATGTCCCCTTGTTCCCTTGGGGTTCGCTGTCCTTTTCAGGGCTCATTTTTGCTTATTGCAGCCCATTCAGAACGTTTCCCGGCCGATCCACCGGTCTGCTCGGTTCTCCCGATGGCCATTCCGCCCCTGAATGGCCTCAAAGTGTGTCGGCCCACCGGGAAAATGTCTGGTATGCCAGATTACCAGTCCAGCCTTGATGGTGACTTAATAATAATATAAGTTTAATTTTTGGGTGAACAATCGCTTTCACATAGTACTTTTCAGTTAAGTACTATGAGTACTCCAATTAATGCCAACTTTTTCAAGTTATGTCTTTGATTCTTTGCTAGTTATTTTGTAGTGACCTTTACAAAAGACACCAGTGCTGTTCCAACAAGCAACATTCTTGGGGACACTTATATGCACTGAGAGGGCTCTAAATGAACTGCCACACTCTTATGTCACATTTCCACTGCTTGGATGTCAAGGCATACTTGAGAATGCCAAGCTGAACTAATTACGGAGAGAGTTTTGCAAAATACTGAGTTAAGAACGTGGGTAGCATCATTCTCTGAAATGTCCATTTTAAATTTGCCCTGTTCCTACATTGAAACGCACATTAGAAATCAAAGAAATGGCACTCCTGTAATCACTTGGAATGAAGGGAACACATAATGAGCGAGGGAGAGAATGAGTGGTTTTGTATTAAGTTGTACTTGGCAATGTGGCATAATAAGTGGCAGCACAGTATTTAAAGGAATGGTTCAACCAATAATCAAATTTCAGTCATTTACTCACCTTTATGTTGTTCCAAACCTGTATGATTTACATTCTTCCATGATATGCTAAAGGAGATTTTTTTGCAGAATGTTAGAGGCTGACAGCCTCAGTCACCATTTACTTTCATTGTATGGAAAAAAAGATACAATGAAAGTAAATGGTGACTGAAGGTAACATTCTGCCTAACATCTCTTTTTGTGTGTTCCAAGGAAGACAAAATCTCATATGGGTTTGGAAAAATATGTTTCTGGGTGAGCTATCCTTTTAAGATTTTTTTTTTTATATATATATTTTTGACATAGACCCAAGTTTCATTAGTCTCTGGAATAATATAGATTTTGTTATGTCATTGAACTTTGATGCCAGTTTGGAAACACTTAAAAACTGAGATTAATAACAATATGTTTCAGTCAAAATAAAGAAATAAGTGTCAGAAGATATGCAAAAAGTGAAATGTGTTGAGCATGAGAAAGAGAGAGGATGTCTGAGAAAGGGAAAAAGTAAGATACTTTTAAAAAGAAACCAATTTCAAGTTCTAAAACCGGCAGGTAAATTTGGATTGCTTTGCTGACTTCAGTGAGAGGTCCCATATCAGTATTTCTGTACAGATGCTTCTATGTGATTCGTTTTAGTTCTGCCAACCTTTAGATATGGAAAATACTGTTCAGGTACTTGCATTGTCATAAAAATTACAGTCTGTCTGGCAGGTGGCTGGGTGGACATCAATTTGAAATTCTTGCTCAGTGAATCATTGTACAACAAGGTAATTTGATTTCCTGTACTTTAAATCTTCATTTCCTCCACCCCAATTACAAATTGATTTTCCAAATTGTGTTTTTTTCCCCAATGTTCCAGAAGTAAATCCTATTACCTCACTCAGGGATACACATAGGGCATATTCATGCAATTGATTATTTTATCACAAGTTATAAACATTAAATTAGGCCCCTGGAGTTTTCTTTACCGACTTTTGCATCACAGATGCTGAGGTCTTTATGTTTCAGTTAACTCTCCTTTTATGTTCAGCTGAGATTTGACCTGTTTAAGAGTTACAAACAGTGAGAAACTAATCTTAATCTTGTATTTAGTAAAAATTCCTTTTGAGTTTTTAAAAAAATGAATAACAGAGTTAGTATATATATTATTTCACATTTTAGAATAATAGTAAAGTCATCAAAACTATGGAATAACATAAATTGATCTATGGGAATTATGTTGTGAGTTAACAAAATAAAAGGCTCTTACCTCTTACTGGAGTTTCCACATTGGAGAAAAAGTGCTGTTCAAAATGGCGGAGGACATTGCGGTTTCTGTAGTGAAAGACTCTTGCGCACCTGTTACCGCGAAATAGGGTGAAATACCCTGCTTGGACTAATTTTCAACTGAGGAAGCTGACCTTCAGAAAGCTTGCTTGGGTGTGGCAACAGGTGATCACACACGCTCCATATCTCTCTCTCACACACCCATCCTTGTTGATCCAATAACTTTTAGAAACAGCACAAGCCGTGACACTATTTGTGAAGTGATATTTTTGAATTACTAACGAAGGCTTGGACGCATCATTTGGTTTGAACCAGCAACAACAGATGCAGTTCCATGCACAAATGCATTTTTATAACATTTACATTTACATTTATGCATTTGGCAGACGCTTTTATCCAAAGCGACTTACAGTGCACTTATTACAGGGACAATCCCCCCAGAGCAACCTGGAGTTAAGTGCCTTGCTCAAGGGCCCAACAGTGGCATCTTGGTGGTGCTGGGGCTTGAACCCCCGACCTTCTGGTCAGTAACCCTGAGCCTCAACCACTGAGCCACCACTGCCCTACATTTTATACCACCACTTTTATAAGCATACAAAAATTTATTTATTCATTACCTATGGCACTTGGCCTGCAGCCTCGTGCCTGCAGTCGAATCACAGCAGTGCTGATGTAGGGACATATTGCACTCTTGCTCATGTGATATATATATATTATAACAGTTGTATTATACTATACTTGTTTATATTTATGCAATGTCAAGGTGTTTTGGGTAGTTACTAGGGCATTGCAAGGGTCTTGCTAGGTGGTTGCTATGGCTATACTAAATGGTTGAAAGATTGTTGCTTACTGGCCCAAGTCCATAGAGACCATATCCAAGTATCTATGACATTCTGATCCCTAGACATGTGTAGGGACTTTTTGAATGAGTCTATGGGAGTTTCACCAATTTTTTGTCTTTCAGGAGGGCATTTAATGTATATTGTGAAATAAAAGAATTGCACAATATAAACCATGATTCTGTACTTGTTCCAAGCAAATACAATGTGTAAGTATTGCAATAATCAGCTGTGCCACTCAAAATGAAGGGTTTACTCTATATATTCTGTACAAGAATAGTGCCAGCACTGACATACACATGACACTTTTTCCAGATGAAATGCTACTGTAAAAGCTTATGTTTACTATATAAAATGTCAGTGTTCATAAAAGGAGAAAAAGTTGTTTTTATCATAATTGATTTTATCATGATTTTATCATCAGGTTAAAATTAATGTTAACATTGGTTAAAAGCCTATGGAAAACTGTTAATTAGTGATAGACTGACATATTGGCCAAAATATTCAGAGGAGATTTGGAACATTTTTGACAAATAAGTAACACCACCTCTCTCCCTACATAAGCTAGTCCATCTAAAGTGGGCTGTAATAGGGCATTTTTTATTATTTATGTTTTTGGTTTTTTTTATACAAAAAATCATTTTAATTGTGTACATGTTATTTGCTATCATTGAATGCAATTACACATATTTTGGGATTGTATTGGCCATCAGCAACTCTAGATTTTTTCAGGCTTTTTAAAATACCATATTGGTCAGCCACTTGATAAGACTAGCTTGCAAAACAAATTTCACTTGAACATATTCAGACTTTACATACTACTTTGCATCAACATGTAACCAATACTAGTATATATTTCATGTTTACCTACACTCACTGAGCACTTTATTAGGAACACTATGATCCTAATAAAGTGCAAGATGTGGTGTTTTTCTGATGTAGCCCATCCGCCTCAAGGTTTGATGTGTTGTGTATTCTGAGATGCTATTCTGCGCACTACAATTGTACAAAGTGGTTATCTGAGTTACCGTAGCCTTTCTATCTGCTCAAACCAGTCTGGTCATTCTCCGTTAACCTCTCTCATCAACAAGGCATTTCTGTCTGCAGAACTGCAACTCAGTGAATTTTTATTGTTTTTGGCACCATTCTGATTAAACTCTAGAAACTGCTGTGCATGAAAATCCAAGAAGATCAGCAGTTACAGAAATACTTAAACCAGCCCATATGGCACAAACAATCATGCCACGGTCTTCATCACTGAAATTAACATTTTCCCCCTTTCTGATAGTCAATGTGAACATTAACTGAAGCTCCTGATCCATATCTGCATGCAGTTTGTATTATTTTTTCTTGAGAGGCACTGGCTCCCTTGTCTCCTAGGATAAAGCACTCCTAGTATAATGATATGTTATTCTTATTATATATGGTGCTTTTTAATAGTTTATTAATGTTTTTATTCAGCTGTGCCTTAATTATCCATAACAGTATGTTTGCACAACATTCACTCACAGTAACTGTCAACCCTGGATTACTGATGGAAGGACTTCGCAGGTGCACACAAACATAAATGCACGCATAAAAATGGAAGGGGCACCGGATTGAAAGCAAGACAAAGAGAGATGCACCCGAGCAGGCGGAGGCAATTTTAAAACAATTGCTCCACTATTCATCCTGTTATTGCAGATGGCCCCACTTCATCACAAGGACACAGGGTCACACTTCCACAATAGATTACGCTGATGCATAACCAAGAGAATGACTTGTGTATTAATGGTGGGGTTGCTTTGGGGTTGGAGGTGGAGAAGGGAAGCCATCTGACTCTGAAGACCGAAGGGATACGTAACTCCCTCACTTAACTCACTCAAATAGCCCAACGTTCCCCGATGGAAATGAGTTCTCCTTGATGCAAAGCAGGGCCTCATCTCCGCCCAATTTATTCTGTATACCCAGAGCCCAGAGAGCATAACATCCATCCTTTCTACCGAGAGACAGCCGCTCTGTCTATCCTCTTTTCTAGTCTTTCTCTACAAATATAATCACAGTACACAGGATAAAGGCTGTGAAGAGATCAGGGACGGTGAAAAAATAATGTGGAAATGATAAGTATGCTAAACCACAAGATGGAAGCTCAATATTTTTCTCAATGGCCAAGGTATGATTATCTTTCTGTCTGCTTGCTTTGGTCCCATGTCAAGTATAATACAATTATGACGCATAACTTCTGAGAAAGGATTGTGGAAGATTCTGAGTGGAGAATAGTGGGCTGAAATTGGATTTATGGAAAAATCTGTTTGGGGTCCGACACAGTGAGGCGGGTTTATTAACTGGGTATGGGATGTGTGAGCGCAGGATGACGGCCCAATCGAATTAAACATGGATTTAGCTATGTAACTGTAATAACAGATGGAAACTAAGGTCAGACCTACAATATTGAGAATGCTAACAAGGTTAAACAACAAGGAGGTCTGGAGAGAACAAACAAAGTGAAGAAGAAAGGACTTTAGAGGAGACTCAGGATAGAGCAGAAGGCAATGGTTAGACATTTATCATTTCAGCCCTGTCTATAGGGAGGTCTTCGGTTTCTCAATTGCCTCCAGTGTGTCTGCGTTCCTGTGTCCCACAAGTCTCAGAGGGAGAGTGCCTGTTGGTGTGTGTGTTTGTGTGTTTTACTGTATGCCCTTAAACACTGACAATCCTGTATGAAAGACATAAGGTGTATAGAAGTTTAGCTGATCCAATCTCCATGTTTGATTTAACTTTGACACTATAAGATGCTTTTATAGCTGAAACTGTCCCTCATTATTATGAATAGAACATGCCTATGCATCAAAGGACAATTTACTTGATGTCAGAAAATAAATGGCATAATGGAGGATTAATAGGGCCCCATTATTTCTGGAAATGCGGAAAACCTGGACGGAAATGACGGAATACATTCATAAGAATGGAATAGACCTTTATCACACTTCCTGTTAGAAATCAGTGAAGCAGTGCACTGGTATTTCTGGTTTACACTGATTACCTAGAGAATCTATGTCCGCATCCTCTCGCAGGTGTTATTACAGTGTACCGGGCTGTTCTACTTCAAAACATAGACAGCAAAGACAACAAAGACAACTTTTGTAGGTTCGAAACCATACCCTATTCACTACAAATTACCAGTTTTAGGATTTTTTGCCATTGTATAGCCATGTCTGGAACCACAGAGTAAATCTACTGATATCCAACAGGGCTCTGAAATATTACTGTCAAAATGATGTACACCAGAACACCAGTAAAGAATGTTGATGTTTTTAAAGAATAGGGACTAGAGCATGATTTTGGACTCAGGCCTTGACTTCCTAAACATTATAACCTGAAGTATATGCGGCTCCTCGTTCTTTCTCATTGACCGGTAGCAGCTCGCCTGTACTACTACTCTCTCACTCACTCAATCTGACACTGCAGTAAAGGGGAGAGGTTATCTCAACTGAATCACTGATAACTTACAACTTGGCCTTAAAACAGTCTTACTTAATAGCATTAATATCAGACAAATTGTTTATAGATACTGGATACAGTTGTCGGTAGTTAACATAAACAAACATCCTAACATAACTAGCCACCAGATTACTTTAAGTTTGCAAGTCACTTACCTAAATTGTTTGAAAAACAACATATAGCCTTTGTCCAGATTTGAGATTCTGACTTGTGAATGCTCATTCACAAGTCGCACCACATCTTCTTGTCCAACTTTCGGGAGAGTTGAAAGCGAAGTTGACCAGCAATAACCAGTCGCCATGTTAACGGCGACATCAGCAACCGGAAGACGCGGTACACTGCTTCAGAGATTTGCGACGAACACTTCCGGCAATCAATTACCCTGTGAGAAAGGTCTATTAGGTTTAAAATGATGAATTTTTACAGAATGTGTTCTGCATGAATGACCCCCTAAGGCCACATCCACACTAATTCTATTAATTTGAAAACGTATTAATTTCGCTACGTTTATCATCTTAATTTCACTATGCCTTGTGGCGAACAATTGGACCAGATGACATTCCATGAGCCAGGTTATGACTTTCTCTGACTTTCAAGGCAAAGAAAATTTGCTCCATTTTGATTGGATCATGGCAGGACCAACACAAACAAATGTCAAACACAGCCATCAGATAAACTGCTAGACACCCCTCACAAGGCAGGAAAGATCTTCCAACACGTTGGAAAAGCCTTCTTATTGGTCAGTGAGAGGTTTCTTACCAAATTCTCAAACTCCCCATCCTAAATCCAGAGGTGATAGGGACCATAAAATGATTCAAGACCTCTCGAAGAAGCATTAAATTACCTTTTGGAAAATGCTGAAACAAAGAAGCCATAAAGACAAATCTTTACACACAAACATTTATTCCTAATATTGACACCAAATGCAACACATTCACTCCATGTAGGTTCACATAACTATTTATGTAAATTGCAGTTGTTCAATTAGCACAATAGTTTACACAAACTGAACTATGGAAAAGGAACAATGCATAGATGAGACTTTAAAGACATTGTTCTAACTATGTACTTTAAATTTTGCAAATTTTCCACACAGAGAAGGGAGGGTGAGCCACACTGTGTGGGCACCCTCCGATCTCAGCAGCCAATCATGATCCTGAAACAGGAAGGCACCAAACTGAAATCTCCTCCTCATCAGGAAAGTATAAAACTATCCTCTGGATGACCACACTTTTGTCCTGAGTCTCGGAAGAAGACATTAACAGGATACACTTCTAAAACACCTTTGTTCTGGTCTTACTTTAAGAGAGAGAGTCAATAACAGAATAATAATCAACATTCTGAGAACCCGGCTGTTCGAGTTCGGGAACAATAACAGAATAAGGAACATACTGAATATCTGGCCACTATCCAGTGGTAGGATATGTGACAGAATAAAATCCATTCAACATGCTAAGTCTCCACTTCATAGAGAGAGAGAGAGGGGATAATAGATCATCTAACATTAGTGTCCATCTGAGAGACAGAAGAAGATCGACCAAATACTGAGTTTCAATACAAAAGTCTATTGCAATGGCAAGTTCGGAATCCCTATACCAGGGAGATAACTACAGCGACAAGGTTTAGCTTTGACGGGCAAACCTTGAAGAGAACCTCTCTTCAAATTTCATGCATCTGCGTGTTCCAGGTGATGAATCTTGCACCGACATAAGGGCTGTATATCTGCATGTTCCAGATTGCAAGAACCCTCTTGGTGCTGCCAGGAGATCAGCATTCCTCAGCTCCTTCGTGTCTAAGGCTGTTGAAACGGAATCCAGCTCCTTCCCCATTGTATCATGGACCTGAGCCCCAGTGAAAGAACCCTCACCAAACTCACTGATCGATCAAGGTGAACTCATATATCACTACTAAACCTCTTTCCTGAGACCTTGGCATTAGTGTATAGTATCAGTTTATGATTATCTAATGTTCTTTAGATTACATAACCTGTGTATCAAATATCTAGCAAATAATATTTGTGTTATTTTTTTAATTAGGAATAAGGTTTTCCCCTTATTAATTAACAGAGAAACAACTATTTATCTTTCATAAGATAATAGTCATACTTTGCTATTGCTACATCCAATTCAACCACTTGCATATTTCCATCCTATGCACTTTTATTTACATATACAATTCTTTTACTTTTTTGCATATTAGTACCATATATTTTTGTTAATAAAACTTATCTTATTACAATTGTGTGTTCCTTGTGTTGATGATACAGAAGAGCTCTAAAGGGTTAGGATTATTCAGATGACCAACTCCCTCCAGTTTACATAATTTTATTTATTGAATGGCCCATTTGGATCTGGTGAAATTCCTTAGCCGGTGCCCTGAGGATAGAGGGAGGGGCCGTGTGATCAAAAATCACCACATACTTTGGTGTCTTGTGTGAGTCCCAGTTCATTTAAATTGGTGCCAGTGTGATTCTCACTACAGCCTCTTATCCACACTACAGTGGCGTTTTCCTCCACCAGTATAACCTAATACTTTGGGAAACAATGACTTAAGGAAACTGAAAATGGAGGCTTTATACTTCTAAGCGGATAAGTGTGGACGTGAACTAAGTCTACCTCAAACTTGTATTTGGCACCATTTGCAGAATGGATTGATGTGGACTGTAGGCCAGTGATAGGCTTATGTTGAATGATGTGGAAATAAAACAATATATTGACTTGTTTTTTAGATATAATTGTAAAAACTTTAAATAATTAATGAACACATCATGCAATTCAACTGATGGCCTAGTTTAAATACTTCTGCATCATTGTTAATTGTTACATTTTATGATGGTAAAAACATAAAAACAAATATATTCCATTCCATTCCAATTATGGATTCCATTCCAATAAAAAGTGAAATAAAAAAATAAAAAAATAAGGGAAAGAAATAATACAACAGAATTAAACAATAATAACAATATACTAAAATGGATTTCACAAGTAATTTGTAATACTGTACATGCTTTTTTTTGTATTTTTTTTTGTATCGTATTACAGTGTAAGCCATCTTCATAGACAAATTAAGTCATCGTAATGTTCAAGGGTATAATTTTGTCATCTCATCTTTCCTGGTTTCTGTTTCCAGGGGACTTCTTATCCCGCTTGTTTGCTGTTGACCCTTGGGGGTTGCCAAATCCCTGCCTACTAACGTTCCCCACCAAAGTGATTCCGACAGGCACATTAAAATGCAAATTCCCACTTCCATGCTCATTGCTATTTTGTCACTTTCCCTCTCATGAGAGGTGCCGACTAGAGTAAGAATAAAATGTCAGACCCAGGAATTGAATATTCAAACATTCCCTTGACTACTCCTCAATACTACAACCATTTTGCCACAAAATTCCACTTTCTGTTTCCTAATTGGCCAGTTTGAATTCAGGGCTGATGAGCTGGCCCAGATGGAATCTGTTAAAAATGTTAGCCTTTTCTGTCCTGATTTTAAGGAAAAATTTGAGGAATTCTGCTGAATGGATTTAAACATGGTAAAATGTGTCAAATTGAACTTGGATTACAAGACTCAATTGGTACCTAAAAGTAGGGATGGGCCACAATGTTCAACTAGTGTCCAACAATCGATCGGTAAGTTCCACATTTTTTTGAGTTTGTCTATTTTTAGCGGTTGTGCTTTAGGCCACGTCTACTCTTATTTGTTTTCCTTTGAATCTTGCTACGTTTCAAATTAATCTCCCTTCATTCATGCTGCTCATCCACACTAGAACGGCATATTCCTCCACAAAAAATGGAGCGTTTCACAAACTTTATGCTGTGGACAACTATTGCATTAGGAAACTGAAATATAGTACAGGGCTGCTTTAAGACAGATCAGTTGACTTGACATTAAGGCAACCTGCCGACTAGTCGATTTTGAAAATCTAGTTTTGCACATCCGAAAGCATAATCAAATTTGACAAGCTATTTAATAAATTGACAAATAAGAACCACTTCTTGCGAAATTTCATGAATTATGAGAGTTGCAATTCTGTAAAAATCTGCAGATTTCATATGGGCCTACTTATGAGACCTCCAGTTCAGGTACTGTATTTCATTTGAAGGCCACTTACAAATTAACCTCATTAGTGATGTGTGAAACAAACATAACAATTTTAATCACACTTGATGGTTGACTTTCCCTCCATCCAGTCAATTTTAATTGATTTCAAATGACCCTTACATCCAGCATGGCTGTATGTTTACTAGAGTGGAAAATTGTTTTAAGTTGGAAACTTGGAAACTCTCCGAAATGCAAATGACTCTTAGGCTAATATGTTTAAATGAATCTTCCTGTGAGAGTCTCCTTACCAGCTACCTTAGTTCTCTTTCTGATCACATAAGCTCAATACCTCACTGTCTGCCCTTTCTCCCATTTTAATTTACTTCATGACTACAAGATATGGTCTTCAGCATTTTTACCTAAAATAGCTCTCCATTTGTCAGCTGTGCTCTAATTGGCATTAAGAAGAAATGAGCATCTGTGTTGCTCTACGGGAGGCAGATCCCATAATTATTCCTTGCTGTGACCGACAATGTTTGCGATGTACACACCAACAAACTATCTCAGCTGGTTCAAATATCTCCACAAACTAACTCTGGATAATATTAAAAATAAATACCAGTCAAGACAATCGCCATCAATAGGGATATGTACGTATGACTTCTTGCAGTGCAGGTGTCTCCAAATAACTGCACCTTTCCGACATCTATGGCAGCATGGGGTGGCAGAGGCAATGATTGACTGGAGCTATTAATTCAGAATTCAAACCAGCCAAAGTCCTATAATATAAGACTATTTTTAAACTCAAGGTCTGCTGATTATGGAAAGCAAGTGGAAGAGAGAGCATAGAGAGAAAGAAAGTCAATAGAAGAGGAGGAGTTAGGACCACAGTGGTGATGACGGTAAATTAAAAGTTTGGGTATGTTACTCTGATTGATTATAGAGTTACAATTATAGTGAAAGATCAATAGAGTCTCAACAAAGTAACTTTGTTTTTCATGAGGCTGGTCAATAGGGAACCCTGATTTCTGACTCTGGCATAGTCATAGCTCGACTGACCACAGTCTGTTCAATGACCTTCTTATGCATACTGCATGCAAATAAAGGCACGGACACATTTATCTTTGCACAGCAAATTTCTATAGATGAAGGAGGTGTGTTTGGGTGTTGAGCATGTGTGAAACCAACAAAAAACAAATAGCCAAGCAGCCTATTTTTAATGCTGCAATTTATACTCTTGGTGAGTGAGTGTCCATTGTGAATATTCTGTGTAAATGTGTACCGTCCACACAGAGGTCACTGGCAAATTAAGCAACTTCCTATTGGTCAATGTGGCAAATTCACCTGTCAAAATTCACCAAACTTGAACTTCACCTGAAATCTGCATGGGAAAATCCTTCACCACTGGAATTCTATCATTCAAAATTCAGGATCCTGTGGATTCCCATTGAGATTATTATATTTCGCATACAGAATTTTTCTGATTGAACCTAAATGTGACCTCATCATTTGCTTTCTGAAATATAGTGACCACGAGGAAGGTAATCCATGTGACTCTACCCTCTCTAGCAAACAGGCCTATAGATTGCTTAGGAAACCTGTCTGGACTCATTCAGTACACCTTGGATTCAAACCGGCGACTCCAAGGGTGGTCGCTACCCCTGCCTACCAACTTCAATGCTTATTTATTGCTAGAAATTAAGTCATTTATAAACAAATGATTGCTTTCACCCGCTCCATCAGATGCAATAATTATTCTTTCAACCAACTCAAAGTCAGCAAGAGCCAGATCTATACTGGCTTCAAAAATGTACAAGCAGAAGGTATCTAAGTAGACAGAATGTAACATAAACATTGGATTCAAATGTGCCTTGATGTCTTCCTGCCTCTGTATACAGCCTCCGAAGGCAGAAATATTTAGCTTTCGGACGTAGCCAGTGTATTTAATTTAAAACCATCCCTAAATGTCTCTTAAAAACAATTGAACTGTGGTTCGCTGCTTTATATGTTATTCAGACATTATATCTTGTCTAAATGGGCAGTTATTGGACAGAATAGACTAGTATCTGGATATACACAGATGAGCCAAATCATTATGACCAATCACAGGTTAAGAAAATTACATTGATCATCTCCTAACAAGGCTGCATGTCAAAGTCTGGGTAGATTCGATGTTAAGCAAAAATTCAGTTCTCGCAGTCAATGTGTTGAAAGCAAGAGAAATGGGCAGGAGTAAAGACCTGAGCTACTTTGTTATGGGACAAATTCTTATGGCCAGACGACTGGGTCAGAGCATCTCTGAAATGGCAAGGCTTGTGGGGTGCTCCCAGTCAGCAGTGGTGAGTACCTACCAACAGTGATCTGAGGAGGGACAAACCACAAACCGGCGACAGGGTGTTGGGCGCCCAAGGCTTATCGATGCGTTAGGGAAATGAAGGCTATCCTGTCTGGTCTGAATTGACAAAATGTCTACTGTGGCAAAAGTCACAGAACATTTTAATGATGGTTACTGGAGAACTGTGTCACAACACACAGTGCATCACACCTGCTGCGTATGGGGCTACGTAGCTGCCGACCAGTCAGAGTACCCATGATGACCCCGTCCACCATCAAAAGTGCCTACAATGAGCACGTCAGCATTGGAACTAGACCTTGGAGCAGTGGAAGAAGGTCGCCTGGTCTGATGAGTCCCAATTTCTTTGAGATGAATGGCAGTGTGTGTGTGTGCACCATTTACTTGGGGAAGTGATGACACCAGGATGAACTGTGGGAAGACGACAAGCCGGTGGAGGGAGTGTGATGCTCTGGGCAATGTTCTGCTGGGAAACCCTGGGTCCGACCATTCATGTGGACGTCAGTTTGACATGTGTCACCTACTTAAACATTGTTACAGACCAGGCACACCCTTCCTGGTGTAAGATATTTGGTATGCAACATTTAGAAGGGAACTTTAAAGTGCCCTCATTCTCACACCAATATATGTAAGGATATTTAGTATGCTAAATTTAGGAGGGAATTTAGGGTCTTGAAATATGTGAGCTATGAACTAAATTAAACTGTCCTTATTGTACCTTATTAGGTAATGAAATGTATAATGGAATTAGTAGCATTCGACAACCATTATAAATTAGATGATTAAATGACAAATAACTAGATTATTCTCCACCATTGAAATCGTAATACAACGTCTAGTTGTATCAGCTCACAATTTGTACTGTAAGGAATTAGCTTTAATATTTGAATTACGATTAATTCACTTATTGGAGTGATATTATTCTCATGGCTTATTGAAAATAATATCACACGTATTTAGGTACAGTTTTGAAGCGACATCTTTTATAAACAGGGATTAGATTATTTATCAAAATATACAACAATCACGTCGTCTGTGAACACAGACAGGCTTTATTACTATTCTAAACATAACTCTAATCAAACACATATATACATGAGACAGGTTGGTGAAAAGAGTGACAGAATGTGAAATAAATGATCAGTACAGTGAAAATGAACTTTATGGAGTCTGGTAACAATACCTTAAGAACCATTTATCCTTCTTTGAGTCTACATCGATTTGCTATTGGATTACCCTAATTATTTAACTAATACACCAGCACTTTGAGCACAATATTGGAGATGTACTTGCGTGTCTTTGTGGTTGTTCTTTGTGGCGCTTGGTTCTTGGCACTTGGTCGAAAGTCCGTTCCGTCAATGTTTTGGACCTCTGTATGATCGAACTTATTGTCTCTAAGAATGATATGAGGTTACCTTTGAAGCGAGGCCTTCTCATGGGTGTGTGAACCGTAGAGAGATTCAAGGGGCAGAGCCAAGAAAGTTGAAGATTCAAGGGGCAGAGCCGTGGAAGACTCGAGGAACTGAACGGATATAAGGATCTGGACCGAGTCATTGCCAGCCCTGGGGAACTGGACAGGCTCGTCGACAGCCTCGGGTAACTGGACAGGCTCGTCGACAGCCTCGGGTAACTGGACAGGCTCAGTGTTCAGGAGCACTGTCACCGATTGGGAAACAACCTCCATGGCCGTGGGTACTGGCAGTGACAGAGGAACGGCCTCCGTGGGCGTGAGCACAGGCAGTGACAGTGGAGCAGGAGCCCTTCTCCTCCTCCTCCTCCTCCTCCTCTTCCTTATTATCTAAGTAACTACACCACTTGAGAGTGCATAGGGAAGGGCTGGTGGTGCCAATAAATTATCTTCTGTTTTCAGCCTCCACCTTGTAATTAAAATAAAAATAAAATTAAAATTAAAAATAAAAAGGCTTGACAGTTATGGCCAAAATGCCAATATATAAATAATGTCTGTTTTAAGACCATTAATATTCCCTGCATTGTGACATTTATTTTTATCACAATTAAGACATTTTCCCTCAAATCATCATTAAATTAATGCACATGGAAGTTTTACTTTTAATTTTTTGTAATTCTCATTTTGTAATTCTCATTTTACAGCAATACTGTAATTTTCTGTACTTCACATGATGACAGTTAAAAAAACGTTTTAATACATCATTTTTAATCAGCATAAATGAAAGAATGTACAAAAAATAGCGCCACGATTATGAGTTTATGTTTATTTTAAATCAGGGGCTATATTGCCATGGGAATAATGTCACAATGCAAAAAAATACAATGAAATTCTCAATTGTACTTAAAATTAATAATTTTATTCATGCAAAATATAAATTCTTAATTGTCCACTTTCCAGGTGTGTTAAATACTTCTCTTAAATTTCCTAAAAAAAGGAGACGAGAGTGTTTATTGACCAGGTTCTTGTTGTTTATTTCAGAATAGCACTAACTATCAATCTACAAGGTTTCCATAAATATAACGTAACATAGGAGGGACTTAAAGGAACACAGTTCTCATTTCATAAATACAAAACATATCCCTCTCCCCCTACTTTCGAAGCAGTAAAGATAATTAAGCATTGCTACAACAACACACACAAAAAAAACATTAACAATAACATTTTCTTTAGCTTAACATGTATATGCAAACATGCATTACTCAGAAAATAACAATAATATATATATCTGGGCCAAAGATGGAGGTGAGATGTTTGTAATTACATTCTGCCTTGCTAAAGGTTTGTGATGCAAAAGCGATGGGTCTTTCTTCACCTGATGGCATGATGTGTGACACCATCGCACCCACACCATAGGGTGACGCATCACATGCCAGCTGTACTGGCAGAGCTAGGTTGAAATGAGTAAGGGATTCAGATTTGGCTAAGACTGATTTCACCTTGTTGAAAGACTCCTCACATTGGTTGGTCCACTTCCACTTTTTGGATTTGTTCAGTAGGCAGTGACTTCCGCCTATTTGCTAGATTTGGCACAAACTGCGCATAATTAGTCAACAGCCCCTAAAATGACCAAAGCTGACTCACTTTTTGTGGAGATGGAGCTTCAACTGTTGCCTTCACTTTTGAGGGTGCTATATGAAGCCCAGAATTATCAATCACGTGACCCAAGGATTCTACCGAAAGGAAGAAAAACTCTGCAATCTCTGCAAAGTGGCTTCCAGGTTACTCAAATGCTCTTGCTCATCTTTTCCGGTAATTAGCAAATCATCGAGTTAACACTGTACCCCATTCAGCCCACTAAGAATTTGATCCATTGCTCTTTGGAACAGTGCTGGGGCTGAGGTAATCCCAAAAGGAAGTCTCTGATACTGGTACATTCCCTCATGGGTTACAATTGTAAGGAGTTCTTGAGAGCTTGAGTCAACATGCATCTGTAAGTATGCTTGGCACAAGTCTATATTACTGAACTTTTGACCCCCAGCCAGACAAGAAAAGAGATCCTCAATAAGAGGCAGGGAATATTGCTCTGTTGTCAGAACCGGATTAACAGTCACCTTAAAATCTCAAGAGTCAAAGGGACCCATCTTTTTTATGACTGGTGCAATTGGTGTGGCCCAGTCACTCACGTGTACTGGTCGCAGTAATCCCGCCTTTACCATTCTCTCTAATTCAGCTTCAACCTGGGGTTTGATTGTATACGCTGGAGGACTAGCTTTCAAACACTTTGGTTTACTGACTGGTTTCACCATCAGTTTCACCGTGATGGTCTTCATACGCCAGAGTTCATCACCGAACACATCAGAGTACCTTTTTAGAATCCCTTGGAGTTTTGTGTTTTGGCTGACCAGATGGAACTCTTGCCAATTAAGCTTAATCTTTTCCAGCCAAGTCCTCCCTAACAAAGTTGGGTGATTGTATTCAATAATGTACAATGGTAGTTTCCTCTTCTGCATATTTAGTTCAACTGTCACCTCAATTACCCCTTAACAGGAACTGTCTCACCTGTATTGGTCTTCAATGTAAAGTTGGATGGCTGGGGTGTGAGATGCGGTAGCATTTATTTTGATGTCGTCTCTGACACCAGAGATACCGCAGCTCCTGTGTCCACCTGCATTTGCACTGGTTTCCCATCTAAAAGAGGAGTCACCCAATAGCCCCATTCATCTCCTGAAACAGATAAAACACATAAGGCATCCTCTTCCTCAGATCCAGAACAATCTGTGTGTGCTGGGAATTTTCCATTTGGTTCACATGCTTTTGTTTACATTTCTGGTAATTTTTCTTATTAGGTTCAGATTTTTAGCTTGGTTGTGTCTTTTTGTTTTTGTAGGCACGTTCTATGTGACCTTTCTTACCACAATTTCTGCAGTTTATGTCCTTAAACCAACAATCCCCAGGTTGGTCACCCACTTTTCCACAGCGATAGCATAGCTTATCTGAGGTTGATTTGTTCTTTGAATCAGAAAACATCTTGTGTCCTTGGGTGGATGCACTTAGTTGTTGTACTTCCTTGGCGGCCATTTCCATTGATGTCCTGATCTCGATGGCCTTCTGTAATTTTAAGTTACTTTCTGTAAGCAGTCACTTTTGTATAGCTTCACTACGGAGGCCACAGACAAGCCTGTCACATATAGTGTCACTCAGTGACTGGCTAAACTCACAATGTTTGGACAATCGTTTCAACACAGCCACAAATTGTGAGATTGATTCACCAACTGGAATCTCTCTGCGATAATCAGTGGTTTGGGTGAATAGTGATCCTTGAGTAAACCCACTATATCCTGATATGATCTGTCGCCTGGTTTATCTGGCTGTGTTAAACTACACAACAAATTAAATGTTTTCACACCCATGACACTTAAAAATGTTGGCACAATAGCCACTACTGACTACTTTTTTTGACTACTTTTTGCCAGCACAAAGTAGTCAAAACGTTCAATGTAAGCACTCCACTGTTCTATTGATTATTCAAATGGTCCAATACAACCAATCAATGTAGCCATTTTTCTTTTTACTCACTCCCCTCTTTGTTTCCGTTCATCAGCTCTTATGATTTACCCCAGCACTCAACCAACGTTGTGTCGTCAACTTGTTTTCCTGTCTTTCACTCTATATATCCTTGCAGAGAAGACAGCTCTTTCTGTTCCGACTCTCACATTTGTGTACGGAGCTGCCATGCATCCACACTCGCTCTCTCTCTCGTGAGGATAGCGTGGCCGGGGCAGAGTATTTGCACAGCGAACATCTACAGTCTTACAATACTGACTATTTTCAAAAACAACAAAGGCTAACGTGAGAACGAAAGGTCCTTGTCGTCAATTTTGTTATATACTTCTCTCATATTTCCTAAAAAAATACACGGGAGAGTGTTCATTGACCTGGTGCTTGTTGTTTATTCCACAATAGCACTAACTATTAATCTACACAGTGTTGCCAACTATTTTCAAAGGAAAGTAGCTAAAGCCTGCTCGAAAAGTAGCTAAATGTCGCCAGATGACGTCATGCGTCATTAGCATATTAATGACGTCATCGCGTCGTATTTGTATTCTGCCTAATTTGTCGGTACTGTAGCCTACTTCAGTTTATAATAACGGTTATCTCCCCTAAACCGTGCACATACTGTTTTTATATAAGTATATAGCCGAATGTCCAGTAAAACGGTTCTCAATTACATATTTTCTGTTAGACAACGGAACGGAACGGAACTTAGCTAACGTTACATGTTTATGAGTTTGAAGAAGGTTTATTGTTGTGTTTGGATAAGTAAAATGTATAGAGTCTGTAAATATACGATCTGAAGTCGGAGAGTTCAGAAACCGAACCGGAATGAACTGATTAGTAGTGAATATAAGCGCATGCCAAGAAAAAACGGTCAAATTAAATGTTTTGAATTAAAACAAAGGAGAAGGCAGCTGCTATGTGATCACTGATTGGTTCCTGCTAACACAGCGTGCACATGCGCAGCTCATTCATGTCCGCTGGCGTGCAGTCAACGGAATGTGCTGCTCCTCTCAGCCGCTCACTGAACAGAGCAGACGCAGCGGGGAAGTAAGACCTCACGCTTGCAGTACTGGCGATATTTGGAATTTGGAAAGTTGCTAAGGTTTGTCCAAAAAGTCGCTAGATTTGTCGCTAGTCGCTTTTTTGAAAAAATGTCGCTAAAGGGGTCTGAAAAGTCGCTAAAAATAGCGACAAAGTCGCTAAGTTGGCAACAATGAATCTACAGGGTTTCAGTAAATATAATGTAAAATAGGGGGCGTAAGGGAACACAGAAAGATCAATTCTCGTTTCGTAAATACACAACAGGGTGTAATTAGACATTTTGACAGGTTTTGTGAGATAAACCCTATACATCAGTCGTTTTTATTGCATAAATAAATATGAAATGAGTAACTCATTTGTTCACAGAATTTCCTTTCTTAAAGACCAGTGTTTTGTTAGGAGACTAGTTAAAATGTGTTGCCTGTGTTCTATTGATGTACAATTCTGTTTGTTGATTGTTTGGTCTCCATGGTAGTAAAAGTTGTGTCTCTTTTTTACGAGCCAAGTCATTCAATATCTTACAATTTAAATATGATTTAAAATCTCAGACCATTTTTAGTTACCCATCTTGCTGCTTCAACTGTTTATTTTTATACTATTTGTTGACATTTCATGGGTTGAAAAGGCCATTCACAAGATGAACAACAAATAGAAATTGTTAATAGCTCAGAACATAATTTCCATAAAGATTTAATTGAACAAAAGTAATTTCCCCGTCTCCTGAAAATGCCCTTTGCTTTCCATTGACTGACTGGGTGTAACTCCCAATCACCGGGTGAGTTATTCAACACCTATTTCAAATTATTACTGATTTTACTATCCTTTGCTTTCTCACCCCTCTGGGAATTATGGTGCATTTGCAATGTAAAATAACTATGCCCTGATGAAATGTACCTGGTGAGAACAATTATTAGTTCATTACTTCCATGACTTGTTGTTGACCTCACTTTTAAATGGATTTGCAAGAAGGCAAGGAATCTGAATCCTTTAAAGGCCAGTCTAATGGACTATTTATGCATTCATTATTAATGCGTCTCAACTGTCCAATGCAAAACATTCAGCCTCTCCTATATGGTTATTTTGGGCCTGCTTTTATTGTATTTCTCAGCTAATCATGTAGTTTAACTTCAGAGGTTTTAGCATCCGGCTAAATCCTACTCATTAACATCAGCTTGACATCCTTGCGCTGTCCAAAACTTAAACTTCAAAGCTCAAACTTAGTCCCATCACCTATTTAAAACTTTTTTTCTGGGAGATTCATTGCTATTCGTTTTAGTGTATTAACTCAAGTATGACTTTACTTCTGTTCATATTTTGGAAATTGCTACGTGGTCAGAGTTCTGAATATTTGCATAATTATTATTATTTAGGGCATATTAAAATAGTGTTATTTAAGAGAGAATGTGTGTTATTTTATTTAAACTATGTGCTTCAACTTCAACTTTGTGCATATGCTCAATTAAATCCCCTATGTGCCTGTTTTACTTGTTTCATATTCAACTGTTCATTTTCTTTTAAAGGCAAATTTATAATTCATGAAGTTATAAATATATGACCCATATACCACCTTCACTCTCAGAAAAAAGTACTAAATTGTACCTTTTAAGGTACAAAAGATCACTGAGCTGGTACCCCTATAGTGGTCCCATTTTGTACCTCAAGTCAGAGTTTTGGGTACGTATTTGTTATATATTTGTTATATACATATACTAACCCTGTGAGACATATGACAACAAGTAATTTTCTTATTTGACATTTTTTTTCACCTAAAACATCAAATATTGTTAGAAATAAATTGACTGTTGATTTTAAGCAACATGACATTTGATTCTGTCTCCAAGTGCTCCAAAAATGGCTCTATTAAAATATTTAGTTTCTTCTACTGTACATCATAATTATTTTTGCTGCATGCAAGACAAAATTATGTTGTTGTTAATTAAAAAACTTTATCTTACATAGTTTTAAAGAAAGTAAAGAAAATTTGAATGTTTTCATATAGCAAAACTGGACCACAATGCAAAAATTGCTATGCTTAAATATGGCAACTCTGTAGTACAATGGAATTGAGCTGATGCAGTAATTCTCAATCCTGTCTTGGAGCACCACTAACACTACACATTTTTTGACATACATCATTTAAATCATAGAGCATTCTACTAATGAGCTAGAATCAGGAGAATCAAGTGTGTTGTATAAAAGAGACCAAAATTTGTAGTGTTAGTGGCACTCCAGGAAAGGATTGAAAAATACTGCTCTAATGGATTGTCTCATTGGGAATTTTTATAGATAGTGCCATCTATTGTATACTCTCTCTCTCTCTCTCTCTCTCTCTCTCTCTCTCTCTCTCTCTCTCTCTCTTTTATATATATATATATATATATATATCAGTGATTTTAACAGAGCCAACCTCACCTGTGAACTGCCAAAATACAGACAGCATATTACATGCCCCACCAGAGACAGAAATATACTGGATCACTGCAATACAACATAAAAAAATGCATATTCCTCTGTCCCTAGAGCAGCTTTGGGACTCTATGATTACTGTCTAGTTCATCTTCTTCTGACCTACAGGCAACAACTTAAATCAGCTAAACCTGTAGTAAAGACTGTAAAAAGATGGACCAATTAAGCAGTGCTGAAACTACAAGCCTGCTTTGACTGCACTGATTGGAGTGTTTTTGAAGCTGCAGACACCAATCTAGATGAGCTCACAGATACTGTGACATCATATATCAGTTTCTGTGAGGACAAGTTTTCAGCTAACGACCCTGCATCAGTGTGGAGAGACCTGAAAGACATTAATAACTACAAGACACCATCCCCAAACTCTGTAGGGAATCAACAACTGGCTGGCCTGACCTGAATGTGTTTTACTGTAGATTTGAAAAGCCCAGTCTCACACCCCACACACAATCTGACCTTCACTTCACACAAACATCAACACCTGCTGCGACCCCCTCCTCTCCCTCCTGCTATTCAACCTGTACTTAAGATCTGTGAAGAGGATTTGTGCCGTTTCTTCCTAGATTGTGTTTCATCCACTTGTCTAAAATCATGTGCTGACCAGCTGGCCCCCATCTTCACACAGATCTTCAACAGTTCAAACCATCTGCTTCAAACACTCCACCATCATCCCTGTCCCAAAGAAACCCAAAAACAAAGGGCATAATGACTACAGACCCATCGCTCTGACGTCTGTGGTCACAAAGTCATTTAAGAGACTGGTGTTGGCCCACCTGAAGGACATCACTGGACTCTTTCTGGATCCCCTTCAATTTGCTTATCGAGCAAACAGGTCTGTGGATGATGCAGTTAACATGGGATTGCATCATATCCTGCAACATCTGGACAGACTAGGGACATAGGATCCTTTTTGTGGATTTTAATTTGGCTTTCAACACTATCATCCCAGCTATTCCCCAGACTAAATTAAACTAATACTCTGTTCCCACCTCTTTCTGTCAGTGGATCACCAGCTTTCTAACAGATAGGCATCAGTTAGTGAGACTGGGGAAATTCACTTCCAGCACCTGTACGATCAGCACTGGTACCCCCTAGGGTACTCTCCCCACCACTCTTCTCCATGTACACAAATGACTGCACTGCCAAGGACCCCTCTGTCAAGCTCCTGAAGTTTGTTGATGACACTACTGTCATTGGCCTCATCCAGGATGACGATGAGTCTGTATACAGATGGAAGGTTGAGCAGCTGGCACTCTGGTGCAATCAAAACAACCTGGAGCTAAACACGCTCTAAACAGTGGAGATGATAGTGGACTTTAGGAGGAACACCCCAACATTAACCCCGCTCACCATTCTGAACATCACTGGGGCAGCAGTGGAGTCATTCAGGTTCCTGGGCTCTACCATTTCACTGGACCTGAAGTGGAAGACCCACATTGACTCTGTTTAGAAAAAGGCACATCAGAGGTTGTACTTCCTTCACCAGTTGAGGAAGTTCAACATGCCAAAGGCGCTGCAGATAGAGTTCTACTAAGCAATCATTGAGTCTTTCTTCTTCACTTCAATAACTGTCTGGTTTGGTTCAGCTATGAGATCAGACATCAGAAAACTACAAAGGACTGATCGGACTGCTGAGCAGATTATTGGTTACCCCCTGCCCTCCTTTCAACATCTGTAAACGTCCAGAGTGATGAAAAGGGCTGAAATAATCATTCAGGACCCCACTCACCCAGCCCACTACCTTTTTGAACTGTTGCCTTCTGGCCGGCACTACAGATCACTGAGACCTAGAACCGCCAGGCATAACCATTTTTCATTCTAGAATTATTTTCTTTTATCTTCTTATCTTTTTCAAAATGTCTTTTTATTTTGGTTATTAGAGCAATTTTATATCAGAAAATCGAATGGAAAAAAACCCCATTTAATTGTTCCTTTCATTTTCTGCTCGTTTTATCTTCCGCCATGTGAAAATCCTTAGTCAGCTCATTTAGAATAGTAATAGTAGGCACAACTAATAACATATCCTACTGACTTAATAAAAAGCCTGTAAGAATATTATTTTGCACAGTAGATGTGGGCATTCTGGACCTTGTCCGTGGTGCTGAAGTGATTTTCTACTGACCAAGTTTCTGAACATGTAAGCTTTATTGATACATTTACAGTTAATGCTTATATATTCAGTCAGGGCTCAATTTTCAATATAGTGGTTGATCAATATGGGTTTTTCAATAGTTGATTCTTAAATGATAGTACATTTAATCTATATATTATTCAATTGATGCAACATCATTTTAAACAGTTGCATTTTCCAATAACACGGCACGTATTTACAGTAACAGTCAGACTTTTAAGTATAGAACATCCATTTATCTGGTCTTGCATTTGTTTTGTTTATTCCAATGATTCAAATCCTACATTTGTTCACAAGCCTTTCCAATAGACAACATCATCTGTCTACCACAAGCGTAGAGCACTCTACCAGTCCATTGACTATGCACTACCCATGATTATGATAATGATTTTAAATGCATGACCAGCCGTGAATAAACAACACTTCATCTGTTAAGGGCACATTTAACGCTCAATATCTCTCCATTGCTAAATTTTAATTAGACACCATCATCGTTACATCCTGTATCACACTCATAGGTTCAGTGACTCTGGGTTGTTAGCATAGAATGCAATGCAAAATATCTGCATTCACTTGCAATTAATATAAACTATTGGCAAATGCTTGAGAGCAGTTTGCTGTCTATAATCCATCCTCTACAAAACCCAGAATCTGGCCATTTATTTGTTTATAGGTTTATTGATGACAAACTTGTGATGACAATTTTAAATGGCACCCATGCTTATTTATTTGACTTTTCTTCAGGGTAATCAATCAAGTCTAGCTATTTGTCTATCAATACCAGCTCCAGATGTCTCCCAGAGCATTCTCATAAACACAATACAGTGAGGGAAACAGTTAGTTGAAGGCTGTGGATGAGGCGTGTGTCTTATTGACTCTTTAAGAGGAGCTGTGCTCTGCTGGTAAACTAATATCAGCCCAAGAGCACTGCTATTAACATGTTTACAGGACAGAAACATTAATGTCCTCTGTTCCATCTGTTAGCTGTTGTCTGATGTTTGATTTCTGAATTGCAGTTTTGTTTTAATCCCACAATAGATCTAAAAATATTTGCTCATTCTCTTTCTATAATTTTTTTTACTTTCTAGCAACACATAGTCTTGGATCTTAAAGACTGTGTGAAAATCTAAATTGAATATTTGTGGCTTTTTAAAACACGTTTGTTTGCTTTGAGGAAATCTATATGCAAGTGTACTCCTGAAAGTTACAATTTGTTTTTGTAGCAGATGTACACATTTCAAATGTAACGTTTTTCTCTTCTGGAAAAAAAAATTAAAAATAAATAAAAAAACAACAAACCAATAATTTTGATCACCAATAATAGAAAAATGTTCTTCCTCCCAATATCTGAAACTGTCAATCAATAGCAAGTAGCAAATCTTGGTCTATGGCTGTAATGTAAACGAAAGCCCATAGGCTACAAAAGGGCCCCAACTTTCTGTTTCAAAAGGAAATAATTCAACACAGGAAAGAAAACTGGTGTCTTTAACAGCTGATTGCTAAAAAAAGGAAATGAAATGAAAAGAATTGTCCCCATAGGTAATTCTAAACTCATTTCCAGTTGCCTTAAGCAAAAGGAAAGTCTATATAAGCAAAGACTCCCATTGCAGCATACAAATGAGAGATGTTATAATATCTGCCAATTTGTGTGAGCAATAATGTTGAATTATAGTAATTGCAACATAAAATGTTCCTCATTTCAATTGCTTTCACTATCCCATAAGGTAAATTAAATCTCTGCATCTCTAAATGAACAAGAAGCACATCGTTATCTATTCAAAACAAATGGAATGGGTGGTCATAACTGCAGTTTTTTGCTCAGACGACTAAACTATTTGGAGGCGGGAGTTGGAGATGAGTGTCACGTTTTTTTCCCTCGTCCATTATTCGCACACCGAGTTCATCATAATTTTATGTGCTTAATCGGTGGAATTCCCTCATCTATAATGCTATTTAAAACTTTCTTATTTTGATCTGTAGGAGGCCTTGGCAGACCATGAAGAAGTCCCACAGTAAGATACTGTTTCCTAAAACAGAACTTTCACAATTGAAAGTTTATAAAGACTTACTAAGGCTAATCAAATGTTTTCCTACAGACTTTGGGTATACTTATTGGGTCTTATTCACTTATAAATACATACAAATTCTCAGATTCTCATGCAAAAAATCACAAGAGGTGTGTACGTACGCTTCAAACATACATTTGTCTTGCCCTTGTTCGATTGTTGATGAAGCTGAATTATTGTCTGAAACACATATATTTATTACCATGAAATGGGACTTTCTGTTATTTAGTTCTCCTTTCTATTTGATTAATTTAGTTTAATTCAATTTAGTTTAATTTATATATATATATATATATATATATATATATATATATATATATATATATATATATATATATATATATATATATATATAGTTTGAACGTCATAGATGTAGGCATAATGACATCTCTGGGTTTTTTTTAGTCCAGGCCAAATTTATATTTCAGTTCAATATGACATTTGCATAGCTTTCAGGTTGAACCCATGCAAATGTAAAATCTAATATACAGTATAACACATATGATATAAAAAGTAGTCGAAAGACATTTTCACGAAGCCAAAACCCAATTACTGTTGTCAGTCATATTATCCCGAGAGTAAACGTGACAGATTACATTAGGAAAGAAAGATATATGATGCAAATGCTTTACCTTTAATGACTTCTACAAGGCAGATTTTGTGTCACTAAGCAGACCAAAATGAAGTTATAGATCCATTTGTGAATTTATTTTGAATATTCGCAACATGCAAACTCCAGGTGACACATTAGTGTCTTAAAATGTCAAGAAGAAAAGTAGCCTCATCCCATAATTCTCTTTGACATCACCTCCACTTTTGGCACTCTCCAGATGCTTTAGAAAATCTGAGGACTACTCTCATCAGTGACAATCATTTTCTCTTGAGAACAAAGCACTTTGGTGGTAGAAGAGGTGAGAAAAAAGGGAAAGATATGGGAAAACATTTGTAACCACAGCTGCAGGCCCTTACTACTCCCATGGCTCCTTCTTTTGATCTCAGTTGCACTGAGGAAGATGGTGAGAAAGCTCTTCTTTCTCACGGAATTAGTCTCTGATGAGATTTCTGGGTTTTTAAGTGTTCTTGTGTGTGCCCTGGTTTTAATGGCACTGAATTACAATGACAGAGTAAGCTTCATCAAACAAGCCATGACAAGACAGTCAGGCTTATGGTTTCTGGTATTCTGAGGTGTTAAATGGAGTGTTAACATTGCATGCGACTGGCGATATAATTTCAATATCTTTGAGGTTGAACTGGATCCAGTTGTTTTTTTATTTGCAGACCAATTATTGTTTAAGCTTGGGCAATCAGAGCTTAAAGGTTTAAGGACACATTTTACATGTTTTTTAGAACAATTTTTATTGTAAACAAAATAAAAATGCATCTGAGACTAATGTGATTGGCAACATTTTATTTACATTTCATTAAAAACATTTGTACTTACATAAATATGATTAAAATATTATTAAAACAGTCTTGACCAACACAAATAGATACAGTTTTAAAGCTTATAAGCAGTACTTTACAGTGCATGTAAGCATTATGACCAAAACTGAACAAGTGCTTTGAAATTTTCAGACAAATAAGAAGTGTTCTGTTTTAATAATTTATAAATACTTTTTGACTGCACAGTTTATTGTAATCGGTAAAAACATCAGGCTGATCAAATAGGCATGTGTCATATGTCATTGGAAAGCTCTCATAGAGTAGAATACAACCATCCCATTAGTTTTACTCACAGACAAAATTATGTATATATTTGACATACATTTTACATGTAAACAGGTGTTGCTTACATGCCGAGTTTTCGATTATAAATTATAACTTAAAAATAAAAGGAACATAAAATATAATATTCCATTACTCAGAGGAGGTGATTATCTTTATAACGAGCCCACATACAATATAATTGGATGCATAGATCATTAGATAATCCATGCATTGGGGCTGAATTCTTTGGAGAGAGAGCAGACCTTTAGTCGTTGTATTTGCATGTGTAATTAGCTCTTACGTACAATTATTATGTTTTATTTTTTTGGAGAGGCTTTTGGACACTTGGAGACATTTTTGTTCTCTAGGATAAATTATTTTGTAATGCTGTAACTTTTGATTGCTTTGTCGTGTCAACACAATTTTTCTCAGTTACAGGTGACATGATTGGCAACAAAACAAATCATTTCTTTGTGTTTTTTTTTGTCAGCAGTTTAACTTCATTAAAAGAATATTTTCGTAGGACACAAAAAGGAGAAGAATCTTTGAACATTTCCATACAAGGATAAATTAGAGTGACTCCATGTGAAGCTCCAAAATGTACAAAACACCACAATGAAAGCACAATAAAAGTAGTCAATCAAGTGCTTTAAATAACAACTAGATATATAATAAGATAGATCGATCGATCGATCTATCCCTGTCAATCCCTGTCTTAGGATCACTAATTTATTTTAAGAATGTGAAATGTCAGAATAATAGTAGAGATAATTATTTATTTCAGCTTTTATTTCTTTCATCACATTCCCTGTGGGTCAGAAGTTTACATACACTTTGTTAGTAATAGGTAGTGTTGCCTTTAAATTCTTTATCTTAGGTCAAACATTTTGGGTAACCTTCCACGAACTTCTCACAATAAGTTGCTGGAATTTTGGCCCATTCCTCCAGAAAGAACTGGTGTAGCTGAGTCATATTTGTAGGCCTCCTTGTTCGCACACACTTTGTCCATCGGATTGAGGTCAGGGCTTTGTGATGCCACTCCAATAATTTGATTTTGTTTTCCTTTAGCCATCTTGCCACAACTTTGGAGGTATGCTTTGGGTCATTGTTCATTTGGAAGACCCATTTGCAATGAGCTTTAACTTCCTGGCTGATGTCTTGAGATGTTGCTTCAATATATCCACATCATTTTCCTTCCTCACGATGCCATCTATTTTGTGAAGTGCACCAGTCCCTCCTACAGCAAAGCAACCCCACAACATGCTGCTGCTTCCACCATGCTTCACAGTTGGGATGGTGTTCTTAGGCTTGCAAGCCTCACCCTTTTTTCTCCAAACATATCAATGGTCATTATGGCCAAACAGTTCAATTTTTGTTTCATTAGACCAGATCTTTGTCCCCATGTGCACTTGAAAACTGTAATCTGGCTTTTTTATGGCAGTTTTGGAGCTGTGGCTTCTTCCTTGCTGAGCAGCCTTTCAGGTTATGTCGATATAGGACTTGTTTTACTGTGGATATAGATACTTGTCTACCTGTTTCCTCCAGCATCTTCACAAGGTCCTTTTCTGTTGTTCTGGGATTGATTTGAACTTTTCGTGCCAAATTAAGTTAATCTCTAGGAGAATGTGTCTCCTTCCTGAGCGGTATGATAGCTGCGTGGTCCCATGGTGTTTATACTTGCATACAATTTTTTGTACAGATGAACGTGGTACATTCAGGCATTTGGAAATTGCTCCCAATGATGAACCATACTTGTGGAGGTCCATCTTTTTTTTTATTTCTTTTGATATCCCCATGATGTCAAGCAAAGAGGCACTGAGTTTGATGGTAGACCTTAAAATACATTCACAGGTACTCCTCCAATTCAGTACAACTCCTATCAGAAGTTAACTGGCTAACTGTTTAAAGGTTGACATACATTTCTGGAATTTTTCAAAGTGCTTAAAGGAACAGTTAACTTAGTGTATGACACTTCTGACCCACTGGAATTATGATATAGTCAATTAAAAGTGAAACAATCTGTCTGTAAACAGTTGTTGGAAAGATTACTCATGTCATGCACAAAGTAGTTGTTCTAAATGACTTGCCAAAACTATAGGTTGCTAATATTAAATCTATGGAGTGGTTTAAAAAATTATGTTTTAATGTTTTAATGTACAGTTTTAATGACCTCAACGTAAGTGTGTGTAGACTTCTGACATCAACTGTATAATTAAATGCAGCAGTAGATATATCAGAGGTTAACAAGCCGCTAACAAGCGATGGATATGTTTAGCTGTAATCAAGCTTAGCAAGGAGATGTTAGTGACCATTACAGAGCTGCAGTAATATATACAGGGAGAGGGAAAATGCCAGACTCACTGACTAGATATAGCGCCATGTGGGGTTAAAACAACTCTATAATCGTAATTAATAAATACCAAACACCTGCTAGAAGAAAAAAGCAAACAGTTTGACCCCTACATTCTATCTATCTGTCTGTCCGTCTGTCCATCCATCTGTCTGTCCGTCTATCTGTTTGTCTGTCTGTCTTTCCATCCATCCATCCATCCATCCATCCATCCATCCATCCATCCAATAGCCTGAAGGCATATCATATCACTAAATATATTGGTGGAACACATTCTTCACCTTACCAATAATCTGTGGGCCCTGAGTGTATTGATTATGGCTGATTAATATGCAGTTCGTTGCATCTAAAATAATATTTCACCTCTTTCCATTTCTGCCACACTGCATCAATTATGTGCTTGTTTATGTTCCTGGAGGCAATGAAGGGAGTTGTAGATTTCTGAAGCTTTTTAAGCCCTACAGATGTAATAAGCCTTGACACTTTGAAGACAGAGAGAGAATTTTCTTGCACTATCTCTCATTTAGCAAACATCTGTTGTAGGCTGTTTATGACAATTCCAAAAGGTCCATCTCAGTTTTAAACTGGGGAGGGGGCTGGAGGATGAGGAATAGAAGTCAGTGATGAAGGCCATGGAACATCCAGCTCTTTTTGCCATTTTCTTTTTGTGTGAATAGTTTCATTCTTTCATTACATCATACCTGCAACGTATCTATGTGTTCTTTCCCCTTTAATGTCTCTCACAAACCCACAAGAGGGTTTTATCCAAGCCCCTGGCCCACCCCTGCTCTCTCATACTTTTAAGTAAAGGTAAAAGCCTTGAGTTCTGCAATGGAACAAACAAAAAAAGACACACACAAAGAAAGAGAGCACTAGTATGTGCACTGTCAGAAGTGTAGATATGAAAGCTACCCTACCATACAGACTGAATACTTTATGAAAATAAAGGGAGGTAGGGAAGCCCATTGTGTTTCAGCTTTTGATTTATTATCTAAATTGTGAAATAATTTTATAAAGAATCTTTGTCACAGCCTGCAGCCTTTTCCATCATAAACAATGTGTTTTGAGTGACTTGATATTTCTAGGTTTTGAAAAGGCCGCTGCTGTTATCAGAGGTGAAAACACACGTTAATATGAAAGGTGAAAATTGTGTGTATCACCCGAGCAAAGAATATGCCCAAGTGTCAAAATGATGAAAAGCTGAATTTGTTTAAGTGTGTGATCTATTAACTGAGGAAATATAGACAGGATATCATGCATGGGTTGTCTATTTAATGAATGATCGCAAAACACTGGGTCCTTAGGGATGGGAATTGCTCATCCTTTGACCATATAAGAGTATGTAATGGGCAAACATACAGTACCGTATGAACAAACAGAGCTGTGTGCTGGGAGTGCTGTGTGCCATATATTTAACTCTTAACATGTCTTGTAAGCTGCAAGCCTCCAGGTAAGGCAATGGCTTTGTTCCAAAACCAGTATCACATTAGAATACTGTTCCTTCATTAACAGGTAACTATGCTGGAATTAATGCAGGACAAATGAGTAGTACTGCATTAACACTTAAGTCACTAATATGGAAACATGATTAACTAATCAGTAAGCAATTACAAACTGATGACTGTGGTAGTTTACTATTAGCTAATACAAAATGAATGTATTTTATTTGCCTCTGTGAGAACTAATAACTATGGTGAAATTAAAATAATTACTAATTAATTACTCATCACCACATTAACTCCTCAAAATATAGCATCTAAAATGTGAAGAATTATATTTTTATTGTTAAATTGAAAAAGCATCTTCAGAGAAGCATGATTGTGCCTCTGTTTTCTTCAGAACAGAACTGGATGAACTTATGAATGTAACATAAGAAGTGGCTGGTATCTGTATATGGCTTAATGTCAAATAAGAATGTCGGAGATTTTATATAGAAACTACTTTTAAAAATCTAGTTTAAAGGTTTCTGTAACGAGTGAAGAAGTGAAGTCAAGAAGGCTAGATCCAGGTGTGGCTAGTGGTTTTAATGAAACTATAAATAAATACAAATAACAGGTAGACACGGGAACAAATCAAACATCCACGATGGGAAACTGAAATTTTAACAAGAGCAAACATTAACACGGGTGAGGCACAGGGTCAAAACACATACAGAACCAAAAATGGATCCAGAGGCGTTCTTCGTGGAACTAACTTGAAAGGACTTAAACATTCGTGAGTACTCCCACTTCTTCTCCTGCATGGCCAGCCACACCGGTTGGGATGACAACCTCCTGAAGGACGTTTATAGGATCGGTGTACCTAAACACCGATGTTACGATTTGCCGGAGATCGAAGATTACACCTGGCAGGAGTATGTGGAGCTCATTGTGGATACATTTGCAACACAGGAACCACCTCTCTCAATCCCGGGTGCTGCTTTAGAACATGCCACGCCCTCCACGGTCAGTTGTTCATGTGTTCTCTTGTGTATATCTTTGGTTTCCCATCGTGGATGTTTTGTTTGTTCCAGTCATTTGTCTTTGTTATTTTCAATAAAACTGCATTTAGATCCTCACTCCTCGTCTGATTCGTAAAAGTTTCAAACATAATTTGTTTAAGGAAAATATATTTTTACAATTAATTTGAGTCATAGAATATGTTTGAATATGTTTATCACAGAGTATGTGTATTCTAGTCATTTTTATAATTAGCAGTTAATTTATAATAATTTCATAAATCTAGTTGAATAAAATAATAAAAATCATAAAACTACACATCCATCATGCCTCTAATCCAATCAGCATTCACGATACTGGATACTGGAGCTGAAGATGTAGGTGGGGCTGAAGCGAGAAAAAGAACATGCCATGCTTCTTTTGTTGATCCGAGTTTACGCCGCTCCGTTCGAACGAACACATGTTGCGATGAACACATACACACAGTTAAGATATTGTGATGAGGAGGAGGGCATGGTTGGGCCGTGATGGTGCATAGCCGGTGCTGAATCAGCTGATTAGTGGAGGCGCCAGTTCGAGAGAGAGAGAGAGAGAGAGAGAGAGAGAGAGAGAGAGAGATGCACGTGGCCGTGTTGTGCGTGTCTGTGTTCATGTTCATGTATGTTTGTTTTATGTTGTTTTAAGTTAAGTTATACCATTAAACTTTATGTTCACTGTTCAGCCGGTTGCCGCTTCCTCCTTGCTGATCCTTTGACTGTTATCGTTATGTTTAGTTCTGTTCAGATCAAAAATAGGCAAAGGACACATGGAAAATATATTTTAGAAGCTTTTTAGCGAAAGTAGACAGACAGATAAAATCTGTCTCGGCCTCGGAGAAGCGTAATTGTCTGGTGACTTTTGGAGATCAGCGCACTTTCTTTAGACACTTTATTTTTATTTTATATCTTCATTTTATATTTTACATTTTGCAATCTGATTGTGGAGTTAATGTTAACACTAATCACCACATATAAAACTTGTGGAATGCCTCCAGCAGTCATTCACAGCACATAGCATGTGTAGTAGGCTGCAACAGTGAGAAACTTTAAATGTATTATATCATGCTATAGGTCATGTAGTCATTAGTTTTAGTCATTACTAGCAGGTTACCATGACCTTCACTTTAGAATACTGTTCTAAATGGAAAGTAATTCCTTCAGAAGCTTGTGGTAACATTTCAGTCATTACTAGGGTGTTACCATTATTTTCAAAGTAGTTATTAATAGAAACCTATAACCCCAAAACACAGAAACAGCATACTTATTTGTAATGGTTAAGAGAGATTTCCAGAATAACCACATATTTCTGGGAGGTAAGTTGGCTAGTAATGATATTCTACCAGGCAATGTAGTAAGTTGGAGGGGTTATTTCTTTAAATGTATTTCTGGTTAAAGAGCACAAGACATGGAAACTATCCTCCTTCTGTCAAATGTACTTTATTTTTGTCACTAAATAAAATATATAATTTTCGTTTAGTCATTCCAGTGCTGGAATTGGTGACATCATGAAGATTTTTCCCCCACTCCATGAAAGAAAAATAAACAAATACAAATATCTGAAAATAAATAACTGTAGAGACTGTTCAAATAGCATTTGTGGAAATGTTGGCTGATAAGTCCTTTTGGTTCAGTAGAGAAATAATGTCAACTTCAGTGGAGGGATGCTGAAAGAATTGACACAGGAGTAAGTTAACCTCCCCAACTTGCGTTAAAAACTACTCATTTGTTCCTGTGTAGTTACCCATTAATGAAGCAACAGTATTCTAAAGTGTTACCCCAATACCTTGAGAGCTGCTTTGCTATTTACTGTCTACGTAAGACAGCACATCCTTAATTAAATGGATTGGCATTAGTGACAGACTTGAAATGTCAAACAAATAATGCAACTCACACAAACTACTCGAGAGGCATGACTCACAATTTGTTTTCAATAGACTTTGACATTATCATGTTGCAAAGCTTCCACTGTGATACTGTGATAAGCATAATATTACAGAAACAATATGATAGGTATGGGTGAAAAACAGATAAGTCCGTTTTTTACTATCAATCTCCACTGTCACAATCACATTATTATTATTATTTTTATTTTTTTTGGTGATTCACATTATTTATGCATATTGCAATCTGCTTGGCAGGGAGGATAATTTATAGAAAAAAGACTTAAATATTGATCTGTTTCTCACCCACACCTCTCATATCTCTTCAGAAGACATGGATTAAACCACTGGAGTCGTATGGATTACTTGCTGTCTTTATATGCTTTTTGAGCTTCAAAGATTTGGTCACCATTAATTTGCATTGTATGGACCTAAAGAGCTGAAATAGTCTTCAAAAAATCTTTGTGTTCTGCAGAAGAAAGAAAGTCATACACATCTGGGATGGTATGAGGGTGAGTAAATGATGAGAGAATTTTCATTTTTGGCTGAACTATTCTTTTAAAAGTCTTACGTTTTTGTAGGAGCCAACTCATATGATTTCTTACGATTTCACATACTTGCATTATAATTACGATTTCACATACTTGCATTATAATTACGATTTCACAGAAGACTGGTTTGTGAAAAACAGTCATGGCACCTAGTACAGTAAAACATGAATTTTAGCCTAAAATCTTGATGTCAATAAAGAAACAACTACCCATAACCCATTTTTATAATCAACTATATAATTTATACTAAATAATCTCGCTTTGCCCAAACGTTTTTTTTATAAAAATCGTATTTTTTAACTCGCTGCAATGCATTGATATTTTACCCTCCACAAAGGATACCTGCAATGTTGCCTTAGGGGCCATTCAGATTGAGCACAGTGAATGGAATTGAAAGCAGGTGTCTCCAGATGCATTTTTGAATATTTGAAGTTCGTTTAATTTGACATAGCATTTTAAAAATGAGGCACTTCTGTTCAAGATGCTGAAAAATTGGCATGATTTGATGTAATGACCTGGAAGGCAAACCATCGTTCCAACATGGCAGCCAACACTGGACACTCCACAGAACAGCAGCACAAGCCTGTCAAACTGTTTCAAGCCACAAATATTTAGATCACCTGTCAAAATAAGAAAAACAAAGATATGTGAACATACTGCAAGATTTGGACGCTTGCGATCCACATACAGCACCTACCACAGTATTTCAATCAATGAAAACAGCGAAGTCCCTGCCAGAGCTCCACTTTGGTGGTGTTTACATATACGTTATTGTGAATCCCTCCCCTTACACTGGCACCAGGATGAAAGCGTACAAAAGTACATACAGTTATATGCAATTTTGATCTGGATGGGTCAGTAATGCTGCCGTTTGGGATGTGAAGGAAAATAAATTCTTCATTGTCAGAGCAATGGTGAGTGCTTATTAGTTAACGTAATTTTCAGAGTTACTGTAGTCAGCGTTCTAGGGCAGTAGTGGCCTAGATGGCCAGATTCACTGGTTTACTATGTGACAATAAAGGACTACTACTACTACTACTAGTGACAAGGCAGTAATATTTTGGTTAGGTTAACATAATCTAGTGACATAAATCCAATCAAAACTTTTTTTTTCAAAGTCAGGTACAAGTGACTAGGATAGTCCAAGTGCAGAAAACTAAATTCTCCACAGAATTCCACAAAATTCATTCTAATGAATTAATTTCATTCTAAAGTTGTTCTAATAGTTTTTCAATCAAAGTTAATTAATCACTGTTTAAATTTGTCAAATATCACAAACGTGCTCAACCTTTTTCAATTGTAGTGTTGTGTGATAGAAAGGGAGACAAGACTACAATCAATATATGGCATGTGGTTTGACCATAAAAAATCCGAACAGCCTGCCACACTGACCCAGACAAACCATCTGTCTCGCTGCTGAAGAAACTGTACTATCCTGTGTCCTACAAGGACACAAACAACACACCACACTCGCTCAGGTATTCACATCCACTTTATACTGGATGAAAGCAACACACAAATAGGTGGAAACCAGGAAACCCAAATAGGCCAAAAGCAACTACAAAATGATGGAGGGAAACCATGGCAAAGTGCATAAATTGCCAAAAACAGCATGAAGATTTTCATCAACTTTTACAAAAGCCAGTTCATTAAATGTTCCTGATTTAATAATGTCCTTCAGCCTATTCTTTTACTCCCTAAGGTCATTACATCCCTTTTGTAATCTTGCAATCTTTTCCTTGGTTGGTTTGTTGTCACACTGTTGTTCATCCTTAGCAGGTGGTGCAGGCTCAGCATCTGGCACTGATGACAATTCTAGGAGGACATCCTCTGCATCTTGCTGCTTTTTCTCCTCTACCATCTTATTCTGCTGTGCTGCTCATACATTTCCATGTCTTTCTCCCTTTTCCTCTTCTTGCTGGCTGGTGTGTGTGAGAAGACGGATGTCCAACATATGCCAACAAGTTGGAAGTACTGTTAGTAACATTTTTGATATCGTTCTTGCAGACTGGTAAAACCCTCTCTCCCTTCCAACAACTGTTAGCTCTTCAAACTGAAAATGAAACTTCCCCTAAACTAGATAACTTATTATTTAGCTGGCGTTAGCTAACTGTTAATGTAACCTTTTCCTGACTCAGGAAACAGTTTCACTAACTAGCATAAGTCGTCAAGGCCACTGAAGTTGGTTGCGTCGCTCCACGAAAATGAACCATGCCAGAACGATTATGTAAAGATATAATGACTAAAAATACAAGAATTAAAATGCTCAGTGTTTACTTGAGCTTACCTTTGATGAAATGTTCACTGCAAAGACATGTGTACTTTGATGGTTGCCATTCTTTGCCCTCCCCAGGGACGGAGGCAAGTCTAATTGCACAAATCCACAATCTCCTCTCTGGGATTTCTTTCTCGGACAGGATTCTGTAAATGCACAAACCAGGCTTGTCTCTTCGTCGGTTAGTGCATTCGATTGAACAACAACTATCCGGCATTTTGGCAAAACAAATCTGGTAACAATAACTGCCGGGCAGCGGAAGAAAGACGTGTTTTGCCCTCTAGGGGGCGTTCCTATAATGATGTGACGTCACATGAAAACTATGAATTGTCATAAACATTTATCTAGCGCAGTGGTACTTTTATTTATTAGGATTCCGAGGCCACCCCCATTGTCCAAAACAATATTCAAAGCCCAGGAAACTTAATACTAAAATGTGCTTCTCATGATTAATTTGGGATTCCAGACATTTCATGGATTTTAAGTTTATATGTAGGTGTACATCATGATTTTATCTCATTGCAGCATTAATATGAAGTTACTGTATTTTAATTTAACTTCTTTTAAATAATTGTAAGTAATTTTGAGGCCCCTTTAAAATGTACTTGCCCTGCATATTTACATAGAAAAACAATTAAAAAAAACAGCACTGATGCAAAAACCTGTTTGGTGTGAACGTCCCCTTAGAATTTTGGCTATAATTATGCTGCCTACCTTTTCAAACAGCCTTCGCATTTGGAGAAAATTCTGCTAAAGTTTAGTGCCATGCCAAAATAAAGAAGCTGATGGAAGTGGTAAGAAGAGCTTGAATAGAAACAATGGAGAGTAATGATGAAAATATCTAAAACTACAATTTAAAAAATAACTATCTACATAAATTCTCTATTCCTATCTCTCCTTCTTCCTCTGCCCTTATCTAATTTGTTAATATTTTCCCCAGTGTTCAAACACCCATTCAAGGGGATGCTTCTCCATCTTTGCCTTGGTGTGTCTCTCATTATCAGGCATGTTTTAGGCTTAAGGGGTGCAAAAGATTGGCTGGCAGGCAGAGATGCTGTTGTGGCATTCCTGTTGAAATGTTTTCCACCAGAAATGGCTTGAAACTTGTGTTGAATGTGAGTTTGTTCTGTTCTATAGCTCCAGTGCAGATGTTCAGCTCTCCAGCTCTGGTCACACAGTCACCTTCCAAACACCTCCAAGCAGCACAGACATCTGTCAGATGTAAAGTCCACAAATCAGATGAAACATGGCTATTTTGGTAAAAATGTCACTGCTCTGTACTTGATACCAGCCACGGCCCGTGCATCTTGACCTTCAGTGCGATTCACGCCATTAAAAAACACAGTTTCACAATGAATAAGACACTGTATGCCCATCATACTGTACATTACGTGGCAGTCAACTAATAATACTAATTTACATTTTAAAAACAAGCCCATGCACAAACTTCAGAATCAAGGAGGTCTAATACCAAGTACAAGCTCTCTAATAATATTTGCTATTTAAATTTAGCTTGAAATACATTTTGTTTTGTGAGGGTACACATTTACATTTCAAACCTTGATCCGACATTGAATGTGTTTACATCAACACGGAATGGTGCAAGAACTCTATGCTAGTCTGTAGTTACTGTTCATCGCTGTTGGAGCTTGTGACTGTTAGATGCAGACCTTTTTATCTACCACGGGAATTCACCACTGTTTGCATAACCGGGTTTACATTCCCCAGCTAACGCTAAGGAAGCGCTCTGTGAACTGTATGGGGCTATGAGCTGAACTGCAGAACGCTCACCTCGACGGACTGTTTATTGTCGCCGGAGATTTCAACCATGCAAATCTCAAGACAGTGCTCCCTAAATTCCATCAGTATGTGGACTTTGCAACGAGAGGGGCTGAACGGCTTGATCTTGTTTACACAAACATCCCAGGCAGCGTGCGGGCGGAGCCCCACCCCACCTCGGCTACTCAGACCACATCTCTGTTATGTTAATTCCAGCATACAGACCGCTTGTCAGACGCACAAAACCGCTTCAGAAGCAGGTGAAAACCTGGCCAGCAGGAGCCATCTCTGCTCTTCAGGACTGTTTTGAGTGTACTGACTGGCACATGTTCAGGAGGCTGCAACATATGGCGATTCTACCAACTTGGAGGAATACACAGCATCAGTGACCAGCTACATCAGCAAGTGCATTGATGATGTCACTTTCTCCAAGACCATCACCACACGCTCCAACCAGAAGCCGTGGATGACTGTGGAGGTGCGCACGCTGCTGCGGTCCGAGACTCCGCCTTCAGAGCAGGCGATAAGGCAGCCCTAAGAACAGCTAGGGCCAAACTGTCACGGGCAATCAGAGGCAAAGCGCCTCAGAGAATCCACAGTCACTTCCAGGACAGCGGTGACACGCGGCGCATGTGGCAGGGCATCCAGGCCATCACCAACTACAGGACAACATCAGTTGCCTGTGACAAAGATGCCTCCCTTCCAGATGCGCTGAACGACTTCTACGCTCGGTTTGAAGTGCAGAACGACGTGATGGCGAGGAAGTCCACCCCTCCTCCCAACGACCAGGTGCTCTGTCTTACCACGGCAGATGTGAGGAAAACTCTACGTAGAGTCAACCCACGGAAGGCTGCTGGACCAGACAACATTCCTGGCAGAGTGCTCAGAGGATGTGCAGACCAGCTAGCAGATGTTCTTACCGACATCTTCAACATCTCTCTGAGCAGCGCCGTCGTTCCAACGTGCTTCAAGGCCACCACCATCATCCCCATGCCAAAGAAGTCTTCAGTGTCCTGCCTCAACGACTACCGTCCCGTCGCACTTACACCCATTATCATGAAGTGCTTCGAGAGGCTTGTCATGAGGCAGATTAAGACCCAGCTGCCCCCTCACTAGACCCACTGCAGTTTGCGTATCGTTCAAACCGTTCAACGGACGATGCCATCACCACAACCCTCCATCTGGCCCTCACCCACCTAGACAGTAAGGACTCATACGTTCGAATGCTGTTCATAGATTTCAGCTCAGCATTCAACACAATCATTCCCCAGCACCTGATTGGAAAGCTGAACCTGCTGGGCCTGGACACCTCCCTCTGCAACTGGATCCTGGACTTCCTGACTGGGAGACCTCAGTCAGTCCGGATCGGGAACAGCATCTCCACCACCACCACACTGAGCACTGGGGCCCCCCAGGGCTGTGTGCTCAGTCCACTGCTGTTCACTCTGCTGACTCACGACTGTGCAGCAATGCACAGCTCGAACCACATCATCAAGTTCGCCGATGACACGACCGTGGTGGGTCTCATCAGCAAGAACGACGAGTCAGCATACAGAGAGGAGCTGCAGCGGCTGACGAACTGGTGTAGAGCCAACAACCTGTCCCTGAATGTCGACAAAACAAATGGTTGATTGACTTTAGGAGAGCACAAGATGAACACACTCCGCTGAACATCGACGGCTCCTCTGTGGAGATCGTCAAAAGCACCAAATTCCTTGGTGTTCACTTGGCGGAGAACCTCACCTGGTCCCTCAACACCAGCTCTATCACCAAGAAAGCCCAGCAGCGTCTCTACTTTCTTCGAAGGCTGAGGAAAGCACATCTCCCAACCCCCATCCTCACTACATTCTATAGAGGGACTATTGAGAGCATCCTGAGCAGCTGCATCACTGCCTGGTTTGGGACTTGCACCGTTTCGGACCGCAAAGCCCTGCAGAGGATAGTGAGGACAGCTGAGAAGATCATTGGGGTCTCTCTTCCCTCCATCAAAGACATTTACAAAAAACACTGTATCCACAAAGCAACCAGCATTGTGGACGACCCCACACACCCCTCACACAAACTCTTTACCCTCCTCCCGTCTGGCAAGAGGTACCGAAGCATTCGGGCCCTCACGGCCAGACTGTGTAACAGCTTCTTCCCCAAGCCATCAGACTCCTCAATACTCAGAGACTGGTTTGACACACACGTGTCCTGAGTTGCACTTTAATTACTGTCACTTTATAACTGTCTGCTACCTCAATAACTGCTATGTGCATAGAACATTATCTCATAGTATGTTATGTTTACATTTTTAGAAACTGTCATCTTTTTGCACTACTGAGTACTGGTCGGCGCTGCACTGTCTATTGTCCTGTTCATTGTCAGAAGTTTGTTGTACTGTCCTGTACTTTTTGCACATGTTTGCACGTGCACTTTATATAGGTATATGTAGGTTTTTTTATATAGGTATTTTATTTCGTTGTGTTGTCTCATGTGGTCCTGTGTTGGTCCTTTGTTGTTTTTATGTAGCACCATGGTCCTGGAGGAACGTTGTCTCGTTTTGCTGTGTACTGTACTAACTGTATATGGTTGAAACGACAATAAAAACCACTTGACTTGACGTGACTTGAATGCTCAAGCAGACAAATTTACACTTAGAAAACTCCTGATGTTGCTATAACAATGCAAAAGCACTTTTTAAATCTCTTTCTCAACGTCAATACCAGCAGTGATGACAGCCGACTCGTCAGCAAGATCTCACACTCTTCGCTTTCAAATTATGTACATCACTTAAAGCCTGATTGTTTCACTCAAGGCCAGCTAGTAGGCTTGGACTGGGTCATATCTTAAAGACCACACCCACAAGAACAAATAAATCAATCTGATTGTCTGATGAATCTGACAATCTGTCTTTAGATGCCTATTCACTGCAGTGTTGAGGGATTTTGTGGAAATTCTGAAGGCCTGACAGGGTGGAGCTCAGACTCACGCGCTGCTTCGGCTGAAGAGCGTGCTTCAGGCATGCAATTTGTGAAATAGTTGGCACACTTTGCTTGTAAGCATCACAGAATAAATTCTGATTGGATAAATGTTTTTTTTTTTTTTTTACTATTCATTTGTAGATTAATTAGGAGTTGAAAGCAATTGAAAATACATAGGCAAAAATGTCAATGAGAATGAACAGATGAAAACTTATTTATTTATTAGGCATGTTACGCTTTGCTAGCCCTGAGAAATTGCCACTGCTTGATAAACACTTTTTTCCTCTTTCATTTCTTTATAATGCCTATTGCCTGATAAAAATGTTCTGCACTGTACAGAACTCAGATGGAATGGATGAATTTTAAAGAGTAGGCCTACAGTATGTTTTCTTGTTCCATACTGCATTCTTTAATGAGAACTATATATATATATATATATATATACCAATTCCAATTATGTCAGCAAGTTTTAAAATAAAACAGCCAACCTTCCTAACATCCAATTATAGGAGGTTTTATCTTGCGAATATCATAGTTATTTGAAAATGTACAGTCATTTCAAATCAGATGTTTGCAACACACTCCAAAAAAGTTGGGACTGTGAAGTGTTTACCACTGTGAAACATCACCATTTCTTCTAATAACATTTATTAAGCATTTAGGCACTGAAGACACACATTTGTTAAGTTTAAAAAGTGTATTTTCCCCCCATTCATCCATTATGCAGGTCTTCAACTGCACAATTGTACAGGGTTTTTGTTGCCATATTGTGCACTTCATAATGCACCACACATTCTCAATTGGAGATGTTCAGGACTGCAGGTAGGCCAATCTAGCACCTGCACTCTCTGCTTATTTGGTAGTATGTGGTTTGAAGTTGTCCTGCTGAAAATTCTGGGATGTCCCTGGAAAAGACGGTGCTGGATGGCAGTATATGCTGCTCCAAAATTTTTACATATCTGTCTGCATTAATGGTGCCCTTACAGATGTGCAATTTACCCATGCCATGGGCACTGACACACTGCTGGTCCATACAGACACTGGCTTTTGAACCTGACACTGATAACAGCTTGGATGGTCCTTTGTCTCTTTGGCCCGGAGAACACGGCAGCTGTTTTTCAAAAACCATTTGAAATGTGTACTCATCGGACCAAAAAAACATGGTTCCACTGTTCTACTTTCCATCTAAGATGAGACCAAGCCCAGAGAAGTCAGCAGAGCATCTGGACAGTGTTGATGTAGGGCTTTTGCTTTACATAGTAAAGTCTTAACTTGCATTTGTGGATGCAGCGGCGAGTGATGTTGACTAACAAAATGTGACACCCGGTCCCTTATCAGGCTAATCAAGCCTCCAAGAGGGGTAAAGGCCGACTGCGGACAGTGGTGCGACAGAGAGAGCGTTTATGGACAGCTGCCCCATGTGTGTTTGTGTGACTTTTTCTTTAATTAAATGTTATTTATATCGTCAAGCAGGTTCTCCCCTCCTTTCCATAATACACTTTACACTGGTGCTGAAATCAAGGAAGGAGGAGGGATACACCATAGTGGAGTTCTCGCCGCTACATCTACACCAATGGAGCAGCCGCGGCCATCTGTCGTGGGACTGAGGAGCCCGGCCGCCTGGATGCGGATGTATGGCCACCGACCGCAAGGGGAGAAGGGGCTCCTAGCCGATGGCCTGGAGCATTCAGGGCCACTGCCAGGGGCGGTGGGAGACCCCTACCAGCTGCTAAACGTGCCGGAGTCAAGAGAGGACCGCCAACCATGAGCGGGGAGGAGCTCCCGGCTGACCGCCTGGAGTGGGAGAACCGATGCCAGGGGCAGGAGAGACCCCTTCTGTTCCCTGAGAATGTGACGGGGCGTTCCGTCTGCCAGGGGAAGGAGAACTGCCTCTGATCCACCTGGGGAGGCACGGCTGTCGTCCGTTAGAGGGTGGAGAGTAGCCGAGGACCAAGCTATGGCATTTCGGAGAACCGGCGAGTAATTTAATTTTTTCTCTCTCTCTCTCTCACACTGCTGCTCCGCGTTAGCCTTTTCCCTCTCTTTTAAATTTTACAGTGTTTTTTTTTTGTTGGGGGGTACTATACTGTTACAGGAAGTACCCCCTATTTTAATAATTATTGTTTCCCTCCCCCTGTCCCCTCCCAGATTCAGGAAGGCGGGGATGACCTGCCGGCAGACGGGGCTTAAGGCACGCCTTCCCCCAGGGAAAGGGGTGGGGGGGTGTACGTCATGCCGGAGGCTCCGCGGCCTGAGAGAACAAGGGAGGAATGTGACAGGATGGAGGGCGGGGCCGGGTCATGATTCTACACACCGGTCCCTTATCAGGCTAATCAAGCCTCCGATTAATGTTTCTTGATGTCTGAGGGATCAGAGATCACGTGCATTCTAAAGTGATTTTCGTCTTCCCCTTAATGCACAGAGATTTGAGGCCCCCTTACTATTACATAAAATCATGCATTTTTGTCAGCATCTTGCACACAATTGCCTCATTTTTAAGAAAATAATCTTGAATCATTTAACTATATTGTGCACTGCAGAGGGTGAAATGCCCAAAAATCCTTCCAATTTGTCTTTGAGGAACATTGTTCTCAAAGTGCAGGATAATTTGCTGAAGCATCTGTTCTCAAATGTCTCAAATGGTCCTTGCTTTTGAAGGGCTAGGCTGCTTGTAGAGCCTCAAGAGTTATTGCAAAACTTTTAAAGTTAGCAGCTGTAAGTTATTGTTGCCGCTCAACCGTGGAGGGGTCTCTCCACTTAGTAAACAAGTCTATGGTAAGCACCCTGAAAAGGAATAAGTACTCCATTTGTTCTGGATCATTTCATAAAATGTTTTGTATTATTTTATGGGCCATACTTGGGCCATTGCCTAGATCAAACTGGGTTCATATATCCTTCCAAATCTATTAAAATACACAAATGCTCACTTGGCAGAAGCAATTTACAGTGCTTTCAAAGCATCAGTTTGTTTTCCCTGAGAATCGAACACATCAACTTCCCTATGCAAGTAACATAAATTACCTTGCTGAAAACAGCGATTATTTCTGCAATTCCTTTTGGACGTTAAAGACACAGAAATTACACACAACACCTTTCATTTCTGTCAGTGGAGTAATGTGTGTATTCACTTGCAGTGTTGGCTAAATTACTCAAAAAATTTATCCACTACACATTATAAATTAGTTATTTAGAATTGTTATCAGATTACTGGATCATAGGAGTGGTGGTGGTGGCATAGTGGGCTAAAGCACATAATTGTTAATTCAGAAGGTTGCTGGTTCGATCCCCACACCCACCATCATTGTGTCCTTGAGCAAGGCACTTAACTCCAGGTTGCTCCGGGTGGATTGTCCCTGTAATAAGTGCACAGTCACTTTGTATAAAAGCGTCTGCCAAATGCATAAATGTAAATAATAAAGTACTTTATGAAGAAGTGTTTTTGATATAAAATTATTTTAGATATGTCACCCAAGTAATGTATTTAAAAGTAATTAACTTAATTGAAAGTCAGTAACTGTAATCTGATTAAATTACAGTTTTACACTACTTTAAATGTAATTAGGTTACAGAGATGTAATTACTTTGTAATCAGATTACATCCAACACTGTTCATTTGTCAGTTGCAAGGTAAGAAAGATAGATCTGATGTGAGATGTAATATTGACAGGAGAGGATAGAGTTGTTGTGATGTTGAGGGTGATTGTTTGATGAAACAAACAAGCAGTTTTTAGGTTTTCCCCCTCTGGCATAGTAACTCTACACAGCACATCCTAAAGATAGAGTACAAAAAGATCAGTGCTGTATAATTGTTTGACACCCACCGCCCTACCCCCACACACACACACACATACTCCCAAACAAGGATGTTTGGCCCTTCATTCATCTCAGGAGGTGGTTGTGCTTTCAACATATTGGCATTTCTGAGCCGCTTTGCGGTAATTGTCGGTCTTGTGGCACTTGCTCATTTGTTTTGTTGACATTTTGCCTTTGCCTGATTGTGTATTTAACGGTGGGAAGGGAGGAGAAATTAATTGGAGAGGGGCCTAATCTGTCTGCCTGAAATGTCACCTCTGTATTGCCTATGCCAACTCTAACACTATGTCACCGGAGAGGAGACAAAGAAAAGGGTTGGAGCACGAAGGAGAAAGAGTTAAAAAAGGAGAGCTGTTAGCGTGCATTTACATATACTCGCTGATGTTCAAAGCAATTCTAGAAGAACAGAGAGCGAGAGAAAAAGATTGGAAATAAAGAGAGATCGAGGGGAAGAAAAAAAAACAGAGAGAGGGGAAGCTCTTGATTAATACTCCCCTGGGTGTTATGCTAAATATTAATTCACTAATGTGAGGAAATTACCACATGTTAAGAGGTATGCCTCCTTTGGCGAGTTTATGGATTGTTGTGGAGCCAGTGACACCTCTGAGTGCTGATGAATGTTCTAGCTCTACTCCCACATGAAGTAAAAACAACACTATTGAGATCTCTCAAATATCTCAATTGTTTCTTGAACAAAGTAATACAATTAATAGAGAGCAAAAACAGTCTTTCAGAAAGCCTCCTGAGTTTACCCCTTTTTCATCAAAATGCACGGCAGGTGCTAGCTTGTCTCAAAACTTGCCAAAGTGAAATTATGTGACTCCTTACACATACTGTGGAAGTTTTGAGATGAAATGTCTATAGAGTGACACTAAAAGTGAGTTAAATTTTCTCCTAGACAGATTAGGTTTTTTTATAGGGATGTGCGTGGTCAACGTTTGTAATATTCTGATAACCGTGAGGGTTCACAAATGGTTATTTGGTTATTCGATGGTAATTGGAATAAAAAAACACTACTGAAAATAGCAGGGAATAAAGTGAGCTATCAGCCTAAACAGCACAGCACAGATAATCAAATGGTGAAATCACTCAAATTAAAGTCAAACAAAAATAATCAAACTGTCACTGCCTGTAGCAATGTATTCTTAACCAACGGAAAATGTAATTTAAGTGCCAAACATGATATGTGCTCTTTCTGCGCAGGTTCACATTAAAATTAGATTTTATAATGTTTGGCATTTAACTTAAATTATTGTGATCATTGTCTGCACACCAGAGCGAGGGGGGTGGCTTTCCGTTTAACAAGCACCGAAACTTTGCCACGTGAAAAACAATCTTGAATCATGTGTAACAGTCACATGAAGTCGTTCTTCAGAATGTGGAATCTTTGTAACACTTGTGCTAAAGAAAACTAGATGCAATGCAGGTGTCTCGAGATGCATTTATACAATTTGAACTTGACATGATGTCTAAAAAATGCGGAAAGAAAAATAAATGGAAGCATAGCTGTAGTTCTATCAGGAAGATTCAGAGTAGTCCATTACATCATTCTCCCATTCATAATATTGTTTAACCAATCATATCGCACTTCTCACTTTATAAGTCTGTGAACAGCCTACTATATTGCTGCATTCAGTGTGCTGACGTGGCAACCTCCTCTACTCCTCCCCCACCAGTTGAGTCCCTGTACTTGCTGTCATGGCTCCGGTGAGTTTGTCACTTTGTTCAGTTTGTTTTGTTATTTCTCTCCCTCATGCATGATCAGTGTTTCCATGGGAACACTGGGTGTTCCCAGGTGATTGCTGATCATGCCACTAATTAGCATGCTAGCAGAACCTGGTTCTCTGCTGATTCACCCCCTACTTAATCCCTTTGTGTTGTCACTATCTTTGCTAGATTGTTGTTTGGTATGATGTATCTTACCTCACTCTCTCTGTCTAGTTGGTCCTGTCTCGTGTAACTGTTTGGTTGCCCATCTCTGCCTGTGTGTCGGGAGAGTGATTGCATTCCAGTCTGCTGTACGCTTGTTCCCTGCACTTCACTAAACTTCAACGGATTCCTCACGAATATGCTCCTGACTACCACGAAGTACACACTCGCCTCCGAACACACTATTCACGGATATGGCCATTGCGTTGCCACGGCACGCACACATCCACAAACCTCTTCGCCACTACTGCAGTTGGTGCCAGGATCTTCAATCTTCGCCAGCACAGTTGAAGTAGATATTTATTGTTAATAATTCCTTTGAACTATTCCGCTACACTTGGGTCTCTTTGTCTTGCTCTCGCTGTCTTCACATTTGTGGGGGTGTAGGCTCCTCGCCCCTGCGATCTTCCCAGGAGGATTTGACGGTTCTATCAAGATACTCTCATTGACTGTTGGACAGGGCCTTACACCAAAGAACTTCACTATTTTTTTCTGTTATTTTCAATTATAATAAACTTTAAACACAATGCTTTACCAAGTCTTTCTGGTAGAAATGTTTAGCAATAGCCAAAGACATACATTCAGCACGTGTGAGCATAGAAAAACAGTTGAAAAACAGAGTAGACGCACACAGCTGTCTGACGCCTTTGTGTGTTTGTGTTTTTATTTAAGTTTTATATTAAACTATTATTTATATTGTCAACCCGGTACTCGCCTCCTCCTTTCCATTAGTCCCCTTACACTGGTGCCAAAATCTGGGAAGTAGGAGGGATGCACTGTAGTAGAGTCCTTGTCACTACCATCCACCCCAATGGAGCAGGTCGCTAAGAGCGGACGAATGGCCACCAACCGCGAAGGGAGAAGGGGCTCCTGGAGCGTTCAAGACCACTACCAGGGGCAGGGGGAGACCCCTACCAGCTGCTAAACACGGTGGGGTCATGATGACCGCCGACCGCAAGCGGGGAGGGGCTCCCGGCCGACCGACCGACTGGAGTGGGAGAACCGCTGCCAGGGGCTGGGGAGACCATTCTGTTTCCCGAGAACGTGGCGGGGTGTTCCGTCCATCAGGGGCCGGAAGACTGCCTCCGATCCACCCGGGGAGGTGCGGTTGTTGTCTATTGGAGGTTCTAGGAGTGGCCGAGGTCCAAGCTATGGCGTATTGGAGAACCGGCGAGTAAGTGTCTCTCCCATCTCTCTCTCTCCCACTGCCCCTCCTTGTTGGCCTTTCCCTCTCTATTTTAAAATATTTTGTTAATTTGGCACGATCACTGTTACAGTGTGTAGGTGCCACTTTTGTTATTATTTCCCTCCCCTTGTCCCCTCGCTCAGGTAGAAGGGGATGACTTGCCGGCAGACAGTTTTTGGTTCAGTTTTTAATTGAAATATTATTTATATCGTCAAGCCAGTTCTCGCCTCCTCCTTTCCTTTAACCCCCCTTTACAGTTTAACAGCCTCAATCATCTTTCACTTACATTGTATGGAACAAAGATGCAATGAAAGTGAATGGTGACTTTCCTTCTGCATAACATCTCATTTTATGCTTATACAGTGTTGGAACAACACAAGGTTAAGTAAATGATGACAGAATTCACATTCTTTGGGTGAACTATCTGTTGAAGGTCTGATTTTGCTTGGAGAAGAGAAAGTAGAAAGAGAGGATATGAATAATGGTTCATACACAAAGGTCAGGTGGTTAGTGTATATAGATAATACAGTGATTTCCTTCAGGAACCTATCTTTTTTTTGTCTCCCAGTCAGTGCTGAATCTTAGGTAAGGCTCTGAGCTGCACCAGGTAAAAAAATTAACCAGGCAGTAATGAACAGAACTTTCATAATGTTTTGAAGGATCATGGCTGGAATTGCCATTTCAACATTTCACCCAATACGCACAAATTCGCCACCTTTCATTTTGTAAGTAAGAAAGCCATATCGACGGCCTCCTGCCTTTTTCTCACATACACTAATGAATGATGACCCTCACCCACAGACTGCATAAAAGCCAGACGGCTAAGGAATGCTTCCCTTCTGAAAGGTCAGAAAAAAATTCTGATTAAACTTATATGGATCTATATTATCTATAGATATGTTAAAATTTAAAGTTTAAAGTTTTTTGCTATGTTTTATTTTCTTTAATTTTCCAATAATAATTATTCTTGTTGTCATCACTATTTTTGTTATATCAAGGTCCAACAAGGTTCAAAATGTTGTTTGTGTCACACAACCACTTTTAAATGGAATAATTTGTACCACAAAAATGTCAAAAATGCCAAGACTAAACTGGAGGACAATGCAGAAATCAGAATGTCATGTTCTTCTTCTGGTTTGTACAGATCTGGTTGACATCTGGTTGAACACAATATTCTGCTTATGGATGGACATGGCCTAATGGATATTATGGGGCCTGAATGTGTCTGACTCAGGGTCAATACTATCATATTACTCATAAAAAGTACTTTTTACATTTAATCCTGTCTAATAATGTTTGTTTACCTTCTGATCTGGTCTGTAAATACAGTGTGATTCAAGGTCTTCACTTAGTTTAATTATAATAAAGTAATGTTACATGTAAGGTCACATCAGAGCTGGAGTACAAGTCATGCGTTCAGTCAAACAATCTGTCAAACTAGTGTTCTACTTACTTCCATACGTATGTGAATACAGAAGAGCGGAAATGCAAGAAGTGTCATATTTTGCTACATACCAAAGTTCAACTATGATAATCTTTGACCTGCCAATTTGTATGCCAAAAAATTATAGTGGAAGTTACAATTGTCACAAATTCAAGGGCGTAGGCTTGGATTGAAAGTCGATAAGGACATATTAAAAGGAGGATAGTATTAAACATTTTGGTTTTAAGAAAAAGCAAAATAGCATTTTCTCATAGAATATTTACGCGGACAGTTATCCCATCAACGTGCACTACCCGGGTGGCTTTCGTGGTTGCACGCTGCCTCTGTGTTTATGTACGCTTGTCCTGCTGAACGCATTTAGATGTGCTATACAAAAAGGAATAGCATTTCTGTGGATCCTCCTCTACTCTGGGCCCCCCTCAAGCCTGGGACAAAAGGTCCAGTTGTACCCTTTATCGGCAGCCCTGGTAACAAGTCATATTTTCCATTTCTCTGGCCCATCACAATAAATACAGTATTAGCCTGATTTTTTTTATTTATGTTTTATTTTTTTTAAAGAACTAACAGGTTTCTGGCATGTGGGTCAGTGGGTAGCACTCTCACCTCACTGCAAGAAGGTCCTCAGTTCAAGTCCTGGTTCACTCAGGGCCTTTCTGTGTGGTGTTTGCATGCTCTCCCCATGTTCGTGTGGGTTTCTACTGGGTTTTCCGGTTTCCCCCACAGTCTAAAAAACATGCAGGTCAAATGAATTGGAAATACTAATTTGCCTGTGATCCTACATAGGATAAGTGGCTATAATAGATGGATGGATAGATCAACATTGAGAAAACAATGACATCCAAGTGACATTCTGTAAAATTTATTAAAATGTATATTAAGCAAATGCAAAACTAATCAAAAGATGGGCTAAAGTTACATGTGCAAAATGACATCTCAATATAGATAAATTATGGGGAAAATTTACAAAATTTTTACACCTCACTCATATAATACTCACATATTTCACCTCCTTACCTATCACAGTCATTCAAATTCAAAGGCGTCTTCCTTTAGAGGCCACTTACTGGCCGTAATAACAGAATCCTCCATTAGGGTGCTTGCAAAAACAGTTTTTTTCTTAGAAAAAGAACATTTGTACACAAAAAGTATGCTTGTTTAATTTAGCACCTCTTGTGCTACAAAATGCTATATTTTGTGCAAAATGTGCATACAACACAGGTTTCTCAAGACACCTGATGTACCTGATATCTAAAAACTGTGGCACTCCTGTGAGAGGCACTAAAAAAACAAATGTATGTGGCAAGAATCAATCTAGTGCATGTTTACATAGAAAAACAATTGAAAAACAGCACAAATTGATGAAAAATTGTGTTTAGTGTGAACGGCCCTTAAGGCTGAATGTTTTAAAGTACAGATGTCACCATGTTTATCTTATTAATATAATTTGCAAAGATAAGTCCAACGCACAAGTAGTCTTATTGGCTTACCCCAATTACTTTCACTTTCATGCCGTCACCCTTCTGTAGCATTTGCTATTACCCAGATGCCATTTTAATGACAGTAGATTCTTGATGGTGATAATTTACATCAATTAACTAATTAAATGAGTGAATTATTCAATTAGACAGCCACTTCATTGCTGAATAAATATTGATTTATGCAACAAAGCTTTTTACTTCAATAGAAACAAAGGATTGTTTTTGTTTGCACACTGAAATGAGGCATATTAATTTAACAGTTGGCTTTTTGTTTCAGCTTTTAACACGTTTTTTAAAGGGAATGAGAAATGCTATTACGCTTAGAAGAACTTGTTTTCCCTCTAAATTCCTCGGAGAATAATAAATTACATTTGCTCATTACGTATTTACTTTCCCGAAGACAGTAAACATGAAGCTTCTGGCACTCTGCTGTAAACTGTAATTTATCTACTGTCAGCAGGAGGAGAAGAATGAAGGAATGTAAGGACAAGCAGATGGTCAGAGTGACATTTCTGTAAAATTGCATGAATAATAGGTCATGCTCCAAATCTGTGGAGAAAAGTTCTAAAATCATAAAGTTCAGTAAAGAGGTTGTCAAAAGAAGTCATTCTTCATAATATTCTTCTGTAAAGTGTTAAACATCATGAAAAATAAACATCAGTCATTTATCCTCTCATAGTAAATTTGAGGTTTGTGCACAGTATGGCTTGCACATCTACTCATTTTTACTTGTCGACCAGAGAAGTCCAGTTGTTGACTATTCAGTGGGTCAATGAATTGCACACTATGTCATGCAGCATTATTCGTCATTGCCATTTCTGTCAAATTGTTGATGAAGAGCGGAGATGATGTGGGTAAGAAACAAAAACACACATTGGTTCTCATTCACTTATAAATACACTGAACATTTTTGCCAGATTCACAACAATTGTATACAGACTTACATTTGTTCTTGCCTTCATTCTAATTTTGATTAATCCGGTCATATCCACGCTAAACCAATTTTCCTATACCATCATCCATTTTCCAAAGTATGCAGATATTGAGAGCGTTTTTGACATGTTCCTTTTTCGTTTGAGGAAACACTTGACCAGTATGGGTGAGAGGCGTAAATGTTGCAAAATTCATGCATTGTCAAATTAAAATGTATTAGTGTGGTCGTAGCTGAAATCTAGGCGCGTGTCACCCCCAGTTCATAATTTGCATAAAACATGCCCAAAATCATCTCCAAATAAGGGCTTTCTGGTTAGTGAATGAGGCATACTAATAAGGCAGTGAAGGCGGAACCAGTAGGTTGACTTTTCTTTAGCTAAAAGAAAGCTCACCGATATTTGAAACACTGCCCCAAGTGGCCAACACGGTAAATAATTTGGGAATATGGGCATGTGTGAGCTGCATACCTAAGAAGGTATAGCTGCAGGCTAGAGATCTCCAAAAAGGGTGTGGTTAATCCAAAGGTGGCAGGGTTACTCCAAAAGGGGGTTGCGCCATATCTAAAAGGTGGCATCACTTCAGCACACAGTTAAGGTTATGGAATGGTTAGGGGCTCTCTATATCTTTGCTGGTGGTTTGGAGCTGCATGCAGCTAAGTCCTTCTTTTTTGTGTGTAATGTCCACAGAGGGACACAAAATGCTAGCTGTGAGTCAAATTTTTTTCAACCATACAGGCAGGGCCCTTGCTAATTCTAGGACCCCTGACTCTATATTGCTCTGGGCACCTTTCATTTGAAAATGTACAGTTTAAAATGAGTTGTGTATTAGAATCGTTACCACCTTTCACATCAATAGCTACAGCCCTGCGTACAGGCTGTTATAGAGTGAAGATGAATGCATATTTCATAAACGGAACCCCCCAACCCAACCCCCCCCAAAAAAGCCATCTGTGGAGTAAAAATGTATTGTAAGAGGAACACAGATGAACCTCTGAATCACACTTGTCACTCATCATGTGAATGCAATTATGGTATGAACGGATGTCCACAATGCTTGTGTGGTCCACATGCTTTGTAAACACAATTTGTTTAGGTTCACTTTACTTGCGCCTCAATCCATGAAGTATTAATGTCACACAGCTACACTGGACGGCAGATTGTTGATAAAGGAATTTTCCTGTTGATGTCACCAAGCACAAAAATAAAAGCCTTTTTACGAAGAGTCAGTTCACTTGATAATTAGGTGATATAACATTATGATAATGCACATATCTATATCCTCTGTCTTATTGTGTCTTAAATCTCACTTTTTTCATTTGTCTACTTTGATGTATATTAAAGCTGTATTTTCCATGAAGAAACCTCATTTAATTTCTACGTTTATCTTCAATGTCTAAAAATGTCAATAAACCTGACTTTGTTTGACAAGCAGTTTTTCATGAAAAGCAGTGGGCGCTGGTAAATTACAGCTTACTGCTAGGTTTATTGAAACCACAGGTTAGCACAGACTTCTGCTGGGTCTTAAACTGTCATTTTATGCTGCCAGCTGCAGTTTCGTTGCATGCTCGCTTAAAGTACATGTATAATTTCCTCAAAAAAGAGTGGGGGAACAAACATGTCCCCACCAGTTATAATAGTTGCTGTTCCTTTGGCATGTGTGTTCTTGAGGAAATAAACTCTAGTTGCTGAAAAGCAGGACTTCCATTCCTGGAGCTGCCATATTGAGCTTTATGATTTATCCCATTTGATTTTTCTATGAGTGGTCTGTCTCCTCCCCTTATACTGTCTCTAATGGAAGTCATATAATCCCCAATATTCTGTATTCCGTGTTTTACACTATAGACTGTGCAGAATGTGTTTCTACTTTTGCATGGCTGACTCATTGGCATCTCACTCTGATCCAGAGTATTTTCAGACTTCGGCTAATCCCTGATGGAGGTGGAACAGGTGTCTGCAGCTCATTGGTCCAGTGCAGCCTCAGACACTCTCTCTCTGCCATGATGTTCCTCCAAAGGCCAAACGCATTTCTCACAGTCGGCACGAGCCCCCTCGCCAGGGACTAAACTACCAAATTGAAAAGAGACAACGCTATTTTTCACCCTGGCAAAAAAACACATTACATCCTGCTGGCATCACCCTACTCCAGGGATGGCTCCCAGGTGTCGTGGCCATCACAGTACTGTCAAATCCAAAACGAACCTCAGACTTTACTCACTATGGGAGAGTGAAGAGTTGAGGTGAAACAGTTGGGATCGCCAGAAATGGCTGCTGTCCAGCTTGCTGTAGCATTGTGTTGCGGAAATTTAATGAGGACTTGCCCACAGATGTGAGTACAGATGTTTCTAAAAAATGATGATGACACATGTGTAATGTAGTTCAATGGAATGGAGGAGGTCAGAACTGGCGTGGCAACATAAATAATATTTTAATGATATTTAACGATCTCTCTCTCCTCGCACCACCGTATGCCATCGGCCTTTATCCCTCTCGGAGGCTTAATTAGCCTGAAATCACAACCCTGCCCCGCCCTCCGCCCTGCCACAACATGTTTATATATATATATATTATATAATAAGTAAATATTTATAGCAGTTTCAATTGAAAGTTATTTGGGGTATAGGTTGTTCACCCATTTAAAGGGATAGTTCTCCCAAAAATGTAAATCTCATAATTTACTCACCCTCATGTAATCCCAAATGTGTATGACTTTGTTTCTTCTGTAGAACACAAACAAAGATTTTCTGAAGAATATCTCAGCTCTGAAAAGTCAATACAATGCAAGCGAATGGTGACCAGACCTTTCAAGCTCCAAAAATCACATAAAGGCAGAATAAAAATAATGGTTTGGAAACAATTTAATGGGATTGTATGGACCTACAGATCTGAGAAATTATTCTAAAATATCTGTATGTGTTCAGTAGAAAAAAGAATGTACATGATGAGAGAATTTTCCTTTTTGGGTGAACTATCCCTACAACCATTGTTGAGGTGTACTCGAGCTCACAGCTGATTGGTCCAGCCAGAGCAGATCTGGCTCTTCCTTTTTTTTTTTCTCCGTTAACATCTTATGGAGTTTTGGTTCGGTCACCTTTGGCTTACTCTCTGGGGGCCAAAATAAATTATTTTAAGGCATGATTTTTAATTATGTTTTTCAATGAAACTGCTCAATGAGGACTTGAGACATTACAGCATAATTTTATGGCAAGCTGCTATGAAACTATGTGTATTGTGAAAAGCACAATACAAATAATAATTACTTGACTTGGTTTGTCAAGGACATCACTTAGAATGTTCACTTTGACCCTTCCGGTATAGACCACCTCAAGCCGTTGTGGCACATCTCGCCGTGTCAACAAATGTGCCCGGTGTAAGCCATTTATAGATTGATTTCCATAAAAAGTGTAAACAATGTGGCGCTGAAGTGCTAAGCAAAGCTATCACTGATAATCATGAAAAGAAGAAATGATGCCAAAGGAATCAAAATTACCAATCAAGCAATTTAATAGAATGTCCTGCCCCTTTAAACTGGACCGGCTGGTTAGGACAAAAATTCTGATTTGCATGTAAAAGATACCTTTTATCACATTGTATCTGGTATAGTGTAACTGTAGCCAACTAGTAATTAGCTGTGCAGTGTGTAAATCTCACTCCCCTGGCCTCAAGAGGCGCACCAGTGACAGACGCAAGAGGCTATAGCCTTTAGCCTCCTTATTAGTGCGCCCTCCTCCCATGCCGGAGATGTCAGTTCGAATCCGTCTCGAAGCAGGGCTGAGTAGGGCCAGTTACAGTGGTGCCATGACCCTGATGGGAGTGAGGTTTAGGGGTGTAGCCAGCTGGTAGTTAGCTGCACAGTGCATAAACCTCACTCCCTTGGCCTCAAGAGGTGCTCTAGTGATCGACACTAGAGGTTGTAGCATTTAGCCTTCTCGTTAGCCTGCTCGACTCCCATCCTGGAGATGTTGGTTCGAATCCCATTCAGAGTGGGTCGAGTAGGACCGGTTACAATAGCAAACAATATTCCCATCTTAAAATGCTGTCTAGGCAGACAGCTCGCTTGGTTTGGAACAGAGCTGTTGTTACTTTTATGTGCTTGCACTAATATTTGTCCACTTTTGAAAAAGAATTCTACACTAGAAATAAGATGCACTATGCTTTGGATGCTCAGAAAAAAGTTTTTCTTTGAAGAGGCACAGGCTATCAAATGAAAACATAGTAGGCACTCTTCAAAGTTCAGGCAATAAGGAAAAAGCCTTTACTTATGATGACTAGTCCACTTGTGAAACAAAGTCTAAAAGCAAGAACATGCTTGTGAAAAAATTTAATAAAATCCCACATGCTTAGAATTGAAAGAGATATAACACAATTATTATGTACTTTGTAGTTGTATATTAAAAATGCTCCCTTTGTTTAGAAAATACAAGGGCATCCACCTAAGTTGAAAAACTGCAAAGTTGAGGAGGTTTGCATGTTCTTTTTGCATTCAATAAATTCCATAATTCCTTGACAGACTATATTTGAATATGTTTATGAATATCAATTATGATGAACATGTATACATATTTCCAACCAAAAATGTTTTATAAATTGAGTGAGAAAAAATTATAATAATAACTGAATGGTTATTTCTTCTTTAATTAAAATATTATTTCTTATGTCTTTTGTTTTACTATGTATTAAGATTCTGAAATATCTTGACTGGATTCCTGCGATTCATCTAACATATGGTTTAGAATACTTAACTTTAGTCAAACACATTCATTTTAGGCTTTCATCACAGTTCAGGGCAAAGCCTCTCACCACGTAATGAATTCAAGAGACGTCACAATATCCACAGATTTATTTACACTGCAGGACAGCGCTTACATTTACATTTATGCATTTGCAGACACTTTTATCCAAAGCGACTTACAGTGCCCTTATTACAGGGACAATCCCCCTTGAGCAACCTGGAGTTAAGTGCCTTGCTCAAGGACACAATGGTGGTGGCTGTGGGGATCGAACAAGTGACCTTCTGATTAACAGTTATGTGCTTTAGCCCACTATGCCACCACCACTCCTACTTAAATATTATACCTGCATTTCACAAAAGCAGGAAAGCAGAGCAGCTTGTCACACTCCAGCCCAGTTCAAGATAAGTGTTTCTTTGAGACAGCTGTGATCCTGTGTGAAACGATGAAATACTAAGTGTAATTTTTCAGTGTTATCATTGTTGTTTATCATTTTGATAAAACTCATAATGCTTGATTCCCCAACTTTGTTCATAGTACTAACCATGCTATAAACTTATGCAAATACCAGAAGAACATATATAAATTCCAGCTGAAATTCTGTTGTGGTGTGGGCCAGCATTATATTTTCACTATAACATTAATGTATATCCAGCACTCTTACAGCGTTATGGAGTCGCAATTGTTACCAAATACATTGAATCAATTCTGTGTATTAAAAAATTAAATACAAGGGTAGACATTAAAAGTTTACTTTTTGCAAAAACTGTATTTTTTGTTCCGGTTCAGAAGTTCCACAGCCTCCTTTACAATAGGTAACAAAATAAAAGAATGGTTAATAACATTCTTTTAAAAATGGCAGTACTCTGCACTATGGGGTGGGCAAAATACCAATTGAAGTGTTGCCAGACCTCACAAGAGAAACAAGCAACATGGTCTGGAAAAACAAGCCCAAAATAAGCAACTTGCCTCACCAAAATAGCTAAAGAAAGCAATTTCTTTCCCTGTGTGGTGAAGACTGAAGATAAAATGTGATAAACTGTTTGGCCTTTAGTTTCATGAAATATATATATATATATATATATATATATATATATATATATATATATATATATATATATATATCAGACCAAAATTATCCAGTTATTACCGGTTACCAGCATTTAAAATAAAATTTTCATTCCGGAACAATTGAAAAACTCTTGGTTATGTTCTGATAAACATTAATCCATTGAACCATTTTAGTCCCTTTACTAAAGAATACTTGAAATAGTTCCATTTTAGCACAACCAAGTATACTTAACACATCTTTAGTTGCACCACAGCACTGCTTTTGGCAAACTAAAGTGAATTAAGTACAAAATGTGTTGTTCCAATTGAGCAGAGTTTAAGTATACCAGTTAATAGTCTACCAGTAATATACTTAAGTATACTGTAGCATCAAGAATGAATTGAGCATAAATGTATTATTTTTAAACTAGGGAAAGCTTTGAATCATCATTTAATTTAAGTCTGAATGGAATCTTTGATTAACAATACAATATTCTACACTGAATGAGAACCTTCACAAACATACTGACAATTTAATTGAAACCCCCCTAGATGAAGTTAAAGCAGATGAGTATACATAGTATACACACTGTATATGTATATTAGGGCTGTAAGTCGATTAAATTGTTTTAATCATGATTCAAAATTTGTATAAATATTTTCCCCTATGTGCTTAGTATCACTTTTCATCTTATTAGTCATTTGTAATATCCTATTAATTAGCCATTTCCTTAATGACATCATGCTTTAGGAAGTTACATCATCATTTTTGAAGGGAAAACAACAGCACAGACATCCATAAGTATTAGCAGTGGATTTGACAAATTCTGTGATGTTTTGTGGTATGAGTTGGTTTGTCTAACTGAAAAAAAATCATTCAATGTTTGATCAAATTACACAAATCAGTTGGATAATTTCACAATTTAAAAAATATGGTTTAAAAAAAAATACTTTGGTCACAACCTCATGAAGTCTAGAATACCCATTTATGGAAATATAAAAAAATTCATAACAATCATATTCATTTCTGAAAAGTTAAAGAGTTCAAAAGGTACTTCACAAAAGTAATGACCCAGCTATGCTTCAGATTTAGAGAACTGTTTCTCTGTATATTGTTGCCTGTGTGTGTCTGTGTCTGTGAGTACTTTCACTGTTATTTTCTCAGTGGAAATTCTGTATATGAGTGAGAGAATTGAGCTTTATTAGATTTTGGGCAGTACATGATGAGAACAAGGATGCCACACTCTCTGCTCAGTGGTCCATCCCAGATCTCCTCCCAGTAAATACACACACAAAATATAGAGACTCACATTGCCAACAGAACTGTCATCTTTAATTTATTACAGATACGTAATGTACATGACGGATGTCATGGGAACGTGATAATATGCTGTGGCCACGAGATATTAATTTGTGGGAACGTCATATTAACTTGTGTGAACGTGATAATAAGTCGTGGCCACGATATCATTTTGTCGAGGTAACGACATTCTTATGTCATGGCCTCGAGATCTTATATTGAGGTAACAAAATCCTTATGTCGTGGCCACGTGATGTGGAGTCATGGCCTTGAGATCTCATGTTGAGTGAACGACATCCGTCACTGTAACCATATGCTACAGCGCTAAATCTATTAAACTCAATGACCGTTTGACCTAGAGACATGAAACAAACTGTAAGACACTCAGAATATTATTTTTTACATAGCACAGTTGGTTTAATGTCTCTAGGTCAAACGGTCATTGAGTTTAATAGATTTATAGGGATATTTGAATCTGTATAAAAAGTGCTGAATATTTAATCCCAAAACAAAGTCTTGTGCAATATAAAGAATACTATTATGAGTGTTTTACAGTTGGTTTCATGTCTCTAGGAGTTAAATGGAATTAGATTATTATAAACATTTACACCACTATATTTATTTGAAAACATATAGAATATGATTCGCACAGAGAGTTTAATGAGTATTGTCGTGAATGTCAAATATAAAATTCAACCGCAGTGCGGTATCCGTGGAGGCGTCTGGGACCGTTCAACTGGTCAATGATGAATCCGAATATTTAATTCAAGCCAGCAAATTTCCGACGGCAAAGCCTATTAAACGTAAGAATTTGCTTCAGGTGTCTTTCACTTATAACGTACCCATGTATTAATGCCAGAGACCGCACTATATCTTTATATGACAGTCCTAATTCAAAGTAAAATGTTATTTCATTAGTCATCTCCATCTCATGCCAACTGCTGTAGCATATGGTTACAGTCACAGATTTCGTTCCCTCAACATGAAATCTCAAGGCCACGACTTCACATCGCGTGGCCACAACATAAGGATGTCGTTACCTCAACATAAGATCTCGAGGCCACAACATAAGGATGTCGTTACCTCGACAAAATTATATCGTGACCACAACTTATTATCACGTTCCCATGAGTTAATATGTCGTGGCCACGACAAAAACCAAGTGAACCGAACATGTCCGCTCCCGGTCACCTTACTGTTTCATATTAGAATTTGTCTTTACTTCTTTACGTCCACATGGATGGTGATCCCGGGTGCCACTGTGTTTTTTTCCAATCAGATGTAGTGATACATGTCCCTGTCAGCACCCATCACTTCCTTCATCCAATCTGCAGCACCAACTGACACACACCAGACCTGCCTAGTTATAAATGAAGAGTTATAAATCACCATTACCACAACAACTTGTGTTCCCTTTCTATTTTATATAGAAACCATTATGGGGGAAACCTATTCCCTGATGTTGTCTTAGTAATATGCTCTACTAGTTGAGCTACAAGAACACTAAAAAAAAACTAAAGCTGTTGTGATAAGCTTTATACCAGTGTGTTCTGTGAGGAAGTGAGACAATTTGTCTGACACTGCAGATATGGTGCAGAATTCCAAGTCTATGAGAAGTAATACGAATTAAAGAGAACCCAAGGCATGATAATTATTTGAGTCAGTTCCTCACATCTGTCATCAAGGTAACATGCATGAATGACAACCAATAAACTGCCACCTCCAGTCTCAAAATCCATATGAAATTATTTTGTGTTTGAGAGAGGCAAACAGCGAAAGAGAATACTGGTAAAATATGGAGGGAAGGAGTAGGTGGAAAATGAGAAATGAGTTTCTCACTGGGAGAAGAAAAAGAAATGAGATAATAGGGTAAGAAAGCCAGAAAAAGTATGAGGCAGATAGAGAGAAGTGAAAAATTAGGATAAAGAGAATGCAAGAAAGAAATGAAGGATGGATGAGGATATGAGTGAGAGAGAGAGAGAGAGAGAGAGAGAGAGAGAGAGAGAGAGAGAGAGAGAGAGAGAGAGAGAGAGAGAGAGTGTGAGAGAGAGAAACTGCAACACTCAAGGACAAATTCAAACTCTGAAAAAGTGAGCAGCTTATACAAATTTTGTCCTCCTATTTAGCTTTCATGAGTGCTTGTCACTTAAAGATTAGTGGAAAGACAGCAGATTCAAATAGAAGATGTGTCATTTCCAGATCTAGTATCCTTGCAAAAAAAAAAAGAAGCCATTTTTAATTATGCTTCTTTTCAAAATATTTCTCCAACTGTGTCCCTCTGCAGATCACCTTTTTCAGCATGGCATGAAAATTAATTAACACTTGAAATTTTACTCAGCTATAACAAATTACATTTAATTAATCTGTGTTGCTTGTGTACTGCCGTATTTTTGCATATGCATGATCAATTAGAGATTAGTTTACTGCATATTTTAAGCCACTGATTCTGGGAAATTTCTGTTCCTTTTCCTCCATTCAGGCTCTACTATTTTTGTTGCCATGGCACTAAGGCTTCAATGCCATCAATTTTGCTGCATTAATATAAAAGAGAATTTTGTGGTGCCCGTTTTCTCAAAAAGGGAGGGGTACGCTACCCACCCTTGAGTCCAGTTTAGATCCAGCAATGTGACTAATTAAGTTTGACTTCTATATCTTACCTTAGAGCAGACGTGGGTTACTATAGCAACTGAGAAATTATATATACAGTATATATATATATATATATATATATATATATATATATATATATATATATATATACACACTGATCAGCCACAACATTAAAACCACCTGCCTAACATTGTGTAGGTCCCCCTCGTGCTGCCAAAACAGTGCCAACCCGCATCTCAGAATTCTTCTAATCACAAATGTACAGACCGGTTACCTGAGTTACTGTAGACTTTGTCAGTTCGAACCAGTCTGGCCATTCTCTGTTGGCCTGTCTAATCAACAAGGCATTTCTGTACGCAGAATTGCCGCTCACTGGATTTTTTTTTGTTTTTGGCACCATTCTGATTAAATTCTAGAGACTGTTTGAAAATCCCAGGAATACTCAGCAGTTACAGAAATACTCAAACAAGCCCATCTGGCACCAACAATCATCCATGCGATTATCTAATCAGCCAATTGTGTAGCAGCAGAGCAGTTCATAAAATCATGCAGATACAGGTCAGGAGCTTCAGTTAATGTCATCATCCACCATCAGAATATATATATATTTGATGAAAAATAATGTATACCCGAGGTGGTAATGCGTGGAGTGACCATTGCACCTCTGGTGTGCATTGTTTTTCAACAATTCAACAGGCCGGAGTCAATTATTCCACTTATACCATGGTTACCACACCTTAAGACATCGTTCAGGGTTTTGTCTTGAGACATTTTCTGGTTTTAGTCCCTAAAACACTCTTATGAGTGGAACTACTTTCTTTCGCCACGGATTCAGCATCTTGGTTTAATACAGTCCGAGCCTTCGTTGCTAATTCGAAAACGTCACATTAGAACTAGCAATGGAGGATTGTGAGGCTTGTGCTGCTTTACTGGAGGACTTGCTGGAGTAATAAGGTAGTGCGTTTGTGCATGTGTGTGTGAGTTTGTATTTGAGGGATCGAAAGAGAGAAACTCATAAATTGATAGAGCTCACTTCTTGGATTACCTTTTTACTTGCAGCTCTCGTCAGAAGTAACATCGCTTCAAAATCGCCATGATTTATGTCGCCATATTCCCTTTATTAACCTCTTTTTTCATCCTCACTGAGATGCAGGAGTGTGCTGACATGATGACTGTTTTTCTCTCACGAGTATGTTTGGGCCTTAAGTGTGTGCGTTAAGCATCTGTGAGTCCACGAGTGTGGGAATGTGTGTGAGAGAGGTGGAGAGGGAGTGCAAGGGTTTTTACCAAAGATAATATAGAAACTGTTGTATTGATCAAATGTATCTAGCTTTGATAAAGCTCAAGCCTTTGTTGCTAATTTGAAAGCATAATTTTAGATCTAGCAATGAAGGATGCGTTTGTGTGTGCACGGGGGAGACGAGGACTCTTTTTAACAGATTTTTGAAATAAATATAGGATATTTTAGACATTATTTGATGTTTATATATATATATATATATATATATATATATATATATATATATATATATATATATATATATATATATAGTATATGTATATATGTAGTATATATATATAACACCTCACATATATCTATATATAAATATATGTGAGGTGTTCACAGAAGTAGAATATAATAGAATATGGAATATTCTCAATAGACATTGTTATAGAAAACCGATGTATACTTCTTGTTTGCAGTAGTCTTTCAATTAATGTTTGCAGGGGAAAAAACATAGACCAAGGTAGGAAATTACACAAAATATTTATTAACACAAGTTATGTCAGTCAGACGAACTTCTGGTGAACACCTGCAGGATGCATTCTGCCATGATTCATCTGACATTCATCATCATCAGTAGCAGCAGCATCTTCATCAGCAGCAGCACCAGTATGACCTCCTCTTCCTCCTCAGGAAGTTGAACCCATTTCCGTAACTGCAATGTTGTGACTGGATTTTTTTTAGGTGTTTTGGGGAAAGTCAGCGTGGTGCTCATAAGCTGCAACAGCAAAGGTGTTACTGCTTTCACAGCCTTGTTGACCAAAGATTGCTGAGACACAGGCCATCACCAACCATCTACATAAATGTCCCCAGAATAATGCAGTGCAGCTAAGAACTGCACTGCTGGATTTAATGTGTATTTGTCAAGAATAAAAGTGCCATTCTTATTGTTTTTTTTAAAAGTGTGCATATGTATGTGCTCAAGTGTGGTAAACTGAGGTAAGAGGGAAACCCCACTATTGCAGCTCAATGCTGCCACAGGTTGCAATGAAAACAAACACACCAGCAACAGAGTGAAATGAAGATGTGAAAATAAAGAGAAACCACAGAGAACATTAAATAACAGAAGTAGACCTCAGATGCCATGTTCATTATTTACAGCAGCATCATGGGGATATAATGTTGCTGTGGAGCTGCTTACTGACCGAACTGCTTGTATACTGTAGTAAAGAGTACGCCACTTATAAAGTGCTTATAAATGTAAATGTCTATTTCAAGCAGTTTTTGTTTCACAATAAACAGCTTTCTGTCCATGTAAATGAGCTGTTATAATTTGATTTCCATTCGATCTCTGCAGAAGTTATTACTCCACCTCCTGAGTAACGTCATTAACGACAGCTCTATATTGTTGAACCAATGTGGTTCGAATGATGGATGTCCAACATAGTTACTAGGGTTTCGGGAAACAGCTAGTTTAGCTAGTTTAGACTAGCTAGTTAGTTTTTGTAGTGATGCATCGTACTATGATGGCTAAGCAATGAGTTACGTCATTGTATGGGAAACACATCCCACCTGGTTGAGAGAGAGGCTTAAACCAGCTCATACCACCAAACCATCAAGTCACTTTGGATAACATTTGGTTACATTTGTTTACCAAATGAATAAGTGTAAATATATTACATGGTTTTTTAAGGAGTAACTTTTTTAACGAGAGACGGGGAGGGAGGCTTATTGAGATTTTGCAATAAATGAGAGCTTAGCTTTGCTCTGCTTAACAAATCCTGCACAAGTTCCTGAACCTTGAACGTTGTTTATGGACAAACCAACATGCAGGTGTTGATTGTGGTGAATGCTGCATTGGGTTTGCATGAATTTACACATAAATGTTTAATGGTTGTTAGCAGATGATAGCAGTGTCAACCTACAGCTCCTATGTCTGATAATTAAAGGAAAAAAAATTATTTGGTGTTTTCAGCTCTGTTAGCTACTCTGCTTCAAGCTCGCTGGATCAATATACACATGAGGAGATCATTAGTGTAAATCAGTACACTGTTTGATTGTGGTCTGGGTGGCCAAAGTTCATCAATCCCTACTTAAAATGTATGTGTTTGAAATGTATCCTACCATGCTGAAATAAACAAACAAAAAAATACAAAAAACAGCTCAGACCAGTATACATTTTCATACTGTGGACCAGCAAAAAATAGCTTGCATATTAGGAACACTTTGGTCCTAATAAAGTGCTCGATGTGGTCTTCAACTGTTGTAGCCCATCCACCTCAAGGTTCGACGTGTTGTGCATTCTGAGATGCCATTCTGCTCACTACATTGTCATTGTACGGAGTGGGAATCTGAGTTACCGTAGCCTTTCTGTCAGCTCGAACCAGTCCATTCTCCTTTGACCTCTCTTGTCAACAAGGCATATCCGTCCACAGAACTGCCATTCACTTGATGTTTTTTGTTTTTGGCACCATTCGGAGTAAATTCTAGAGACTGTTTTGTGTGAAAATCCCAGAAGATCAGCAGTTATAGAAACACTCAAACCAGGCCATCTGGCAGCACTAATCATGCCATGGTCGAAATCACTGAGTTCAATTTTTTTGACCATTTTGCTGTGTTTTTTAAAAGTTATGTCAGGTTAAAAAAATTACAACTTTTAAAAGTGCATCTCAAGACACATCCATATTTTTATATCTGTAACACTGCATCTAGCTTTTTTAACATAATAACGATTTTGGTCTGAACAACCCGTTCTAGTGTATTCAAGTTCAGTTTTACTATCATCATTGACAAAGTGGTTTTTGTGTGTGTGTGATTTTTTTGTATTTTTTTTACGATTAAAAATATGAGACAAAAAATCAGGACAATCAGATGAACAAAGAACTTTACTAAAGGGTTTATTACCTCACTCAAATGCATCCTATATATGTGAATTTAATCAGCTATATCCACGACATAAACTTAATATTAAAACTTACATCTGCACAGACAATGAAGTGAATAAACAGGTGAACTATAAAGGGATTCCCAAAATTAAAATGATCTCACAATTTACTCACCCTCTTGCCATTCCAGATGTGTATGACTTTATTTCTTCTGCTCAACACAAACAAACATTTTCAGAAGAATGTTTCAGCTCTGCCGGTCCATACAATGCAAGTGGTGGCCAGAACTTTAAAGGTCCAAATAGCATATGATGGCACTATAAATGTAATCCATATGACTCTAGTGGTTAAATCCATATCTTCAGAAGCGATATGATAGATGTGGGTGAGAAACAGATCAATATTTATGTCTTTTTTTACCCTCAATCTCCACTTTCACATTCACAATCTTCTTCTTTTGTTTTTGGCGATTCACATTTTACTGTCTGCTTTTTCAATATTCTCTGAAATGTGAACAACTAAATGCTTTCTGTTTTCCACAAATCTCTCCTTCCGAGAGACGCCTGCACTGCAGGAGATGAGCTGAGATCTGTCCCTTGCTCCTGCTCCTGAATTACTGTTTACACACCAGGCCAAACAAGGCCAGATTTACCAGCAATGTCAAGACTGGATGGAGGATGTGCAGAGCAGCTTCACCGCCAGTATGAAATACAGCCACACCGTTGTGGGCAGTGTAAAGCCAGGCACTCCAACTTTTTTAATTTGGATTGGCAAGCGAGTTGTCAGAGTGCTCATATTTTATACCCCCCCTCATATTTTAGGGTCCTGCTCTAGCACTGAGTGGCTCTCCATCACACCTGTCAGGAGGGTTTTATTGAATAACAGTGAGAGGGAAGATGGGCTGCCTCCTTGGATGGCAATTCAGGTGATGAAAAAAACATTTCTACATAACATATGTGGTGAGGTATAAGGCAACCGGGACTTTTCATGAAATAATAAGGAGGGAAACTAACTTTAAGGGCTCATATCATTAGGAATCAAATTGTGTTTAATCTTTTGGAGATATGAGTCCATTCTACATACTGTAGCTTTCAGAACTCAAAGCAACTTTCTAGCATCAGAAAGATGACATATTATTTTCAAAATGTATACATGAACAATGCCTATTTGGTCTCCCAGTCACAATAAAGTACTATGGAGGATGGAAGATATGAAATATATTATTCCTGATACCAGAAGAAATAATTACAAGAACAAAATATGGTAAAGTTTGGCAAACCTTGAGCTGTTCCTGGCTGTGTGTAGCACCTTACACTCTACATATCTTTTCAAGGTAAATTAGTGGCTGAAGTTTATTTTTAACAAAGTCCCTGATCATGTCAGTATGACCTTAATGTGCATTGCTAAACTGATGAGCCAAAACATTATGACCTATGCCAAATATGCTGTTGATCCTCTGCGTACCGCCAAAAGAGCACCAACCCTCCAAGGCATGGACTCTACTAAACCCCTGAAGATGTCCTGTGGTATCTGGCACCAAGACATTAGCAGAAGATACTTCAAGGCCTGTAAGTTGCGAGGTGGAGCCCCTGTGGATCGGACTTGCTGGTCCAGTACATCCTACAGATGCTCAAAAGTATTGAGATCTGGGGAATTTGGAGGCCAGGGCAACACCTTGAACTCTTCATCATGTTCCTGAAACGATTCCCGTACAATGTGTGCAGTGTGGCAGGCCGGAGCGTTGGAGAGGAGAACTACGTGGAATGTAGCTGGAACGAAGGAGCGAGGAGCTCGGAGAGGAGATCACGGGAACTTGATAATGGAGCAATGGAGTGAGGAGCTTGAACACGCCGGAGCGTTGGAGAGGAGAACTATGTAGAACGTTGTTGGAACGAAGGAGCGAGGAGCTCTGGACAAAGACCATGAAACGTATAGGAGTGGTAGCAGGTAAGTGAGTCTGTGATCAACGTTGGGAGACCAGAACAAGAGTGACAGGAGAGTGGAGCTTATATGCTGTGAAGCTGATTGATGTGGGAACAGGTTTCAGGTGCGGGTGATTAGTATTCGTGAGAGAGAGAACGTGGAGTGTAAGAGCTGGGAGTGTCAGGAGGAACTGTGACAGGGTGTACTTGGTCTGCAACAATCTTTATGTAGGTGGCACATGTAAAATCGACATCCACAAGAATGGTTGGACCCAGGGTTTCCCAGCATAATTTTGCTCAGAGCCTCACACTCACTCTACCGGCTTTTCGTCTTCCCACAGTGCATCCTGGTGCCATCACTTCACAAGGTAAACGGTGCATAGGTATACTGCCATCCACTGCTCCAAGGTCCAGTTCCGACATTCGCGTACCCATTGTATGTGCTTTTGAGAGTGGACAGGGGTCATCATGGGCACTCTGACCAGTCTGTGGCTACGCAGCCCAAACACCCTGTCGCTGGTTGTCCCTCCTCAGATCACTGTAGGTAGGTACTCACCACTGCTGACCAGGCGCACCACAAACGCCTTGCCGTTTCACAGATGCTCTGACCCAGTTGTCTGGCCATAACATTTTGGCTCTCGTCAAAGTCACTCAGGTCTTTACTCCTACCCATTTCTCCTGCATTCAACATGTTGAATGTGAGAACCGATTGTTCACTTACCATCTAATCTACCCAGACCTTGATATGTGGCCTTGTTAGGAGATGATCAATGTTATTCACTTCAGCCGTGACTGGTCATAATGTTTTGGCTCATCAGTGTATATTGCACCTGAACCCAAACCCGAATTCCTCGCAGAGTAAGTGTTATAATTTGTTTCACATGCAAGCAGGGCTTTTACATAGAAGTCTTCTGGTAAGGAAGCATAAAAAAAAATTAGAAAGAAATGAGAAAAGTGAAATAATTTTAATCGGGTTAGGTTCATAACATAATGATGCCTGGAAAAAAGACACCATTCATAGCTGACCACTTAAAAATAAGGATATTCAAAGGAAAAGATTGAAGAGCATGAATTTGCCCTGAAAAAACACAGAAAGTCAAAATAATGTACATTTCAAGAAAAAGTTTTGTTAAATGATTTGTTCTTTATGCTCATAAACTGTAGGCATAATTGGTTTGGAGTAAAGCTTTATCAAAGCTTAAAGAGACAAAGTGTCAATGACAAACATGTCCCTTTATTTACTTTCTATAAAACTTATAAAACTTTTCAATTTCCATTTGATCCAATTCTAACTTTTGATCTAACTTAACAACATAACTATATGTGAGCATGAAACATTAGCCTCAGCCAGATATGAATTCCATTTATGTAAACTTTTTGAAGTTTCATACTTGACCATTAAAGAAAGAAAGTTGGGTTTTGAACAACTTAAGAGTGCGTAAAATATGGCTTTTATTTCTTTGTGACATTTATAGAGATCTACAAGTGTTCTAGAGTTTGGCTCTGTTCCAAAATATATTGTGCTTCCTACATAGGCCACATTATAAGGCATCAAATGTGAATTGAAGGCTGTTCCGTAAGAGGATACCTTTTTTCTGCCTAACTAGAATTCCATACTGATCACTTATGAGGTTCCAATTCACCTAGGATGCTACCTTAGAAGACAACTACCTATTTAGACAGTGCACAGCAAAGCAGCTTACATATATCCAAAACAGAACAATTATATATGTTCAGTATAAGGAAAGAGATGGTTTGTCGGCAGTTTCTGAACACCTTGGGTTCCTTTCTTCCCCCATGGGTGTAAATCAATCCTTCTTTCAGCACCATACATTGTTCGTTCCCCATACATCAGCAGAAGAATGTCCATTAACCATCTCTACTACCTGAAATAGTAGATTTACTGTTCACAATCCCGTCCACTCCGCAAAATGCATTGCAATAGACCATAGAGGGCTATTTAAGCATCTTTTAACCACTAAATGTTTTACTGTAAATACAGACTCTAAGGCAATCATAGCTACTGCTTTCCACATTATTATGAAAATAATAATTGTACATCCATATAAATATGTTCAAGGATGGTAAGGAAATTGCTTTCATTAACAACAGTATAAAAATAGTATCATAGTATGAGAGTGATTATAGCTGCAATATGTGGTGATGTTTAACACTCACGCACATTTTTTTACGTGCAAATGTTATATTACCGATCCCAGTAGGAAACAGACAAGTTAGTTTAACAATATAGACCTATCTTTCTCTGTAGTTGCACGCCCACAAAACCTGAACAACAAGACAAAACAACAGAAGGGAAGAGAGTCATTACTTTTTCATACTGCGGCTAGTAAAACAAGGAGACATCATTACCGCCCAAGTGAGATTAATGGCTGACATGGGCCCCAAGTACCAAAGCAAGAAAAGAACTGCTCTTGGAAGAGAAAAAGGAAGACTGAGAGAGAGAGATAGATAGAGAGAGAGAGAGAGAGAGAGAGAGAGAGAGAGAGAGAGAGAGAGAATAAAGGGCATGGTGCCAGACCACATTGACTTCTTTTGCCACATTCTGAGACTCCTTCTGTAGGTCACATGAGTCACTTAAGTGATCTGATACTCTAGAGGTGTCGTCCTCTCCTGATTTAGCCCTTGCTTTGGCTTGGAGAGCACCTACAGAGTTATATTTAGACTTAGCACTGTCGTAAGTGTGTGTCCTTGTGCCCAGAGTCAGACAATGTTCCATTAGAACACTGAAGGTGATTTATCTGATGTTTATCAGTTTAAATTTGAAAATAGCCAGCCTCAATCTGTGCTTTTCTTCTCTGCTGAAACTATAATGGAGAAGTGTTATTTAACTGATGGGTTGTGGCATAACATTTGGAGGATTTGCAGGAAGAACATGATCACCTAGGAACTTGCCATGTTGCTATCGAATGTGAACTTCCAGTGGCCTGAAATCAACTGCATTCTGTCCAGTTACTGACAAAATAAATATCCTTATCAACTTTTAAAGGGGAGGAGAATATTATTTCCATGTGTAGTGTCAGTTATCTTCCCTAATAATTGTATTGGGCTTGTAAGCCAATTAGCGGTCACCCTTATTATATAAAAGGGGAAGGATCTGTCTCTCGGATGTGCGTCAATGTCAACATCGTGATTACGTCACAAACGCAGAATTGCTGCTCCTTCCGGCATCAGATGTGGACATTGAGAAAGGTATGAACAATTGGTTGTTTATAGATTGTATTTGTATTTTAATTTAGTAACTGAATGACCGCTGGTCGCTTGCTTTCTGCATGATAGTAAGCATCGATTGCTTGACTGCCATTCCCAGTCCTATGGTCTGACGCAGCTGCTGGATTTCACTTGCGGGTCTTACATTGCTTTTGTGGCTACCGCTATTCTGTGCATGCCTCCAAGTACATCTACATTGTGTCATCATCGGTATGTCTACAAGGGTGCTTGCTAATTTTGGGCAAGGGGCTAAAGTGTAGCAATAGTAATACTGTGTTTTGTTTTAGATGCGCTTACTGACACACCGGGAGTGTCCATATAGACTATTAGTCCGGGCCTGTTTCTCGTCCTGTCCTGGGATAACACTGCTGTTCTGTTTTTTGTTTTGTTTTGCTATGTTATAGTCTGTTTTGTGTTTGTATAATTTTCTTTATATCTTATTTTGTTTATACTTTGTTTTGCTATGGTTTTGTTTCTGTATTGTCCCTGTTTTGCTTGGGTTTTGTTGATATGTAGATTTGTGAATGATTATGGTATCTTATATGATTTTGAATAGTGTTCTGCATGTTAGCTTGGGAATGCTCCGGCTAACGCGGTCTATATGGTGATTTAATGCCCGATTGCCGAAGCAACGCCTTGGCATTTGCTTTTGGAGGGGATCAAGGCCTAGTTTTATTGCAATGTGTTTATTCTCCTTTCTCCCAAGTAAATTATTTTTTTGTTTGATTTGTTATTGTGATTTGAGCTCTGCATAACAGCTCTTATAAAGTGTGGTGACACTGTGGTTTCTTTTTGTTTTCTTGGTTTTCATGGGGTATTTTTTATGGTACGTTCTCTTTTGTTTAATAATTGTTTTAATGAATCTGTGCCTTTTGATTTACCGCCATGATTTCAGTGAATTTGTGCCAATGCTCTGGAGTGCTAAGCTTTTAGGACATTAATGTGTTTATTCCATGTGTTCACAGGACTTGGGTGCTAAAGGCAGGAAGGAAAGCTTTATACTCTCATAGTGGTGGTGGTCCTTCTGACACTGTGCTGTGCTCATCATGGATCCTGCTGATCACGCCACGTATGTAGCTAGTGGTTTTAGGGCATTAGAAGGAAAGTGTGATATAGTACAGCACACAATTGCGCCAAGCACTACACCACCCTGGGAATTTCACCCAGGGAAATAAAATATCGGTTCAGCAATCGCAGTCAAGCAATTGACACTTGCTATCATGCAGGAAGCAAGTGACCAGCTGGCATTAAGTTACTAAATTAAAATACAAATACAATCTAGAAACAACCAACTGCTCATACCTTTCTCAATGTCCACATCTGATGCCAGAAGGAGCAGCAACACTGCGTTTGTGATGTAATTGTGATGTTGACATTGACGCATGTCAGAGAGACAGATCCTTTCCCTTTTATATCATAAGGGTGACCCCAATACAATTATTAGGGAAGACAACTGACTTCCCCACCACACATGCATTTTGGTGTTGGTGTCGATGGCTATGTGTCCATTTAAACAGTATTTTGACAGATGAATTTGGACAAAATGAACAGATTGCATATAATATGCGCTCTCATCTTTGAAAACTGTTAATATAAAAGGTGAAGTTCGTTTTTTCTGCACCACTATTGTCACCAAATGAAATTGCAAAAATGAACAAACAGGAAACATTAATGTATCTGTAATTGGCTTGACAATAATGGTTACACTCCAAATGTAGGCCATTGGTTGAGCCACAATGTTTACTCTAATTAAGTGGAATCAGTTTCTGAATGGCATACTTTCAGTGGCAATAATTACCTGCATTTATTTACAAGTTTGTCTTAAAAACTTGTGTGATCTGCATCCAAGTAATAATAATGAACAAACACAATCTGTTTTAACCAAAAAACACAAAATGTTTGCATTATTACATATGGTATACATCATTCAAACAGGCTCAAAAGGTTTGAAAAGGTATGTGAGCCACTTTGCTATTGATATCAACAAAGACTAATTATAATCAGGAGTTGGCGAACCTGGCATCCAATTAATGAAACGAGATTTGAGGTGTGGGTTAGAGCTAGTTTGACTTGTAAAATGCAAACAAACCTTTTGAGTTTGCTATTCACAAGAAGCATCCGCTGACGTGCACCATTTCTTGCAAAATAAATAAAATAAAAAAATAGATCTCAGAAGATCTGCAATTAAGAATTGTTGCTTTACATAAAGCTGGAAAGGGTTAAAAAGTTATCTCAAAGAGCTTAGATATTCATCTGTCTACATCTAGAAACATTTTCTATAACTGGAAATAATTTAGTACAGTGGCACTTCTCCCTAGAAGTGTCTGTCCAGCCATGGTAACTCAAAGGGTACAGCACAGAATGCTCAGTGAGGTAAAAAAAAAAATAACACTGAGTGACAGCTAAAGACTTGAAGGAATCATTGGAACTGGTTAACATATCTGTTCATGAGTCTACGTATGGCATAAAAAAGGCACTGCATACCAACATTATAACAGTGAAATATGGTGGAGGTAGCATCATGATTTGGGGCATCATGACTCTGCTGCTTCGGAGCCTGGACCGCTTTCCATCATCGAGGTAAAAAATCCCAAGTATATCAAGATAATATCAGGGTGGCATTGCGCCAGCTGAAGTTCAGTAGAAATTGGGGGACGCAGTAGGACAATGACTCTAAAAATCAAAGTAAATCCACTACAGAATTGATTAAAAAATAAATAAATAAATCCACCTTTTGGAGTGGCCGAGTCAGAGCCCAGACCTTAACCCAATAGAGATGCTGTGGAATGACCTCGAGAGCCATTCACACCAGACATCCTAAGAATATGGCTGAGCTGAAGCAGTTCTGTAAGGAAGAATGGTCCAAAATTCCTTCTGAACATTGTACAGGTCTAATCCGCAGCTTCCAGAAACACTTGGTTGAGGTTACTGCTGCCGAATGAGGATTGACCAGTAATTAGATCCAAGGGTTCACTTACATTTTCCACAGCACTGTGAATGTTAAATGAGAAGTGTTCAACAAAGTAAAGCAACTAAAAGTTTTGTTAGCTTAAGCACATTGTGTTTGTCTATACTTGTGACTTTGATGAAGATGAGATCAAATTTTATGACAAATTAATTCCAAAGGGTTCACATAATTTGTCTTGCCACAGTATAGTTGTCTCTGCATAATAAGCTTAGACAGGAGACATATTTAAAAAGATACATACACCACTTTAATACATTTCAATGTTTGAGCAAGGACAAAAAACCATTTGAGAATCAATGTAAGTAATTACAACTTGCTTCCAAATTTGGACCCTCTCACCTGTTTGGGTCTTTTTGTGCCTTTAATGTTAATGTGATTCAGGCTTGTCTCTTTGCAATACTAAAGAGTAGCAGTGCTCCTTTGCCCTTCAGAAGAGACAAGCATCAGAAGAGGATGCGAGCAGCAGGGAAAGTACTTAGCCACATGTTCCATCGCAGTGCTCTCTTAAACATGTGCCTTATTTATGCAGGTTATAAAAAGTGCATTAAATAAAAGCAGGGTGTCAACCAGGCCTGGGTTTTTTCATGCCGCTGTGATGCACTGGTGTCCATAACTCACTATGACTGACGGGCACGAAGAGGCGATGCGGTTCTCTCAAAACAACAGCAGTTCATTAACCTGCTCTGTTCATAGTCAATCATTCTTTAAGGTTTAATGCATTCGGTAGAGTCAGCTTGTTTATGCACATTGCATACATCTCAAAGAAACAGTGCATTGTGCAAAGGCATTTGGATTGAAGGTAGATTTACTGTATCTGCTGGTTCAGGATGGATCAAGTCAAGCAAAGTCAGATGACTTAGGGGTGGGAGGTATAACCAAAATCTTATGCCACAGTAGGAATAATTTGATATAAATATTTGGTATAAATAATCTTAATGGTATAAATCACAATATAGATTTTTATGTTAATTCAACAAAAATGGTGTCAATATTAAATAGCCATTTGTATAATCCAGTGATTTATACTTTACAGATGAAAGGTACTTATCTCATTAATCTTATATATATATATATATTAGAACTAGATAGAAACTAGATGCAAGCCAAAAGATAAGTCCATTCAGTTAATACAAATGATGGCATAATTTTTCTACATTACTGTTAGAATATGTTCTATCCTTATAATACAACAACTTAAAGTAATAGTTTTATATTTTTGCATTGTTTTTAATTTGATTACATCATCCATAATGCTTCATGGGATTGTAGTTCATTCCCTTATGAAGGACAGTAAGTACACAGTCATGTACCTATGCATTTTCTTTTCTATGTAAATTTTTTTTTACATACTTGTTTGCAATGTTGTGATTCACCTCGGAGCTGGTTGATTTGGTAATGTCTTAGAACTCTTTTATGAAGGATTTTTATGAAATCCTTATGGAACAAATTAACATGTAAAATACATCCGGACCCAAGATTGTTGAAAAATTTGGCAGGCACTGCTGCGATCTATAAAACTGTCTCTAAATTCTGTTTGAATTAGACACATTTCTAAGGCTGCATGCTACATAATTCGATTGGTTAATGATACAAATTTCCAATAATTCAACCATTCCTCAATAAATTCACTCAGGCACCGTATAATACAACACTCTCACATTTTTAATGTTCCATAATAAAAATGACTAACTTAATGAAAGCATTAGTTACTCACCTTGAAGTGAATCATTTTAAGCACATTTAATGTTAATTTAACCAAGCAGGTGGTCTTGTAATTAAATTTTTTGTTTTTTTTAAATCGATGGATTCAGTATGCAGACCTGATGGTTTTGCCTTTAATAGGTAATTGTCATAACTCTTAGCTTCCCAGTATGCAACAGGGCTGTTGTGGTCTGCTTTTTTCACCTGAAATTAACCTCCTGAGAACCCTGCATGGCTGCTTTGTTCATTTTCCATTCCCTTTTGTAATTTGTATCTACTAGCTCCTAAGAAACATGCAAAAACATTTCTTTTTTTTTTTTAGACCAAATAGTTTTCTCAAAAATTGAAGTCCACATATGTGGACAATGTGACTAATTTGTGAAATTTTAAATAATACCAAGCTATAGAAAGTAAGAAAATTTTTGAGACGTTACAGACATTACATTAGATATTAGCATGCATAGTTCTGATTCAATGTATATATTATCAAATCAATGCCAGTCATGTTAAAATAAAATTATATATTATAAATTATGAATCTATGTAATGATAATCACTTGTCTTCCAAACATGTTGAGTGGTCCAAACATCATCTGCAGGCTGAAAGTTGAACCTGAAATAGAAAGTTTGGATTGAATGCACTCAGCTGCATAGATAGCTATAGGATGCTCCCTTGCTCCCTATTTAGTGAATGACTTAATCTCCAGTGTGCCGTACTGTCTGCACTGGTCTCAGAACAGTTTGAAATGCACCTTGTTTTCATCCTAACTCCACATAAAGCCTCTAAAAGCAGCATGTTACAGTTTTTGGATCCATCCAATGATTCTCAGTGTGATAATGCACAGTTTATATACTGTAGGATATTTTAACTGAAACTGAGCATACAGTCTACGAATGTGGTCATTGTGTTTAACAGTGTGCTGTTTTGTGATAACTTGCTCAAGTTTTAAAAATGACATATCGGATGAAATTACAGACTCTAATTTTGTGGCTCAAAAATGTTTCAATGTAAAACTTAATTAGGTTTCTTACCAGATGTAGTTTTGTTGGCATTTGAATCAAAGACATATATGCTGTCCTGTTGTTTTGTCACATGACTCCATGTGTCAGAAGTTTAACCCTTTACTGACAGCACAGAGTCTCCTGAACTGAGATCAGTCAGTTTAAATGAAATGAAATTATAAGTTGCATAGAGAGAAGCCATAAAACAACGTCCACTCATGTGGATGCGGAATCACAGGAGGATAAAGGAATAGTTCTACAACCTCCACCAGTGACACCATTTACAGTAGTGAAAATGTGTTTCTATGGGAAAAATGGTACAGAGCTGCATCTAAAAAGAGCCAAACACTATATAAAACAATTAAGAAGCTCATAGTTTTGTGTGGAGTTTTAGGTGCAGATTCCTTCTACAGTTTAATGTGCTTCAAAGACCTTTGACCCAAGATCATAACTTATATTTTTCTGATTTATTCTTATTTGTAAATATTATAAACTCAGTCATGCAAGTTCCCATTTCCACTTTGCAAAACATCTTCTGCAAAACAGCAAGTGAGTCATTATTTCTTCAAATAGGCCAAAAAATAAACAAATAAATAAATAAATAAAAAATAGGCTTACTTCATGGAGTGTGCACCAATGGAGCTCAACCAAATGGTGTACTATGATAAAATATTGTTGATATGTTGAACGTCAAATTTCCCCCAAAATGGATTTGTTTTTAACAGAAATATTACATGGAGCTGTAATGGGATCACAACAGCTTGTTTTATTATTATTTCTTTGTGTGATTTAAACTGTCCATTTACATTAAAACTGTGATAACATGAAAAGCATATGTGATTATATTGCAAGATTTTGCATTTATTTATATATATATATATATATATATATATATATATATATATATATATATATATATATATATATAAACACATACATACTATATATACATATTGCTATTTGCACTTCTGGTTAGATGCTAACTGCATTTTATTGGCTTTGCACAATGACAATAAAGTTGAATCTAATCTAATCTAAATTAATAATAATTTTTCATAATTTGTATATGTTGTTTTAGTAAACTGTGAGAGACATGATGTGGTGACTTGACTTAGTAAAGTTCCTAACTACGATGAAACTGCGGTGCGAGCAGCATCTTGGATGCACAAACGCTGTGTTTTCCAGTTGTCAGGTCCTGTGCGAAACTGCCTTGTAATTTCTAGTACATTGGCTACATATCTGTCTTTATACGTTCGTCATACCAGCCACCTCATTAATCAATGTTATACAGCAGTCTCCGTAGTAATATTCAAGCATATTGGTTGACTGAGTGTGCAGCGCTGCAGGTGTGTTTGCTCAACACGGTGAAACAAACTCCTGCTACGTCTACGACATCAGGGGGTGCTGCAAATACTTGCAGATAGAGAGTCCATTAATTACTGTTTCTTTATTTATAGTTATTTATTTTGTTCAATGCATCACAAATCAGTGGCATACCGGACGATGCCCCTGACTTAATCTGGCGGTGGTGGTATATGGAGGCGAGGGTATGGCTGAGTGACGTGCAGTGGAGAGTGAAGTGGTGGAGATGAGTGGAAAATGATTGCCACCTGTGCTTAACACCTGTCTTGTGTTTCAGTGAGGAGTGATTGAGGTTGTGTGTGATGGGCGATGCCATGTGCTTACCTGAACGATTTGAGTTTGAATTGAAGATGCACCGTTGTGCTGTTAAGGTTTTTGTTTATTTAATAAAAAGTGTCAAAAGTTCCTCATTCCTTTGAACCATTTACATAACACTACCTGCACTTTAGGCAGAAATAGCTTGATAATAAATATTATCGTATCACTAATTCATCTTTATTAAATTTGTCATTGGCGACATTAGGGGAGTAAGAGTATCAAATAAATTTGTTACAACTTTTTTGTCTTATATGTCTCTAATTACAAAATCAAAAAGGTGTTAGAATGTAGCCATAATAAGTTATATTTATGAGGTGTGTCACTCATTCCTGCCACCTGGCCCTGGACCTACATGTTTCTCACCTCAGGGTCACCACATGTTGTAAACTTTGAAAACCCTTTCCATCATCACGCTTTCATACCGCTATCTTTCACATGATGGAGTAACACATGACCCTATCCATAACTATTTACCAGTGTGTACGGCACACGGTTGTCACTCTGAGGTGCACAGTGATTAGTGACTGACCATGTGTTGACATTATGGCCAGAGGCCTGAGTCTGAAAGGACATGATCTGGCACTTTAAAGGCAAAATATAATGAACAAAACTGGCCTTGGTGGTCAAAATGAGGTGTTTGGAAAGGTTAACAGCTTCCCTGGTCAAAATGGGCAAGGATTTTCTTGTTATTTGTATTTGTAGGGATGGAAATGTCAGGGGACAGAGGGGAAAAGGGTCTTGATGCCCCACAGATCAGAAAGACGGTTGCACAGTTCCATTAAAAGATGCGCATTAACCCTGACGACTGGCTGGTGTGACATTTCACAGTTAATTTTATTTGCCACACTTACAATTCATAGCACATGATTAAAGTCAAACAGTGTTGATGACACTTTAGAGGAGTATAAATTGCAAGTTGCTTTTTAATAAAGGACTTAAAATCAAAGGATCCAATGCAATCCAGCATTTCTGTGCAGAGAGAAATGTGTCAGTTTGTAGATGTCACTTTAAAGATGCTTATCACTTTCTGAACTGCAGTCAGGGCAGGATGGGTAATCTGGCATACCCGGCAATTTGGGGCCATTTAGGGGCGGACTGGCTATCGGGAGAACTGGAACTAAGCTGAAATGAGCCACAGCTTTATGCAGAACGGGCCACAACACGACGCCGCGATATGCCAAAACAATCTTTGGGCCAGTTTCTATGTAAAAGCCGATTTCTCTTCCCAGTCCACACCTGACTGCAGTATTTTGGTCTTTGAGGCTATGTTTATTTAGATATTTCTTAATTTAGTGTTTTAGCGTGAGCAACACAAATCTGGCTTGGGACATTTTTTCAAAACACAAAAATTTTATGTTAGTATTAGCGTATACAGTATATTCTACATGTTAGTTCTAATATACTATATAAAATACTATATAGCATTAACATAGACCTTGTGGGTGTTTCTTAAACTTCAGGCAGCTTTAGCACTGTGGATATCTAGAAAGTAAATTATCATTAAACATATTATCAGACTCTCTACTAACAATGTCCAACAGCGTCATGAAAATCACAGTTTTGTTTCCACCACATCTCAAATTCTGTATTGAGTTTAATAAAAGTTCTGTGGTGGAAATGACAGTGGTATAAATGACATTTTAAAAATTTCTGAAACAAAATGGCTGACTCCTTTGTATTGCTAAAGCTAATTTCATAGCTAAACTTTTATGTATCCTAAATACACACAATTAAATGAAGCTTGATTTTAATGTTACTCTCAAATATTTTAAACACAATTGATATTTACCTTAAATGTTCTTTTTCTTCAAACATCAATTGTCCTAATTTCATCTTAAGCAAGCTCTTCACAGACAATTTTGTTCACACAGTAAATAAGTACACTAACTAGTACACCTAAATAAAGATTAGGGGCAAAATTGTCAGATGGATGTTGGTCTAACTATCATTTTGAGGACTTTCCATAGACATAATGTTTTTTATACAAACAGATTCTTATAGATTCTTTCCCCTAAACCTAACCCTCACAAAAAACTTTCTGCATGATTACACTTTCAATAAAACATTGATTAATATGTTTTTTAAGCTATTTAAATTATGGAAACACTAGAAATGTCCTCATAAACCACATTTATAGCATAATACCCTTTGTATTATGCTATAAGATTGTAACCTCGTTGTAACCACATAAACATGCACACACACACAGATATATATATATATATATATATATATATATATATATATATATATATATATATCACTCTGTTATTTAGACTAAATTAAAATTGTTTAGTTTTAGTATCTAACCCTGTGGTCATCCAGATTGGCCAAGCTTGTGTTTGCCAGTTGGTCTCCCAGGCTGAAAAGTGGTCACAACCCCTCTAAAACCAGCATTCAGACCAAACTGTTTTAAGCATCTTTTTATTTTGCTTTTGTTTGTTTGTATTTTTATCTTTTCTTATTTATTTACTTATATATATATATATATATATATATATATATATATATATATATATATATATATATATAAATATAATTTTATTAAATTGTTTTATTTATATTTTCCCGGGAATAGAACAGTGGATTCACCTTACAAGCTGATTTTAAATACACATGAGTTTCATGTTCCTCCGGGACTCAAAACTGCACACTACTGAATATTGATTGCGAGACACCTTTTAGGGACAATTGCCTTTGTGTGAATTTCAGCTGGCTCTCTAGAGGCCAAGCAAACATGGCGTGTATAATCCATGCGCATGCCATGCATGATTTATTAACAATCATTTTTGTTGGAACCAATTTCTTTCATTAGGTGCCTTTGTTTATTTATTGAGCAATGGGGACAAAGTTAAAAATTAATAGGCAAGTAATTGCCTACAAAGCACACCTTGATAGAGCCTTCCCAGTGAAATATTGCTGTGCGGAGCATTCTAGAATGACCCCTAGTGCGTTGAGAAGCGTTCCCAGCAGCCTCAGTCTTTATTAAAAAGCCTTCACAAGATTAATGGGATATAATGTATAATGTGTGACACTGACTGGTGTTCCATTTACTAGCTCTTACTGTCTGAAATTTGCAATGTAGATTTAAGAAACTAATAATATATGTAAACATAATTTTGTTTGACATTTGGAAGGATTTCTCGCCTTCAATGCAACTTCATGTACTGGGATTCTTATTGTAATTCCATTAATCCACTTTCTAATCATTTGTACTGATCACAGTGGAGTGACTTCTATAAAATGCAATAAAAATGCATATAAAACATAAATAACCTAGAAAAAACATTAAAAGACTCTGGTTTTCAATATTGTATATGTCCAATATTTTTGGAAATATTCTGTATTAATGTATTATCTACTAATATAATACGGTTGAGACGTTTTAAAAATGTAAAGGTAATAATATGATTCTACAAGTAGACATACATTAGGCATAAAGCTTGAGTTTAGATGTCCCCCTTGGACACTTTTATTTCTCATTTTGGACATTTTATGTCTATTATTATTTCCAATAAATACTTCTCCGAGGCTTGACGCCACACCCACTGTGTCTGTCTCTTGTTCACCCCTCCACATTATATTCACAGTTCACAAATACCTTTGAGGCAGCTGTCTTCAGTTTTGGATACTACTGGGAAACTGTAGTTTTGTGTCTATTAAATCGTTTGACTGTCGTTTTACTGTTTGTGTCTGCATTCAACAACGTTACACAAGCATAATATGCTCTGTGTTTTATACCTTTTTTAAAGAAGCATATTGCATTCGACATTGTTTGACTTAAAGTGTTAAGTGTTAAAATTATTTCCCCATCCCCAATAATGGGACACAATGCAAACGTTGTCTACTGCTGCTAAATTTATGTCTAATCTTTGATATCAATGTTGTCATATTGTGAAATTTCCCTATTGAAAGAATAACACAAAACCCACGAGTTTTAAAACACTGTTATTTTACTTGATGTGCTTGTTAACATTGTTCAAACAAACAGTTTAGCTTGATAACATTGTGTAAACAGTATATGGTCATTCTACGACTATCATATAAATCATATCATGGAGGTTGTAACTACTTACATAAAACATCTGGACTTGTGTATAATGGAACATCTCCTTATGGTTCAACAAACAACATAGAATGGCAGTGACAGCCTGTGGCAGTGCCTTCATCCACTTTCATTCGTTTCTAGCTTCTTTTATTTAGGTTCCGGGGCGTTTGTAGATCAGTGGTTATGGACCGATCAGATGTCTGCATTTTTCACTTTTCTTAGTGCAAAGGGCAAAATTGTATATTTACACATTTAAATGAATATCAGATACTGAAACTACATTGACTTATAGTCCTTATCAGGAATATACTTTAACGTCTGTTGTTGTTTATACTTGAGGATTTACTACAACTGGCTGTTGTCATTGCATAATTAATGAGGTATGTCTGTTCAGGTTTTTGGGACTTTTTGGTCGGTCTTGTTTGGGTCCGGAGCATGGTGTCTGGATCCTGACTCCGTGACTGGTTCGGTTTTGGGAACCGGACACTAATGCCTCATGATCTGTTTGTTGTTCTTTCTCTCCCTCACGTGCCTCTCATGCTGCCTGCGTGTGTGATCAGTGTTTCCATAGGAACGCTGATCATGCCGCTAATTAATGTCTCCCTGCTGATTCCATGTCCATTTAAAGCATCTGTTGTGTCAGTGTCGTGGCTGGATAGTTGAATGAAGTCTGTAGTGATTGTTATGTGTTATCCTTATAGAAAGCTGATTGGTGTGAAGTAACTTACCTCACTCGCTCTGCATAGTTGGTCCTGTCTCGTGTATTTGTTTGGTTACCCGTCACTGCCCTCATGTCGGCAGTGTGGTTGCCTTCCAGTCTGCTGTGCGCTTGTTCTCTGTACCCTCTAAGCTTCAACTGATGATTCCTCACAAATCTACCTAAATTGTATTTATTGTGAATAAGTCTTTGAACTGTTCCTCTGCTCTTGGCAAGGGTGTAGATTTGGCTTGAAAATTGGGTGGTTACAGTGTGAAGAGTTTACATGTTTCCATTGATCATGGTATGCATTGGTATGCAGGGGGGTTACCTCCCTCTAACCCCCCTGGAATCTACGCTCTTGGCTCTTGGGTCTCTGTCTCGCTCTCTGACAGAAACTCCAGACATTGATGAGACCTATTGAAGAAATTATTTGACTTGGCCAATATGATACATGTTCTGAGTTTGAAGTGATTGATTTATAAGGATTTCAAAGCATCAAGAAGCGAGTTCTGAGAGGACTCATCAGTAGTTTAGGTTAACTGGAGCCTGGACCATCGATTGCTTAAACGAGACATCAATTTGATCTTGGTTGTCTATCTAGAGCAATAAAGCAATGACTTAAAGTGGCTATTATTCATGAGTAATCAGTCAATCTCCACGCTGTTCTACTTTTAATGCATGTACCAGAAGTGCGCATATTTTTATGTCAGCTGAATTTCAATTGAGGTGTAGGCTAAAAGTGTAGGGCGGTGCCAGTAATAAGCGCACTGTAAATTGCTTTTTATAAAAAGCGTTTGCCAAATGCATAAATGTAAATATTTGTGTATACACATATGGGATACTGATAATTCACAAACATTTTGCAATCATTTGTCTTGTAATATAGGAATATATAGATATCCTATGATAGTAAACATAGATATATAATTTAGTATTTAATGAGTTCCAGCTGGATTAGACACACCCAGGCCTGATTACTGCCAGCCCTGTTAAATCAAATCAACACCTAAAATGAACTTTTTCAACTGCATGAAGTTGGTTAAACGGCCTCAAAGCACACTTTGCCAAGGTCGAAAAAAATTCCAGAATTGATGAGGAAAAAGGTGACTGAAATACATCAGTCTGGGAAGGGTTACAAAGAAAGGCTCTGGGATTCCAAAGAACCACCGTGAGAGCCATTATCTCCAAATGGAGAAAACTTGACATAGTAGGTAACCTTCCCAGAAATAGCCAAGCTCCCAAAATTCCCCCAAGAGCACAGCAATGACTCATCCAGGAAGTCGCTAAAAAAGCCAAGCACAACATCCAAGGAACTGCTTGACTCTCTCGCATCAATTAAGGTTAATGTTCTTGACTCCACTATCAGAAAGACACTGGCCAAAAATGCCATCCATTGAAGAGTGGTGATGCAAAAACCACTGCTAACTCTGCTACTGTTACGATTCCTGGTTGTCTGCCCCGTGTTTTTCTTGTCACCTGTCATGAACTACATTTCCCACAATTCCCAGCCTTCATCACTGCCAGCACTCAATCATTGCTCTCACCTGTTTGTCGTTTGATCATCAATCTCCCTGTGTATTTAAACCCTGTTTAATCCCCAGTCATGGTCGATCGTTGTTTGTGGATGTCTGAAGTAGATGTTACCTTGTTCACCCATTTCGTGTACCCGTGGATGTTTTTATGCTTTGGTTTCATTTTCCCCTCGTGGATGTTTCCTTTGTTCCAGTTTTGTTTATTTTCACCTTGATCAATAAAGAACCTGCATTTAGATCCCCACTCCTCGTCTGCCTCTCTTACTTACGTTACAGCTACAGTATGTCTGAAATTTGCAAAAACACACTAAACATTTTGGGAGAATGTTCTGCGGATTGATGAGTTGAAAGTGGTTTGTTTCACTTTTAATTGACTATATGACAATTCCAGTGGTTCAGACATTTACATACACTTAAAAAGTTAACTGTGCTTTTAAGCAGCTTGGACAATTTCAGAAAATAATGTCAAGCATTTAGGCAATTAGACAATAAGCTTCTGATGGAGGTGGAGGTGTGCCTGTGGATGTATTTTAAGGTCTACCTTTAAACTCATTTCCTCTTTGCTTGACACAATGGGAAAATCAAATAAATCAGCCAAGACCTCAGAAAAAAATAATTGTGGACCTCCACAAGTCTGGTATATATTTGGAAGCAATTTCCAAATGCCTGAAGGTACCACGTTCATCTGTACAAACAATAGTACATAAGTATAAACACCATGGGACCATGCAACCATCATACCACTCGCCTAGAGATTGACGTAGTTTGTTGCGAAAAGTGTATATCATTCCCAGAACAACAGAAGATGCTGGAGGAAACAGATAGACAAGTATCTATATCCACATTAAAAACGAGACCTATATGGACATAACCTGAAAGGCTGCTCAGCAAGGAAGAAGCCACTACTCCAAAACTGCAATACAAAAGCCAGACTACAGTTTGCAAGTGCACATGGGGACAAAGATCTTATATTTTGAGAAAGGTCCTTTGGTCTGATGAAACAAAAATGGAACTGTATGGCCATAATGACCATCGTTATGTTTGGAGGAAAAAAGGGTGAGGATTGTAAGCCAAAGAACACCATCCCAACTGTGAAGCATGGGGGTGGCAGCATCATGTTGTGGTGGGTGTGCTTTGCTGAAGGAGGGACTGGTGCACTTCCCAAAATAGATGGAATCATGAGGAAGGGATATTATGTGGATATATTGAAGCAACATCTCAAGACATCAGTCAGGAAGTTAAAGCTCAGTTGCAAATTGGTCTTCCAAATGGACAGTGACCCCAAACATACCTCCAAAGTTGTGGCAAAATGGCTTAAAGACAACAAAGGTAACATATTGGAGTTGCCATCACAAAGCCCTGACATCTCTCTGATAGAAAATTTGTGGGCAGAACTGAAAAGTGTGAGTAAACATGGAGGCCTACAAACCTTCCTCAGTTACACCAGTTATGTTTGGAGGAATGGGTAAACATTCCATCAGCTTATTGTGAGAAACTTGTGGATGTTACCCAAAATGTTTGACCAAATACTAACAAAGTGTATGTACACTTCTGACCCACTGGGAATGGGATGAATGCAATAAAAGCTTAAAAAAAGAATTCTCTGTACTATTATTCTGACATTTCACATTTTTAAAATAAAGTAGTGATCTTAACTGACCTAAGACTGGGAATGTTTTTACAATTAAATGTCAGGAATTGTGAAAAAATTTGTTTAAATGTATTTTGCTTCTACTGTACCTACGGTCAAGCATGGTGGTAGTGGTGTAATGATGTGGGACTACTGTGCTGCTTCAAGGCCAGGGTGACCTGTAATACTTGAGGGAAACATGAATTCTGCTCTCCACCAGAAAATCCTAAAGGAGAATCCGGTCATCAGTTCATGAGTTGAAGCTCAAGCGCAGGACCGGAACTAACTGTTGTGTGTGTATATATATATATATATATATATATATATATATATATATATATATATATATATATATATAGCAATTATTTTTTATTTTTAGACAACTCATACAAGAAAAGTAGAGGGATCCTAAAAAAACTGGGAGCATATGATCATCCACCTGGTCGTTTAATGGTTAGACAGACCAGGTGGACACAGTGTTGGAGGACAGGTGATAGTACATCTTGGGAAATATAGTGAAAGAGATTTCAACAAAAGTCTCTAGAAGATCAGGGAAAACGGAACAGTTCATGGCAGATACAGTTAGGGCTGCCTAGAAACATGAAAATAATAAGCAGCACATTAATAATTCAAAACTTAATTAATTTTGATAGGTACTGTACTTAATAGAAGATTTCTCAGAGGTGTAACCCTGTTTCCTCACTTCACTTTCTCCTTTACTATAGGAGTCACAGCTCCCCATTACAGATGGCTCAAGAGCAGAGAGTTGGAAGAAAAGTTGATACCTAGACCTCCTCCATCACCAGTGCCTCGAAATTATATTAAAATACATTATTTTAGTGCGGGTGACCTTTAAGGAATTTAGAGCAGCTCAGCCGCTCAAAGGTCTCAGTTGAATTGCCCGAGCATTTTGTGTTAGATGCCCATGCCTTGGCTAAATGCCCAGTCATAAGCACTTGTACTGGAATGGGAATAGAAGTGGTGGATGTGAAATTATTGAATAATGTTTCCTTTTATGCTCTCCTTCTCTCACTATGCAGCCACTTTTCACTGTGAATCAGATGGATGTACAGTAGGGTCTTAAAGTCTGAGCCCACATTGAGAATCTTGGATTATTTAAATCTATTGATCTGTCCGTCTGTCAGTCCGTCCATCCGTTAATGATAGATAGTTATATAGCTAGCTTTAGCTCAACTTATTGTGCTGATAATATAATTAAGTAATGTATTGAAAATATTTGTGTTAAGTTAGAAAATAATGCAAAAGAAATATTTTCTCTAGTGTTCTAACACTTTGACCTTTTTGCATTGTATGATTTGCACTATGATTGTTTGTCATGCAAATGCCTTAGTTAAAGGCAATTTAGTCACATAAATGCAACATTGCCTTCGCATGGCCTAGAGAGCAGGAGGCAAGAGGTGCATGATATAGGCATATGACCTTTAGAAATGAGTAACATTTATATTCTGTGCTTTATGTGAAGGACAATGCAGTGAACTGGTGGACCACCATCTTTGAGTCGCTCAGGCCTGTCTACCCTCACTACCTCATGGATGGCAATTTTGTTCCCTGTCTTCAGAGAGAATCATCTTTGCTCTCTGACATTCACAGGAACTGACAAAGAATTAGATTAAAGTCATGCTCAGCTGATCTCTTCCCGACACTCCTCCTAATAGCTGTCATCTGCTCTGGCCACAGAATTAAGTGTGTAGGCTAAGTTTTGATTTTCCTGTGCACCCCAACTGCAGATAATAAAAAGCAGCAACATACATTGCTATTGTCGCTGTCTCACTTACAATATCAACATATGGACAGCTTCTAAAACTCAAACTTTTAAGTATGTACAGAGCCATACAAATGTTCAGTGGAATATTCCAGATTCAATATAAGTTTAGCTTGTTTAACAGCATTTGTGGCATAATGGTGATTGACAAAAAAAAAAAAAAAAAAGGGGTTACAGTGAGGCACTTGCAATGGAAGTGAATGGAGCCAATCAGTACGCGTTAAAACACTCACTGTTTCAAAAGTATAACCTCAAGACATAAACAATATGCATGTTAACATGCTTTAAGTGTAATGAAATCGTTAACAAACGTTTTCTGTGTAAAGTTATATCCAATTTTACAACTTTGATGCTGTGACAAAAAATGTCTAGGTTACGTATGTAACCTCCGTTCCCTGATGGAGGGAACGAGACGTTGTGTCAGAGAAGCGACACTAGGGGTCTCTCTTGAGCGCCGATATTCACCTCTGAACTATGAAAAAAGGCCAATGAGAGTTGGCAACTAGTATTTGCATGTCCCGCCCCCAGACATACGGGTATTTAAGCGGCACAAATACGGGAGTTCATTCAGGATTTTTCTGAGGAGCCGGAAATGGTCCGGCCACAACAGTGGCTCGGCTCAGCGACGTGGCAGGGGAGACACAACGTCTCGTTCCCTCCATCAGGGAACGGAGGTTACATACGTAACCTAGACGTTCCCCTTCTGTCGCTCTCTCCACGTTGTGTCAGAGAAGCGACACTAGGGGTCCACTTATAAAAGCGCCATGCGCTGAGCCGTGTACGTGAACTGCTGATACAGGAGCGAGCAGGTATTCTTACGTGCAGGACGACCAACTGTATCAGGCTGCACGTACCCTTCCCCAATGCCCCATTTAAGCCATCAGGATTCCTTATCGTTACCCTGGAGGGGAACAAGGTGCTGGTCGCCAACCTGGGAACGGGCCAAGCCTGGCCGGGCCACTTTTCTCTCTATGTTTCTCGCATAGAGCAACTTAGGCCGGGGCCCTTACACGCACTGAGGGAAGGGGGTCTTAGCCCTTATTCAGGGTGGAGAAGACCCTGCGGAGGCCACGCCTACCCGAGAGGGGAGGCAATTTTAAGTGGCAAAACCATCAGAGGCCTGACTTATGGCCTATGTGGAAAAGTCGGTGTGGTGGTGGATCCAGCCTATAGAGGGGGGAACATACAGCACAGCAACCGAGGCAGCCCTGGCTGCCTAAGTGAAGCACGGGAGTCCACTCGCCCGAGGGGACAGAACCGTGGCGTTACACACAGGGGGAGTCCGAAGGAGGCCTTACCTGTGGAGCACCTATACCAGTGCAGGGTAGCTTGCGGTACCCGTAGTGGCTTGGATCGGTGAGTTCCTCCGCTAAACTGTGACCCACGAGGGCTAGGGAGGAATCAACCAGTGTCCCAAACTTGAGATCTCCTGGGAATGAAGGCGCACTGTTTCCCCTGGTTAGGGGGAAGGGCGCTAGATGCAAGCGATTCACCCAGTCAGATCGTGGGCGTGCCACCGAGTTCTACGGGCTCGGTACCTGAGAGAACACGGGACGATACTGACTCAACTTGGAGATTGTACAATCTCGCGAAAGTGTTAGGTGTTGCCCAGCCCGCTGCTCTACAAATGTCTGCTAGGGCAGTGCCCCTAGCCAGTGCCCATGAGGACGCGACACTCCTGGTGGAGTGGGCTCGGACCCGCAAAGGGGGGGACATGGCCTGGGTGTGATAAGCCAAGGAAATGGCGTCGACAACCCAGTGGGCGAGTCTCTGCTTGGAGACAGCATTCCCTTTCTGCTGTCCCCCAAAGCAGACGAAGAGCTGCTCAGAGCGTCTGGTGCTCTGTGTGCGGTCCAGGTAAATACGTAAGGCACGTACTGGACACAGCAGTGAAAGGGCTGGATCTGCCTCCTCCCGGGGCAGCGCTTGCAGGTTCACCACCTGATCCCTGAAGGGTGTGGTGGGAACCTTGGGCACATAGCCCGGTCGCGGTCTTAGGATCACGAAAGTGTCTGCCGGACCGAACTCCAGGCAAGCGTCGCTAACAGAGAACGCATGCAGGTCCCCGACCCTCTTGATGGAAGCGAGCGCGATCAGCAGGGCAGTCTTGAGAGAGAGGGCCCTGAGTCCAACTGAGTCAAGCGGCTCGAAGGGGGTCTCTGGAGTCCCGTAAGGACGACCGAGAGATCCCAGGAGGGGAACAGGTTAGGCCGGGAGGGAGTTATCCTCCGGGCACCTTTTAGGTACCTGACGATTAAGTCGTGCTTACCAAGAGACTTGCCGTCTACCGTGTCAGTGGTGGGCCGCGATAGCGCAACATACACCTTGAGGGTGGAGGGGACAGCCTCCTCTCCAGCCTCTCCTGAAGAAACACGAGCACTGACCTAACTGCGCACTTCTGCGGGTCTTCGGCTCGGGAAGAACACCAGTCCACGAACAGATGCCACTTTAGAGCGTAAAGATGCCTGGTAGAGGGGGCTCTGGCTTGATTGATTGTATCTATGATGGTCGATGGTAGGCCGGCTAGATCTTCCGCATCCCGTCCAAGGGCCAGACGTGGAGGTTCCAGAGGTCTGGGTGCGGGTGCCAGAGTGTGCCCCGTCCCTGAGAAAGAAGGTCCTTCCTCAGGGGAATTCGCCAGGGAGGGGCTGTCGTGAGGAGCGTGAGGTCCGAAAACCAAGTCCGGGTGGGCCAGTAAGGGGCTACCAGAATGACTTGCTCCTCGTCCTCCCTGACCTTGCATAGCACCTGTGCAAGAAGGCTCACTGGGGGAAATGCGTACTTGCGCAGCCCCGCGGGCCAGCTGTGTGCCAACGCATCTGCCCAGAGGGGAGCCTCTGTCCGGGCATACCAGAGCAGGCAGTGGGAGGTTTCTTGGGAGGCAAACAGGTCTACCTGAGCCTTGCCGAACCGGTCCCAAATCAGCTGGACCGACTGGGGGTGGAGTCTCCACTCTCCGCCGGGCAAGCTTTGTCTTGACAGCACGTCCAGCCATCACATTGAGGTTGCCGGGGATGTGAGTGGCGCGCAGTGACTCCAGTCGCTGCTGACTCCACAGGAGGAGATGACGGGCGAGCTGTGACATGTGGAGGGAGCGTACTCCGCCTTGGCGGTTTATGTAGGCTACGACCGTGGTGCTGTCTGTCCTGACTAAGACGTGTTTGTGCCGAATTAACGGAAGAAACTTCTGCAGGGCCAGAAAAACAGCCAGCAGCTCTAGGCAGTTGATGTGCCAGCGCAGCGGGCCTCGGTTCCACCGGCCTGCGGCTGCGCGCCCGTTGCACACGGCGCCCCAACCCAATTTGGAGGTGTCGGTCGTGACCAGAACGCGTCGGGGACACCTGCTGCAAGGGTACTCCAGCCCTTAGAAAGCAAAGGTCTATTCAGGGTTTGAAGGTCTGGCGGCAGGCAGAGGTAACTTTTACGTTGTGCGAAATTGAGCCACTTGCCATAGCAATAAGATCTCATTGTAATATACTAGGCGTCAGATTAAACATTACAGACATAATTATTTCTTTATATGCAGACGATGTCATTTTATATTTATCAGGATTGGCACATTCTATTCCCTCCCTAGTACAACTTCTTTCAACTTTTGGTATCTTCTCTGGCTATAAAATCAACCAGTCTAAATCATGTATTCTTTTATTGAATAAGAATGATAGTCAATTACCAGCTGCTACTCACTTTAAGGTAGTAGAATCCTTCACTTATTTAGGAATTAAAATCACAGCTAATATAGATGATATATCCTCTGCAAACTATCTACCCCTTTTAAATAACATCTCCAAATTCATTGACAGATGGCAAAGTCTTCCCATATCGCTAATTGGACGTATAAACGCAATAAAAATGAGTGTATTACCTAAAATACTATACCTTTTTCAAAATATTCCGCTGTGCCCTCCACCCACCTTTTTTACATCACTTTGGAAACTATTCACTGATTTCATCTGGAATAATAAGCAAGCTCGTGTGCGATTGTCTTTATTATACTTGCCATTTAATAGAGGGGGTCTTCAATTTCCTAATTTACAGTGGTATTATTGGGCAGCACAATTACGATCTATTTTGTATTATTTCTCTTCTGAAACCCATCCACCTTGGTTGGACATTGAATCTTTTTTTATAAAGTCTAAATTACCCCTTAATCTTTATCTTTATTCGGTAGATAGGAAAACTCTCAGGAAAAACAAAGATACTGTATCTCTCAACCCTTTTCTCCTTAATACAATAAAAGTCTGGTGCGATGTGCATAATTACTTAGATCAGGCATATACTTTATCATGTTTTACCCCACTATGGGGAAACGAGAGTTTTAAACCAGCCAGATTAGACTCGGAATTTGAGTTATGGTATAATAAAGGGCTGCAAAAAATTGAAGATTTTTATAAAGGAAATGACCTTATGTCCTTTGCAGAGATTGTAGCGCAGTTCGATATTCCCAAAAAACATTTCTTTAAATTCCTCCAATTTAGGAGCTATGTTTCTTCTTACCAAGGAGCAAAGCTTATAAAACCCATTAAGACTCCTATTGAAATTTTACTATCGAAATCACCCCAATCTAAAAGTTTAATATCAAGGTTTTATAAAATGTTAGAATCATACTCAAAAGAATCTTCAGAAGCCAAATTGATCTCCTGGAGTGAAGATTTAAAAATGAAAATTTCTTTAGATATGTGGGAAAAAATATGTATGAAAGCTCAATCCCAAACTATTAACTCTTTCCCCGCCAAACACGGAATTTTCCGTGTTTTATGAAAAAACGCTTCCCCGCCAAACACAGAATTTTCCGGGTTTCCGTGTTTTAGGTGTTATATGGTAAGGAAGACCCCTCCGCATGTTTTGAAAGAGTTCGCAACTATTTGATCAAAGAAACAGACTGCGATAGTCTCAAACATGAAGAAGTGGAGTATTGAGAAGCTCAAAATATCAGACATAAACATGCCTTTTTATCAGCTTTTTGTCTGAAATGTTGTTTTTTGACAAAACCGACCTCTGTTCAAGTCGCAATAAAAAAAGAACAAATGAAGATAAAATAAAATAGTTTTTTTTGCCTAAAAGCAGAGGCTCAGATCTTTATTGTGATATATAGCATCTTCATATATTCATGGAAGAAAATATTAAAGTTTAGCGAAAATCGTCAAAAACCCTGGCGGTGGCTGGCAACTTTTTTTTAAAAACGCTGGCGGGAAAAGAGTTAACAGTAATCTCAAATTAATACAGTACCAATGGATTATGAGAACGTATTTTACTCCAGTTAGGTTGAATAAAATCTGTCAAAACACTCCAGACACATGCATCAAATGTACGGTAGATAAAGGCACTCTTTTGCATTGCATGTGGGATTGTCCCAGGGTGCAGGAGTTTTGGAAAGAGGTAGTTTTACAAATTTTTCAGATGGTATCTGTTGATATCCCATTGAAACCAGAAATTTTAATTTTGGGAATTTTTCCTGAAAATATCGTATATGGTAGTAGTACTCGTAAACTTATTGACATGTGTATACTTTCAAGCAAAGCGGCTAATATCTATGTACTGGAAGAAAGTTGAAAAGCCATCGATCGTACAGTGGATCAACAATATGTCCTTTTGTTTGTCGATGGAAAAGATTACATATACTCTGAAAGGTAAACTCTCCTTTTTTGAGAGTATTTGGAAGCCCTTTTTGTCCTATATCTCAAACTGTGATTTAATGAGGTAGAAAGAGATAAAATAGCTTGATTCTCAACATTTTATTACCACTAAATAATTGGTAATTTAATAATCCTCTATTTGTTCCTAAAAATACCCTTTTTTATTTACTTATTTATTTATTTTTATTCTCTGTTTTTTTTTAAATATTTTTTATGTGTATGTATGTGTGTGTATGTATGGGTATGTATATTTGTGTGTATGTATGTACGTACGTGTATGTGTATATGTATATATATATATTTATATGTGTGTATGTATCTGTATGTATGGGTGTGTGTATATATATGTATGTGTATGTATATATTTATATATGTATCTCTTGATTTGTCACTCTTGTATACATGACTTTTCCCAACTCTCCTCTTTGTGTAGTTAACTGAATTGACCTGTGCTCTACTCACTGTTAATTTTTACAAATTTTTTTTTTTTTAATTTTTTTATTTATTTATTTATTTATTTATTTTGTTTTTTGTTTTTTTTCTTCTTAGCGTGTTATGTTAGTTGTTGTTATGCCTTTAGTAGTATTCATATGTAAAAGATATTTAACTACTTTTAAGTTACAGTATTGTGTTAATACAATGGCATAATTTGTTTAATGTCAATAAACAAACTGTTAAAAAAAAAAAAAAAACTTTTACGTTGTGCGTGCCGCGGCGCCATGCTCGTCTCGGGACTCGAGTCCGGAGCCAGTGCTGAAGTGGTCTCATATGCATCAACCCCAGCGGCGCGTGCCGCCGTGGAGGAAGCCATATGCCCCAGGAGCTGTTGGAAACGTGACTTGAAAGAAGCGAGGCATTTCAGCACTGGCTGAGCACGCTCGTTGGAGAGGCGTGCTGTCATTGAGACTGAGTCTAACTCCAGACCGAGAAAAGAGATGCTCTGGACCGGGGAGAGCTTGCTGCTTTTCCCAGTTGACCTGAAGCCCCAAACGGCTGAGGTGCCTGAGCACCTGGTCTCTGTGTGCGCCAGTATGAGCCAGTCGTCGAGGTAATTGAGTATGCGTATGCCGGCTACTCGGAGCGGGGCAAGAGCTGCCTCTGCGACTTTCGTGAAGACGCAAGGGGACAGAGACAGGCTGAAGGGGAGGACTTTGTACTGATACGCCTGGCCGTCGAACGCGAACCGTAGGAAGGGTCGATGTCGAGGGCAAATTGAGACGTGGAAGTACGCATCCTTCAGGTCTACCGCTGCAAACCAATCTAGATGCCGGACGCCAGATAGAATTTGTTTCTGGGTGAGCATTTTGAACGGTAGTTTGGACAAAGTCCGATTGAAAACTCGCAGATCCAAAATCGGTCGTAAGCCGCTGCCTTTCTTGGGTACAACAAAGTAAGGGCTGTAGAAACCCTTCTTCATTTCGGTTGGAGGGACAGGCTCTATCGCGTCGAATGGTCCGGTGCAGCCAGCGTGACGGGTTGGGCAGTGAAAGCCACACCTCTAAACTCCGTGCTAGGGGCACCAAAGGGACGGGTTTTTTGGACGTACCTGGCGGGGCTTTGCAGCGGTGCGGAACAGGTAACGTGGCGTCGGGAGGCAACGTGGCGTCCCGAGGCTCTGGTGCTGAGAACAAACTCAAAGCACTTACCTTGCTCCGCGCACCTGGCAGGGGGCGGGTTCGTGACTGAGGAGGAGGTCTGATGCTGGCGTCCTTTGGACTCGTCTGAACCGGCCGGCCGGGGAACAGTCGTGGGGCTGAAGGCGGGGACACCGCGTCCATGGAGCCGGGACTGTTGAGGCCTGAAAGCAGAGTGCCGTGAGAACGGCATTTGTGGGCCATATGCCCCAGAGACAAAGGAAATAGCTCTTTTATTGAGAATTTGTGTACCGCAGCCCCGTTAAGGGGTGCAGCAAATGAAAAAACAAAGGATTCTCCTCCCGGCCCTCCACCGGGGACGGAGCAGTCTTACCACCTCGGAGCTAACTTCTTGGACTCTGGGTGCGTTGTCTCAGGAGCGCCTGGGAGCCTTCCGGGTCCTCGAGGGGGTCCGTGAGACAGGGGGCGTGCGCTTCCCGTGGTTTGCTCGACGCTGGGGCTGAGAGCTGGGCCCGGGTTGAGGCGGAGCAGGAGCTTGTCTTCTGGCCGCGGGAGGACGCCCTCGGCTAGCAGACGGGGCATGGGCCGTGGTGGCAGGCTTGCGGCGAGGCATGATGTGAGAGATGGCCTCCGTCTGCTTCTTTACCATGGAGAACTGCTGGGCAAAGTCCTCGACGGTGTCGTCGAAGAGGCCGAACTGGGAGACAGGGGCGTTGCGGAAGCGAGTCTTGTCGGCTTCACGCATCTCGACCATGTTAAGCCACAGTTGACGTTCCTGGACCACTAGCGTGGCCATCGCCTGCCCGAGCGCTTGCGCTGTGACCTTCGTCGCTCTCAGGGCGAGGTCGGTCGCTGAGCGCAGTTCCTGCAGCGTGTCGGGATCAGGGCCACCCCCGTGCATGTTGCGAAGTGCCTTGGCTTGGTGGACCTGCAGGAGAGCCATGGCATGCAGGGCGGAAGCGCCACGTCCGGTGGCGCTGTAGGCCTTCGCTGTCAGCGAAGAGGTTGCTCTACAGGTCCTGAGCTGCACCCGCTGCCATCCCCAAATTGCCTCCACCGCCAGCCGCATCTTCCTCAATCCCGTGGGAAGAAGGAGCAATACGGGGGGCGGCTGGAGTGGCTTGCTCACGGTTGTAAGCAAGCCGCGATCGCAACGTTGTCATGGTCATGTTCTTGCAGTGAGAACATGAACCATCCACAAAAGCAGCCTCGGTGTGATTGCTACCCAGACACACGAGACAGCGCCTGTGGCCGTCGGAAGCGGAGAGCACTCTACCGCATTCAGAAACAACACAGGGGCAGAAGGGCATCTTTATAAAGACGCGTCCTTAAAAGGACGTTCAACGCCGCTGTGTTTTGCTCTTTTAGAGGAAATTACTCTTTTAAATAAAATCACTCTTTTAGGGAAAAAACTCGTGAGAGTTTATAAATCTGCACTGTTGATGCGCCCAGGGGCAGGAATGCACAGCCATGCAAACAGGAGAAAGCCGCTGTTGTGCGCCGTGGAATCCAACAGTTATGCAGCAGAGGGATGACAGGAACTCGGTGTGTAGTATGCAGCAGTTGCAGACACGACCATCGGCTCCGAAGAAATTTTCTGAATGAACTCCCGTATTTGCGCCGCTTAAATACCCGTATGTCCAGGGGCGGGACATGCAAATACTGGTTGCCAAATCTCATTGGCCTTTTTTCATAGTTCAGAGGTGAATATCGGCGCTCAAGAGAGACCCCTAGTGTCGCTTCTCTGACACAACGTGGAGAGAGCGACAGAAGGAGAACAAGGAGTTACTGTCTATTTAAATATGCCCTCGAAGAATGGAGACACTGGTAGGAAGGTGCCAAACACACCTTTAAAAAACTCACAGAACATAAGAATCTAGAATATATAAAGGCATCAAAAATACTGAACCCACAATTTACACATTGTGGATTAATTGGCAAGTCTAATTTTTGCACAATACACCTATGGTGTCAGTGTTTCCAAGAAACTTGATAAAGACAGCCCTCTATCTGAGAACACTCTTCTATCAATCTATGACATTCATTTCCTCTGAATGAGCAAGTGATACACAATCTTTTCATCACTAAACTTTCCTGCCTCGCTACAGAAAGCAGCAGCAGATGATTCATAAACCCCATGCAGAGGACAGCAGTTTCTTTTATGAGTTTCTCATTCTACAGACAGGTGTTAGGATGGCCCATCATTTCCCAGTTTTGCGAGGCTAAGTGGAAAGAATTGATTGGGCGACGGTGGGCGAGAGCATTAAAATGAGGTAGACTTTCTTCACAAAAACTACTTAGCAGCCCGCCTGTTACATAACAGACCCATTATTCAATTGTACTTGAAATATACGACTATATGGGTGGGCATATATGCCATTGATGGCTGCCTTTTTAGTGGCAGTTCAATCTCATCGTAATGTTATCTATCTATTAAATATGAGAATGCACCTGGCTCCCCCAGTTTGGACCACACACTCTACATCATCCTGAGCACTGCGGCTTCAGCACCTGGTGGGAAATCAACAAACCAATCATCTAAATCGATGACTGGCTTTTATGGTAGAAACAGAGTTGTTGAGCTGGAGAACTGGTTTTCAGGCACTTATATAATAAGTGAACATATCTGTAATGGCAAAGCCTATGTTTTTGGTTGCCTTTCCATCATCCAAAACAAACACAAATACACCAATATCCTTGAGTGTCACTTCCTGTCTGAACATCCAAAAGTTTCCAAGGGCATGTTGTTGAGAAAAGGTGGACTGATTCTCTGTGTTGACACATCAGTGTGTGTAATACTTTTGTATAATATACACAAAAAGTGACAAAACTTCCATTTTGTACCTGTTACACATGCACTTACTAACACACTCTCACTTTTTGATAAGACATTGTGATATGTGGTTGTTTTCTCCATTGTGTCTGATTTATTGATTTTTATACAAAACAAAATAAAAAAAATCTCTGTATTTTAGTATTTCCCATTCACTTCCTATGGCGGGTCTGTCTTGACCCGAACACCACAAGTGTGTGTGTGTGTGTGTGTGTGTGTTTTTTACGACCACTTAGACTTAGCAGAAGTCACCAAGTCTTGTCCCACTCAGATAATGGAAACAATTTTTATTAAAGAAACTAAATCAAAATGGGTCAAAAATGACCAAAACACCACAAGAGGGTTAAGAATCATGTCACAAATAAATGTGGGAATAGCTTTGGGGCACCTATACATTAAACTGAACCTGTAACTGGGGGCTAAATGGATTGCTTAAAGGTTGCAAATATAGTAATTTCTTGAAATGCAAAGGCAAGGAAAGTAAAAATAAATATTAATTTCTAATATGGAGATTTTCATTGCCAAGATACTTTGCTTGCCTGCATTCAACACATCCCAATATTTATGTTGCAGGATATTAAATCAAATATACAGTATGTATTGAGACACCACTTACACCATTATCTACATATTTATGTGAGAATGATGACACACACATTATATTTGCAAAAAAATAAAGTATTGCAAAATATAAAGATGTATTTAATTGCAAAAAACAGAATGTTTTAAACAAAAACAAGAATTGAGATTTTGTATTTATCTACTTCTACTTGATGTATTTTTGGCATCCATTATTTTGTTTGTGTTTTACTGTGCAGTAACAAGTTTCGCTTAAAATGTGTTTCTTCGTTTTACTGTCCATCTCATATAGTTGACCTCCATCTCAAATAGATGACCTCAAAGCAAACAAATGGACCAAAAGCCATAAAACTACATTTTGTTTTCATAGTGTATTTAAACTCCATGGGGTATGTCTTTTTAATGAGTGCATTGCACTTTACTTACTTACTGTTATTTGTTTACCCGTTGTAGTAAATTGGCTTTAATTAAGTTTAAGGTTACGACTTGTCTTCTGTTCTCTAAATCACCAACAATTTATCACACTAGGAAAATATTACATGCTAGTTCCACTTGCTGATAATAGGGGATTTGATTACTTTTTAAACAAACCAAGAGAATAGACTGAATCCTTAATTACATTTGCTAAATATAAACAATGGAATGAAACTCCACTGAGAAATATCTTGAAATATCAAACTCCTACAAATGCACAAAAACAGATTCAGATACTTTAGCTGAAAATATATAATAATAATTTACAAAGTCGTCAGTTTGATTTATCTGACACTTCTATAAACAAATCGTTTGTACAGTGTTTTAATTAAAATCTGCTCACACATGAAGGCCAGAGCACTTTTAAACGGTTATATTTTTTACATTTATAAAAAGTTTGATTCTTTCACAGATATTTATATAAATATAAATATCTGTGATATATAGATATATCTATATAGATATTTATAAAGATATTCTTTTCACTATAACCAGTTGGAATAGTTTAAAAAGATTTGACACAAATCATCAGGTGTGAACTGCAACTGGGAAATATGTAAGGTAAGGTGGCCCAGATCCAATTTATATATAAATAATATCATAGTCTCAACATCAGGTGTTGCCTTAATTTGTCATTTTGCTGTTGGAGGGTCTATTTTATCCAATTTCTGCACATTTTTCACTTGCTGGAACATAAATTTGTCTACGTATCTGCAGCACTGCAATCTCCAATGCACCCTGATCAGTGATAACAGGACAGCAAAATATCTCATGAGAAAAAATGGAACAGAACTTAAATTGTACAGCTACTGGAAATGTTGTTTTTGTTTTTGGCCTTCTTGGTAGTTAAAATTTTCCGACCCACTACAGGGCAATTCAAAATGATTTTGTAAAAATGTAGGTACAGTAATGTGACTTTGAGACTAGGTTGTGTTTTTGTGCCAGAAATATAAAATAGTTTTGTCATTTTCTAAAAGATATTGTTCACTTAAATAGCATCAACGTTTGTTAATTGAAGTGTTGCTACTTTCTTGACCTTCTGAGACCCGAGCGTGAATGTTGTGTCAATTTCTATTTCCCTTTTCGATTTGTAACTAGTAGCACCTAATAAACAAGCAAAAAATGTATAACAAAATTTGTAGAGCGAATAGTTTTCCAAACAAATTATGTCCACTTATGTGAACAGCAGGACTAAGTTGTGACTTTTTAAATAACACCAAGCTATAGAATGTCAGATTTTTTTTTTTTTTTTTTTATTATCAAATTGGTTATGTTCATATAAAGACTTTGAATGCAAAGGCTTTTTCATCTTTTGGATAAACCCATTGATTCTTAATGAGATAAAACACAGAAAATATAGGAATGCTAATGAATAGAAATGTATTGTACAGTGATAACACAATAAAATATAACAGAATGTACAATAACCTGAAGCAAAACGACCCACTGATGTGTTAATGTTGAAAATTAATAAAAATAACTAAAATGTTTTTTGATTTTTTTTCTACTTTTGAGGTAATAATGTTCCAAAATCCATGTAAATGGACATCATGTTTATCAATGCACTGACGCAAGAAAAAATGAATACTTTAAGCACCGTATAAAACTAAAGATACTACTCTTTTCACCCAAACAGCTTTTAAGGAAAAAATTTTGAGGTTTATTACCAGAGGAACTTGTGCTGGCTTTGCTCCTGTAGACGCGCTTCACGGAATTTTACTCCATGCTGTTGTGTCACGTGACTCGGTGCGCCAGATTTAACCCTTAACCTATTAATCGCTCGTGGGCCTGTATGGACCCACCTAAGTGCTTATTTACATGTACTACATGTTTAAATGGTCAATTATTAAGTAATCTTTAAGACCAATACATCATTTGAAAGATCTATATCTCATGCTTTGATGATTGAAAGCGGTTTCATGCTCAATATGTTATATCAAATTTATTTCCATATTTTATGTAAAGATTGCACATCAAAACATTTGTATTATACATACCATATCATGAAATAATTCTACATAAACAACCTTAAATATTTTAGTCAAAAAGTGTGTACATTTGGAGAAATTATGATGGATTTTTACTTACTATTTCTTTAGCCAGAAAAGTAAATAATGTACATTTCTTCAAATGTATGCAATCTGAAGCACTAGGACTCAAATACCCATATATAATGTGCATTCTACTGAACCAGGAAATCAGAGGCCACTATAGCTCCAGATATAATCCATATACGGACTGTAGAAGAAGAGATTAATTGACAGGTGTTCCGCATACCTTATCATTGTAGGACATAACATTTAGACCGATGAAGTATGTTGGTTTTTATTGGTTTGATGTCTGTATAGGCCTACTTGAAGAATTTTGCATCTGTCACTGAACATGCTGTTTACTATAGGCTAGGCTGAATATTCTATACATATTATGCTTTCTGCTTCATTCTATGAATGGGATCCACATAAGATCAGTAAAAGAAGATGTTATAATCACTCAATGATATTTGAAAGTAAGATATATGCAGAATGTTATTTTTAATTTGTATTGTTTACATGCTGCTTACATGGAGCTAAGCGAATGCTAGCATGCTGACCTTCGCTATAGTATGCACCTGTCTTATTATATTTTATGGTGGAATATGTTAAATAATCCTTGTTAGATCACTTTAAAAAAAATGTATACCTTTAAAGAAAGACATTTGATGCAACAACACAGGTGAGTGTGGGGTGTCAGTATAGACGTTACTATGGCATATAAGAGGATAAGTCAATTGGCAGGATATAGACAAAATAATAATAATCAGATGTGGTTGGCTTACAGACTGCAGATAAACTCATGAATGAAGCAGCATATAAAAAAACAGGTGAATAGACTTAATTTTGTGCATATTTGAGTAGATTTAATTCCTTTTGTAAACTTCCATATGTAAATCTAAAAATAAAACAAATGGCATGGTCTTAAATAATGTTTCATAAAACTCTTGATTTTTAAAGTTATCATCCTCATATTTGAAAATATAACATTACAAGACTTGTGGCTTGAGCTCCATTGTGTCTCTAGTTTTAAGGCCAGTGTCATTTATAGTTTCATGAAAATATATTATGAAAATATTTTTCAGATCATTCCTATAAATATGAGGTTTTATAACTTTTTCTTAATGAATTTTATGAATTCTGACATCTGGCAACAAACTTACAAGTGTCTTCTGTCAAAACAGACCACAATTATGACTGTAATACAAAAAGGTGATGAAATACAGCCATTAATAATGAGTATGTCCAATTCAGGCCTGAGCTCAGACAAATGGGGCATTGGGAACAGGTTAAATGACAGTCTAGAGTCAGTATAAATTAATTTACATAATGTGTTGCATATAGTGAATCCAAAAGACAATGTCCATCCATGTGAACGTGGGGTCACAAAAGGTTAAACAACTTTAAATAATGAGTAGCTAGGGAAGCAAAAATTTTAAAGTACATTAGCTTCCCCAACACTGTTAGAGTTACAAATACCTGTATCTTCCTATATTAAACACAAATTGGGAGGTTTACAAATGGTCAGATCAAAACTAAGGGGTTGTTCAGACCGAATGCGTATAACTGAATGAATATGTCATGTGACACACTTTTTACCTGACATGGTGTCTTAAAATGTGTGGCGCTCCTGCACGAGACACTGAAACAACAGCTTGACACGAGACGTCAGTCTAGCACTTGTTTTTATTGAAAGACAATGGAAACAGAGCACAGACAGACACAACAAAAATGTGCTTAGTGTGACTGACACTTAATAATGGTAAAGTCAACAAAGACATGTCTTTTCTTTTCTTTTTGTTCTTGTTTTGAAAACTGCACTTATAATTCCCAGTGTCACAGTTTGCACTCTGGGTTTATCTTGCAAAAACACCCCTGTGCTGCCCTGCTAGACTCAAGATAACAACATTCTAGCCAAAATGCTCTGAAAGACAAGAGTTGCTTTACCTGAAAAAGAGTCATTTTAGTTTCTTCAGGTCCCCATCTTCCTCTTCAACAGGGGAATGATAAGAACAGAAAGGACATCAAGGTTGGGCTGGCTTGACTGCAGTCCATGCTATGGGAGAAGCTGTGTGGTGTGGATGCAGTAAACAATGTGCTGGGCGCCCTTCTCTGCCCATAATGCCTGCAGAAGTGCGTGATTGATTTTCAGCAAGGGAGTGGGTGTCTTAATGTCCTAATGCATTGCTCTGTCACAGCCGCCGTGGCTTGGCAGCCTGCCCTTTTCATGGAAGGATCTCTCGCTCAATTGGATGAGACCCGAGCAAATAAATAAAGAGAGGGTGGTCTGGGAAAGAAGGGCAGGAAGAGAGTGAGAATAACATGACCACACCAAAAGAGGCAGGGCAACTCTTTTTGAAATGATCTTGACTGATGGCAATTCAGAGTATATATTCTGTTTAGAAACATTATATGTGTTTTGATGCACATCTGCTTGATATTGAACTCAGTATATTTTCTGTTACATTTCAAGTTTCCATAATTCCTCAGAGGAGAGCAGCAGATAATCGTGGTGACCTCCAACAGCAATGGCATAAGAGGAGAAGACAGACCGGTCTTAGAAGAATTAATTGGAAAATATAATGTTCTATATGGCGGCTACAGGAATCAGTTTCATGAATCTGTGTTTCATTAAAAGACTTTGCTAACACTTTATAATATTTGATAACAGTAGCAGTTTTAACCACCACGCAATAGCTGACATCGGTGGCCCCTGCCCCAGTCAACACAACCATGTGCAATATTCAATCCATCCATTCCTACTTGTATCTACATTTATTTATATTTTTTATATTATTCAATACATTACATCACCTGCACATAACTGCATATCTATATACAAAATATTCAAACAAAATTATTGCTCTATTGTATATTTCACTTTTTATTTATCTGTTATATCTTATTTTTTATGTCACTATATGTATATATGTTTAAATGTATCTGTTTGTATGTATGTATGGTTGAATTCTATGCAATGGAAGCTTCTGTCACCATGACAAATTCCTTGTTTGTAAGCATACTTGGCAATTAAGCTCATTCTGATTCTGATTAAAAATCTGAACACAAGTGGTCAAAAGAGACACATATTACGACCATGTAAAAACACTGATCAGCGATTGGTCTTGCTTGACCACTTGAGATCATATCCACTAAAACTCATCTTAATACTAGGTGTAATCAGGGCCATATATATATATATTTTTTTTTTCGAGGACATTTCCAAGATTGACGCCATGTAAACTGACTTACATTAAAGTGACTTTATCTCCAGTACTCAGATCGTCTCGGGTTACTTAACTGTAACCCCTGTTCCCTGATAAAAGCGGAAAGAGATGCTGCACTGATTTAGTGCTTTGGGAACAACTTTAGATGTGTCCAGCTGTGAATATGTGTGCAACATGTAAATGAAATTGACTAGAATTTATAGCCTCTGCTGATGACATCATTGGGTGCACCTGTAGCAGGGCTATAAATAGATGCATCACAGGTGCATCGTCAGGTATTTTGTCTGAAGAGCAGTCCTGGGCATCCCAGTGCGTCAATGAAGCACATAACCTCGTTCCGCTTTTATCAGGAAACCAGGGTTACAGTTAAGTAACCCAAGACATTCCCTTTCAAAAAGCTACACTTTGATGCTGCACTGATTTAGCACTTTGGGAAAGAGAATACCCACGCCGCCGCACTGTGGATGTCCGGATCACTTACGGTTGTGTAGTTGTGCTCATAAGAGTGCGAGAGGTCTCAGACATGTGCTTGTGATGTTGACTCAAGGACATAAGAGCCCGGAGTGGCATGAACATCCAAACTATAAAATCTTATGAATGTGTGTGGAGAGGAAAATCACAAACATCCATCACAAACATGCTGCAGAGGGACACCTCTAGCCAAGGCTTTAGAGGAGGTGACTCCTCTGGTAGAGTGAGCCCTGATACCTACTGGCGAAGCTTGACTGCACACCTCGTAGGTCAGGGCAATAGCGTCCCTCACCCAATGCGACAGTCTGCTTGGTGGTGGCCGCCCCCCTGTTGCGGCTCCCATGGCTAGTGCGGTGGACATAAGTCTGAAGGGCATGTACTGGAAAAAGTCTGTTAAGTCTTTCCTGCTCCGGCGTTGTAAACGGTGGGAGCAGAAGGCTTCGAGAGTGACCGTATGTACAGTCGAAAAAGGAACCTTAGGCAGGTAGTCAGGAAGAGAGTGCAAATTTGCTTTAGCCATTCCTGGGGCAAAATCTAAGCAGGTTGGCAAGACAGACAGAGCCCGTAGATCCCCAAATCTTTTTAGAGAAGTAATTGCCATAAGAAAAACCATCTTAAGAGTCAGAATTTTATCAGACGCTGACTCTAGAGGTTCGCAGGGGGTCTCAACCAGACCCTCAAGGACTATTGCTAAGTCTCATGAAGGGATCCTGGTCCTAGCAGGAGGTCTCAGTCGCATGGCTCCATGAACGAAGCAAGCAAGCAGAGGATGTCTCCCAAATAGTGCCCTGTCAATCAAGGCATGGCAAGCTGATAGAGCGGCCACGTAAACCCTGAGAGTGGCGGGGCATGTGCCTGCTGACAATTTGTCCTGCAGAAAGTCCAGAACTGACTTCGGCAAGACTCACCTTGAGTGGGACCCAAAGTGAGTAACCGGAGTCTGAACCACATAGAAAGGGTATGAAGCATGTGGCGCGTAACCCTTATCTGCCTTAGGGGACTGGCCCTTGGATGAAATCTCCTGGCTTTGAGCCACAACTGAAACAGTCTCATGTGCAGAAGGCCCAATGGGATCACTGAGGATGCAGATGCCATGAGACCTAGTATTCGTTGATACTGATGAACAGTGCAACCTTGGACTAGCCTGACTTTGCTCAGGGCTCTGAATGGACACGATTCGAACGAGAGACAATTGTGCCCGCATCATGATTGAATTCCATACAACGCCCCGATAGGTAATTTCCTGAGTTGGAGAGAGAACACGCCTTTTGAAGTTGAGTCTCGGACCCAGATAAACCAGAGGAGCTGGAGTTGCAAAGGAGCTAGTGCTGCATCCATGCATTTCGTGAATGTGCAGGGTGATAGAGCTAGGCTGAATGGAAGAACCCGATATTTGAAAGCTTCGCCCCCTAAAGCGAACCTCAGGAACTTCCTGTGTTGTGGCAGAATTTCTATATGAAAATATGCATCCATGAGATCAATCATGAACAACCAATCATGATATTGGATTTGAGACACGACCATCTTGACAGACCGTCTTGAACTTGAACGCCCTGATTGAGCGATTCAAGCCTCGAAGGTCTAAAATCAGATGTAACCCCCCACCCTTCTTGGGAACCAGGAAGTATCTGCTGAAGTGACCTGACTCTTTCTCTGGAAGGGGAACATGTTCTATGGCCCCTTTGACCAAGAGATTTTGCAGTTCTTTCCACAGTAGACATGCTTGTTCCGGTTTCAATGTAGTGGAGACCACGCTATTGAAACGTGGAGGACGGCAATCAAATTGAATTCTGTAGCCTTTTTCTACTGTTCTTAGAACCCACATAGAAACACCTGGCAGTAGCTTCCGCGCTGCCAGGTTCTCTGAGATGGGTATCAATTTTGACACTTCCTGTTGAGGGTATGTCGAATATTCCGCATCCTGGACTAAGGCAGGAAGCATCGGAACACCCAACATTTTGCAGGAAACCTCTACTTCCCGAAACACCAGAGGCGGCGGGAATGGAGAGGTTCCGCGGGGGTATCGGGAAGGTACAGGTGAATGCTTCACGCGCCCCTATTCGAGGGGGGCTACGCCCACAAGGCTGGGCGCAAGACCGTCAGGGTTTTTTCTTCTTCTTAGGGCTCCTGAGGGCGACGAGCCAGCCCCAGTCTCTACGAGGGGGAGCATGACTCGCCACGCTTTGTTTTTGAGCCTCCCTTCTGGAAGGACCGGGGCGGGGTTGGATGGCTGATGGCCCCTCCCCCTGAGTGCGGCGAGGAAGGAATTGCCCGAAGGCTTCCTCGTGACTCTTTGCCTCCTGGAAAGTTGTGATAACTACATTCATAGAGTCACCAAATAAGCCAGAAAGCGAAACCGGGGCATCGAGAAGGAACATTTTGTCCTTGTCTCTGATGCTCGACAGGTTAAGCCATAAGTGTCTCTCTGTGCTGACTAAAGCAGACAGTCTTGGTCGCACAGAGAGACAGATCCGTGACTCGACAAAGCTCAGGGAAAGCCTCTTCGTCGAGGGACTGATATAGCATTCCCTTCCTTTTTTTTTTTTTGGCCACCAGACAGAAAGTAGAAAGTTCTGACAGTCAAGAAGCACAACACACACATAATTATCTGAAGACAAAAGATCTGACGATGCACCTGTGATGCATCTATTTATAGCCCTGCTACAGGTGCATCCAATGATGTCATCAGCAGAGGCTATAAATTTTAGTCAATTTCATTGACGTTTTGCACACATATTCACAGCTGGTCACACCTAAAGTTGTTCCCAAAGCACTAAATCAGCTCAACGTCAAAGTTTCCATTTTTGACAGGGAACACACAAAAGGAATCAAGAGTTGCAGCACATTGGCTGCCTCTCAAAGCTTGTTACTTGTCTTTGTTATTAAACTAAATGATATTCTCTCAATAGCTAATAACTTCAAACGCTAATGAGCAACCTGATGGAGCCTTGACATTGATTTAAAAGAAAAAACTACTGTGAGAATGTTTCTATAAGGTATTAAAGTGGATTTGTCATTCAATATAATGACCACGACCATCATTTTAATGAATCACAATAAACTGCCAAGATATGTATAGACTGAAATGTTGGGCCTCATCTATTCAGATACAAGACAAAGGCAGGCCTAACAGAGTCATAACGCCTGACTGAGGCCCACAAAAAAAAATCTTGCTGATAAAAACCATGCCAAAATCAAACAAAGGGAGTACAAAACCGACTACAAATCCCAAGAAGCCTCGCTCACTTTACAACTGTGTGAAATTCCAAAGGATCGAACTCTCAACTCATATTGGATGAGGCACTCAACAGAACGCACCTCTGATGTCATCAGGAGTAGAAATACCTCGAAAATCGTTCTGTTCCTGGCTTTCAGTGACTTTGCTCGCCATGCATAGATGCAGTTAATCACTGCTCTCAGGTGTTGCCTTGTTGCACAAGGAAGTAACGTGCAACTTGAAACTGTGGCCATACAATATCCATCTTGCTGGACGAGTTGAGATTACTCTGTGTTCCACTGAACACTGTAACCGATCCGAAGCAGACCGCCGAGCAGTCTTCTTCCATTTGCCTGCAGAAGTGAAAGAAGAATCCCCTTTACTCTTCAATCAAGTTGACATCGCTGATTTCTCCGCCAGCCCGCCGAGAATCAGCAGCTGTACCTCCCGCCGACAGAGCGATGAAACGGCCTCCCGTGATCACCCGGGGCTCGAGGAACCGAGTCGGAGTCGAACGACGGATGAACACACATTCTACATGCGTCCCCACTCGTTCCAAGTAAGAGTTTAACGTCTGGGCAGAGATAGGATATTTAGGTGTGTTAATCTTGTGGATCAAGTTTATTGTTTTTACAGTTTATGGACCGCCGAGTCCACTCATTGTTGCTAATAATTCTCAAGGTATTAATGTAACATACTGTTATCACAAATTAGAGTTTGCTGTGTTGTAATCCAACCACGTTGGACTGTTGTGTATGTATGCCATCGCAGATGAGACTGGCACACTGTGTTTATCCATTAAAGGACCAGAGGTCGCGAGACGGGTTACGAGCCGTTCACCACGTCTCTGAGTGATAAACTAACAGTTGCCTTCTCTCCCACGATCGCGAAACCAGCTTCAGCGTCTCCACTTTATTCTCTCTCTCTCTGTCGTACTAACCACATACACGCGCGCGCGACCCCTCACAAACATTTTGCTAGTAGATAATTTGTGATAAAGCTCAGCTTTGTCCCCAGGTTATCGTGCAAGCGGAGACACGCTGTAAATGGTCAGACACCATTAACCGGCTTCTCTCCGCCCACATTCGCGGCCATACTCTCTGGCTGGAAATCTCACGTGACGTACTCTCCATGAGAGTCACGTCCTCCATTTTGTGCGCGTCACTCCTCACACATACGCCCACACACAAACACACACATACCGTCCCTCATGTGTTATAGGCTTATTTTGGTTACCATATCTAATCACGTCACTGTTTAGTTTGTAGTTGAATGTCGGAAGTTTATTGACTGCATTGTGTTGAATATTATTTGATATTATATTTTCAATAAACTTTGTTATAATTAAAAGAGAGGTGTTTTGGTTTGTTTTGCATACACATGTGTCAAAGGCTGGCAGGGGATGCCAGTGCTCGAATTCAACCCTTCGTTGTTCCCTTTTTAATCTTGATTATCTACGAACATCAATTTTCCTAAGAGAACAATCTAATATTGAGACTGTTATACTGTCTGGTTATTAGTCCCTGATTCCAGGGTTGTGCCCAGTCGACATTAATCCTAATTAATATTCTATTGATTATGATAATTGACAATTATCTTTGATGATTGTTGAATTTGAAGGATCAATAAGCTAGTGTTAAGTCTAATCAATGTTTAATACATTTTAATAATTCATTATTATCTTTGATGATAATTAATATTCTATTGAATTTGCTGATTGTTGATTTAAAGGATTAAAAAGCTAACATTGATTCTAATCAATGTTCTATTGATTTTTAATAATTGATAGTTATCTATGATAATTATTAATTATTGCTAATAACCAAACCTGCTATTAACTGTGAGCCCTACAGTAATGAAAACAGAACTTTAATTGATGAGATGTATGAAAAACATTTTCTTGGGACATTTTCAGATGAACAGGAAGCCAAAACTTTATTATTTGTCATAGGAAATTTACATTTGGATGCGACATATGAAAATACAAAGCAGAAGTGTAAAAATACACAACAAGGTTAAACAGTCTATATGGCAGCAAGAAATGTCCAAAATATTGCAACTGTCTGCTTTTCTAATGTCCTTATGTGTTGTTAGTCCCTCAGAAGCTTTCCTCACATTGTTCCCTTGTGTGTTTGAAGACATTGTCATATTTCTTCACTCTACAAGGTGCTAAAGAGGCTGACATTATATATTGCGATTAATTTAATGAATACAACAGTGGCAACCTGGAGCTCAGAGACTGGTGGGATGAATGCAGGCCAACTCAAAGACAATATTGCACTCTACCAATTATTGTCTCAATAGGTCTAACCCTCTGATGAGAAATATTTTGGTTGCAAAAACAGCAAATTAGTGCATCACTGGAGTGTTGCAGTTTAATGACTGTAAGTTTGCAACCGTAGCAAGAGGGAAGGATTATAGAAAGGAACGTCAGAGCCCATAAAAATGTGCAAACAGGCACATTTAACTCCTGTGGGCAGAAATGTATGTGAGTATGTGTGCTGTCAGGTGGACTTCCACCAACACAACCAGGCAGACACATTCACTACTTACAGCATCCATTGGGGTTTCAACCTTGTGGTGTACTGACACAAGGTCAGTTTGCCCTCAACCCTGCATCTTGCTTTACTCTCGACTCTCTCCATGATTGGCATTGAGTGCTACCAGAAAGGTCATTGAATCGGCAACCACTCTTTACACACATCTTGTAGAGCCTTCCAGACATCTATGATGAAAACAAACACCCATTCCAGCTAATCTTTTGGTCTCTAGAGTGTTGCCAGTTTCTGTTGTTGCTCTGTTGAGATGCCCTAAGAGGGCCACTGACAAATGCTGTGATGGGGTCATGACTTTGCTGAAATCAGTGACGAAAACAAGGGTTTTGCAATGAAAGAGGGTTTGGTTGTCTTGTCTGAACCGGGCTTGTGATCCGATCTTTTATGTGTCAAAAAACAGGAAGAGACAAGGGAGAAAGGTGTGAAACAAAAAGTGTTAATCCTTTTTTACAAGGACATAATGGAAAAACACAAGGGTTTTGTGAACACTACATCAAAAGAAGGCTTTTCCATTTTGTTTAAAGCTATTTAAATCTGACTAGAAATGATATTTTGATACTTCAGAGACCATTTCATTGCCGCAACAGTTGCAGTTTGGAGTTATTGTGATATCTTCTAGATAATGAAAACATAATGTGTGGTATCCTTTTGTTGCAGTAGTCTACAGAAATAATAAATAGCCCTTCTGGTAGTGTAACTTGCTTAGGATATATGCTCGGCTCACAGGTTAATCAGTTACCGTTTCTGATTACCTACACATTTTGTTTGAGTGAACGGGCCCACAAATATCTTGGATCCCATTTTCACATTTGTTTAACTTACTTCGGGTCATCCAAGATGGATGTTAATACTAGCCTACTATAGGTTTAAATGGTGCCTTTTAGGCTTATAGATAAGACAGATGAAAAATCATGCAAGGGAGGGAGCTGCACTTGTCTTTTTATATGGATTCACTCCCTCAAATAGGAATGTTTGATTATGGTTTAGGTTGATCAGAAGAGGAATGTAATCTAAATATTGCAGCAATTTGCAGATTTAGGTTGAAGCTGAGACTTGAATGCATGTTCACATAAAATAACTACAAAAGAGAGATCTGTACAACATACTGCGTGCTCTATAACGTGCCTAAGGGTACAACTTGGTACTGTATGGGTAATCGCTCATACTCTACACCATAAATGTAATCTGGGAAGCCTCCTTTTGATCAGCATGGGACTGAGTTTCTTTGAGCCAAACAGTGGCGCTGTAGAGCACGTCGTCCGCAGCAGGGGAGAGAGCTGTCTCCAGCCTAACAACTTCATCAAGCAAGCTGCTAATTACGTGTAAGTCTCATTAGTGAGGCCCGAGGAAATGTAGAGCTCTAAAACTTCATTAATGTAAGCATTCAGCCTTAGCATAATTACATCCCCTGCCCCCTCTTGCCATGAGACGCCACATTAACCCACGACTCCATCCGGACACTGGAGCAAACCCTCAACAGTCTTCCACCGCAGCTGCTCCAGCTGGGATTGCATGCTCCAGTGTGGGTAGAGCATGTGCGCCTTTCCCCTTAGACCCCATTCTAAGCCCTTAATCAACACAGCAGAGTAGACCACGTCCCATATGACTGCCTTACCAGTCCCATATGATCTTGCATGCTATAATCACTGAAAGTGTTTCTGAAGGGAACAGAGTGGGAACAGAGAACCAGTTGGATTGGGTTATTGATCTGACGACTACCTTTTTTTCGCTTTCTCCAATTTCGTTAAACGTATGACTCCCAAGGTTATAAGGCATGAGGTTTCACAGCTTTGCAAGTGGATTTCATCAGCATCTATTTGTCTAATGCATATGTCAAGCTGATATCTGGGCAGCAAAGATGAGACCTTTATATGGGGAGAATGCATAATTTACTGGCTCATATCATAGAAGAAAATGATTGATGTATTTGATTGTGGATTGAGATTCATATCGCTTGTTTGGTTGTCATCAAAATGACATCTGAAGAATTTAACCTACTCTTTTTGCTAAAATTCTCTGATCCTATCTGCTCTTTATTTAACTTTACTTGGAATGAACTACAAATATTTGATAGGCCTGAGAAATATACACAATGAATGACAAACAGAATACATTAAATATGTGTTATCTTAAATCTGTGCCTGGATCACAGTTCTGGGTGCCCTTTTTTTTTAACCTGAACCACATAATGTCACATAACTATCACTCTGTAGCTGCATGAAAATGATGTCATGATAAAATCTGAAAGGCTGATGGCACCAAACTAAGGCACATACTGCTGCAGTGTGGAGCTATTGCGATATCTTTTTTTTACATAATAAAAATAAACATATCTGGTTATCCTTGTCACAGTGGTATCATTTGATCATTTTTTTTAAATCATCTTTATTTGTGTATTTGTTTTAGTTTGGCTTCATCTGTATTTTGATTTCTGACGTGAATATGTGATGTCGTAATAATGAATGCCAGAGTCATAGGGGCTTCCCATGTATACTTGAAAGCAGAATATATACTGGTAGTAAAGTAACTTGCTTTGGGTAAATGTAAGGCTAACAGGCTAATCAGTTAGCTGAGAACTAAGCAAGAAGGCTCATAATTGATCAGTATGCTAATCTAGAAGGCTAATCGGCTAACAGTATGCTAAGCTAACTGGCTAATTTGCTAGTGGTATGCTAAACAGCTAGTGGTATGCTAAGCTAGTACTATACTAATACATTTACGAATTTGGCAGACGCTTTTATCCAAAGCAACCTTGAGTTAAGTGCCTTGCTCAAGGACACAATGGTGGTGGCAGTGGGGATCGTACCAGCGACCTTCTGCTTAACAGTTAAGTGCTTTAGACCACTACACCACCACCACTCCACTTGCTAATCGGCTAGTGGTATGCTAAGATAGCAGCCTATTTGATTAATGGTAAGCTAAACTTGCAGGCGATCACTAACTTGTTATGATAGGCTTACAAGTTAGCTTTGTGAGTTAACTTAAACATAGAATAAGATGTTTAATGTAACTATTTATAGTTTTGTTAAAAAATTGTGACAATTAAAAAGTCATTAATTGTAATAGTTTACATAGTTAAGATGGCAAGCATAATAAATGAATGTCTGAATGAAATTTACACTTACAGTCCTTTACTGACACTACACTCAAAAGCACTTATAGTGAACAGGGAACTCTCTTTAACCACCACCAGTGTGCAGCATCCACCTAGGTAAAGCTATTTTGTAGGATTTGTAACAGTAAAAATGAAAGACTACCCATTTTAAAGTTCGTTGAGCCAGAAGAATCACTTTTGGGTCCAAAGGGGATAAGATTAGAATGGTCAGTCACCCCCCTATAAAAGGTAATATTTTCCATCTCCAAACCATATCATCCCGCAGTGACTGACATCAGTTTTAAAGTGACACAGACATGTCCTGATATTAAACCTACAGTATGGAATCAGACGAACCCAATCATATAGACCAAAGATGTGGACTGAGTGACATTACAGAGTGTAACTGTAAGAATATGATGATCTCAGTGTTATGGCTTGGGGGCTGTTAGTAAGGGCAATAATGCAAGTTTGACTTCGTCAAGTCATTTTTATTTGTATAGCGCTTTTCAGAACACACATCATTTTAAAGTAGCTTTACAGGAAATCATGCATCACTTCCCATCTCCATCCCGGCAGACCAGCGCAGGTTACAGGGTCAGAGTGATTACACACTATTACATGCAACGGTGGAGCTCAGGTTTGTTGTTGTACACAGAAGAGGTCACAAAGGACAGCACAGGGACTTGGTGTTGGACATATAAATGACAAACGTGCAGCTCTCAGGAGGAATTGCTTTAGAGATGGAGAAGGGGCGGGGCCAAAGTGAGGGCAGGGGGTAACAGCAGAAGAACTCAAGAACATAAGAATACAACTGAGAGATATTTTTGGCAGCCATAGAGGTAACTTCTCTTTTTTAACCATTTGAATTGAAGTCAGAGAAATTTAATTTTCTGGACAAACAAACAGTAGTAAGTAGTAGCATTGTTGGTTCTTCAGTTCACTTTTTTTGTATTTCAGTCATTTTATTAAAGCTTACATCTGTAACTTTTTTTTTATCACAATACTTTCTCTTATCCTAGCTTAATATATAAGTAAGCCAATTAATATGTTGATTTCCTCAAAAATGGTAAAAACAATGTCTTGGTGGCGCTATACAAATATTGCTGTGTTTGTTTGAGCATCCTGTGTATTCATAGCTTTGATACACCCAATGTTGTATTTCTTTTCAAACATACTTAAAGCAACTCAATGCTGTTGTGTGTCTTACATTAAATGCACATATAATTGATTCTCATCGATTGTCTGATAATAAGAGATCAGCTGAATTGTGGAGTTGCATCAATGTGTGTACTATGAGCCTTAGGGCATATTTTGGCAAGGATGTTTTATAACAGATATTTGTCCTTGTTTTGCAAATTGCTGTGAACTCTTGACACAGGTCGCTCTTCGTCTCCCAGGCTTCAGTTGTGCTTGCCAGCAAGTGACAGATTTAAATAGGATTTGCATCTCAAACTAGTTTGTGCGCAATATGAGTGTGATTTGTTGACACAGAGAGAATGGAACACCTCTAGAGGATGACAGAAAGATTGCATTACAGCTCATAGGCAAAAAAACAAACAAAAAAAAACAACACATCTGTCACTGCCAATGACCTTGAAGAAAACACAACTGAAGAAAGAGAGAAAGAGGGGAGTTGCCAAGGAGTAGAGATGTTTTGAGATGAGTAAGATAAAGGTGCAGAAAGACATGAACATAGGAACAGTGTTGAGAAAGCTAATTTAAAACTGTAGTTTGCCACGCTATAAGCGGCTCATAATTGAATTAGTCTACATTCAAATTGCTCTTTTATTTAAATAAAAAATAGGATTAAACTGCAAGCTAACAGGCTAATTAGCCAACAGTATGCCAAGCTAGCAGGCTACATGACTAGTGGTATACTAAGCCAGCAGGCTAATCGGCTAACAGTATTCCAAGCCTGCATGCTAATTGGCTAGCAACATGCTAAGCTAGGCTAACCAGTTAGCTTGAGAGCTAACAATTTTGCTTAGGTTAGTTTAGTTTAAATTCTTTTGTTTACTTGATAAGGGTAAAACATTCTTGTTTTAACTTAAGGTGTGTGTGTGTGTATGTATATATAACTTTCCAATTATATTGTCATTTAAAATGTATTCATAGCCATATGCTTCTGCCACAAAAACAATGAAGGTTTTTGAATAAATGAGCTATCCAAATTAGGGTGACATCATTAAACTTGAACAGATACTTTTATATTAAATACTACACAAGCTTGAATAATCTATATAACAGATACTACTGTATACATTACCTAGAATTATAAAACAATTGCTGTTGTTGTTGTTATGTAAATGTATCCAGTACAGCAGCACTTAAATATTCTACAATACAAAAATATTTCATGTGCATCAACCATCAAAACTACATTCACTAGTGTTACGTTTCCTCCCCGTCTAGGGGTCGGGAAGAAAACTAACAAGTTATAAGGAACTTAAAGAAAAAAGAAAAAAACGTGTTTGGAGGTCTTCACTCCTGTCCCAGCCAACAATAACCACAACAGGTTACAAGTTTATTGTCCTCTATAAATACAAAACAAAGGGAAGCATAAAGTCTTCAAGAGGGGACCAGGCCAAAATAACAAACAAAATGAGTCTAGCTGAAAGGGAGGCACAAACTACTTACCCTTACATACAAAGAAATAGAAAATTAACAACATAAATCTTGCCTCACTCCCTACCTAGCCATAAACAAGAGTAAACAGGTTTAATAACAAAGAAAATGGCGCCCACCTCTCTACTGCTTCCATAGATACTAACGGGTGGAAATGATCGCACACCCAACAAAGGATCTTATAGTTACAAAGTTTAAAGTGGGGTAACAGTTTAACATAAAACACAACTTGTAGTTTATAATTAACAACAGCACTAAATCACAAAGTCTACCAATGCTGGGGCAGGAGGAAAGAGTCTCCTATAGCAGACTTTTAACCTCAGCTTTATTCACATGTTCTTCAGGTAGTGAACCAATCAGAGCTGCTCAGCACTCGATCTTAATCACTCGCAGCTGATGTAAATTAACCTGGTTGGGCTGGAATGAGAACACAAGGGAGAAAACATACAAACAATGTATAATCAATATACATGCAACTTCTACATCCACAGATGTAACAAGGAAATAAAAGAAAGATACGCCCTGGGACATAACATCTATAATGCATCAGGATTTCCATCGCTGTAAAACTATAATACAATGTGACAAATAACAGCAATATATTGTTTTATTTTACACTGCTACTTGAAAAAAGTAGCTTAAAACTGGAAAAGCTACAATAAAAATAGCTAACCTACTGTCACATGACATAATAATGTGTCATTCAAACTGAACACTCCTTATGCTAAAACATTCTAGATGGAGTGCCCTGAATGCATGTGTCTTAAAACTTTTTTTAAATAAGTTTTGTTTTATCTCGACACAGCTTCTAAATGTTGCTGTCCTGTTCGAGATGCTGAAAAAACAGCAAGATGTGGTAAACGTCCATCTACCTCATGTTTACATACAAAAACAACTGAAAAGCAGGGCGGACGGACACAGAAATACATCGTCCGACCCGCCTCAAATGTAGCTATGCTAGTATAATCACTATTTTTGTTACTTACTCACTAGCACTGGTTAAGAGCCAGCACAATAACGTGCCACTTCAGATCATGTTTATAGAAAGAAGCACAGAGGAATCCATCCTGGAATGAGAGCCAATGGGAGTGAATTTATTTAGATTAGACACAGTGGAATCCGGGAAATGTAGTGAATGAAAATTTGATGGTGCAGTTTCAAATGCTTACTAGCTCTGTAATTTCACCATACATAGAAAATCTCCAAGATGAAAGGTGTTCAGATTGAGTATCACACTTGTAGACGGGCATCATTAAGGGAACAAACAGTAAGATGGAAAAATCTGTCACGGTATGAGAGTGTCTGTACTTTTAAGACTCTGTCCTGAAGACTTATTATACATTGGGGTTTTGCAATTTGGCTAGCACGATTAGAAAAAAATTATGAATTATGCATGACTGGTAGCCTGGTACAAGAAGGTGGTAAATTTGACCAGGAAAATTTGAGTTTTTTTATGCATCACTTACAAAATTCCTATTACAAACATTCATTTTTCTTTGCCTCTAGTGTAAGAGCTCAGAATTGAGAAATTCACTCTGACGAATAGGTTTATCTCACAGACTATTTTGAAGGAGTGTATGGTTCAGAATTACTCTAAATATTGGTTCAGCAAAACTCCATTCATCATCTAGCCTAATCTAAGAGGATACATCAGAGACTCTGCAGCGTAACATCTAGGGCTGGTAATCAAAAATAGGTTTTTGTTCTAGCTAAATTGTAAGCTTGCAGTCTGACTCAAATGTGATAAGAAAGAAAGACTTGACACCCCAAAATGATACAAAGACATCAGATAAACAACACAATTTTCTATTGCATTGAGATCGCTGGTTGCAGACAACAAACATCCAGTGTGGTTGGATTGATGAAGTAAAGACTCTTGTAAGCCGGTCCTTTTACAATCAATCTCAAAAAATCAAAAATCACTCAAAAAGTTTACATTTTAATTAGGTTGCTTCAAAATTTTATTTTCAGTTGTGATGCTGCACATTTTGATGGTTTGAATCAGTCTAATGACTCACGCAGGTTCCAGAATCATTACATTTCTATCGATTACTATTCATATTGTTTGGGGTAAATACAAGTAGCGAAACTGCTACATCAAGTTTTTAGCAACATTATAGGTTTTCCAGTAACAAGCTACTTCTTCCAATGAGAGCGGTGTACCGCTACAAAATGCTACAGTTGTTACATTGTAGTGTGCGCTCAGAAATACAGCCAAGTGTGCCAAACAATCTAACACGCTCATCAAAACCATCCTCTTTCTCATCTGTGGCACTGGGAAGTCCACATCATTTTAGTGATTCAGAATGTTTGGACAATTTATGTAAATGGACCAGTTAAAATAAACAGTTCACTTATATTTAGATTTGGGATGTCAAGTTTATTTTAGTGAATCACTTCGTTCAGCTTCTTCAACACTGATCCAGATTAATTTTGTGCATTACTTGTTCTCAATCTATTTGTTGTCCATCATCTGGTCTCTGCACCAGTTTTGGTATTAATAAACCTTTAGATGGAGTGGTGGTGGCGTAGTGGGCTAAAGCACATAACTGTTAATCAGAAGGTCGCTGGTTCCACCAGCTTAGCCACCACTATTGTGTCCTTGAGCAAGACACTTTACTCCAGATTGCTCCGGGGGGATTGTCCCTGTAGTAAGTCGCTTTGGATAAAAGCATCTGCCAAATGCATAAATGTAAATGTAGTGCTTTCTGTGCTTTATAACTAAATTTGTCTAGGCCTCAAAACAATTTTAAAATAAAATGAGGGTAAGAAAAAAGGTAAAATCAACAAGGACCTTTGTGATTGTTGCTGGACCAAGAGTTATTCAAATTCAACAATAGAGGTCTCGAGGTAATAGAGAATTCTGGGCCCTGTCATGTCCTGTTAACACTGTAGACAGAAGAGACCAAAGGCAAACTAAAATCACAGACTGTCTTGCCTTATTGTACTCAATATGCTGCAGCCCATCGACTCAACCACTGATAGCAGATGCATGTTAGCAGTTCTTGCTTGTTTCACAGATATATCAGGAGTACAGTTATGCCCTTCTAAGAATGAATAATTATCATCTTGACACTTGACAAATCAAAGGGTTTCACACTTGTTTTTGCTGTTTATATTATTTTTTTTCTTCATGATTCATCGGTGGCAGCCAAACAAATGGCATATTTCCATAAAGGGATTGTTTTCACACATTCGTTGCATTCCATTGATTTCACAGTGGTTTGGATTTAACAGTATATCAAGAAAATATAATAGAAAACCAGACTTAATTTGCAATGCTGCTATATAACGTGTCTGCAATTTGAAGAGTTAGTTAATACTAAAATGATGTCATCATTTACTCAAACTCATCTTGCTCCAAATCTGTACGTATTTCTATCTTTTTCTTCTTCTATGGAACACAATGGGAGATGTCATTGAAGATCCAAGCAGGTATATGTAATTAAGCTAGTGTTTGTGAGGAGCTGGATAAGATAGTCTATGTGTTTGCATGGGTTGTACCATGAAGAAGGCAGTAGTGCCGATATGCGTGGTTAACGGTAAATGGTAAATGGTCTGCACTTATATAGCGCTTTTTAACCTTAACGGTTTTCAAAGCGCTTTACATGTGACTCATTCACCCATTCACACACACACTAACACACCAATGATGGCAGAGCTACCATGAAATGCGCTAGCCTGTCATTGGGAGCAACTTGGGGTTCAGCGTCTTGCCCAAGGATACTTCGGCATGTGGAGTCATGTGGGCCGATTAGTGGCCAACCCGCTCTACCACCTGAGCCACAGCCGCCCCCTAACACACCCCCATGTGGGTTTGCAATCCACATTTCTTTCTTTTATTGTTAATATATTTTTTATTGTTTTTACTATGAAACAGCCAATTCAATACATACTGAACATTACTGCACAATTGCACTTTACCCTACACAATATATATATATATATATATATATATATTGCCAAAACTGTTGCTGCTACTCTACTTCTGTCACAACGCACTATTTCATATTCATATGCATACTTTGTACATATAGTATATTTCTCTTTCTCCTATTTTATTGTTTTCAAATGTGCATTTTTAAATAGCTTTCTTACTTCTATTTCTACTCCTTATCTATATACAGTATATATATATATATATATATAATCTTTTACGTAAACTGTGGGGAGAAAAGTCGTATCAAGAATTCCACTACATGTCATACTGTGTATGGATATGAATGTGAGAAATAAAACTTGAAACAATAAATGCGTTTTTTTCTAATAACTGTAGTGTGCCTTGAAACCTAGTTTTCAGTGATGTGAGTTTTTTATTTTTTCCCTTCCACTTATTTTTGTACATTTGAGCAGACTGTATATTTATTATTATTATTATTATTGTTATTTATTTTTCTTTTTTCATCACACAAAGGGAGATGTCAGGAAAAATGTATGGAAAAAATGGTGACTTCATTTTTGGCTGATCCATACCTCGATCGAATATTTCAGCCTGGTCTCATGGAACAATTTAAGTGAGCATGATAAAACATTTTCAATTCAACATGTACATGGCTGCAGATTTCCAATGAATTCCAGCTGGGTACGCCAAAAGCGAATAAAATTGTTTATTATTCAGACTCGATTTTAAGATGAATTTTAAAATATATATGAGTAGTTATATACACACCCGGTCCCTTATCAGGCTAATTAAGCCTCCGAGAGGGCCGATGACAGACGGTGGTGCGGGAGAGAGAGATCGTTAAAGGACATGTCATCGGCCTTTATCCCTCTCGGAGGCTTAATTAGCCGGATAAGGGACCGGGTGTGTAAAATCACAACCCGGCCCCACCCTCCGTCCTGTCACAATAACCATTGGTGTTTTAAAATGCAAAATTGAAATGAAAAAGCACATTTTCGGAAGCAACCACCTCATTTCGTGCTGCTTCTATGACTCTATGACTATAATGTTACGTGTCAGCTTGAGTTAATGGCTGGGCTCCAACCATGGTCCTCAGACTCTAAATCCAATGCCCCATTAGTTGAGCTACTGTGCAGCTAATCATGTGTAAGTGTGTATATGTAGGTGATAATAAAAGCATTAAAATGTATTGCTTTTCAAAAGATTTGTTTCAGTAAAAGTGTGTCGATGTCATAAAATATCAGGATCTGAGTAATAAAATAGCTTCTGAGTAATAGAGAGATAAATAAGTATTTATAAAGTCAAAATCAGCCATCAAAGTCATGATTTTAGTGGAATTGAAGTGGAAGCACACAGTTGTTGTAATGCTTCTAGTGTTCATTTCTCCTGAATACTGGAGGGAATTGTACCTGGAGACACGTATAACAAGATTTGCAAAAATGTGTTTAGAGGTTCGAATATTTGCATTTATATTACAGTACTTACAGTGGTCCAACATCTCCCTTGTTGAGGTTTTAGTGCTATAAATGTGGTTTAAGTTCTGGATATTTCAGAGAGAGAGAGAGAGAGAGAGAGAGAGAGGCGATAATGTACAGCTAATTTTATTGGAGTCCTATTCTCAGTCAAACTCTGAGAGCACTGAATCTGTATTAAAGTATGTCGAATAATGATGCAGTGAAGACTATGCTAATAATTTAAATAGTTTCATTTGATTTGTATTTAGGTTTTTCACGATTATTTGAATGCTTGATCTTGCTGTTAAATACCTGAACAACTTCAATAACTTTTGCTTGTTATTAGTTTCTTTTTTCTTCATTTTATTACTGTTTACTGTTTATATCCATCCTATTACTAGTGGTGACATTATTGTCTTCTATAGTGAATCAATCAGTTTGTGTGTGAAAAATTATTATATTTAAGCACTTTTTAATTATAAAAGATCGTTTCCGTCAGGCGTTGATGAATAGCTGAATTTACCGTGTGCTCCCGTGAAGTAAGCGCGATGGCACGTGAACTGACGTGTGACAAACACACAACCAATGAGTCGAAGGAACTTGCCAACATGCTTGCGTCACAGGAGCACTCGGGTAAATTCGGCTATTCATCAACGCCTGACTGAAAGCAATCTTTTATAGTTAAAAAGTGCTTAAATATTGTTCTTTTTCACACAAAAAGTAATTGGTTCGCTTTAGAAGACATTAATGTCACCGCTGGAGATAGGTTGGATTACTCTTATGCTGACTGTCTGTGCTTTTTGGACCTACAAATATCTAATCATCATAATCTCCCATTTGTGTAAAAGGGAATAAAAGTCATAATTGTTTCAGCACCTTTAGTCTTCATTTTAAAAGGAAACTACCACAATATGTACAAGCCATGGGAAATCATGGTAAAAATGTAGGTAATGTAACATGTGAGACCAGGTTGGATACATAGTGTGTTCAAGAGCATAATAGTTTCTGCTTTGAGAATCGTCAATACTAATACCACCATGAAAAATATACTTAAGAGTAATGGGCCGTACTACCAAGGTGACCATTGGTCACTACAGGGTGCAGGAAGTCTGCCACTTTCACAGCAATAAGCCACTAAAGAATCAAATAAAAAGGAACTAGAGCCTGTCACCACAGGGAACTATCATGAAAAAAAATTGAGATACTGTACCAGTGGAGCTTTCAACCTATCGGTAAATAGAAGCATGGGATTGCATCATATAGAGGCATATTACATAGAAACACAGTAATAAAGAGTCATGAATCAAACTGTGTGCTGCATTCATACGAGCCACAAATGAGAAAGGCCGAGATCTCTATTCATTATTTATAGCAGGCAATATACAACTCTCACAAACTGTGAGAGACTGAATATTCTCATGATCGCTTTCTTTTTTTGAGGATTAGGAATGAGACACAAAAAGGAATGAGACATATATATATATATATATATATATATATATATATATATATATATATATATATATACAAACTTACACAGGATCCAAATGTATCTCCCTATGTGGCTAGTAGATGAAGAAGTTTACCAGCCAGGTAGGTTTCTTGCTGGCCAATTTTGTTTAAATTGCAATTTTCAAGTGGATTTGAGAGACATGAGAGAAAAAAAATAAACAATACTGTAAGCAAGTTAAAAGGTGAACTGTCTTTTTACATTTTTGTTTTTAACCATATATTTATTATTACAATAAATGGTTCTACTTTATATTAGTTGTCTTTATCTACTATGGACTTAAGCATATGATACAATGTACTTATTATGTAAATACATGTGTTGTTACATTGTACTTACATTTGAAGTATTAGCATTTAATTACAGCTGTAGTTTCACTGTTAACTGTACTTCTAACCAGGGTCCCAAATTAACACCTGCCAATCGCCAAATGCAGAACATTTTTCGATATGTCCGGTGAATTTTGCAGCATCACACACACTCTGGTGGGTACTTTTTACCTTTCTATCAGTTTGTGTCAGCTTGTAAAATAATTGTATATGTTCCAGTTTTGTCCTCAAGTGGGCTCTGCAGGCCTACAGTCAGTAAGGTAACAGGTGTTTGCAGAGAACGGCTCTTATTAGCTAGTAGTCCCTCTGCTCATCGATAGTCCTAATGCTGTGTGTCCACTGGCACGTGATGTGTGAAGGTGGATTCAGTGCTTCATTCAAATAATTATATTTAAGCTAGAGTTTAATAGATCAACACTGTTTGTTTACTTTGGGCATTTGAAAATTAAGCTGGCATATTTACAACTGTTATCGCGCATATTTAATATGATATCATTGCTCGTGTACTGAAAGCTATATAAGGTATAAGAGGAAAAGCCTTCTCTTGGTTAAGAAGTTACCTTGCTGATAGATATCAATTTGTACAAATAAATCATGTTAAATCGGAACTAATGAAAGTCACTTGTGGTGTTCCACAAGGTTCGGTGCTAGGCCCCAAATTGTTTGTACTGTATATAAATGGTATTTGTAACGTGTCTAAAGTATTAAACATTTTCATGTTTGTCCTGATATATTTATATATAAATTTAAACAAAAATATCTAAATCCATTGCAATATTAAATAGAACAAAACATATTTTGAAGGAAAACTCATTATATATACGGTATTGTTCGCTCATAGCTCTGCATATTATTTACTGTGTGGATGTATGGGGTCATACATATAAAGTCAACATTAAACCAAAATATATGTTACAGAAGAGAGCAATAAGTATTGTAAAAAGGGTTGACTTTTACGAACCAACAAATATATTATTTATTGAATTACATGATTTAAAAATGGTTGATTTAGTTGATTTTTACAATGCACAGATAATGTATAAAGCATTTAATAATTTAATTCCAAATTGTATTCAATAAACTAAGGGGAATGTACATGTTTAAAAAATAAAGGCAAGAACAAATATAAAAAATAGATGTAAAGGGGTAAACCTATGGAATAATTGTGACATTAATTAAAACATTTGTAAAAGTTCACTTTGTAAATTCAAGAAAAGTTTTAAAAATAGGGTGATAAATAACTATATAACTCAATATGATTTATTTGTGTATGTAATATTTAAACTATTCTTGTCTGAAATGTCTACCTTTGTAGTTATGTATGCACATTTTGGGAAATGTCTTATGTAACTGTTTTGTTTATCTTGTATGAATCAAATTCATTGAGAAAAGTGACGCTCATTAGAAAAATATGTAACAAGGCTTCAGCCTTCACCTATTTTTTAAAAAGGCATGAGTCATTCAAAAAGTCCCACCCCATCTTCATGTTTCAGTAGCAAATACGTCAACAGGCCATAGAAAACAGTGCTCATCAAGGCACTTTACAGGGTCTTTAAGCAGGATCTTTGCATTTCTTGCATTTTCTTGTTTGCATGCAACAACTGTAGTGTCCAATAAGTTTTTCAGAATGAGCATGACACTGCATGTGTGAGAGTGTTAAAATGGCAGAGCATGACAGAAAGAGAGAAAAGAGAACTGTGAGCAGAAAGGGAATGAGCACAGGAGATTGAAAGAGAAAAAGAAAGGACAGATAGGAAGACGAAGAGCGTGAGATTTTGCAGAGGATTTTTTATTATTTCCCCCCCCCCCCATTTCTTGTCAGCAGAAGCCACACTGGGTTTCTTTCCACCCAGGAATCGACTTCACAAAAGCAGCCTAAGTAAACAGTGTAATCCCTCAATCCAAGGCTATAAGGTGTATGATAGATTTGTAAATCATGCCCTTTACAAATCTGTTTTATTCCTTTTTGTCTTCTCGCATCCATGTCATTCACCTTTTGCATTTTCTCCCAAAATACTTTATCCCCATTTCTTTGTTGTTTAAGACTTTCATCCTTTCTATTTACTCCAAAATGACAGTCAACATTTAGCATGTTATGGTTCAAGACTGAGGTGTTCTCCATTGTAAAAGAGTATCCATAGAACACATTCTACTATTATTTACATTGCATGGACTATAACTTCTGGCTGAAGGATGTCACTTGGACTAATGCTTAAAGGAACAGTTCACCCAAAAATGTTAGTCTGTTTACCACCCATAGCATTTGTATTGAGTGTAGAAGACTTAAAATATAGTGCATGTGTCCGATGGATCACTTTTATGATATATGTATGGTGCTTTTGCTTACTTTTTGAAGTATGAGGGCTTGAAAGCTCCAATCGTTTCCACTTCTAATGCAAAGCCTTCCCAGAAAAGTGTAAGCTGTTACAGCTACAATATAATGCACATTATTTTGAAATGATATGTTCATCAAGCATATTTGGTTGTTCACATAATTTTAGCCATGTTGTGTATACAGAATATGGTTGTAAAATCTCAACTGTAAAGTAGATGTTAGTTTATCCTGCAACAACATGAATTTAAAATAGCATGTTAGTGAAGGCCAGTTTAATTTGATTTGATTGCAATTAAGAAGATGTGTCTTCTCCATCCACATGCTTGCTCAGCCTTTTCTCTGTGCTTGGTCATTATTAACTCCAGATGACCTAATCTCATGGGAGTGCTGATTAAAGTTTTTGTATCATCAGCCACTGTGCAGCTTAAGTTTCCCCACTGTCTGAGTAAGATTAATCTACACTCTATTTCCTCTTCATAAGGCCTAGGGCAGCAAACAGCCTATTACTGTACCTCTCCCCATCCCCTCAGAATCTATGCCCCTGGACATTTAGTCAAAATATATGGTTACTTTTCAATTGCCATCAATGGTGAAAGATGTTTGCAACTAAAATAGTTACTGCATACCAGCAGAGGCTAAAATGCTTACCATCTAAACATTGACCCTTTGGAAAATGTTGGGTCATTGTGTTTTCCACACTATGCTCTGGGGAAATTCACTTTTGTTGTTAGTTAGTATGTTTTTCCTTTTGAGTAGAAATAGTGTCACTCAATAAAGCTTGGGTAACATCTGTTCATTTCCCAGTGGTTCAGACATTCATAATAATATGTAATTTTAACTTGCTCTCAAAGGTAGGGAAGGGACTAGAACAAATCTCTGCATAGAGGGCAGGATATATATATATATATATATATATATATATATATATATATATATATGGAAAAAGGACATCTTTGTAAAATTACATTGTTTCCCCAAGCTTACCATAATAGTCTGTTAGCACCACCATCTTGATGACTCATTGAAATCAAATTGGGTACATATTTTTTTCTTCTTCTTCTTCTTTTTTGCATGCATGTTATTAGCATTTCATATGACTGGTTTGAGTTTCATTTGGATCTGTGGGATATTGCTGTTTAGCTTTGCTTGAGGTAAATATGTACACCAATTTGTTTGGTGACAGACAAGTTCATTTTGAGGTCCCCTTTGGAAGATTAGCTATCATCAGGAAGCCACAATCTCTGAAGAAAATTAAGAAACATATCTAACTTATGTGAGTCTTTAAATTACTCACTTTATTCCTTACAGTGATTCATTTATGGTACTCACAGCACGGGTGACTGCAAAACTGATTCATTCTTTTCTAAAAAGAAAAAAGAAAACACCCATTTGGTACAGCGTCATAATCATTCTTAACAATGTAATCAATTTAACAACCCTCTATTTTTCCTTTAGAAGTCAGCTACAATTTCACAGGTTTAGATAGCCTGCTTCTAAATATTGTGATTACGCCACAAACCACATTACTTTTTGTGCCGAGAAATCTTGGCGGCTTGATTGCCTGTCACTTGGTAAATTTATGTGTGCTTCTTTTACCACTTCTTTTTGCAGAATGACTCGCAATCAAAAATAAAATGTTCCCACATGATTTAAGGGGCCCCAAATGACAAACGCATGAATAGGCAAGATGCAAAAACGATTTTCCTCCTTAAGTTTAAAAGCAGGACCTCTCATAGTGAAGTAATGGATAATCACACTTATTCCTTTAAGATTCTTTTAAGACTTTCAGCATATTTTAAACAATGAAAATACATCTGAAAACATATTCAATGTAAAATTCAAAAACAGATACAAAAAAATCATGAAATATTATTGCACATTGACTTTGGAAGTCTAAAAGTGTGTTCCAGAGTGTTATTTGCTCTTTCATGGGTCAGGAGACATAATAAGAGTTCTCGGTTGTGTCATTTAATTTATCATCTTCATTAAGTCCTTAATCAGCTTTGTCTCAGATGTTTTTGTTGAAATAAAAAATAAACATAATAGACTCATATGAGTGAATTGTACCCATCAAGGGTATAGAGTTATGAAGTTATTCTCAGTTGCTTTGGTACTTTTCTCAGATCACAACTGAAAATCTCAAAAATACTTGTTCAACCTCCACATCATCTAATCACTTGTGCACACCATAAAAGCAATTTCTCATACTTTTGAACAAATTGCCTATGCTTTGGTACATTCACGCAATTGTTAATTGTCTGCTGTTTCCTACATTATCAATTGCTTATGTCATGCTGATCATAATATATTATACTGGTTCTCTGTTGAATAGTCTTACCCCCCAAAACATCTAGGCATTAGTTAAGTCATTAAAGGCAAAATGGATGAACCTGTTGTCATATTATGTCAAGCATGTTTTCTATACATTTCTATTATAATTGTTTTGTAAATGTATCCTGAATTGATGAATTGCTTTCATGTGAATCTTGACATCTACTAATGAAGGGGAAGTGTGAAGCTTTAGATCTATCAATGATTAACCAGTTCTCTAAAATAGCTCAGAGGTGCTATTTATCTAATGAAACTTCAATTGGCAAGCATATATAGACAGAGCACAACACGGTGTTACAATTTCTGACAATGGAAGGACAACAAGGAAATGAACAGGGTCAACAGTTGGGAAGAAGAGGATTAAGGATATGTGGTGGAATGTTAGGGAGGCAAAACAGAGGAAGAGGTAGAAGAGGCCGAGGAGACAGGCGTGTTTCCGATTAAATAAGGGCCACTCTTGTGGACCATGTTCTCAATCATGGCCTTACAATGGCAGAGGCTGGTCGAAGGGTGCAGCCGAATGTTTGGAGAATAACCGTGCCCTCAATCGTTCAAACGTTTCGCAGACAAAACAGGTTTGTAATCCAAGAATGTGTACTGCACTGTAATACTATATTCATTTTACACTGAAATCTTCCTCAATATTGTGTTTGGCATCACTGTATTTTCCCACATAGGACAGCAAGACTACCTCACAGGGGTGGGAGAGGGCCCTTTTCACACCTCAGCAGCAGGAGGCTATTTGGTCAGAGAAAATAATGCCATTAGATTAAGGAAAAATTCAGAGTGCCATTATAGCGATGCCTTTGTAAACTTCCAATCTGTTCAAAAGAAACCATATGAGCATGAAACAGCTGTTCCATGTACCATTTGAAAGGAATGGTGACAGAGTGAAGGAGCTATAGTTACCAGTATGTACAGGTAAAATATGTGCATACAGTAATTACTTTACAGAAAGTGTGAGCTGTATACATTTGCTTTGGCTGTAGAAAAGAACATGCAATATGTGTATATTTGATGTAACTTTATGTTGTCCAAAATTAAAATACACATAACTCATTAATCTAATTTGGCATCTTCTGGGATATAGCATATAATGGAACTGGAATCAAGTGAACTACCTCACAACTTCATATACCTGGATGAAGCTGGCGTCAACCTGACCAAAATCAGAAGGCATGGTTGAAATGTCATTGGGCGCAGAGCTTCTGTGGATGTGCTGCTTTGTCAAAGAATGGTGTGGTAACACGTATCCCACTTATAGGGCCATACATCACACAGCGTCTTCTCACCTTCTTAGACACCATATACAGGGATATCATACCTGCTGATGAGAGAGGTCAGGTTCATGATGAGTTACCAAAGTATGTGGTACTTTGGGATAATGTGAGATTCCATCGCTCAAACACCATCAGGCAATGGTTTGTGACCCACCACAGGAAGATTATGGAATTCCTCCCACCCTATTCCTCATTCCTTAACCCAATTGAGGGATTCTTTTCAGCATGGAGGTGGAAGGTCTACAATCGCCAGCCACATACTCAAATGACACTGCTGGCTCCCATGGATGCAGCATGTGAGGACATCACAGCCGACGCCTGCAGAAGCTGGATAAGACACGCATAAAGATTATTTTCTCACTGCATCGCAAGAGAAGATATCCGCTGTGATGTAGATGAGACTCTTTGGCCCGACAGACTGGAACGTCAGGACCCCACACCATTCTGATTGTACAGAACTCTCAAAGAATCGCTTCCTATGGTAATCTTTCTATGTTTACATAGTATGTTTTTCCTTTGTGCTATAAAATAGTTTTGTGTTTTTTTCTTTTTGAATCGCAGTGACACAGTAATTTGTTGACAGACCAAAAGAAAAAGCAGAAATGTGAATCTTGTCCAATCTCTTGCAATCCTAATCTTACATAAAGGAATGTGTGACTTTGTACTGTTGAAATGTATAAATGCCATACAGAAAAAGCCTTGTGCATTTTCAATCATTGTCATCAAAAAGTGTCATCAGGCCAATAGAAAATACCAACAGAATACATTTTTATATTGACAACATGACTGAGCATTTTGAAACATCTTGTTTGTGAACAATGACACACCTTCAGTAAAGGTATCCATTTGTTCTCCATTTAATATCTGAGAAACATTTCAGATACCAAGATATCATTGTGATTTTTCATTCATTAGGTTAGATTTACAGCTGTTACAGTTTCACAAGCAACAACAGCCAAACCTAGCTAAAATCGAGAAGAGTTTTTAGGATGGTTCCATGATGCCTTGTAAATCTTATGCATGTTTCTTAGTTGGTCAGGAGGCTGTGACCTTTTTAATTCTCCACCTGCGTTCACTTGATTAGTGTGTGTCAGAATAATCCCAGTAAATTCTGAAGTTTCCCCCAGCAGTTCAGTATCCGCTGTTGTCGTTCAGCTGGAGGTGAACGTGTCCTGAAACAAAGATGTGAGAAAATCTGTGTCCATTTCTGCCTCCATGGGACTGAGTGACCTATGTCATGCTATTATAGGCCAAAGTCACGCTTCATTATGGGAATTTGTCAGTGTAGAACAACTCCTTCTGTCTCAATGTAGTTCTCTAGCCAACACTGTAAAAAAGAATCGTTGAGCAAACTTAAAAATTCAACGTAAAATTATGCAGTAAGATTTTTGGGTTCTCTCAATGACTTTCGAATACTGTATTCAGTAACATTGCTTTGTTTAGTCAATGTGAATATGTTTGTTCACCAAATGCAAAAATTCTTGTTGAGAAGAACTACTAATTCTACTTTAGCCAATTGACAATTCACAATGTGAGAACTTTAATTATAAAGTAATTTTATATGAGGTTACTCAGCAATTTCTGCCTCTGACGAGATAGTTATATCATGTGAGGCAAGACAGTAGAACAATTGTTTGATGTAGATTCACAATAGGCTTCAATCCTTAACACACAAACCTCAATAATGGTGACAATCAACAAACCTCTTTAATAACGAGTTTACACTAAACTATTTTAGGCCCGATTTTCACTCGCCGACAGTTTTGTGGAGATCGCCGACAAAATAGTCAATAGTGAAATGTTTTTTAATGTGTTCACCCTGTCACAGATTCCTGGTGTAATTTGAAAACCCTATGACTTCCATGACAAGACAGATAGTTGTGTAATATGAATGGTACCACAATCCGACGTCTTTGAAAGTTTATTGTGTAGGAGGCATAAGTAAAAAAATTAGCTCCTGACATCATCACAGAACTATTAACTAACATTGCCAACAGTGCCAAAAACAACAACTACAAAAGCATGAATAAAGTCAGCAAACAGCAAGAAACAAGCCTAAAACACTAACCACATAATTTATTAATGTTGCAATGCATGATGGGAACTCACATATTAGCAAAACTGTTTAACATTAAATTGTTTAAAAAAATATTTAACCTCTGTTTGACTATTTGGGAACTATTGTTGGTCTAACATATGTTTTTATATAGTTTTATAGTCATAGAGGTTTCAGTGAGGAGCCACTGAAAAAGGGTAATATAAGTTATTTAATTACACCTAGAGGTTGGTATGTCTTTGGCAAACATGTTTAGTCCTACTTCCCCTGCTTCAGGAGATCTAGGTTATTTCCACACAGGGTTGGGAGGGTTACTTTGGAAATTTATTCCACTACAGATTACAGAATGCATGCTGTGAAATGTAATTTGTAACATATTCCGTTAGATTACTCAAGGTCAGTAACATATTTTAAATACTTTGGATTATCTAATGTGAATTTTCTTGATAAAAAAAATATGATTGTGTCTGGTAACATGTGCATGTAAAATGGCTAGAGAGAGCATTTTATCTTAGCATAAAGCTGACAATTTACCCAGGGATTATTTCTTCTGCTCAGAATTTACTACAAACTTACTTCTCTGTCTGCTCGTATGAATGTAACACATCGTAAGAAAGTGTTTCACCACTCTTCAAATGCACTTTGGATCGCATCATATATATGTTTAAATGTTTTCCATCTGATAGGACTAAATATTACATTAAACAAATTACAATAAAATGGAAAGTAATCCCTTCAATAATCAAAATATCTTTTGAAAGTAACTGTATTCTAATTACCAATTATTTCAACTGTAACTGTTGTGAAATACAGTTACTTATATTTTGTATTTAAATACGTAATCCTGTTACATGTATTCTGTTACTCCCCAACCCTGTGTCCACAACCCAAGGCATTTGCCTTGCTGCCTAGTCAGTGACTTAATTGACAGCAATTTTTTTTAAGGTACCTCCTAAGGCTTCCAAGGCACCTTACTATAATGTCTAAACACCTAAGTGCACCAAATGAACTTTAGACATAACCAAGCAAATATTAATACTACAATACTTATTTAATCTGTACAAATAGATAATAATCACACTGACCTCACACTGAAATAGGAAACAGTAGGTTGAATTTTATTTAACTAAAATCAGTCTGGGATGCTAAAATGAGAAACAATGCCACAAATTGCCAAAGCGGTAACATTTGTTGGGAGAGGGGTGCCAAAAGTTAGTTTTTTTCAGGCTGTTATAAAGTGAAGAGGAATGCATATTTTATAAACTGTACCCCCCAAACCCCAAACCTATTAAAAATGTCATGTTAGAAGGAAAAATGCAACCTCTGAATCGCATTCGTTACTGATTATGTAAACGCATTTCTTTCTGGTTTCAAAGTGGAACCCGAACCCAGGTCTCCCACGTAGCTGAGCCAACACACTTCTGGCAAAGGTTAACACACCTGAGCCAATGCAAAAATGTCTAATAGGAGATGGTGCTTGTCGGTAGGTCAGCAAAATGTGGTTGATCTTAGGATTCTAGAACTCTTGGAAACAACATGCTAACTTTCTGAGTATTCTTGTTAGTAATAATTAGTAATAATTTTCATCAGGTTATAGGACAGATCCATGTTAGGGTTTGATTTAAGATTCAAGATATGCCAATATGCTAAAAACTGTAAACACTTTGACTACTTGCAGTACAGTAACTCACAGAGAAGGAAATTGGTGTTATCGAGTTGGCCTTATCTTTGATTTCTTTGGGAATTGGACCTCAGTTTCCAGCCTGAGGGCTTTGGTTAGTTTTTGGCATGACAAACTGTGATATATTGTTCTGATGGGCATCTTGATCAGGTAAAAAGGTGCCAAAATTGTATCATAAACATATAGAAAGTGCTGCCCACACATTCTCTCATAATCAACTCTTCTGTGAAAGACAATAAGCAGTTATCACTTTATATTTCTGTCTGACAAACTCCTGGCTGGCTGTCGGCACTGATTGTCTCCCATGTGTATCTGCCTGTTGGTGCAGTTGCTTTTAAAGCAGGGCTTTATGTTGGGCAGTTGTGATATAGCTGTAATAATAATTGTGTAGCCATGATTAATTTTTAAGATGACAAGAACAACTGCTCAATAAGTCAATATTTAAATTATTATCGTCACTTTTTGTTAGGTGCCAACTATTAAAAAACAATGGATGCTATTAAAATTAAGACAAAATGTGTTTGGACACTTTCTTAATGCCTAGCATTAAAGGGAATGTGTTCAAAGATAAAGGAATAGTTCACCCCAAAATTAGATTTTTCTAATTATTTAGTTCAAGCACAAGAAAGTGTGAACAAACTTCTGCCATGAACATGCCAAGGTGACAGCAGATTTCATGATTTATAGTGAAAAAGGAGTTACATTCTGGTCTTTTTTTTTTTTTGAAAGTCATGGATTTAAACATCTGAGTCATATGGATTACCTTTATGCTGCCTCAACAGGGTATGTCCTTTTTGGAGCTTGAACATTTTAGACCCTATTTACTTACATTGCATGGAAATAAGCATATCATATTGTTCAAAATGTTAACTCTGTTTGTGTTCCAAAGAAGAAAGAAAGACTTACAAGTTTAAAATAGCTAAAGGCTGAGATTATTAAATTATGAGAGAATTACCATTTTTGGTTGAACTATTCCTTTAATGTGATGAACTACACCTGTGATAACTCTGCAATGGCCTTTGTAAACTTAAGTGGAACTGACATTGCTGAGGATAACCTTGGGACCAGCTGGTTGAAAGTTACTAAAAAGGGCTAAGACAAGTGTAGTTAGTTCAGAGAAAAGGTCTAGCACATTCATCTAATTCAATGACATTCATACAATTTTAAGTGTGGCTAAAGTGTCCAAATGATTTTAGAGGCCACAGTATCCTAAGAATAATAATGTATCTTGAGACCATTTACTGTAATTTCATCTGCTAATAGCTAAATAGAATATAAAGGTGAGAAAAGACAAAATTCAAATAATTTACCTGTAGGTTTCAGGGCTTTAGCTTCTGTATTCTGCAGACACTTGCCTCTTTGCTCTGTGGTAAAAGCAGAATGGACAGTGTAGACAGGAAATCACAGGTTCAGTGTTTCGCAGGCATGTAAAGAGCACCTAGAGTCTCGCTGTCCTGAGAAGTCCTACCATCATTAATCTTACTTTTTCTTGCTTTCAGCAACTGCTTCTGCCAGTGTTACAGCCAGACACTCATGGACTCTCATCTCTCTATCTAAGTGTCTGATTTTTTTCTCTGCTGCTCTACTTTAAAACAGTATGACTCAGCAAAAAGGCATCGTTGGCATTGTATGTGCATGTATGAATACACAGCACATGGGATATATGTGTTCACACTGTATATGTGAAGTGTTAAAAAGAGCAACATTGTCTTGTCTTGTTGTCTTGTATTATTAGTATGAAAATAAAAGATGTTACTATATCAGGAAATATAAGCAGACTGATGGTTTATATGTAAACAGACATAGGTGTGAACATGTCACGTAAATAATGAACAATTGATAATATGTCAAGTTTATGTAAAATACACCACAATAATAATACCAAAACAGCTTATGTTATATTTGAACTGATATGGCATTACACACATCACAGTTTTATATTTAATTATATCTTTTACAACATTGCATAAAGATAAAAAGTTACAGTTATTGATAAGGCATGTCAGAAAGACATATGCTTCAATATCCAGGTACCTGCAGTATGCCTACTTAAAATGAAAATAAATATAAGTTAATTATAAGGAAAAACAAAGTTTGTCAAGACCCATAATACTGACTTCACAAAGACTTGCTTGAAAGTAAAAAAAAAAAAACAGTTGAAATAGACATTCAAGATGATAGATATATAGATAGATAGACAGACAGACAGATATATATATATATATATATATATATATATATATATATATATATATATATATATATTAGTTAGATATAACTGAAATTCATGTTTATTTATTTACAATGTAACCATTGTAACCATTTCCCCCTATGTGAATATCGTTTAACACCTCTGCATTCCAACCATGTGTTCATAAAAGTTAGATTTGTTCTTTAATATCAAGAATGTAAAATGAGTCTTGGAGTACATAATACTAAACAATTCCTCTCATGTTCAAAGTGAAACTGCTTGAGAAAGCATACAACCCCCCTCTGAAAACTGAAGAGAGTAGATGGGCAGTAGATGTTGAAATATTCAAATAAACTTTTTCCTCTATACACTGTTTTTGCAGATTATCAACGTGGGTGCCACATTTCACAAAATTATAAACTGTGTATCGACTATAGGGTTGTAGTTTTACTAACTGTGTTTTTAACTTTTTTTTTGCAAATCAGAAGCACTCTCCATCAGTTAATAATCTTGTAAGTTTGAGATTAATGGCATCAGGTTGGTCCAAAAAGATATGTCATATTTTGGATAAGATGGCGAAGATATTGTATGATTTAGCTCATATGAAAACGAATGACTTGTATCCCATTAGAGACTTACCATTCAGCAAACATGATACAATACAAGCATTCTGGCTATTCTATCCAACACTTTAACATAAGAAATAAATTTAGATACTTATTCCAAATGTATTTATGTAATACAAATGACAGATGTATTCATGTAACCATGAAATCATGGTTAGGTTAAGGTAAAAAAAAAATATTAATAGTAATAACTACATTGGTCATTGTTTTTAAAAAAAAATGTAATTCTCATTGTAAGTAAAATAATGGGAGTTTGTATGGGAGCCAACTTTCGATTTCACCATCTCATACATTTATTACCACTTGTCATGAGACCAGGTTGGAACAGTTTCTTGTATCATTGGTTCCCCATCTGTCGCTCACTTCGACGTTATGTCGAAGATGCGGCACTAGGGGTCTCTCTTAAGAAGATCACGCATCTCTGAATTTCTGGCCAATGAGAAATTGGCAGACAGAATTTGCATGTCCCGCCCCCGGACATATGGGTTCAAAGGGAGGGAAATGCGTCTGTCCATTCAGAAATTTTCTTCGTAGCCGGTTTGAGTGTGATCCGGTTTGAGTGCCGAGGTTCACTTAATCTCTATGAGAGTATGCTGTTGGATCTACGACGCATATCAGCGGCTTTCTCCTTCTCTGCACAGTAGTGCAGCTTTGCCCCTGGGTGCTTCGACAGCGCTTTTAAAAGAGGATGTTTTCCTAAAAGAGTTTATTTCTCTATAAGAGCAATAAACAGCTGGCGTTGAATGTCCTTTTCAGGACGCATCTTTTAAAATATGTTTTTCCGCCCCTGTGTTGTTCCTGGATGCGGTTGAATTTCTCTCCACTTCTGATGGTCATGAGAGCTGCCTTGTGTGACTGGGCTGCGATCACACGTAGGCAGTGTTTTATAAATGATTCATGTTCTCAGTGCGAGAACATAGCCATGGCAACGTTACGGTCACGGCTTTCTTCCCTCAAAACGATAGAAAGCCACTTCAGCTGCCCCCCGCTCCTTGCCTCCTTCCTACAGGATTGGGGCCGGCGCGGCTGGCGATGAAGGAAAATTGGGGCATACAGCGGGCTCGGCTTCACCGGGTAAATCCCCACAAACCACCGCTCCCCAGCACGCTCGTTTTGCTTCCGTCCGGGCTCGAGGTGAGAGCAGCTCACCTCACGGTCAGTCTGTTTACTCCCTCAGACCCCGCGAGCTGGATGATGATTTCACCGCTGCTTCGGAGAGCGTCACAGTGGCGTCTGATGCTGATGACTTGACTGGGCTGCCACCTCCGGGTCTGCTCGTCCAGTGTGAACCTGACATGCAGATGACCGCTAAGCTTGCCCGGTCCGCCGTGAGCGCGGGGCGGAAACCGGAACCCTCTGCCCCCCAGTCACAGCTAGACGATTGGTTCCTGGGAAGGACCTCTTTCTCAGGGATGGGGCACCCTCTGGCATCCAAACCCCGTCCTCTGGAAACTCCACGTCTAGCCCCTGATGGGATGCGGAAGATCTAATTGGCCTACCACCTGCTGTCGTAGACATGATCAACCAAGCCAAAGCTCCCTCTACCAGGCAACTTTACGCCCCGAAGTGGCACTTGTTCGCAAATTGGTGTTCTTCCCGGTCTGAAGACCCACAGAGATGCGCAGTTCTGTCAGTGCTTTCATCCCTGCAAGAGAGATTGGAGGGGAGGCTGTCCCCCACCACCTTGAAGGTGTATGTAGCCGCTATCGCGGCCCACCACGACGCAGTGAACGGCAAGTCCTTGGGTAAGCGCGACTTGATTATCAGATTCCTTAGAAGCGCCGGAAGTTGAATCCTCCCCAGCCAAGCCTGTTCCCCTCCTGGGTTCTCTCAGTGGTCATCTCGGGCCTTCAGAGACCCCCTTCGAACCGCTTGACTCAGTTGAGCTTGAGGCATCAAGAGGGTTGGAGACTTGCAAGCGTTCTCTGTCAGCGACACCTGCCTTGAGTTTGGTCCGGCAGACACTCACATCACCCTAAGACTGCGACCGGGCTACGTGCCCAAGGTTCCTACGACTCCCTTCAGAGACCAGGTAGTGGACCTGCAAGCGCTGCCTTCGTTGCTGTGTCCAGTACATGCTTTGCATATCTATTTGGACCGCACACAGAGCTTTAGGTGTTCTGAGCAGCTCTTTGTCTGTTTTGGTGGACAGTGGTAAGGGAACGCTGTCTCCAAACAGAGGCTTTCCCACTGGGTGGTTGACGCCATAGCATTGGCCTATCACACCCAGGCCGTGCCCGCCCCCTTGCGGGTTCAAACACACTTGACGAGAAGTGTGGCATCCTCGTGGGCACTGGCCAAAGGCACCTCCTTAGCAGACATATGCAGAGCAGCGGGTATACCTTTGCGAGATTTTACAATCTCAGGGTTGAGTCGTTTTCATGCTCAAACGTGCTCATGTTTTCAACATGGAACTTTGTGAAGACAACTCGTCTTCCAGGTGGACTGTGTGCGTCTACTCGTGGAAGTTCCATGGAACCAGCCAATCATATTTACACAGAGATGATTGCAAAAGCACTTTACAGATTTGTGTGCTATAAGCAATAGAAGGTTTGAAAACTGACTATTGGCATTCTGAGGGCATGCCATCTGAGGTTGAGGCTATATTGAAAATAAATTCAAAGTTTGGTCAACAACTTCCTCTGTCAGACTTTGCACCCACTGTTGTCCATTTAACAATGGGATTGATGACATTGGGTTGTGTTGAAATTGGGTTGACAAAGCTTGTTTGCTGGTCTTAGTTGGTGTAAGTTGCAGAATGGTGTCCCAGTTTGGCCAAGCTGGTGATCAGCTTGGTAAAAGATCTCTAGATCTCTTGATCTAGACCATACTACAACTCTGCTATACTAGGTGATGGACAGAATTATAATAAATCAGAAGAAATCCAGCTAAAATTGGCCTTAATTCACCATTGAAGAAGCATGATACTTTGGAACAAATTCTTCTAGAACTTTGGTGACTGGTTTGGTTCTTATTCCATTATTCAATTTTTTTTATATATGCACATCCCCAAATACTTCTAACAATTAATCCTGCTCTTGTCTCACTAGGCAAAAGCAAGGAACAATGAGATATTGCATTGATTTGAAATGTCAGTCATTACACGACTAGGCTTCAACACCTCGCTTTGAGACCTTTATTAAAATGAATGTCTGCAGATTTAGCTTTCATGTTCCTCTGCAACCCAACGTCAGAGTCTTTCGTAGCATTGATGGTTACAGTGTTGAGGGATTAGTAGAGGGGTGTTAGCTTATCCTTCTGGCGGAGGCACAGGATGCTTAAAAATGTGTGCCTGAGCAAATTTACAACTTAAACTAAAAATGAGATTATTGTTGTAACACAGCCAGTGTGGTGTCTTGTTCATTTGGTGTGCGGATTTCAGATACACATTTTTATGTACATGGTAAACATACAGCAGCTCACATTTGATTAACTCTGAATGTTTTCTGATGCCTCTAGTCTAGAAAACAATTAGCAACTCAAGGAAAATGTAGGCATGCAATGCGGTAAAGAAATACAGTTAATAAAGTAGTCTTAAAGGGATCATGTTTTTTCCCCATGTTTTTCCAAACCCACATGACTGTCTTTCTTCCGTGGAACACAAAAGGAGATGTTAGATAGTATGGTAGTCCCGGTCACCATTCACTTTCTTTGCATCATTTTCTATTCGATGAAAGTGTATGGTGACTGAGGCAGTCATTCTGCCTAACATCTCCTTTTGTGTTCCACAGAAGAAAGAAAATTATGACAGAATTTTCACGACAGACACCAAACCACCAACCACTATTCAACACACTGCTAATGCAACTGAACACAAAAAAAGGACAAAAGAAAAACAAGAACAGACAGAAAGCATGACAGAGAGGCTAGAAAGGCTGAACAACATCAAAGTGCAACTTTAAATATCACATCAGGGGCTGAAAAATAGGTTGTGCAAAAGAAAGGGAAAAGGGGAAACAGTAAGAGCTAGAAAAAAAGAGAAGCCAGCATCTTTGATGTTCAAAGGTCTCTTGGATCCACTCAGGAAAAGCAGACAATAAGAAGTGCTCTATGTATTAATACTGACCTAAACACAAAGAGCTGACCATAAAATGGCTTTCTATGATTTGTTTTGGATAAGAGGAGGAGACTATCTGTTGTGCTTAACCATAATTTTAACTCCCACTTTCCTATATTTTGTTTATTTGATTTTCACATCATTAAATGGAGAGCTGAACTTACAATATTTGGAATTAAATACAGTATGGGAATCTTATATAGCCAGTGAGCCGTGAACGCTGACCCAAAGCGTAATTAAGAATTAAAAAGGGAGGGATATTAATTACTGGTGCTTAATCAAAACCTAGAAACCAATGAAATGGAAATGCATTTTAATGTCTTTAAGTAATTTACAGTAATGTAGTTCAGAAGTGTCAAAATTACAGAACAATTTTAATACCCAACATGATCTCATTAGCATTCATCAGTATTCGTACATAAAAAGTGGTTCTAGCTCACATTTAGATATCTGAAATCTACAATATCAATTTACTGACAGCATCTAAAATGGGAACTCTTTTATCTAAGTATAATTTTAGAAAGTATATATTTTTCATTGAGAGGTTAATAGAATATTGAATTCAAAGGCTGATTTTTTTCTTTGTATTTGTAATAAATGAGATCACTTAAATATGTTTAACTCCATTACATTTGTTTAATGCAGTTAATGAATTTATCCAATTTGACATTGCAATGTCTGTTCTGTGTGATTTCTGGAACCATTAAAAGGGGTAGTTCATACAACAATGAAAATCATTTACTCACCCTCATGCCATCCCAGATGTGTATGACTTTCTTTATTCTGCTGAAAGCAAACAACGATTTTTAGAATAATATATCTGCTCTGTAGATCTATACTATGCAAATGAATGGTGATCAGATCTTTGATGCTCTAAATAGCAGATAATGTCAGCATAAACATAATCCATCAGACTTCAGTGGTTTAATCAATGTCTTCTGAAGTTATTTTGGGGTGAGAACAGACTAAAATGTAATTCCTTTTTCACTGTACATATTGACAGTGCTAGGAAGTGTAATCGAGCTTGAAATCATGATCATGCCTAGAGACTGCAATGCAAGATGTACAGTGAATAGGAAGTTATATTTTGGTCTATTCTCACCCAAAACCAAATGGATAGCTTCAGAAGACACAGATTAAAACACTGGAGTTGTATGGATTACTTTTATGCTGACTTTATCTCTTTTTTTGGAGCTTCAAATTTCTGGTTATCAATCACTTGCATTATGTGGACCTGCAGAGCTGAGATATTCCTCTAAAAAACCTTTGTTTGTGTTCAGCAGAAGAAAGAAAGTCATAAACATCTTAGATTGCATGAGGGTGAGTAAATGATGAGTGAATTTTCATTTTTGGGCAAACTATACCTTTAACATGACACACGCTCAAATCAGTAAAAGAGTGAAACACACGGTAGTGTTGACTGTTTCACTTAAATTTCATACTTGTTTAGCTTTTATGATGATTAAATTCAGCTATTCAAAGAGTGTAAATGACTTCTGGGTCCCATCTGGGTCCCATATGCCATTAAAAAGGTCCTTCTTTGGCAATGTCACTCCTTCATTTACTAATAAATGAGAGTACCACTATGAAATTGAGTGTGAATATGTTGAAAGTCTTGCATACGTCAAAGAATTTACATTTAAGAAGCTGTAAGTATGATGATATTGTACATTTCTGTATCTATCCAAATGTACAATATTTTGCACAAATATGAATGAGATGTGATACAGTGCATTATCAAAATGTGATCAAAGCTGGAAGAGGCAATATGAGAAAATTACAGTTTAATGAATGTACTGGTGAAATGAAGCGAGAGGATTGTGATTGTTTGGAAGGCAAAAATGAGAGGCGGAGAAGTAAGACTGAAGGGCTTGTTGGAGCGAATGAGAAAGATGGCTCATCTAAAAGTGTGGTTTTCACATGCATGCTTATGTAAATAATCTGTTAATTACGGAGCATCCAGATTACAGAAACCAAAGAGGGGCCTCTTGTTGTGACCTTTTTGAATGGATGTGCAATCAGACTCTGGTAAATAGACCTTCTATTTCAAGTGCTCTGCCTCTCCTCCTCCCTTGCCCCAATCAGCGACTCTATCTGTCTTTTTTTATGACTGCATCTTCCCATCAGCTCTCCTTGTCCTTTTCTTCTCTTTCCACTCTTATCTCCCATTTTCTATGGTTCTGTCTTGATTTGGTACTATGAGGTCTGAATCACAGCCACACAAAAATGGCAGCATCAGAGTTACAGCACCACTGCAGAATGTCACTTTGTTAAAAAGTAATATAGCTGTATTTAATTCATCACCACATACAATGGGGTTCAAAATCCACTTGTGAAATTGCATCATAATTCATTATCAGCAAAACAATTAGATTGAATTAGAGTTGAGTAGAAAAAACAACATTAATTTACTAGTTTGAATTTCTTGGTGTGTGTCCCTTTTGCTTTAACAATAGCATACGCTCAAACTGGCATAAACTCCACAAGTTTGTGCAAAACCTGATGGTCTTCCACTGGTTTAACTGGTCACTTAGTTTGACCAGATGACAAGTGGCAAAAACTTTTTGAAAACCAGCAAACCAGACCAGCTAAGATCAGCTTAAGCAAAAATATTTTTAGCATGATACAAATCTAGACCTTTGTGCAATGGTGTAACGTTGCATGACACTTTGCTCTATAGAGTTAAAAGCATTGAGCAACATTGACACAAATCAGGTGAATGGGCCTTAACCATGTTCTTGTACATAAAACTTTCCTATGACCTACCTTTTTGTTCTATAAAAACGGATTAGGGGATAATGTTACAGGAAAATGAGATCGGTGAACCCGTTGCGGCACGCTGCATAATGTCAACACATCCGCACTAAACCATCCCATTAAAAAGTACACAATCTTTCCCTTACCCACTCCAAAATGGATTACCCTTTCCCAAATTCTTAAGCATGTTCCAGTGGAGTTATCACCCTTGGAAGCCTTCATGAGCCTTTGAAATGCCTCTTCACCTTTTGAGTAGGCGCTAATTACCCATGACTGCCTGCTACACTTTAGACGAGGCCCAGCTGCACAAAGCAAACACCCACCATGCAAACCCAAGGGCTCATTTCATTTGGTTTCCTTAGAATGACTGTAAAGCTAATTTGAGCATGCACCTGTGGCCAGCACTGGCTTACAAGTTTCACTAAACACATGGTTTAATGATCTCCCAAAAGAGAAATAGCCTCAAACAACTTCCAAATTGTACTGTAATTACAACAGTTATGCTGCTAGGGGAGGGGTCACCTGTAGGATGAAGGGTGCGCTTGACTGCCAATGTGGACATTTACAAAGCCTCTGCTCTGTTAACACAAACATGCAGCTCATTGTGGTAAATAAGTATGTGGTTCATTGCACATACACTGGTTCTCTCAAGAGCAGTCTAATCATCTAAGCAAAGCATCGGTCATGGGCTGTAAATAAGATGTTAATTACCTTTAATGGAATGTGCTGGGTTTAATATATTATTCTTCTTATTATTTTTATTTATTTAGTTAAGCACTATTTATAGTATACATGGTGTGCTGTAGATTACCACAGCAAATATATTCAATTTAGGCCAATTTGCTCAGCCAAGGGTCAATTAAGAAAGCATAAATTACAATGATGTTCCATAAATGTAAGTCAATGAGAGATTTTCAAACTAATGTTTTTATTAATTATCTGTGAAACAAACTGGCAATAGAGTCTGTACTTTTAGTTTATTACCTTAATTAAAAAGTACGATTAAATGTTCAGCATGGTGTAAAATTTGATACTGCAGTGTTTGCAAGCATGGTATGATCCACTTGCAATGGAAGTGTATGGGACAATTGTTTGCATTTTCACCGAGCACTTAATTAGGAAGACCTGTAGTGTATTCATATAATTGTCTAATTAGCCAATCATGTAGCAACAGTGCAATGCATAAAATCTTGCAGATATGGGTCAGGAGCTTCAGTTAATGTTCACAACAACCATCAGTATGGGGAAAAATATGATCAACGTGGCATGGTTGTTGGTACCAGATGGGCTGGTTTGAGTATTTCTCTGACTACTGATCTCCTGATATTTTTACACACAACAGTCTCTTAAGTTTATTCAGAATGGTGCCAAAAAAGCAAAAAACAAAACAAAACTTCCAGACGAAAACAACATGTTGATGATAGAGTTCAACAGAGATTGGCCAAACTTTTTCACATTGTTGTGACCACTGACCATTGATGATCAGCTCATCCGAGTCCATGCCCAATCCAAGACCAGAGTAGGTCGAGTTCGAGTCAAGGCCGAGACCATAAAAGGGTCGAGTCCGAGTCAAGACCAAGACCGGAGAGGGCCAAGTCCGAGTCGAGAACGAGAGCAGTATAAAGGCTGAGTCTAAGACCAGAGTTTTGTAAGAATGTTTTAAATGTATATTTTAAAGAACTATTGACTATAGGCTCATATATCAAATAAACCTAATTTATTTTATGTTGGTTAAACAATATTACCTGGTGAGAATAAAAAATAAATAAATGACAGGTCTGATGCAGTGAGATCCAGCACATGGAAATTACTTCAATAATCAGATGATTTGTAGAAGGAATAACACATTTTATTTTAAAGAATTTAACCAAATGAATAAAATATTAAATAATGAGAATACATTTAATAATACAGAATATAAATGTTTGCTTATAAAATGTTAAGTAAATATATCAAAAGAATATATCCAAGGAATAAGTCCTGAAATGAACCTAATAAAACAAGTATTGTCTTTGTCTAATCAACTAAGTATGTGGAAAAAAGTTCAGAGTCAAGACGAGGCCTCAAAGTTGGAGATCAGATGCAGAGAGCTAGAGAGCTGAGACATCAGTCTGACAATCAAAGATCAGTTAAGGTCTTTATACCCAGCCAGCACACAATGTACCAGAAAAACTTCATTTTCTGGAACAATGAGTACTAGTACAATCGAAGTTGTCAGGTCATATTGTTATTGACCTATTGAGGTGTGAAAGCTGCGGCTAAATGGAGGTTGCGGCATATATCTTTGTCAAGTTCACAAAGTTCATGATCTCAATTTAAATGCGAGCATGGATGTCTAAGAGATACGCTGTATTCACAGATCTGCATCTGTAAACTGATTAAAAAATAACTACTATAAATGAAGCACTCTCTGCATCCAGATTCAAAATGTGGATACATGAATATGCTTGTATAATATCAATAATACATGAATAAACAAAACTATAAAAATATAGGAAGGGCTCTAGCCACTTGCATCACGATCTTGGGTTAAGTGAACAAATTGGTATTACAATAACGACAAGTCAGTGTTAACAAAATGTCAGTGGAAAACTCAAATTAAAGGTTCAAAGTGCTTAGCATGGCAATACTACAAACTACCAGATTGTGTATAGGCTACTATTATATTCCATTCAAGTTAAGTAAATATTTCTGCTTTACAAAATACAGTATTAATGTACTATTACTAAAATTGGCCTAAAAAAAACAAACAATAATATATTAAATCTGAAAATGTTTGCTCAGAAAGTGAATTTAACATTTAAATGTAATTTGTTAACAATTCCCTCGATTGCACTACTATATTTCATTCATTGTAAGTTAAGTAAGCATTTCTGTTTACGTTTGCTTACAAGATTTTCTCGCATTTTTGTTTGTATATTTCAGCAACCATTGAATTCTGATGACATTGAGAGAAGTACTTTTACATTTTCTTCAATATGTGTAGCATGTAACTAATGGCTAAAGCATTTCTAATAGACCAGAGGCCTTTCAGACCAACGCAGTGCATCAAACCATAATAACACTTAACATACGTTTCATCTGGAAAGCATCTAACATCTGCTAAACATCTTAAAAATATCAGATTTACAATAATTCTAAATCATAAATGTCTCAAAGGCATTTGCTGAATGTCTTATTAATAGGGCTGTCGATTTAACACATTAATTCAGTGTGATTCATTTGACTAAAAATAACGCAAATTTACGCAATTTGTCGCAATGCCCGCAATGATATGGAAGATTCCTGAGAAATGCAAGCTTATAGTACCACTTGTTTACTCCAGAGGGCAGTAAGTGAAACTTCAGCTGTGTGGCAATGCGCAGTTTATACAGTGAAGAAAACAACCCTCAGCAGCAACAACACAAACATGCATTACGTTCTTGTGTTCAAAACACTTGATGGAGCGCAAAGTATTAAACTATATTTAACTTGACACAGTGACCTAAAAGTTTTATGTTTATGATGCAACGCACCCGAGAAGCTACACAAGCATGTCTGACGCAGATGTAAATTGACGGGTCCTTAAACAAGCCCTCATAATAAATCTCCAACTGATTGACAAATTCGCTAGTGAAATGGATTGCTGTGAACTGTATGCCAATGATTGACTTATGTTCAATAATATGGTAGTAAACAATACATTGTATTCTAAAGGCGCTTTTTGTATTGTCTTATCAATGATTAACTCTTCTACCACAAGAATGTAATGCATTTTAATTATCTGAATATTTTTTATTCTATATATATATATATATATATATATATATATATATATATATATATATATATATATATATATATATATATATATATTGAGTTTAATGGAGTTAGATTATTACAAACATTTACACCACAATATTTATTTGAACACATATAGAATGTAAATTCCACAAACAGAGTCTTGTGTCACAAAATATATATTTTTAAGAACATTTCTTATTTTTTGTGATGTCATAATATCAAATGGTTAAATTGTTTAAATGATTTATAGGGCTAATAAAATAAATATGAAAATTTTAATTCAGCTTTGTGCTAGGCAAAGAAAACCTATTCATGCATGTCCAGGTTTGTTTGGCTTGAAAATGTGATTTGCACGGAGAGTTTAATGATTATTGTTATGATTGTCAAATATAAAACTTAAATTACCGCACTCACAAATACAGGGCATATGTGATTTGGATTTGAAGCTTGAAGTTACTGCAATGATCAAACTGTCAATATTCAAAAATTAAAAACAATGACAGCAACGGTAAGAAACCTGCACCGAGGGAGCACAAACGAACGAGTCAGAAAGCATAGGATGATATGAGGTAAATACATGACTGACGTCACAGATCCGGGAGATCATTTTGTTATTTTTTTGTAATGGAATTAGTTAGATTGTTTCTTTCAACAGCACAAACCGGCACAAATCAAGCACAAATGAATGCCACCGGTTTGGATCGATTTGGACGACATACGGTGGAAAGTGACGTCACAGCCCCGAATCATATTTGTTTCTAAGCAATGGAAATAGATAAAGTGTTCATTTTAACGGCACAAATCGAGCACAAACGAATGACACTGGTTTGGAGCGATTTAAACAACATGGGGTGGAGAATGATGTCGCCACTCCCGAAAACATTTTTGCTATATCTAAGGAAGGGAAATAGTTACAACGTTTGTTTTAACGGCACAAACCGAGCACAAACAAATTAAATAGTTTTGGTGATTATTTAATTATATGGGGTGCCAACTTCATGGAGGTTAGAAAATCAACTGAAAAATAGCATGGGTGGAACCGAACGTGTTTGTTGTGAACAGCCCCTTAATATCAAACCACAGTACACATGGAAGTTTCTCAAAGATACCTCTCAAAACGCAGTCTTTTGTTGACTGTAGGTAACTATCCAATTTATCCAATGACTAGTTTGTTTTCCTTTTTTATAATATCACGATGTTGTTTTAATGAGTGAGAAGCTGCTGCAATTTGTTTAGTGAGTCAGCAGTCTGAACAAATCGGACTGAATAGCCAATCGATTCAGAACTTTTTGCTAGCCAATTTGCTGAAAAGAACCGACTCAAAACAATTAATGAACTGGGCATCACAGCAGGCTGAAATGTGGGAAAAACATAAAAATCTCTGATATTGTCAGTCAAAAATGTTTGTCAGATAAGTCAAAACTTTCACTGTGTATTTTTTTGCAAAGGGACTTGATTGGACTTGGGGTCAAGTCTGAGTCCACACTTGTTTGACATCGAGTCAAGACCGAGTCAAATTGCTCACGAGTCCATGACAAGACCAAGACCATGACAATATGGTACTACAACACAGCTGTTTTGAGCTGACAGAAAGGTTACTGTAACTCAGATAACCACTCTGTACAATTGTAGTGAGCATTATAGTATTTCAGAATGCACAACATGTCGAACATTGAGGCAGATGTGTTACAACAGTAGAAGACCACATCAGGCAATTTATTAGGACCATAGTGTTCCCAATAAAGTGCCAAGTGTGTGTACATTTACATTTGTCTATCTGCCTATATGCTGGTTGGTTGAAAATGTATTTAGTTGCTTATTGGTCTTGATTGTGTTTTGGTGATAAATACAGGTAAATATATTAACAAATGAACACTATATATTTCCTGAACCACCATCTATGAAATGACTGGATGTGAAATGTGAAAAAGTGGCCAGCATGTTGTCAAAGAGTAATTTAAATTTATCATCTATAAAAGTGAAAACATGATTAAAAAATAAAACTAACCTTGACAGACAGTCAATTGTTCTCCTCTCACTGTTTAGACAGAGGAGGACAGGATTGCATTATGCAAATGAATGTGTCTGTACTATGCAAATGAATGTGTCTGTACAGGAGCTTTAAAAAACATGTACGCATTACTCCCCCAAAGCGTTCTGCAGAATTCCCAGAATTCACAAAGAAAACCTGTTTTCTGCTGACAGTGAGTTCAGCATCATACAGGGTTTTTCAAGTCAGTCTCATTACACCAGCTTAATTTAACCTTTGTGGGTGAGCAGTTCATGATATTAGCTTCTTTTTTAATTGGTCTGTTTGAGAGTTTGTTGATAGTTATTGTTATCACTGCCATCAACAACTGGCATTGCATTTATGGGCGAGATCATTAAAAATCCATCATGGAGAAAGAAAGCAAAGCTTCAAACGTTCACAGAGGGGAAGGCGTTTAGGGTGCTCCCACGCCAACCACAATTACCATTCTATTGCTTCCCAGTAATAAAAGAATACAGGTCAAGTCAGGGATGGAAGAAAGAGATGTGAGGTAAACAAGACAAAGAGAATGATAATTAACTACAAACAGAAAAAGTGTTAGATGAAATAAGCTAGTGTGGTAGATACATGAACATGTGTAGGGGGACATTTGGTTGGAGAGGATAAAGGGGCGGATTAGGTTTATTTATACAGGAAATATAGTAACTGCTCCCTTTGTTTGCTTTCCTTAATTTTTGTGAATCACACATGCTTCTTATGAGATATTTCAGAGATGAGTTTGTTCAGAGATGCAGGTTGGTGCAATCGTTCACTATTCCCCACATTATATAATGCACTATAATGTGTGTCAGCCACACTGTGTTGTCCCTGTAGTGTACTATTTTATACCCATAATTAGCACAGATTTTGGTATAAAACCAATGTATAGGGCACAATGGGGCTAAAGGCACACCTTAATGAAAATTAGCATTTTTCTGGTCACAAAATGTATCAAGATCAATTTATATTTAGATATACGATATATATATATATATATATATATATATATATATTGAGTATGGATGGAGCAACATAATTTGTGTGAAAATAAATAATATCAGAATGCTGTTTTGAATAAAATTCAGCAAAAAGTTGGTGAGGAAGCCTTTTACCCCTCACCTGGGGTAAAAGGCCAACATACTTGGGGTAAAAGGTGGGTTATAGTGATATTGTGTAGATATAGGGGCAAAAGTTATAGTGCAACTTTAGTCATCTAATAATTTTGAGACCACAACATGCATTTTTGAGTAACATATTAAGCGTAGCCGGAAATCGCGGGAGTCAGGACCCCTAAAATATAATTAAAATATGCGTATTGTAAATAATATAATGATATATTCTTAAAATAATTGTATAAGGAATAAAATAATACAAATGCAAATGGGGCAACAAAAAAAAAAACCTTGGTGTCCCCAAATTGTTCTTGAGAATTGTTATGTTAATTGTCCCCCCCCAACATTTTGATGAAATTTTCGCCCCTGATATTAAGATAATGCTGACTCAGACTAATTACTTCAGAGAAGGCTGCACAATTTCCTTTTAACTATTTTGTCTCAGAATAAACGTGATCATTTCAGGGATTTTCATTAGCTAAATAAATGTGCAACATTTTGAAGTGCATAGTGACAAGCATGTGTTTGGGATAAATATCACTGCCCATTTTCTATATTAGTGCACTCTTTTATGAAATGCACTTGATTTATAGTGTTATAGTGTCAATAATACAATTCACAGTGAAGAAACAAAAATAAAATAAAAAGATTGGGTTGGGTTGGGTTGGTTCAGGTTGGTTGATTGATTGAAATTTTATTGAAATATAGCATTTCAAAATGATAGAGTGTTAATGAACTATTGATATGCAGCCTTTAAGTGATTAATATTTCTTGATTCATTAATTTTATTTTAATTAATTAAAAGAAATAAAAGTATTGTTAACTCAGAAAAGTGTACACATAGGAAATGATAATTTAGGTAGGTAATGTATTTATAAGTGTAATCAATTCATATTATTGACAATTTTATTACTATTTTAGGGAAGGATGAGAAATATATGTACCTCATAAGTAGATAGCTTTATAGATAGACAGATAAATAGGCAGACAGACAGATAGACTATGCATCTATAGTTATTGTGTCTGAGAGACTTAAAGTTACTGCAAATCTTGCAAAATATTATGCAAATAACTGTTCTAAAAAGAGATGAAGAATGTGCAAGCAAGGGAGTCTTTGGAGAAATCCATACGTAGGGGGCTGACTGTTATTGACAGAGTGAGCAAATATCTATGACTTAACTCACTGTTCTACAACTGGGCCAAATCACCAGTTAACAAAATAATGGGGGATGTAACCTAAGGGATGCAGGCAGGAAGTCCACAAATGAGAGAAATAATTGAGAGAAAGTGAATACTTGATTTTAGTTGGAGGTTTCAGCCCAGTTCTGAGACCGAGGGATTCTAGGCTGACCAATGATGACTTGGATGATCAACCTTTCAGTATCTTGACGTGTAAACTGCATGTTCCTCTTTAATCTCCATTGTCAATGTTTTTTTCAATGGAAAACCAACCGATTGCTCGCTTAATTTTTTTTTTTGCCTGAAGTTGAAAAAACATTTGTCAGTTCTTGCTGTTTCTTATTCATTAAATGAGAGGTCCATATTAAGCTTTTTGCAGCAGTAAACCAGTTTACAAACGTTCCTTATTGTTAGTTGGGCATACAAGTATCCTGAGTGGCATTAAAATACTGAATTATTTTTTACTGTAAATCCAAGAAATTGAGCAGAAAAATGAACAAGAAAGAGGTCAGAATTGTTTGCAAATATATTCCAGATATTTAATTTATATATATGTATTTATTTGTATTACATGACATGATTTATAATTCTTACAAAAAAAATGTAAGTCATCTGTTATTGAATGCTGTAGATAGTTCTCTCTCTGAGTTAATGCTGTTAAGTTGCCTTTGCCTTTTTTTTTTCTTTTGATGCAAACTCTCTATCTCTATCTCTAACTCTAATCGTCAGTGTTCGGAAATTAATTTACAGTTTACTGTGGGGAGCATGAATGGGAAGAAAACTTCTGAAACCAAGGCTGCTGAAAAAGTGTGTATTTGTATACTACTGTTTTGGTTTATTTGTGTATATGTTGCAACAACTTACATTTCAACCAGCTTTGCTACACAAATCTGAAGTTTGTTACCCATGGTCACTAACATAAAAAGTAGCAAAATGCTAGTTTTAAAGTTAGCTACAGCGATAGCAGTATCATTTGTTCACATGACTTTCGAATTGATAAAGAAATGGCTGTGCCCAAAACCACGCTGTGGTCAGTAAATGAGGTGGAGACGTTCCTCTCGTTAGCGACGAACGAAACCATGCGAAACGAAGAAGTCTTTCAGTAAGTTTCTCAGCTGTTGGCCGCACACAGCTACCACCGGACCTACCAACAGTGTAGGGAAAAGTAAAAAAAACTTAAAAGTGTCTATAAAGCCATCAAGGAAAAGTGGAAGTGGTTTGACCAAATGGACGCTATCTAGACTGGCGAGCAATGGGAGAGAGAGTGCCTTGGACTCAGCCACGACATTATAGGAGTCCACGATGGAGGATGGTACATTTTGTTTTATAACTCTATACTCTGCTTGAAAGCTTCACTTTATTTAGTTGACCAGCTACTGGAAAGCTTGCTCCTAAAACAACCAGGCCAATTTAACTGTTACACTTGTGTAAAAACACCATGCAACAACTGCTTTATGCAGCACAATGAGCTAGTAGCTAACAGCTAGCGGTCGTGTTATTGTTTATGGTTTATGTATGTGTCGTGTTTAAGATGATGTCACGGCAGTAGAGGCGGCGCAACTATGACGATCAGCCTATAATCCCAGCCACGATGAGGCGGCACTAAACAGCAGTTGAAAAGCAAGCTCAGAAAAATAAAGCGAGTAGATTCGAGTCGAACCGAACCATAATGTGCAGTGGAAAAGTGCCATGAGAGGAATGTATTTGTACCTTATCTGCCCATTAAGGGTACATATTAGTACCTGTGGCAGGGCGGAGGGGGGGCCGGGTCGTGATCCTACACACCCGGTCCCGTATTAGGCTAATCAAGCCTTCGAGAGGGATAGAGGTCGACTGCAGAGGATCCTGCGGGAGAGAGAGATTGTTTACGGACATGTCCGTCATGTGTGTGTTTGTCTTTTGTTTAAGTTTTATATTAAACTATTATTTATATTGACAAGCCGGTTCTCACCTCCTCCTTTCCATTGATCCCATTACAGTACCTTAAGGTGTTAAGGAGGTACAGTGGGTGTACCTTTTGAAGGTACTGCCCCAGTGACAAGCTGTTTTACCTCTAAACCTCTTAAGTTTTTCAGACTCAAAGTGTCATGGTGTTAACATACGATAACGTCACCACACCATAGTTTCACCTCAGTTATTTATTTTGTAAGGAGAAAGGAGTGACATCCATCATAGCATGATTTCTCCAGCTGCCTTTAAAATCTTAATTTAGAATCTTTAATAAAACTACTGTAAAACGTTAATTTCTTCTGGGCTATTCGGTTTCTCATAGTTAATTAACTTTTTTTTTATGGAGATGGAAAACAAACATCAAGAACTCAATTGTTGTGAAATATCATCATAGCTCTCTGTAGGACACCACCACAGATCCAATACTCTGATACCACCTCTAGTGAAGGAAAATCACTAAATAAGAAAGAGATGGAAACAGTGAGGGAGGGGGCGTTTAGTAAGTGAGAGATGAATAAAGGACTTCAATAATTAAGATGCTATGAGTGTGGGCCTGCAGGGAGAGGAGTATTTAATAAACATCAGATCTGGTTTGAAACAATTTTTGCCAGTGTCTTCCTCAATCTCTCATCTCTCTGTTCTTTTCTGCCGCTATTTCTCTCAAACATATTTGGAGGGTAACAGATCAGATGATATATAATTATGTAGGTAGATATATTAGGTTGGGATATTGCATGTACAAATCATATTACAGTATTTACTACAATGTACACTGTAAAAAGTGAAAGCTTGAACTGACCCCAAAAGGAACCGTTCGCCCACTGCTGAAAATTCTGTCATTATTTACTCAAACCTGTATATTGTTATTCTGTGAAACACAAAATAAGAATTTTGAAGAATCATGGAAATTGACCGAATCATCAAGCAGTCTGTCAATTTCCAAAAACGACAAAAAATAACATAGAGGCAACAACCTTTGCAGTAAACCAGCAAACATATCTTATTGTTTAAAAATGAAAGGTATTTAATAAGTTCAACAACTGTCGCTTTGAACAACTCTGTTCTGCGCGTATATATATTTTCCAACTAAACGAGTATTAAAACACACAGTACCATGATATTATGATGTCTGAAATACCATGATATTTTACAGTAGGCCGGCCTGTAGATACGATAGTACACAAATATGATAGCTATTCATTCAGGACCATGTTTTACAGTACATGAAAGTACCATGGTAATACCATCTGATATCATCACTGTACCATAGAACTAAACTTTATTGAGGAGCATCAATCAATTCAGTTGGCAACTAATATTTATGCTAATTTAAATCAGACCTACTGTATATCAAAAGGTATATGTGAGCCATGTTTTAAGAGCAGTACAAGCGCATATTTTACAAACGTATCTGTTGTGGTCCATTCCCCTTCTGCTTTCGGCCCATTTCAGAGTGGATTGCTTGTGAACCAGTCACATTATCATTCAAGCTTTGCAAAGGAACTGTTATTGAAAGATGGAACAGTTAAAAACACTATTGGACCCAACCGTAAGTAAACAATTCCTTTCATGAATATTTCACATTTTATTACTTTTTGATAGTTTGCGGTGCTGTTGTGCTTGAGTGAACTGTTTAATATATTCGGATGCAATGTGTTGAGTATGCGTTATGTGAAAACCCTGTAATATAGTTTTATTATGTTGTGGAGCTGGTTCATTTTCTGCCAATGGAGTTTCAAATATACTATATGGCTGTGTATTTGAGGGGCTGCATGATATTAGCCAATCATAACAGTGGGCATAAACATAATAATCATAGGGAGGCACTTAGGCCAAAACTGAGCATTTAGACTGAAGACCAGATACAGGGTGGAAAATTATCATCTATTATTACTAAATTGTATTTTGAATTGCCCCTGCTTTAAAAAAAAAAATAAAAAAGAAAGAATCTGGCTTCCAGTGAGGCACTTACAATGGAAGTGAATGGGGCCAATCCTTAAACATTAAAATACTCACTCTTTCAAAAGTATAGCCACAAGACATAAACATTATGTGTGTTGACATGATTTTACACCTTTTATGTGTAAAGTTATAGCTAATTTTACAACTTTGTTGCCATGACGATATAATGTCAACAAACCCAAGTGCCTCACTGTAACCTCGATTTTTGCTTTTTTAAAGGTGCAATATGTAAAATGTAATATTCACCTTTTTTTTTTTGCCAGTGTGTGAACGGCTTGTATAGCAACTAAAAAATGAGCCCTTCCCAGACTTCCTATGTTGCCTATTAAAGCCTCTAGACTAATTTTCATGCTAAAGGAGCGGGTCGCTTTTGCCGGGAAAATCCAAAGGATGTGACGTTTATGTGCGCTCCTGAGAGCCTTGCCTCAGCGCTTCTGCTATTTAACAGTGTCAACAGACAGCCTGCAACACTAGGTAACGTTATATTAGAGATGAAATACAGCAAACGTCCGGCTCCCAGCACAACTCCGACTCCTACACAAACTCAGAGTAAGCCAAAAAATAAATAAAAGATCTAATGAATTCCATCTGGCTAAAGCTGCGTACACACTGCCAGCGACATCGTGCGAGACAGCGACACCATCCCATTCATTTTCAATGAGTCATTTATAAATGTTACTAGGCAACCAGTAGTGGGAACGCTCACTAGCGACTTCACCACTGGCGAACTGCAGCTACAAAGTCGCTGCAGTTGTAACTTTCAAATAATTTCAACGATCTTCTCTTTATACTAAATGTCAGGATAATGTCAATGTTAATATGTAATTGTTCAGCAAGGTAAACTACTATAACACATTAAATGAATGCTAGACAATGTTCAAGATAATGCAAAAAGCTCCATTCATTAGTATAACATAACTTGGTTATACAGAAAATATATACATTCTATTATTATAAAACAATATTAGCGCATGACCATGGAATCACATAAACACTGAATTGTGTCAACGTATTTATAATGTACAGTCTATTTTATAAACAGCTACTCTCATCATCCACCATATTTAGCTAATAGCGATTGATAAAGCTGGCTAGCTAGCTAACGCTGACATAGGCTTTCGTATAAAAGCAGTCAATGTATCATGTCCCTATGAAGTGTGTGCGTTCGATCACAAGCAACAAGTAGCTGGCTGCAGTTCACTTAACGGCCACAGGTGTCACTAATAACAAGGGTTTCTGATTCGTACATACAGCACCTTTAAAAGAAAAGGAGGGACGAGTCTAAATATTTTTTTTTTTATAGTAATCAACATTATGCCACAACATTGATCCTGGAATATATCTTGCATCAAATTAGTTAAAATATTTAATAAAAAAAATTTGCATGGTAGAGGGTAGTGAGGGGGCCTGGAGACAACGCTTATATGAAAAGTGTAAACAGACAAGCAAAAATCACCAAATTGTAAGAATAAGGAGGGAGAAAGAGAGGTCTGGATGAAGCAGGAGAGCTTCGCCGCAGGATGTTTATATTCCTGCCGAGCACAGAGAGAGGTGAAACTGTCGCACCTTCTGCTCACCTGTCACACACACCTACCACCATGATTAATGAGCAGGAGTGTGTGTGCATGCTGCTGGACAGAAAAATGGTTTGTGTGCATGTGTGCACGCGCGTGTGTGTGTCCGTGCGTGTGTGTTTGTGTGTGTGTGCACAGCATGGGTAAGGTCTGCCGTTAACCTCCAGAGATCTGAAATGTGTGTACACATTACACAAGGAGCCAAATGACCTGCCTTTAATACTTAATTGATATGTAAATCATCTTTCTCAAAGCATTTTGTGTTTAAAGATGGATAAACCCCCTTTAGACATCTGGCCCACCACAAAACAAGCACACACACAGAGCTGAATATAGTATAAATCTCTAGGGGGCTGCAGAACATTGCATTACTGCACTCTGACAAGTTGGTTTGAAACTAATGAGAGAGATTTTTCATGTAAAGCCCATGTGGATTTGGGCAGTTGAGGGTGAGAAGATCCCGGTGATAAAGAAAACAGAAATAAACAGAGCAGAGAAACAGCAGCCTGTTTGTTCCTTTATAGGTGATTCAACAGTTCAGCAAAATCCTTGGCCGGTTGGAGCTTCGCTCGTCTTTCATCATCTAGCGTTTTGTTTTTTTTGCATTGTTCTTTTCCGGTCTTTCATCTCGCAGTCTTTAGCCTTATTTGGACTGGATTAGTTTTATATGGGGACCTGGGGTAATGTAACTGTGCCTGTCCACTGGGGTGGAGAATTGTAAAATCGACTGCAGAGATAAAATATATCACTCAACTTTTGTTCTTTGTTGTTTTGTATGTGTTCATTTTAAAATGGCATTACTGTAGATATGATGTATTCATGAGCCCTCATATGAACATTATACCATGTGCATGTTTCAGGTTTATACATTATACTGTGCTCTTATGTTACTTTTACACAGGACTAAAACATTGTTTGCCCAAACTGGTCAGGCTTGTCTGTTTTGCTGATGTTTTGGGCCAGGGCAATCTCATGACGAAAACGTCACTGTAGCAACTTTTTGCCTGCATTAGGATTTCACCATTGGCTTGGAAATCTTTTGGATTATATGGATATGTTTAACCACAATATGTTTAATTATACTCAGTTACATTATACTATCATATCAATGTTTTAGGTCCACCAACTTAACCCCAGCCTAAACATAACCACTTATAAACAATATAAAACATGTAATAGGCAGATACATTTGGTAGTCACAATCATTTTAGTTACATTACATAGCAATACAGATATTTTTGAACACATAATCCCACCCCTATGCCTAAACCTTAGCAATTGTTAACAATGTAAAATATGTTACAGGCAAATCCAAGTAGTCACAATAATTGATTCAAATAATGCCAGAAAATTATATAAAAAAATAAGCTCTATAAAAGTATTCCAAATGACTTAAACTGCATTTAAACGCCATGTCCACACTAATCCATTTCAGTTTGAAAACTCAGTTTTCAGTTTCCCAACGTCAACATTTTTCAAAGTATGTGGTAATCGAGAGTGTTTTTGAAAGTCTCTGTTTTCGGTGAAGGTAAATGCCGTTCTAGTGTGGACGAGAGGTATAAATATAGCTAAATTAATGCAGTTTCAAACGAAAACGTATTAGTATAGACATATCCAAAGTCTCCTCAAACCATGCCATAAATCTGTGTAGGAATAGAGTGAAACTTGAGCTTTAAATCGCTGAAAATATTCCCCAAGGATGCAATGGCATTTTAATTCGCTGACACCAAAACTGTTGTAATGCTTCTTGAGGCGGCAATTTTTTAACGTTTAAGTAATTGTGGGATTTGAGTGTATCAGCAGATGGGACAACCTTGTCTCATAGAATATACATTTAATAAAAACGTATATTATAAATTAGTTTCTACATCTCTTTGCAGTCTACTGGTGAAATTAACACCAGAGGCGCTAAAAGAACTGTGCATTTTATTAATTTTTACACAAATCAAGACTGCAATGGCTGATTATGACTTTATTAACACTTACATTGTAACACTTGTATTAAAGACTCCCCTACATGTGCACACTTAATCCAATGTTATTAGATTCTGCTGATATAGTGGTGGACTTTGGACTTGGAAGACCACGGCTCCAGACCAGTCAAGCATGCAAACTGACACATGAGACGAGAGTGTCATAGAAGTGACACGAAATTATGTGGTTGCATCTGAAAATGTGCTATTTATTTCTCATTTTGTTTTTGTAAACTATCGATTACGTTTAGGTGTTAGGTAAGGGTAAGGATGTCTGTTTTGTGTCTACCTCTCATTTGACCAGATCAATATTGGTTAGGTTTAGGTTAAATTTTGAGGTTAGGAAGGTGAGTTTTTCTAATATTCACCTTAAAACGTTGTCTGATTACGACAACATTTCACTTGCTTTTGGCGCCCCGCTGGACATTTCACTGGGAAAATGCAGCCAAACGAGACCAGGCTGCGATTGGATGAATGAAGACTTAAATGTAGATATTTTTCTCACACAAAGCTGTCACATGAGCCAGAATACAGTGCATTAATAGAGGATTATTTTATGGTGCTTTTCTCTTAATTTGAGCCACAGCTCTGGCATTTGGAAAATGTCCTTTGTGTCCCAAAGGACATCCCAAATGTCCTTTGTGTTCATTTTAAAATGGTGCCTTGGGCAAAGTATTGAAATCATCCTAAACTAACTGAATTTGGAATCAGAGTGACGTTTAAAATATGGAGCAAGGCGACATTTTGGGGGTGCAAGCAACAAACTAAGAGTGACGTATTAGTTGTTCAGGCAAAAAGTCACAATAATGGCACTTTCAGCTGGTTATACTGGTAGACCAGCTTGCAGACAAGCAAACCCCAGACTGGCTAGCTAGAATAACAGTCAAAAAAATAAAAATAAATACATAATAATTAAACCCTCTAAGACCTTTTTTAATTCTTCTTCTTCTTTTCAGCAGGGTAGTGTCGCTATCACTAAGTTATTCCACAAAACTTTTATGCTACCTCTTTGACAGTTTTCACAGCATAATTATGCCCTTTCATAGAAGTATCTTTGGACAAAAAGCATTTACCAATAACAGAAATGTAAATGCATGCAGTCAGTTATGATATAACCTTAAAAATCATGGGTAATCATGACTCTTTAGAAGGGAGATAATCTTACAGTATTGTGAATTCTGCTTTATGCATATAAGTGCCATACACCTCTGTTCTTTATTACTCTGTTTAGACATACATAGCTGTATTACATAATCAGACATGAAAGCTAAATAAGACATTCAGTTGGAAATCTCTAATGTGATGGAGCTTTGATGCACTGTTTGTAGTGCTGGCAGGCTTGTGTGTGTATGTGTGTGTGTGTGTGTGTGTGTGTGTGTGTGTGTGTGTGTGTGTGTGTGAGCGTGTATTTATCACTTTGTGGGGACCAAATGTCCCCATAAGGATAGTAAAACCTGAAATTTTTGACCTTGTGGGGACATTTTGTCGGTCCCCATGAGGAAAACAGCTTATAAATCATACTAAATTATGTTTTTTGAAAATGTAAAAATGCAGAAAGTTTTCTGTGAGGGTTACGTTTAGGGGTAGGGTTAGGTTTAGGGGATAGAATATAAAGTTTGTACAGTATAAAAACCATTCTGTCTATGGAAAGTCCCCATAAAACATGGAAACACAACATGTGTGTGTGTGTGTGTGTGTGTGTGTGAGCGTGTGTGTGTGTGTCAGCCAAAACTCTGCGGGCATGTGGGAGTCGTGTGTATTGATTGGTTACAGATAGCTGACGGGAGTTCTCTGATAGCTGGTCCTGATGCTGGCCTTTGTTTCAGAGAAAGGCATCCAAGAGAAGACAGTGAAGTCTAATGGGGTCAAGATTTGATAAGACTCTAATCCTTAACATTACCTACTAGAAACACTCCTAAACCTTTTTTCAGCCTCTCACCCCAAGGTTACTTATGGGGGAAGCTGTGTGTGTTTATTGTCTTTACTGGACTGGTTTTGGCTCTTTGCCAGTATGTGTTTGGAGTTTGGAGGTCTATTGGTTGTTATATAACACAGGTTGTATTAAGATGTGTACAACTATTATAAACAAAATAAAAATGTAAAAGTAAAACAGCTTAACCAGACTAGGTTTTCTGGTTTTAGCAGAAATTCCACCCTGGTCTGGTTTGTTAGCTTTAGATGGGTGTTGGGACACTTGTCAGCTAGACAGGCTAAACCAACGGGTTCGAATAAAGCAATCGAACCAAACTTGAAAACAGCCTACATCAGTAGATGCAATTGACACTGAACAAACAGGTGACATGGACACAGAAAAGAGAGAGACACTATGAGGTTAAGTAAGACAGATGGAATAAAAAGCTAAGAGAAAATTCAATTAAAAAATATGACAAAACTGAATTGAAATAATCATTAAAAATTGCATGAAGTACACCTTCTGCAGATTGTATACACAGTACTGAAAATATGTATATAGTTAACAAAAACTAAACAAAAAAAGGACAATTTATTGAAGCTAATCTACAAAAATGGTATGGTCCAAAATCCTTGGATTCTGACATCAGAAACCAAAATACTTAATATGACTGCCTACACGTTGATGTCAACTATGCCTTTTTTGTTTTCAGAAACCTGTCCCACTCCAGCACAGTTAGTTATTAAGGAGAAAGTAGGATATATACTATTATTCCTGAATGCCGGAATAAATAACGATGAAACTAAAATGCAGGAAAGTTTGCCAAATATTTGTACTGTTCCTGACTAGGTGTAGCACTTGCCCCTCTGCATATCCTTCAAACGAATCCTTGCATTAGAAATGAGCGGCTGGAGTATATTTTTAAGCTTTAAGAAGCTTTTATTAATGGGACAATGCAAAATATTTGTGACTGCAACCCTGCAGCCTGTGCATAAGCCAGATTTTGTATCATAGGGTGTTGACATGGTCTAAAAGGCAAAGCAGTGAAAAAACAAAAACAAACAAACAAACACACAAACAGCCAATTTAATTCTAAGGGTCAGATGGAGAGTGAAAATTTTTGCTTGATTCATAAGTACTGTAAACATATTATTCATTGTTAGTTCATGTTAACTAATGTAGTTAACTAATGTTAACAAATTCAACCTTATTGTAAAGTGTTGCTGGCATAGTTGTCAATGCATTAAATAATCATGATTCACTAAAAAAATCATACACATTTAATGGACTAAGAGGGTTTGGATTCCCACACTTTATACACCACGCCTCCCTGTGTTCCCTTAACTGAACACTAGATGATATTTATTAAAGTTCAGATCTGTTTCATTGAGCCGAAACTGAAAAAGAAAAATCAACAACAAAGGAAGCCTCAGGTTAGAGAATAAGCAGCCGCTGTTGTATCGATTGCTGGCGTTTCAGAGCGTCTGCAGAACACAAAGAGGGTGTGACCGCGGGCAGAGAGAGGCTATCAGAACACAAGCTCAATCAATAACGCCAGCTTTTGTCTGACCACTGTCTTTGAAAACTAAAGAGCCTGTATGTTGCATGTGTCTTATTATGTGTGTCCATACAGTATATGTGCATGGAGAATCTGATATTATGTTTGCCTTGATGCCTTGATCAGAGAGTAGTTTAGGAAGTTGCCTAAAATAATGGCTAAATAGCTATTTGTCTTTTAGTTGGCATTATTTGTCCCAACCATGTGGCCAAGATGATGTCAGCCGAAAAAGGAAAGTCATTTCAAATTAGTCTGTTCTCAAACATCGATGCAATTGCTGGAGTTTGCCAAGTCTGTGCTGTTGGTTGTTAGAAAGCATTCCTATTTGACTGCAGTATTCAACTGAATCAGACTGTGGATCACTGGCTGCACTCCCATTGGTAGTCACTGCTCATTTGCATAGAGTAGATCTTTGTTCAACCTCATTGCATCAGCAGTGGTCACCAGAAATTGCCAACTCTCATTGGAATTAAATGACATCAGGACACTTTGCTGCTGCAAATAGCAGTCAAGAACACTTCTTCAAAAAAATAAAAAAATATTAAATGGAATAATTTGCACTGATGAATTGTGCATAGTATGCCCAAGAACATGTAGTGTATCAAGTCAGCAGGACCCATTTTGATTGCATGTTGTCTTTCATTTTTGAATGCGGCTTTCTTCTTTAGGTGTATTTTTATATGCTGTGACTTGGTTTAGCCCCGTACAAGCCAGTACCTTGGGAAATCTTTTTAGATATAAAAACAATTTTTTGTCGTGTAATAATGGTTTAAAATAGCAAAAGTTTATTACCACCCTATCAGTTGGCTGGAAATTCAGTTTTCAGTTTTCAAATTTCTGCCTGTGTGGGTTTTGTTATCAATTTTAGACAGGAGGGTCCTCACTGGAATTGACTTCATACTGTAACCACACTCGCAGATGCCATAAAACACTCAATGTACACAACCAGTCAAACCTTTGGGCACACCTACTATTTTTATTTTGTTTAAATATGGTATTTTTATTGTATTTTGTATTAACTAAAATTAACACAGATTATGAAATGCTACACAAATATATAAATTGTTCACTGTTAGTTCATGATACCTAATGCATTAACTAATGTTAATGTATGGAACCTTATTGTAGTAAAGTGTTACCTTTTAAATAGTAAATAGTAAAGTCAAAGAAAACTGTGAAATAGCACAAATTGAACAATGGGAACCAACTTTTATTTTAATTTCTTAATTAAAGTATCTGCCATTTGCCTAGAAAAGTAAGAGGGATTTGTGTCAAACGATCGTTGTTTTAGAAATAGATCAATTTATAAAATTTTATGAGTTTATAAAGACAAAAAATGAAAATAATACTAAACAATGCAGAAGACTAAATATTTAACTAAATAATAATCTTATTATAAAAATTCCTGATAGACTTACGGGACTTTCACCTGTTGTTAGGCTATATTGATTTTATTTTCATTACTTTTAATGTTTGAATTTGTATTTATAAAATTTTTGTAAAATGGCACATTTTGCTTGACACCTTCTGCCTTCAGACTTTAGTTGTAACGCACTTCCGGTTTAAGCCCCGCCCACACTTGGTTCTATCCGAATACAGCGACAGATAATTATGTCATATGAACAGATACAGATATAAATACAGATGATGGCTTCACTGCACACTCCTACTGTTTACCAGTAAAGAGGGATTGAAGCAGTTTTCATAATGAACCAGCTGCTCAAATAGTCTTTTCAACATCACAATATCTTCATTCAAACAATCACTAAATAAAAGTTTAAAGCCATAACTGTCGAAGAGCACTGTTTTGATCCAGTGATGCTGCCATGTCTTCTGACGTCAAACAAAGAATAAACAAACTAGTCAGTTCTCCCATTCCGTCCGTCACTCATTCTAACCACTTCCGGTGCTGGGAACTCTAAATCCCATGCTCCAGTACAGGAGAAACTCGTGTGCGAAAAGGTTAATCAACACTATGCCACAGATTCTGTTTATTTCACTTGCATTGAACCCAGGGCATTTTCTTAAGAAGGTAAATAGACTCTAAGAATTTTCATGTTGCCTTCAAAGACCCTGCAAGAAGTAATATCTCAGCAGCAGTTACCTTTATTTAAATCTTTTAAGGCATTAGCGCTGGTCTTTTCTGGTGGAAATCATCACTCTAATTCATATTTAATTCATATAATGTTCCATGCTTTTATAGAAGCTCAAGAAGGGCTTCAGCAGTTGACCTCAGCTCATGGAGCGATGGACAACTTTACACCCACAGAGAGAAAAAGTGAGGCCAATGAATCATTTAAGCCTTAGAAGACATGATTAATCTTTGATGAGCACAAGAGGTTTTATTATCAGGCTATTTAATAAAGGAATTTAGTCTTAATGGTGGTATGATACACTAATCGCTAGAGGTACAAAAGAACTTTTCTCCCTTTACAAATCTCTTTACACTCAAGCCCTCAAAATTTATAAAAGCAACCATCTGTTTGTCCTTTTATTGACTTGAAGATGAGAGAATATAGTTAGACTGCAGGAGAATACTGTAGAAATATATGTGTGAGCCAGGGAAGAGGAGAAGATAGGAAGATTGAGAGACGGAGGAAGGACTTCATCAGCACTTTGGAACTGATTGTCTTCAGGATGATGCTTTCTTCAATCATCAGTATATTTCTCATCCGCTTCCTCAAATGCCTTTATTTCTGGCTGGCTTGAGTGATAAGAGAGTGGTGGAGACTGGTTTGAACTCAGACAACTTGTTGCAGACGGTTCTTTTCTTGATTGCAGACGGACAGTGTCTCTTTGGAGATACGTTTTATTTTAAACAGCGACGTGCACTCTTCCAGTGGAAGGTTTCATTGCTGAGAGATTGCTCTTTTATAGCTCATGAGATTTAAAGGAATAATTCAATTAAAAAATTAAAAATATATATATATATTGTTCTGTATTTAATCTCAATGCTGTCTAGGAGAAAGAATTTAGATTTTGCTATCATAAGAGCAGATGCCAGGGAGGATATCCTCAGTAGGTCTATGAATGTTTCCCTGGCTTCATCAAAGAGATGCAGTTGTAACCTGCATCATGTCATGTTATCTGTGCCTTTATTCACTGCTTTTCTCAGACTAATATCAGTGCCATAGATTGACAGCAGAAGGATGTACTTGTGCTGTTCTAAATGATGCTCCATTGTTGTGTTTTATTGCTGGATTATATGATGATCATCCTAATTAGCGATGAGCATGACTATCTGTTATGATTTTTTATTTTTATTTTTTTTAAGAAATGTTGGATAAATCAGTGTATGTGTATTTAAGAGTGGAAGTGACTGTCTTCATTATATTCGTAAAATAAATGATGATTTAAAATTCTCTCTGAAATGAGTGGCTATCAACATATCTACACAAACATGAATTTAACAACATCTCATTAGTATTCGTTGGTTGTAATCTGTGGTTCTGGTACTTGTACATGTTTGTGCACTTGAATAAACACTGAAACGTAAAATTTCAACATATTGACGGCATGAACACATTTAGAGATGTGCAAATATTTATGAATTCTGTTGAGATTTACATAGTATTGCACTTATAGAATATTGATTCAATATGAAATATAATAAAATAGATTGATTAATTACATATGTTTAATGGCATCACATTCAGTGTTGGGTGTAATACAATTAAAAAGTTATTAGTTACTAAAATAAAATTACTTCTAGTCAAAAAAGTATTGTAATGCATTACATTTCTAATTCTTGTAATCAGATTACAGTTACTGACTTTCAATTAAATTAATTTAATTACTATATAGTACATTATATGGTTATGCTTATTTACTTCATATTATTTATGTAAAATACATTGAATTTTGGCCCACTAACAAATCATTGTGAAGGAGAAATGTGAGGTGCTGAGTGTATGACTTGTGTGTAAAAATGAACAAGAAATAAATATAGACATTATTTTGAAATTATTGAGCGGAAGAGTGTTTCAGAAAGTTAAAACTTAAAGTAAAGTAATTAGTAATGTGATTACTTTTTATTGACGTTATCAGTAAAGTAATCTGAAAAAAAGTTTTTTAAAGAAATTATTTGTAATTCACCATATTTGGCTTTAAAACGGTTTCATTCTGTGCTTTATGATTGCAACAGATCGGTCAAACAAACCAGTAAATGAGTGAAGCATGTTTATGTTACACTGCTACATTGATACTTGAGACTTTACTTTTATTTGTCCCATCTGGTTACAATTACAAATTAATTCATAACTTTTATAATTTCTACATTTTTAACACTACTACATTAACCTACAGCGGTACTCGCTTTTTACTAATTGTTAATACATTTCAGATCAGTGCTTTTAATTTCTTAAATTGTGCATCCTGGTTTCCTCTCTCCTCCATCCCTGACCCATAAACTGGTCAAAATCTGCCATCATTAAGGACATATAAACAGTCTAAATGCACTGCAAGGAGTCAAAGACAGAGGAAGCTTCCCGAGGAAGCTTGAGTGATGAAGCACAGATGCATCCTATGCATAAGACTTTTATGTCAAAGCACATGACATATGCATAAATTCTCTTCCCCTTTACATCAGACACTACAGTTTTAATAATATTTTTGTATTTGCAGTTTAAATAAGCCATAATTGTCACATATTCAATTAATTAAATATTTAATTATTAGGTTTTTATTATGAAACTAACAATAAATCAAGTTTCAAAAACATAATAGCAAGCGCTCGGAGGTAATGCAGCTGTGGAAAAACGGCTCTTAAATGACGCTAAAATACATTTTGCTTCAATTTCTCCCTCCTCGTTTTTTTTTTTTCTTTCTTGCATCCTTTCCTTATTTCCAAATAGGGTGAAGCTAGGATACAAGGAAAGGAAACAAGGATACACAATTTTAGAAATGAGAAGCACTCATAGTCTTTATCAAGTCTTCAGATGATTTGTAAAGTTATACGTCTCTAAATATTTCATATATAGTGTAAAAGTGTTTACATTTTTAGATGCTGTCATTATGTTGATTTTGTATGTTTCAGTGTCTATTCAAACACACAGAAGTGTATGCACACTGTACAATTGTGAATACAAGCAAGATCAAAGACCCTGAACTTATGTAGCCATTAGAAGAACACGGTAAAATATCTTTATACATATATACATATCTTTTAAAATCAGGCCATACACAACCACATTTCCAAATAGAAGATCATTCAATTTTCAATATTCAGGTTTATCTATTAAATATCTCAGGCTAAAATTCCAATTTCTGACAAAAAAAACAACAAACAAAAAAAAGAAAACAAACTTATATCTTAAAAATTTAACTAACACACCAACTGCACCCCACTCGGTGCCCTCAACTATCTTATTCACTATTAATAACTCAGTTGGCCTATATGTTTGATATTATTGACATAGTATTAAACTAGACTTTAACATTTTCTAAAGAAAGTATACATGGTGCATGCCCATGCAGAAGTCATCTCCATGATGCTAGTAAGTTGTTGGTTGTTGCAAGGGCATTGCTATGCAGCTGTTGAGGCTGGTGGTTTTAAGCATGCTGCTCTCTGGTTGCTATGGTGATCTGAGTGGTTGCTTGGGGGATGCTTGTTAACCCAACTCAAAGGGGCCCCACCCCTGAGATATACTGGGTCCCTCCTTGATTGAAAGTCTATTTTTTATCCCTTTTTATCACACAACAGGCAAAAAAAATAAATAAATGAATAGCATACATTTGCTCAAAAAAAAAAAAAAGACAAAATGTTCCATAGCTCAGTTTATGCTGTGCCAAAGTGTAAGACTTAGGGTAAGGGATTTGTTCAAACATAGATCATTTTAAGTGACGATGCATGCTGCATGTTTATTGAAATGTCTTTTTTCAACTGTATGTAAGATGTGCAGAATCAACTTGGTTTATGAACTTGATACACTGCCTAGATATAGTTCATTACATGCTCTTTTACACCTTCCAATACATTAAGAGAAACATACACAAATAAGCACAAATAATCTCTCTCTCTCTCTATATATATATATATAATGCATGAGAAATCTGTGAAAGACATGATCATATCCACATGAGCACCAGAGATTCCCACTGCAGCATTAGCAGAGAGCTTCTGTCTTAAATATTCAAACTATTTCTATGAAAATGAGAGCTGTAATCAATTTGGGAAAAGAAGCATTAAGAATGATAATACATATGTCAGATCTAATTATTCTCCAGTCTCTCTCTCTACGTGTGCATCTGCTGAGTGTGTGTGTAGCTGTTCCAGAAAACAGAACCTTTATTTTCGAAGAGATAATTGAGAAAAAAATGGAAAAATGTGATTGGGGAATAAAGTATCTGGAAACACAAACAATTACGTTTATTTCATGCATGCTCTCAACCAAAAGCCGCATGGTTCTTATTATATTTCCAAATTGAATTTCTAAAATTAGACATAACAAGAAAAAACAAGGCAACAACTTCTCAAATGTGAAAGCAAAATAAATAACTGAGAAAAAAAATTGGTATCTCTCACACCTGCATCTCACACTTACATTTGCCCCCACACACATGCAAGTGCGCACAACCACAATTAACATGTGGTTAACCACACAAAAATGCATGATTAAACATGAATACTCATTAAAACATTTTTGATGGAGTTAATCACTAAATTCAAGCCCTTCTCAGGAGTAATTAAGGGCTGATGGAGAGAGGGGGGCCCAGCAGACTGCAGCTGCTCTTTTGGAATGCCCAATTCCCACTACTTACTAGGTCATTGTGGTGGCACGGTTAATCACGTGGTGGTGCGGTTAAAGCTTTTTCCACAGCTGCCTCTGCTTCTGAGACAGTCAATCCATGCCTTTTATCACATGGCTTGCTGTGCATGACACTGTGGAGACTCCAAGCATGTGGAGCCTCATGCTACTCTCCACGATCCATTTGCACAATTTACCACATGCCCCATTGTGAACAAGAACCCCTAATCTCGACCACGAGGAGGTTACCCCATGAGACTATAACCACCCTAGCAATTGGGCCAATTCGGTTGGTTAGAAGTCCTGGCTGGAGTCACTCAGCATGCCCTGGATTCGAACTCGCGACTCCAGGGGTGGTAGACAGCGTCAATACTCAAGCCCCCACCTCAATGTTGTTCTAAACCCGTGTTCTGTTTTTATTTCTGCTGACCACTAAAGGCACATTTTTAAAGAATCTTCTCAAAGATCTTATCCATGCTGAGACATGACTGTCAAGCTCCAAAAAAGGCAAAATGCACAGAAATAGTAGTCCGTACGTCTCAATCACTGTATTCTGAAGCAAATAATGGATTTTTGTGAGGAATATACAGCAATTTAGGTTGCTATTCACAGAAACTCTTAGTATTATTAACTTGTACATTTTCAGTGCTTTGCTGCAGGGGAAGATTATCCACAAGGTCTCATGACAACTAATAATAATCCGTATAACCTGGCTCAGATGAAATGCTACGGATTTTAATCCCATAGACCAACCAATCAACAAACAGTATTTCAAATTGGTTCAATACTGGCATCAGATTTTAGCTAGCCTCCTATCCAAAATTGTATTTAAAGAAAGATTACATCAGTGAAAAGATTTATTTGCTCATTCCATTTTTATGTAATACATATTACTGATTAACTTTCCATAAGATGTAACGTGCTTCCCTCAATGTTTTCTTTCTTCCGTGGTACACTATAGTTATTTTTCTAATAACATCATGGTTAGATTTTTGGTTTTGGTAAGGGGTTAGACTTTATGGTTAGGTTAAGTTTTAGGTTTGGGGTAGGACAAATCGAAGAACAATCGTTCAAAACCCAGATTTTAGTCTTTTCTCCATGGTACACAAATTTATTCTTATTACACACTAATACATTTTGTATATGTTTACGACTCTCATCCAGAACAGCGTTTCAATTGCTTTACATTTAGAGATAAAAGCTTGTTAATAAAGTTGTTAACTGAACCTCTGCCAACCTATAGTCTTACTAACCATAACTAATGTTGCTGAGCTTTCCTACATTTGCCGGTTGTTGTCTCGCTGTCAAACACTTCTGAGAAACCACTGGATGCGGGGTGAGTATATTACCTTAGGAATTATTAACCCCTGGATCAATAATTGACGAAATCAAAAAAATTGGCCTTCTTCAGAATCAAACATGCTAAACAATTAAGCCTTTTTATGATCTATCTTTTTTCTGTTTGGATGGAAAATACAATTAAAAAAAGTAGATAAAATTGTATTAATAATTTGTTTTTCATAACTAAATGGTTTCATGTACATGACTGTTCGTATACAAACAGTGTTGAGTAATTAATAGTTCCATTGTGTAAATTGTTTTGTCTTCACATGATTATTTAATATAAAGTTAAAAGGGCTCAAAGGCAACGTACTAACCTTCTTCATTGGTTAATTTATTTTTCTCTATATGAGTAAACATTTTACCTTTTTGAATGAGCCAACGCATACCATTTTTTATTATTTAGTCAACTTAAAATGTTTTTAATTTCCTACAAAAGGCTATCGAATGACACCTGAAGACACATGAGGACTTTAATTTTTGACTGAACCATTAAAACCTTTAAAAGGCAATAATTTCCTTCTTATCTCTGACCACAGACCTGCCACACTGGAGTTCTGCCTGAGTTCTAAATATATAGTTGGTTTATTAATGGATGCTAGACTTGATAAGTGGATGAGAAAGTCATGGACAATTATTATCCCCCTATGCTATATGCACTGCAGTGAGCCCTTCTGGCTGCAGGTAAAGATATTGTTTTACTGCCTAGCTTTTTAGCCTGCTATCTTTCAGTCCTATGGGGTTTGGTTCATTTAGTTTTTTTATCTATATATTTATTAGAATATTCTGAAATTCACCTTTACATCATATATGGGACATTTCAAACAAATATATTATTGTTGCCATCTTTTTCTGAGCTTTTTTCAAAATAAAAAAATTAAACCTGTCCCTCTGCGGCCACAATGTAATTGAAATCCTATTTCCCTGAAATCATTTTCCTCAAGAGCATGAATTATTGAAATGAATAACGAAATAGACAAAATGGTTCTATACTAGTCTGATTTGTCTGATCTTTGATGCTTGAGAGAGGAAAAATCAGTTTCAAGCTGATTGGTGCTATAGCCTGCTCTATTGCCAGAGACAGAATATAGAAAATAAACTGAAAGGACTGAAGATTTTATACCTTCATATTTCCCTATCTAGTGGCTGCCCAAGCAGACAGGTAATTTAGATAAATGAAAATCAGCTCACAGGTGCAACCAGCCATGACCGGCAAGACAAATCAGAGAATATGCAGTCGTATTTCAGCTAGTAAGTCTAATAAAGACTTGGATTGCACATTACAGGCAGATATTCACTTGAAATGGACTGATAAAAACCCATTGCGATGAAAGATATATGCACTTGCGGGGATGTTTTGCAATATCGAGCGATGCACTCATGTGGCAGGATTCTATAATCAGATCTCTTGTGACTAGTTCTGCTAAATTCTCCCAGAGAAAAAAAATGTGCATTGCTGATATCTCATGTCTTAAAGGATAGTTCACCCCAAAATGAAAATTCCGTCACAATCATGTTGTTCCAAACCCACATGACAGGTTTTCTTGCATTGAACAGCAAAAGTTCACAGTTTGTGCTGTTACCGTAAAAATGTAATATTTGCCGTCAGCCATAGTTAATTTATGCCGCAAGTGAATGCATCCAATTACATGGAAATTATCTAGATAAAGCAAGTCATATTTGATCCCAACATATCAATGCTCATAAATGGAAACTGATCTCACTGTGAATTTAGAGTGAGTAGGTCGAAATTTCTTCAGCTAAAATTGATCTGTGCTTAAAATTCCAATCACTGCCCCTAGTGGCCGAATCTGGAAGTGTTAAATGAATGCGCACATGTTAGCTTCATTTTCTGGGTGAAATCTCTACAGAGTGGTGCCAAAAGAAGTTATATTTTTAGTAGTAAATTATGTAATACAGTCAAGAGGAATTTATATTTTATTAACCATATGCCCTGACCCAAACACCAACAATAAACCTAATAATCAGTGGAGAAAAAAATTCATTTTGAGCGAAAATAAGGTTAATTTCAGGGTACGTGATCGTTTGGAAGTAATGTGACGATTTACCGTGTGATCATGTTTATGAATGTACGTCCAGCATTTATTTAAAGCAGCTATTTTTTTTTGTCAGGCTCATGCGCATCATTTGAAACCATTTATTTCAAAATATATTATTAATTTCTTTCTATTTAAATATTTTGCGATCAATAAGGGCACCTTTAAAATGGACCGATACCCACAAAATATACTTTCACTCGCAGAGCTGTTGTGGAATATCGAGTGTTGCAACTTTCACTGTGTCGTTTTATAATCAGAACTATAGAAACTAGTGCACCTAAACACTCCCAAAAAGAACATGAGCATTGATGATCTCTCATGCCTAAATACAAGGAATTGGAGAATTTGAAGACAGATAAAAACTTCAGGATGAGTGATAGTACAAAGGAAAAACTAGTGATTTGTTGTCTGGTGCTTAACTATCTGCAAGGAGAAAGAACTCGAAAGAGAGCAGGTTTTTCCCCTCTTCAGTGTCAATTACCATGAGCTGCAGTGCACCTGCTGGTTGATGCCTAAATCACGGATCTCTCCAGCACAGCCGTCGACTCTGAACCACCGGGATCTCTAATTGGGAAAGTTATGTATGGATAAAGTGGAATTGGGAGCACTTCTGCCTCCCTTACTTGGCAATTAGAGAGCACTCGGACTGTCAAGATCAAGATCCTGAAGAACTTTGCCTCTCTCTCTGTCTTCAAAGTATTACCTCACTTCTTCGGGCTGACTGTTCCACCTGGACTTGGCAAGTTGCTGGTCATGTGTTCCTGGTGATGAGCCACATAGACTTCATGACATTTAACACACACGAATAGCTCTTTTCGGAAGGTCAGGTAGAATGTCATGGAAATGGTGGAAAATGAGAAAATGCTAACTGTTTTTTTTAGATAGAAAATAAATACACATACAGATTTTCACAAATAAATGCCTTAGTCTCCCCTTTCTTTCAGGCCTGACTGTCTTTAAGTATGTTAAGGTAAAGTGTATCATTTCTGCACTGAGAAAATAACTAGAGAGGTAAAGTATGTCAAGGGCTCTATCAAAGCAGTTCCCTGTTTGTTTGAGCAGCTCATCCAGCAACATTGACTCGACCAATGGTTTGAGTTTGGACTATCTTTTTGTAAAACCACTGAACGATGGAGAGAATTGTCTGTAATATGCTTGAAAACAGTGATTATGTTTGCTATTCTGTTTTGTGATGCTAGTGCTACAGAAATGACATACTTCAGCTTTAAAGATGTTATTTTCAGTACTAGTTTCAGAGTCTTTTCTCTGAACTGTTCAAATGAAAAATAAACAAGTAGAAAAAACTTCTTGTCTGAAGTATTTTCAGAGCAAATAAGAAAATATTTTTTTATATTTGTTTTCTCCCCTTTTCTCCCCAATTTGGAACGCCCAATTCCCAATGTGGGAATTCCCAAAGTCTTTGTGGTGATGTAGTGACTCGACTCAGTCCGGGTGGTGGAAGACGAATCTCAGTTGCCTCCGCGTATGAGACTGTCAATCCACGCATCTTATCACGTGGCTTGTTGAGCACATTACCGCAGAAACGTAGCGCATGTGAAGGCTTCTCATTATTCCCAACTCACCACATGCCCCACTGAGAGCGAGAACCACATTATAGCGACCATAAGGAGGTAACTCCATGTGACTCTACCCTCCTTAATAACCAGGCCAATTTGGTTGCTTATTAGACCTGTCTCGAGTCACTCAGCACACCCTGGATTCAAGGGGTGGTAGTCAATACTCACTGAGCTACACAAGCCCCAAGGCTTTCTTGTTATGCTCTTTATCTTGCATTTTAATTTTATGTAGCATAGTGTTTAGTGAAATTGCTCATGAAGACAAAATGACTGGTTTCTACAAGTTGTCACGTGTTTAACACTCACAGCATTAAATCTCTAGTGTCTCAACTATAAATATTCACGTGGCTCTATAGAGACTATCATCCCAAGCTCCATCTGCTTTACTGCAGCCTTTAATGTTCATATAGTTCATATTTAAGCAGACAAATGAAACTTCTCTCATGGGAACATTTAACTTTTAAATTCTGGATGAATTTCTTTACATCCCTGAGGGCCATCATATCACGGACAGCTAGACACTGTCCTAGTTAAAATGATATTGATTCAACACTGTCCATATGTGCTGTATTAAAAGGACTTTTAATGTATACTTAATGAATATGCTATTCTTTAAACTAAATCATATAATGATTTATAGTCTCTGTTTGATCATATACTGGAAGCAGTTAAAAGAAATCTATGTCTGGCTGGCTGCTGTGACTCTGAGCCAATGGTACTGAATTTAAGATAACCCAAATGAGATTTTAAACCTATTTATCCTGAGATTGTTATTGGGAGACCAATCTTTATATTTGTTTGAATGGAAGTACAAATATAACATGTAATTGCTAGCATGGGCGCCTGCAGGAGGCTACTCAAAGAAATCTGCATTGTACAACCTTATATCTATGCTCCCCGTGATAATTTTTTTTGCAAAAACAATACCAAAGCATTCAATTCTGGTGACTTTTGGAGAAGTATTATATTTTTCTCAAGTATGAGTATAGGTTTCATGTAACTATTGGCTAAAGCATTTCTTCCAGTAACCATTCAGAACAGAAAAGGAAAGCGTTTTCTCAGCTGAAGTTCTTTTAAACGTCACGCTCCCGTGAGAGATCCTAAAAGCACAGTGAAACACGACGCAGTTGTCAAAAGGCATCCATCAAGTGAATTTTTGCATGGAAAATTATTTTAAAAAAGCCTGAGTGGACCCAAATTACCTTCAGTTTGAACAGCCCCTTCAAAAGTTGCAGTTACCTCTCAAAGTTACCTCTCAAAAGACAGCCTTTTATCTCTGTTGATTGTAGGTAAATTTCAACTGTATTCAACAATGTTTGTTCTCTATATTCGTAAATATCCCAATGCTGTTTTACTGTGTGAGATACCGCTCCAATTGATTCCGTGAGAATCACAAATTGATTCAGACAGTTCTCTTAGCCCGTTTGGCCAATTCACTTGAAAGAACTGACTTAAAAGAATAATTCATTCACAAATTGGTCATCGCTAGTTCTTTTGAACTGCCACGGGACACACTTCATAATTGATGAAATTAAATAGTTCTCAAGTCATGCGTACTGTAGTACAGCTGCAGGTGGTGTGGTGTTGCCATATGACAACATATCTTCCTGCACTTTTATTTTTTTATTAATTAATTTATTTTTATTTAAAGAAATAAATACATATTGCATTGTTAGAATAAAAAGAAACATATTGCATTTTTATAATTAAAAGGCAGTCTTTAAAGGTAAAGTGTGTGATTTATTTTGTTAATCTTTTTAGGTCAACATTGGAATTAATACACATGCTGAAGCACTCCTTAAACTGTGCTTTTAGATACATTTCTGCAGTACATAGATGCCATATAGAAACGTTTCCAATGATTTTTCCCACCAAAAATGTTTTTATTTGTTTTTTTTATTTATGTCAAAAAATCTTAAAGGGAAAACATATTCCATTGTTAGAACCATACAAGAAAACATGAAGATCCACACGCACACTTGCAGTAATTTAAACAAGGCTTTGAAGACGATTGCTGTTGCTGATGGCACGCTGCAAGAGTGTTTGTAGCTTACTAGCCTGTTTAGCATTGCCTATTCTTATTCTTATATGTTCATCGTTTTATTGTTTTACTACGTGCTTCGTTTTATTCTGCTTTTCTACTGTTTCATCATGTGTGTATTATTCTGCGTGCACCGGTTTTTCTCTTTTTGTTCTTCTTTCTTTTTCTGCTTTTTTACGCTTGTATAAATATCACGTCTTGACTGCGTGAATTCATTTTCTCCACTGTGTTTTACACTGATTATTGCACCAATCTCCAACATCTGCTGATTAGGAGCCACATCGATCTCAAACCCTCGCCGTTCAAGAACAACAACAACAACAACAAACAATTCCTCCTGAATTACATGCAACAATTTTACTATAGCTTCTTCCATCAGCAGTGAGGGATTCACATGTGATAAATGTAAGGAATTAGTCAGGCTGACAGAGAAGGTTAATGAGTTAGAGACACACATCCAAACACTAGTGGAGGTCAGTGAGGAAGAGAAGCTGGTAGATACTGTTTCGCATGCAGGTAGAGCGACACACACACTTTGGTTCTTGCTCTAGAGCCCCCGCAACTGGGCGACTGGGTGACGTCTCTGCGGAATACTCGCTCACCAATCGATTATCCCCACTCAGTGATGCACCCACTGAGAATCATTTTGAAAGATCACTTATAATTGGTGATTCTATTGTAAGGGAAGTAGAAATAGAGACTCCAGCCAACATTGTTAAATGCATTTCTGGGGCTCGGGCATCTGACATCAGATCAAATTTGCAGGTGCTGGTTAATTCTAAATGTAGATTTTCTAAAAGTTTTATTCCTTTCGGCACTAATGATGTCCGGCTTCACCAGTCGTAGATCACTAGAGATAATGTTAAAGAGGTGTGTGACCCAGCAAAAACAATGTCAGATACTGTAATTTGCTTGGGCCCCCTCCCTAATCATTGTGGTAATGAGGTTTATAGTAGATTAGTGTCACTGAATGGCTGGATGTCTGAGTGGTGTCTGGAGAATAGCATACGATATATAGACAATTGTAAGAGTTTTTGGTGTAGACCTGACCTACTGAAGAGAGACGGACTCCATCCTTCCAGGGAAGGTGCTGCTCTCCTGTCTAGTAATTTGGCTCATAGTCTGAATACTGATAGTATTTTACTAACTGGGGCCCAGGTCAGGAAGCAGAAAAACTGATTAATCAGAACGTTTGCTAGCTGCCTTGAGACATCACATATGTCACATAAACAACAACATATAGAGACTGCATCACCTAGATATCATAGGGAAACTGTGTCTGTTTCCCGAACTACCAAACACAAAACTCTCACTAAATTTACATTTATGCATTTGGCAGATGCTTTTATCCAAAGCGAATTATAGTGCCCTTATTACAGGGACAGTCCCCCCGGAGCAACCTGGAGTGCCTTGCTGAAGGACACAATGGTGAAGGGTGTGGGGACTGAACTAATAACCTTCTAGCTTACCAGTTCAGTGCTTTAGCTTTAGCCCACTACGCCGCCACCAATACTCCAAGATAAACCTCATATAAAGGTAGGGCTACTAAACATTAGATCCCTTTCAAAGCACTAATTGTAAATTAAATTATTACAGATGATAGTTTGGATGCACACTGTTTGACTGAAACATGACTTAAAGCGGATGAATATATTAGCTTAATTGAATCTACACCCCTCGGGTTATTGTTATAAAAATAAGCCTCGTCTGAAGGGTCGAGGAGGAGGTGTTGCTACAATTTACAGGGACGTTTTTGGTGTCTCTCAGAGGAAATTATATAAGTTTAAGTCTTTTGAACTAATTATGCTTAATATGACACTGTTAGATATAAATAGAAAATCTCTATAATCTTTTGCCCTTGCTACAGTATATAGATTACCCTGGCCTTACTCTGGTTTCCTTGCTGAATTTGCAAATATATGATTTAGTAGTTAATATAGATAGAGCACTAAATGTGGGTGACCAGGACTGGACTGGGAAGAGAAATCAGCCTGGGATTTTACATGGCTGGGGGTGAGCCAAAAGTTGTTGATTGGGGTGGTGGGTGGTGGTGTTCACTGTCCTTTTCTGCATATCGCAGCGCCGTTTTGTGGTCCGTTCTGCATAACGCTGCGGTTCATCCACTGGCCCGCTCGGTTCTTCCGATGGCCAGTCCGCCCCTGATCAGCCCCAAAGTTTGTCGGCCAACCGGGAAAATGCCCTGTATGCGAGATTACCAGTCCAGCCCTGTTGGTGACTTAAACATTCACATAGATAATGAAAGTGACACACTAGGATTAGCATTTATTGATTTTCTCAATTCCGAAGTCAGACAAAATGTGAGAGGACCAACTCATTGCAATAATCATACACTAGATTTAAGTATGTTTATGGAGGTGATGTTGATACTATAGCAATTCTACCACACAGTGATGACATCTCAGCTCATTACCTGTCTCTTGTTTGTTACAATCAGCTAATGTCACTCAATTTACACCACACTATCGTTCAGGTGAACTATTCTTTCAATCATTAAAGATAGCTTCACTAATAATCATCCAGAATTGTCTCACATTCTCAGCAAAGCCAAAAAGTCTAGAAGAACTAAAATAACAGTCTAAAATACAGTCTTCTCTAACACTCTTGATAGTGTCACCTCCCTTCGATTAAATCCTATTTATAAGAACACTACCACTTTGTATGTGTAAAAAAGGTATTGTCAAATCAAACAAAAGTTAAGGATGGAGCGCCACAGCTGTCAGTTTTAGTACCTCTGCTTTTCTACTTATACATGCTTCCCATGAGAAATATTATCAGGAATCATGAAATAAGTTTCCATTGTTATGCCGATGAGACCCAACTTTATATTTCTTCTAAACCCAAAGGAAATTCAAAATTAGCAGAGTGTATCAATTAAATAAAAGATTGGATGGCCAGAAATTTCCTTCTACTCAATTCCAACGAAACAGAGGTACTAATGATTGGACCAACAAAACAAAACAACATCGTCTTCTGCAAATAACTTAGGTGTTATATAAGATACCAATCTGTCCTTTGAAAATCGAATCTCCAATGTTTGTAGAACAGCATTCTTCCACCTGAAAAATATATAATTAATGCGTTCATGACCTCAAGACAAGATTATTGTAATGCATTACTAGCAGGATGTCCAGCAAGTTCAATACATAAACTTTAATTGGTTCAAAATGCAGCTGCCAGACTGCTGACTAGAACCAATAATTATTAACATATTAGGCCAATTTCATCGTAGTTACATTTTCTACCTGTTAAATTTCGTATTAAATAAAAAATTATGTTAACTACATACAAAGCTCTGAATGGTCTAGTTCCACAGTACTTAAGTGACCTTCTGACAAGCTATATTTCATCATGTTCATTACGATAAAAAATTCTGGCTTGTTAATTATTCAATGAATATCAAAATCCACAAAAGGAGGTAGATCTTTTTCATAATTGGTTCCTGAACTATTTAATAGTCTCCCTAACACTGTTCGGAATGCAGACACATTCACTCAGTTTAAGTCTAGACTAAAGACTATTCTATTTAGCCAGGCATACATCTAATTTATCCTTCAACTGACAATTTGGCTACTTCAGTTCGATCAGCAGGAACCAGAAACATCCATCATGATCTATAACTCTGCATAAAATTGAGTAGCATCTACACTAATAGTGTTTTATTTGTTTGCATGTCTCAACCGGATTCATATCCCGAGGTTACCAGAGCCTGCTACATACAGCTCCGTTACTGCTTGGTGTCGGACTACACTGCTACTTGTCGCTGAGAGATTACAACAAACTACAGCTGGTGCTAGCCAGACATTACTTCAGTTTTTATTTTACTTCAGAGGAGGAACTGATGCTAACTTCAACTGTAAAACATTGGATACTTCACATATCACTGCCTGAACATTTGAGTTAGGATGGACCCCACCAAACCTCACCAAAATGACCTGCAGGTTATACTGCGATACACCTCATCATTTATCTCTTCCTGCATCACCTTTGTCTATTGATGGACTACACTCTTGAAATGGAATACATAGACTATCATTTAACTGTCAACAAAAGCCTTCATCAGCAAACTAACAAAGGACAATGCATCTATGTTAACTTCTGCAGATTATCCAGGATGGACTTCAAAGATATTATTCATTATTCTTAAAATTAACTGAAAAATCTTTTATTTTTGTTTTTAAAACACTGGACCTGTAACGTTTGGTGCCCAAGGAATGGAAGAGAGGAGACACAGGAGTAGGACCTTATAATCTTTTAATTATAAATATTGGAGCAGAACATTCTCAGGAGTGGAAACAAATGCTGAAGTGGAAACAAACGCTGAAGTGGAAATAAATGCATTCACAAACAATATACAACAAGGTACATATACACTTGGTGAAGTGATTAGGGCAGTGGACTCTGGAAAACGTAGTGCAGGGGAAAACTTCAAAATAAGAGTCCTTGAACACAGTGTTGACAAACTGTGACAGGACATTCATGCTTACTTAATTTACACATTTAAAACCATTACTTGTGCTTTATACAAATAACTAATATTGCCATTATATGCATGTTGTTTAGCCAGAGGGGAACTGTCCCCTACAGTGAGCCTGGTTTCTCCAAAGGATATTTTTCTCCATTAACCAATATCTTTTGGAGTTTTGTGTTCCTTGCCACAGTCACCTTCAGCTTACTCACAGGGGTTCTAAATACAATTATTATTTAATAATTTAAATAATGCGGTGTGTAAGATTCAGAAAACCTTGTTATTAATGACACCTGTGGCCATTAAGAGAACTGCTGCCAGCTGCCTGTTGCTTGTGATAGCGCGCACACACTCCATAGGGACAGATGAGGCAGCATAATTAAAATTACACAGTTATGATTGTTGTACTAGAAACTTTGAGACTATATATTATATTTGAATCTCCAGTGCTGGAACAGGGCTAAAACAAAGTGTTGATATAGGTCTGATTAAGCAAGACTGTAGTTTGAAGTAATCACTTTTATTTCCATGATACATTGACTGCATTTATACGATAGCTTATGTCAGCGTTAGCTAGCTAGTCAGCTTTATCAATAGCTGTTAGCTAAATTTGGTGGATGATGACAGTAGCTGTTTATAAAATAGACTGTATGTTATAAATATGTTGACAATTCAGTATTGATGTGATTCCATCACAACTGTCATTTTGATATATCAATGCGATAATATTGTTTAATAATATTATAATAATAATATAATGTATATATTTTCTGAATAACCAAGTTATGTTACACTAATGAATGGAGCTTTATGCATTATCTTGAACATGAGTTATTGTAGTATACCTTGCTGAATAATTACATATTAACATTGACATTATACTGACATTTAGAATAAAGAGAAGATCGTTGAAATTATTTGAAAGTTACAAAGCAAGGTAGCTTGCAATTTGTCAGCATTAGCAGACAAGATCAAGTTAGCTAAAATTACACATATCAATCCTTACGGCACTATATTTCACATGCTTCACAGTTATGTAAGCTTACCTGTCCAATAAGAAGAACGCCAATTCAGGGTTGGTTATGATCCCCAAAACCAAATGAAGGTCCCTCTAGGAATCAAATGCCCTGCCGATGTTCACTCTAGTTTTCGCTCAACCACGATCACGTTTTTTTGGCTTACTCTGAGTTTGTGTAGGAGTTGGTGTTGTGCTGGGAGCCGGACAATTTCTGGATTCCATCTCTAAGATAGCGTTACCTAGTGTTGCAGTCTGTCTGGTGACGCTGTTGAATAGCGGAAGCGCTGAGGCAAGGCTCTCAGGAGAGCACATAAACATCACATCCTTTGGATATTCCCGGGAAAATCGACCCGCTCCCTTCGCATGAAAATTAGTCTACAGGCTTTAATAAGCAATCTAGGAAGTCTGGGAAGGGATAATTTGTTTAAGTTGCGTTACAAGCTGTTCACACATTGACAAAAAAAGTTACATATTGTACCTTTAATTTCAATACACATTTTACAATCATATTTAATCAAACTACACAATGATCACTGTAAGACATTATAGATATTACAGTTTCATTTTTATTTATTTTTTTGTTAATGTATGATTTCCTGTAATGCTGCTTTTAAAAAATGTGTGTTGTGAAAAGCGCTATAAAAATAAAAATTACTTGTCTTGACGTGTGTTGTGTAGGTGGAAAATAACTGCATTCAGCATGGGGAATGGTTACAGGATAAAAAAGTGCTCCAGAAAATAACTTATAGTGGAATGATTGCTGATCAACCGCTCATCTGTTCACAGGGGGAGGAGAGATGGAGAGAGAGATTGTGAGCTGAAGAGCTTTGCACTTTAAACCTTACCCATACACGTACTCTGTAAAGACATGGATTCCCCCAGCCTCAACACAAAAACACTGGAGATCCCAAACAATATACCACCCGACACTGACCTTTCAGCACCAATAAATAGACAATAGCATCTTCCAGGATCTACAAATCCACTGCATACCCTGCTCCAAGTACCACCTTAGACTAGGTTCATGCTAGTCGAGCTAGTGGACAAGCATAGGCAAGCTGTTATCCAACAAAACATAGTTGGTGAAACTGTTGACCAAAATGTTCTTTCTGTTGAAGCTGATTGACCAGGCAAGACTTGATGGTTAAAGGAATAGTGCATCCAAAAATGAAAATTCTGTCATAATTTACTCTCATGTCATTACAAACCTGTATGATCAGCATCCAAAACAAAAAATATGCTGGTTACAACTAATGCTGGTATTTTCAGTTGGGTATTTGCTCATTATTTGAATAAATAAATAAATAAATAGAAACGCTCTCCATCCACCTCCAGTCTTAACCTTTCCCCACAAGCTGAGTCTTGGATCTCATGTTACTATAATAAGTGGATGCGATTGGACGATTGTTGTGGTTTCAAAATACCTCAGTTCCAGTCAATTAACACAGCCAGAGATGCCAGTTACATGAAACTGCCTGGTTGTGTTTGGAAGGCTGTTTAAGTGACACTGGGAGTCAGAATTACTGGCAACACTGTGTAAACCATAGCAACATTTTAGTGAATTAAAGAGGATTTAGTGAATCACACATTTGGTGAATTATTTCCAGGTGGGCCCAGTATTTGGGATTATATATTAACTTTTAATATTATCGTAAAATCATTAGTATCAGTCAACCACCTTGCTCCATTTTGGTGTAAATGGATGCCTGCTATTAACGATCCAGTCCAATTCATTGTGGATAATATTCCACCCTATGTATTTCTTATTAAATATCTTGTTTTACTATTTTAAATATATAACATAAAATAAATGGGTTACTAATGGCATTTCTTGGTGACTTAAGCATTCAAAAGAGGAGTGCCAACCATACTTAGCAGTAGTGTCTATGTTATGAAGGCAGACGAAGGAAGACGAGGGGTGAGGATCTAAGTGCGGTTTTATTGAAACAATGATGAAGACAAACAAGACTGAAACAAATAAAACGTCCATGATGGGAAAACAAAACAAAAACACGAAAAGACATCCAAGAAGAACAGAGGCTGGGGAAACATCCACGGAGGGCAAAGATAACACTGAAACATCTACATTCAACGATCGACAAGGAATAGAGAAACAACAGGGTTTAAATACATAGGGGTAATGAGGACTAAACGACACACAGGTGAGAACAATGACTGAGTGCTGGCAGTGATGAGGGCAGGGAACTATGGGAAGTGTAGTTTGTGACAATGACTAGTGAAACACGGGGCAGACAACAAGGGAATCGTGATAGTCTACGTATATGCCCAGCGTGTCACAGTGTGTGCGCTAACAGCTCAGAATAAAAGATACTTATTGCTATGCTGCCATGAACATGAGAAAGACAATGTGGCAGATTCACTAAACAGATGTGACACTTTTGCGTGTGGTATTTCAGTGCAAATACCTGCATCTTATTCACTAATCAACCGCAATCAAGTTTAGCAGACGCAATTAGAACTGAAATTGTGCTGCGTCTTCAATATTTAAATTAAGTCATTGTCATTCCTTTTCAAACTAACATTTTCAACCCATCATTTCAGCAGTAATTAATCAAATACTCATCAATTGATAAAGAGGCAAGACTATATATGAATTTAAAAAGTACTTAACACATTCTCCAACATCTGTTTCCTGCTTCCTACATCTGTGGACTTGCAGACATGCGTTTATGTTGTCAACTGCATACGGATGAACTTTCAGTAATCTGCTGAGCAAATGGTTTGTATAACTTTCTATGCAAATGTGCTTATTATAATCCATAAGTTTTATTCAGTTGTCATTTCACATTGCAATGCTGTCATACTGTCAAAACCACCCATAGGAAATATATATATACATGAATATCCAGTACATATACATAATATGAATATACATATATATATCTCAAATGTTGCTCCTAGATAGCAATGATACTAAATGTAGAGCTAATGGAGTTGCTTCTTAGATGTTTTGCTTGTTTGTTCTCCTGAGAAAAAGACCCCAGTAATCTCAAATGCATCTTCTCTTGAGTCCAGAAGAGACCACAACAGTTTCTCAAATTGTGGTCTGATTTGCCAAGATACAGACTCTTCAATCAAAAGTCAGAGATTTAAAAAAAATTATCATTATAAAATGTCTAAGTTTACCTGAGCTATTCTATCCACATTCAGTAGATTCAGTACCCTGTCTACATGTGAACAATTGTCTCATTTGTGTCTATTATTGTTTTTCCAAAGGATTTTAGGAGAAACATCTAAGTTATACTTATATGAAACATAACTGAGAACTCAATTAAGTATCCCGAGCAATGAAAGAGCAACTACTGTATTAAGCAACTCTGCGCAGTTTCAAACAAGTTCCTATATAAAACATAATTGGAAAGTTTAAATAAGTAAGTACTTGATGAATAACACCCAATTACTGAGCATTTTGTGAATGCTTTGAAGCCCAGCTTCAGATATAACTATTATAACTTCTAAAGACCCCTAAGGTGGTCCAGGCAGGCTAAAACCTCCTCTGAAGGTAGTTGAACCTACATGCGGTGCACAACCTTAGTTAAAGCACTGTCATTTGAACCCAACATTCTTCATTTAGAATTGTGAAAACTGCTGTTGCCGGGGAACCAGCGGAAACTATTGAACTGGGATTGTACAGGGGTCAGAACTCAACTGTGAGGACTTGCAAGCTTCTTGCTAACTCTCCTTCTCTCCCGTAATCAAGAGGTGGAAACACATCAATGGTTTGTTTGATGTTGGTGTCCAGCAGGCTTACTATTCTATCCAATTACCACTGGGCTTCTGAGCCTCTGTTTTGAGTCACAGAGCAATGCTTGCATGGCATTACTTTGTGTGTTTACCTTTGTATGTGGTTCTGTTCAGATTTATTTGTGTGTTGCAGCTAAAAAGCAGTATATTTACAGGTTGCCCTATTTTAATCTCTGGGTCCTCAGGGGTTGGAGAGAGACAGGGATGGGATGGGACAAAAAAACAAAAAAAAACAAGACCAATGCTGGCCCATCACAGTGTATAATCTCCAATAATATGCATCACATACTGTATGTATACATGATGCTTACTTTACTATTTAGTATAATATATGCAATATATATATTTATATATAATATATGTTTTGATACATTGGAAATGGTCAAAAAGTACACGACTCACAATGAGGTCAAAAAGACCTGAGTTGTTCCAATCGAGCAATGAAACATAATATAAACTAAGTAGTGAAGGCACATTTGACTACATTAATTTTACGTTTTTATGACGACTAGGGGTGGGAATTATATTGAATTTAACAATTACAGTTCCGATTTGTCTTATTGTACTCCTGTTGATGTGTGTATCTTTACAACACATTGTCATGTGAATAACCAGTCAATAATTGCACTGTCTAATTGAAGTCTTACAAGCCTTAAGTACAACATTACATAGAACCGTAACGGTTTTTCTGTAACATTTTACAATAAGGTTCCATTTGTTAACTTTAGTTAAAGGTATAATTCACCCAAAAATTATCTCATAATATACTCACCCTCATGCTATCCCAGATGTATATGACTTCCTTTCTTCAGCAGAACACATTTAAAGAAAAATATCTCAGCTCTGTAGGTCCTTATTATGCCTGAGGATGGAAACGCGATTTTTGATGCTCCAAAGCACAGACAATCAGCATTAACTTCATCTATATGACTCCAGTGGTGATATGAATATCTTCTAAAGCTATACAATTGCTTTTGTTGCAATAATTATCAATATTTATGTACTTTTTAACTATAAATCATCACATCTGGTAAAGCAGCAGTATGTGTGTTCACAAGAGGGCTCAGGTCACAAGGTCTTTCCAGCGATGGCAAGACAAAGTATCAATCATTGAAACAGACGATCTCTACCTCTGTTGGCATTGCATACACGCACCACCACGTCTCCTGAGCTCTCTGTCTCTCTGAGGCCTGTTGGTCCTGCCTCCTCCATCTCCCAGTGCTCCTGGTCAGAGTACTCATTTTCACATAAATATGGCTGTGCAAAAAATTGTATCTCCATTTCTCCTCTTAAATCAAAATCTTCTGACATCTTTTTTTAAATTTGCTTCAGTTTGTTTATGGCATTCGGTCTGTACAGCGTTCCTCCTACTCAGTTTTAAACAGTGTTGCTCTTCCGGGTGTGTCGCGCATGAGTCACTTCTTGTGCGAACATGCCAATGCCAATAAGTCACACAAGAGTCCGCGTGACCTCAGCCCTCTCGTGAACACACATACCACTGCTTAACTGACGCGATTATTTATAGTTAAAAATTACTACTAAATCTATTACTACTAAAATCAATCGTATCACTTTTTTTACAACAATCAATTAACTACTGAAGTCGTATGGATGATGTTATTGCTGATTGGCTGTGCTTTTTGTAGCATCAAAAATCATATTATCATCCACTTCCATATAAAGACCTACTGAGCTGAGATATTTTTCTATCATATGTGTTCTTCTGAAGAAAGGAACTAATATACTGTACATCTGGGATGTCATGAGTGTGAGTCAATTCTGAGAAAATTTTCATTTTTGGGTGAGCTATCCCTTTAACTACATTAGTCAACATAAGCTACAATTATCAAAATTTGTACAGTATTTATTAATCTTGATTAATGTTAATTTCAACATATAGTAATACATTTTTTATCAATTAAAAGTTTTATATGTTACCATTAGTTAATATCCTATGAACTAACATCAACTAACAATGAACAATTGTGTTTTTATTAACTAACATGAACATTAAAAATGAAACATTAATGTATGCTGTAAAAAAGACACTCACTTATAACTTGATTAGGAACACTATGGTCCTAATAAAGTGCCTGATGTGGTCTTCTGCTGTTGTAGCCCATCCGCCTCAAGGTTTGCATGTTGTGCATTCTGAAATGCTATTCTGCTCTCTACAATTGTACAGAGTGGTTATCTGAGTTACTGTAGCCTCTCTGTCAGCTCAAACCAGTCTATCCATTGAAAATCCCAAGAGATCAGCAGTTATAGAAATACTCAAACCAGCCCGTCTGGCATTAACAATATACCGCAGTCGAAATCACTGAGATCACATTTTTCCCTTTCTGATGGTTGATGTGAACATTAACTGAAGCTCCTGACCCGCATCTGCATGATTTTATGCATTACACTGCTGCCACACGATTGGCTGATTTGATAATCGCATGAATTATGAGGTGTACAGTTGTAGCGTCTGGAGGAATCAGTGAAGGATAATCATTAACTCAGCCGGTCCCGAACAATAAAGAACCCACTGTTAAAACTCCCCTAATTACTGCAATAGCGCCGACTAGTCTCCACAGCACAATGCGCTATTGACAAAGAGACAATGAACTATTGACAGGAAATCCTCGTGCCTGCTAAGCCCCCCCTTTCCCATACGACTCGCCTCACACCGCATGTTTTACCATGTGAGATCTTGAACGTAAAACTGTGTGTGTGTGTGTGTGTGTGTTTTTCAGTTTTAAATTTAGAAATGTATGTCTAATGAAATATGTTTAATCCCTGTGTATTTGTCTGACGTTAGATCAAACTAGTAAGACTGTTTAGTTGTGTAGTAAAACTCGGAGGCCGTATATTTAATAGCCTCATATATGCTTCTCATATATGCATATATGAGTGTATATCCCCTTTCTAAGTGTACTAAATACACGTTCCTTGGTATCAAATTAAACCTTACGACTTGTCCTAGCTGAATATAAATATAAGATTACCTTAGAATGGTGTTCTGCTAGGTATTACCATCTTTTGAGTTATTCAAACCAAAGTCCTGACCCCGAGTCATAAAGGATGCAAATGAGCCTTGACAGGACAAAGGAACTCTCTCATGCCCAAATAAAGTAGACTTTTACGACCTCCAAAGGAATGTTCAGAGAGTGCTGAGCCTCGTGCTCTCTCACTGAGAAGGAGAAATGAACCCTTTTAATCCTATATATTCTATCCATGGGATAAATGTATTGACATGTATCTAATGTGCCATCTCACGATTTCCCTTAAATGTTGTGTGGTCTATGTTTTCTTGCAAACTCTAATGGGTTAATGTTTCAGACTTTGCATACTATGGTTAACCGAAATCATATGTGTGTCATGTTTGGTCTCTATAACTTGGTATTTTGAAGATTGAAATGACTGTGTACATGATATGTCGATAACAACAACATATTAGTATTACAAGAATATTTTCTAGTTTCTTCATCAGCTACCACCCCTCCAGGGTGCACATGCAATGAGCAACCTGAGAACAAAGGGCAATAAACCAAATTCCCGCCTGGAACTTCCACCCTTCTTATTGGTCGAGCCAATGAGAGGTGGGACGTGTTTTCTAAGGTTATAAATTGCTCCTCTCTCTCTTGGTTCGCTCTCTTGCTTCCTGTCTCTCTTGCTTCCTGGCTCTCTTGCTTCCTGGCCCTCTTGCTTCTTGCTCTCTTGCTTCTTGTCCTCTTGCTGAATGATGCTGAACTAGAAGGCCCCCAAGGACTCCCAAGCGTTCGCCAGGCTACGGCCTTGTCTTTCCATTCACCAAAGATCCTCTGACTCCCACTGGTTCTCTCTCATCAAGACAACATCATCAAAGATCAACTGGAGCCTCAACAAATTGCATCAGGACAGTTTAATTCAAATGGGACATGCAAGTATCAAACTTAGTCTCATTATTTGATACATTAAGTATCCTTACCCCTTTCTAAAAAGGGCGTGTCTAAAATGATGGTTTGCTCAGGCTGTTGATCTGCTGAACTTCAAACAATGCTATAACTTCTTGCCTTCCTGTATTCTGCTTCAGCCCTCTTTCCCTTGGTAAACTGTATGCATGTATGTATATGTATGTTAGAGTAGTTTAAATGTTTAGTCTAGTTAATAAAGTCTTGTTCATGTCACACGTAAAGTTGTCTGTGTCTCAAGCTCATATCTGAAGTCACTAATCATAGATTTTGACTACTTGCTCTTAATACTTAGTAAGAAAGACATTTCCCATGCCCGGAAATGTACATTTCTATTAATTAATTAATTAATAACCAATATTGAGTGTTCACGGGATGAACCGAGTATTTGGTTGTAATGTTAATGTAGCTACATCAAGTTAAACCGATTAACTGATCCAAATATTCATAATCGATTATAACAAGTTATGATTGATTATTAATATTTCATAGAGCTGATTCGCTACACAGGTGTCCTTAAAAAAGTGCTAACTGAGTGTATATTCTTCATTGTTAGTTCATGATACCTAATGTATTAACTTATGTTAACAAATGGAACCTTATTGTAAAGTGTTACCAACAATTTTAGAAGTATGAATTTTTATTTTTTGTTGAATTATTTCTTTAAATAAGCTGACATGATGAACTTTGTTCTTGTTTTAAATTCTTTGTATATTTATAGTTTACCAAATTGACTTACTTTTGTTTTTACAGCCGGCCCACAAGTTGACCGGCCTACCAGGAAAGTCCATCCCTAGAGTGAAAGCTCATTGTCTCAGATGACAATAAGATTTGTTTACTTCCTCTACACAATTGAGGAATTAGAGAATACATTTGCTTCACACCGAGTGTCAGTTCAGATCAGTCAGCATGGCTCTTTGCCATCAATTTAATCAGTTTTTAAATAAGATGCTCCATTTCGGCTTTAAAGGGGATTAATATTCATTTTCCCCATTTGGCTAATAAAAGGCCAGAAAGCCTCTGGCTTGACTTATAGCAGCTCTGCTATGGATCAGGTGCTTTGTCACTGCTAGTTCATTCTGTGTGTCTATGTGTGTGTGTGCAAATACCAAGTAGCTTAATATACGCTGAGGTCTTGTAGACTTTATGCTGGAGCATCTGGACATTTTCCAAAGCAAATATTATGAATAAATTCTACAAGACATTCTCCAATGACTTGTATGACTGAGAAACTTCACAAATATGAACCCTGATGTTTTTATTTATACAAGGGTGATTCCATCAATAAAGTAATAAGACCTTTACCTATTCTATTGAAACATCAAGCCATTTCAGATTATGCAGATTGCTACCACCAGACTGCGCCAGCTGTCGGTTATAACTACATAGCAAAACATGAATGAAACATTGCCAAATACAGAGTTTCCAATTTCTGCCAGCATATATATATCCCTGAGACGAGGGAAAGGGGAGAGGGAAAGAGCAAGGCAGAGCAACAGAGAGAGAGAGAGAGAGAGAGAGAGAAAACTTGCTCGCCGGCTCCCGGACGCGCTGTCGTCCGGTCCTCAACCGCTCCTCTACCCTCAGGTGGACGCCAGCTCACTCCTCCCCTTTTTTGGTGGATAGCAGCAGTTCCTCCAGCTCTCGGAAACTGGCAGTGACCCCTCCGTCCCTACAATTTATTCAGAATTGTGACAAAAACAAAAAACATCCAGTGAGGGGCAGATGGAAATGCCTTGTTGATGAGAGAGGTCAACAGAGAATGGCCAGACTGTTTCAAACTGACATAGTCTACGGCAACTCAGATAACTGCTCTGTACATTTGTGGTGAGATGAATAGCATCTCAGTTTTGGTGGCAGAAGGGGGACCTACACAGTATCTGGCAGGTGGTTTTAATGTTGTGGCTGATAGTCGTATATATAGTAGTGCAGTCAGTCAATAATTTTTTTTTAATTGAGATTAATCTTATAATTTTTAGTAGTTAATCGCGATTAATCACAGATTTGAAAGTGCTGAAATTTGACTCTAAATATAATTATTTACCTGTCAAAATGAATTTATTTTCTTCTTAGTAAATAAATAAAACAATATGTAAAACTATAATGCTTTATTAACATTTTCCAAACAAGGCCTTCCACAGTACAAATATAGAAATGCACTAAATAGCACCAATTTAAGAAACATTAAACGTTTCCCCGAAGTCTATGTGGAAGTTTGACTAATTGAAAGAAATAGTCCACACATAGTTTGCATATTCATTGCAATAGGCATTAAATCTCTTAAACTCTCATCCTTCATAATATTAATCAGCCATCAGACTGGCTACCCACTTACAGCAATCGTGAAGCCACGTTCAAGATTTACGTCAGGGTGGCAACACCAGCGTCAAACAGCAGTTTGAAGTCCACATGAAAATCGCTTGCAGACAAAAACGTCTACATTTTGGTTATAGTTAAGACAGCGTGCTTCTGTAGTAATAAAAATGTGCCTTACTTAGGCTAAACAATATTTGATTTCTGTCTCAAGTTCCATCTAGGCTTCTTTTGTGGAACAAATAGTGTTAAGAGCTCCTTTCCCCATCACTTAATCACTGACAATCAATCACTGCTGTTTGTGTTTGTGGTGTGTGCACAGGGTTGGGAGGGTTACTTTTGACATGTATTCCACTCAGATTACATAATACATGCTGTAAAATGTAATTTTTAACATATTTTGTTAGATTACTCAAGGTCAGTAACGCATTCTAAATACTTTGGATTACTTCTTCAGCACTGGTAGATTTTTTTCACTTGTTTTGACCTTAAAAATACTGCCAGTACAACAAGACAAAATACACATGTTAAAAGAGAATTCTCTGAGAAACCTAAATATCTTTTTAATATTGAAATATATTGTTTCTAAAACAAGATTAATCAAATCGATCTTGTTTTAAGAATTTTTTTATATTTTTACTGGAAAACATTACAAAAAATATTATCAAGAACATGATTTTTGCCCTAATTTAAAAGGTCTAACTAGAAAAAATAAATTATGACCCAACGTTAATTTTCATGATCGTGCCTGGTAACGTGCACGTCAAATGGCTAGAAATAGCATTTTAGCTTACAGTAAAGCTGACAATTTACACAAGGTTTATTTCTATTTCTTCTGCTCCAAACTTACTTCAAACTTACTTCTCTGTCTGCTAGTATGAATGTAACACATCATAAAAAAGTGTTTCACCGCTGTTCAAATGCACTTTTGATTACACCATTTATAAATGTTTTCCTTCTGAAAGGGCTAAATATGAAATGCAACAAATGACAATCAAATGCAAAGTAATCTCTTCAGTTATAAAAATATTGAATGTAACTGTATTCTAATTACCCATTACAATAATTTAAATTGTAACTGTAGTTGAATACAGTTACTTATATTTTGTATTTTAAATAAAACATTTAAATTCATATTTTAAAATTATTTTTGTATTATAAATACATATTTTAAATTCCCATTACATGTATTCCGTTACTCCCCAACCCTGTGTGTGCGACAGTATAATGATTCAGTGCGGACACATTGCAAAGGTTTCGCCCTTCTAACCAGTGTTTATGCTGGTTTGTGCTGTATTAATGGTAAATGTGTTAATTAGGATTAAGAAAAATGTACGCATTAAACTTTTTAATTAATCTTACTGCGTTAATGCGTAAGTTTTGACAGCTCTGATATAGAGTAGATATACAATATATATATATATATATATATATATATATATATATATAATATGTATATATAAACCTCTTTGAGTGTCTCTAAAACAACAGGGCAGAGATGTTTTGCCACCTGTCAAAATCTTGCAACCTGGTATAATATCTTAGCTGAAAAATCTTACCATTGATAACCAAGAACCAGCATAAAACCAAACCAGATTTATGTGTAATGACTTGATAGAACTGTCAGTGGGCGATCTCCTACGCACATACGGTATGTATGTAAATGCTCTTGCTCTCTTCCTTTCTTTCGTTCTCTCCACTGCTTTTCTCTCTCATACAACTTCTATCTTGCCCTGACGCAGCAGTTGACTTCTGTGTGGCAGAGAGGTTAATGGCTTTGGTAATCACTTCCCTCCATGGTGTGGTGGCAGGCATGTAAAGGAGTGTGAAGTGCAATCACAGCTCCATAACTTCTCTGAACAGGCGACTGAGGCAGCAAGTCACAGAACAATGGAGCCAGGGATTATTTCTGTAAGCTGTCGTCCTTGCAATGAATAGGACTCTAGGTTGTTATTAGCCTGGTCGAACCTTGTGAGCCACATTCAAAAGATAGCACAATACCACTGTAAAAGATATGGCATGATTTGGTTCCTTTGTTCCTAATGGATTTACTGTAGACCTCTCTTTTCAATTATACAAGCATTTTGTGTTAAAAGAGCATGATTAGCTAGATTTCGGTGTGTTTGTAGGTCAAACTTTGGCTCAATTGTTTATGTATTCTGGGGAGTATAACTGTGTATGTGACAAACAAAAGGTCACAAAATGCTAAGCAGCCTTAAGAAAGATTGCTATGTTCAGAATGGCATACCACCTGTGGCGGAACGACCCGCCCCTTCCTCTCGTCATCATTGTGTCACATTCTGTCTCATTGTCAGGTTGTGTTTCTGTCTGACAGGACCGTGTCATTATCACCCCATTTCTGTCTTGAGTTTCGTGTACATTCTTTGTGTGAGCACATGGGTCCGGTTGTTAGTGACCGCCGTGCGTGAGTTACCACCGTGTGCTCTCAGGTGATGTCAAGGTCCTGTCACCTTGTCAGGTTGGGTTTTGTCTGACGAGGACAATGGCATCATCATTCCCTGTCTGTCTTGTGTACATTCTTTTTGTGACCATCATTCCCTGTTTGTTTTGTTCCAAGCGTGTTGACGTTTTTGCTCTCATGTGTTTCAGGTGCCGCAGGCATGAGGAATCAGCGTTTCTGTGGGAACCCTGATTGTTTCCATGGGACCGCTGATCATGCCAACTTTCAGCTGCAAGCGGCACCTGCACTTGTGTGTTCATGCCTATATTAACCCCCTTGTGTGTCATATACTGGGCTGCATTGATAAATGTAGTTAGATGTTGTATGTTTAATGTTGCTCAATGTTGACTGAGTTTATGAACATTGTTGTTTGTTGAGTACTAACCTCACCCTCTCTGCCTAGTTGGTCCTGTCTCGTGTATCGGTTGGTTCCCCATGTGTCAGGTGTGTGGTTTGCCTTCCAATTTTGCTTAGGGTCAGCTGGTCTTCCACAGAGGATACTTCGTCTCTGCCCACGTGTCAGGAGATAAGATCGCCTTTCTCTGCTAGGCGTTGTTCTGCACCTCACTGAGCTTCAGTGGAGGATTCTACAAATCCATTCCTCATCCAGTGACTGCTCTTTATTGCTGTTAATAAATCCTTTTAACTGCTCCTCTGCTCTTGGGTCTGTTTTGTCTCACTATCACTTGTTACACATTGCCCCACCTCTTAGGGCCATCCTTCAGCCAGGCCCAAGAATGTTAGTTGGGCAGGAAAAGAGAAGAGGCACATAATTAGTAAGCCTTTTTGGGGCGGCAGATGATGAGGCTCACCTGAATTGGATGGATGCTGGGCCACCTTCACATCTCACTCGCCACGGCTCCAGGGAAGACAAGTCACCAGTGGAGCCACCACCCCTCAAGCCATGGATCATGGAGAAGAGCACGTGTGGCCTTCAGACCCCGCCATGTCATGGATCCTCCTCTGGACACTCCCCATCCAACACAATGTCCCCTTTCACCACGAGGATGCCAGAGTCCCCTTTGTTTTGGACACTTCCACCTTGGTCACTTTATTCCCCTTTTTGGACGTCTTAATGTGTATTAATATTTTCAATAAACGCCTCTCCGAGACTTGAAACAACACCCACTGTGTCTGTCTCTTGCTCACCCCACCACACACCATACTAACTAGTAGTACTACTTCCACCATGCTTAAAATTTCTGACTATAGTAAAGTATGTATACTGTGCACCGTATGTGGAAGTACACTAGGAAGTATAGTATGAATCCCACCACACAATGTGCTCTACTTTGAGCTTCCATTTATAGTGTGATGAATGAGCAAATAGTAATAGCATCCTCTATCTTTTTCCTTAGCCTACTCATTATTTGACCTGCTAGAACATTATGGAATTTTTTTTATTATTTTGTTTTACACACAATTAGATTAAAAATGTGGAAAAAAATAAACTACCTTTATAAATATTCTAAAGATGATAACATGAGTCCAGTCATGTGACAGCCAGTGTAGTGTATTATTAATGGAATTGTTTATCATTGAATAATGCATTTTGTTTTGCTAATCTGTTGGACTGAAGTACCACGAAGAACAGGCTCAAATAACAATTGTGTTAAGAATTGTTTCATTATTATTATTATTATTACATTGAATATAACATTTTACAATACAATAGTGATATATTCCTTACAGGAGAGTTCATTGTCGTTTGTGCTCCTCCTGGTATAATTTGCTCTCTGTGAATTTAGAAGATGAGCTGTGCAGTGGCTATAATCTAAAAGAACACAAGAACAGTTGAATAGAGCAAAAGTTTGCTTGGCTTTATCTTGAAACTTTCTGGCCTAACCATAACCTCTCACTCTGACTCTTTCTTTGATAGGGTGATGCCACCAAGGTGTAAGAGTGTCAGACTGTCACAACTAGCATTTTATTTTCTCACACTCAAACTCCCCACTTCATGACAGACACAAAAAAATAGAAAGTATACAAGGATTAGCTAGTTTTGACTCTTCTGGATGAACAGACACACACCACTTACTGATTGTCATTGATCCATCCAGTGAGATGTTTGAAATACACCTATGACCACACTTAACCAATTGCATATGTTTTTGATAAATTCCACACAGTGAAAAAAAAAGAAACACTTAAAAGAGCACTCAGTAATTTTTTCCTCATTTAAAAAGTTGTACATTTAAAGAAATAAATTGTCCTTTTGAAATATATGTACCTGTATAAATTTATGAGCACTCATATAAGATAAGTCTTATCAATAACCTTATAAAAGCTGTTCGCTATCTGTCAATCACTCGAAGTTGTGTCGATGTAGTGACACTAGGGGTCACCCTTGGGAGCCCCAATAACCTCTGATCTTTGAGAAAATGCCAATGGGAATTGGCAAAAGGAATTTGGATTCTTTGGAGCTGAATTGTTGTGTTTCAGCGAGCTGAATTCCTCTGCCGATCCATTCACCTCTACAAAAACTGTTGGATTTACGGCACATAAAATTGGCTTCTCCCCCTCTTGCACCAGTTGAGTGCAGAGAACGCTCCTGGGCACTTCAGTAGCCTAAAAGAGTATATTCTTCCTCTAAAAGAGTATATTTCCCTTCTAAAAGAGTGGCACTGATGGAGAGCCTCTCCGCCATATAGCCCCCCCCCCCACGGACCACCCATTCCCCAGTGCGCTCGTTTGCCCCAGTGAGTTCTGCGATGGGGCCACCAGCCCATCTCAGGGTGAGTTTGCGATCTCATTCGCAGCTCGCAAAGCAGATGAGCTTTCGAATGCAGCATCAGAGAGCGGCCTGGTTCAGTCTGACACAGAGGACTCGACGGGGCTCCCACCTTTGGGTGCGGTCGCCTGTTGTAGCCCGATGTGCAGCTGACGGCCATGCTTGACCGCACGGCTGCGAGTGTCAGGCTTTAGTGGACCCTCCACCCCACCCTGAACCCTTGCGGCTTGATGATTGGTTCCTGTGCCTGGAGTGCTGCTCACGGCCGTGCACCGCCCCAGTCCCTTTCTTCCCAGAGGTGCATGAGGAGCTCACAAATTCACTGCGGGCACCATTTACTGCATGGACCCGGTCACTGAGCTCCTCCACTCACTACCCTTGATGGTGGGGCTGCCAGGGGGTACTCTGTGATTTTCCATGAGGATAAAGTGCTTACGGTGCACTTGTGCCCCAAAAGGCGCCGCTACCTGGTGGAGCCGTCAGAGACTCCCGTCCAAGGCCTGTAGGTTTATGTCATCACTGGCGACTAGGGCCTGCAGTGCTGCTGGACAGGCCGCATCCACCCAGAAATTCATGGCTCTCCTGCAAGTACACCAAGCCGTGGCACTGAGAGAACTGCGCAAGGGTAGTTCTGAACCGAGATCGATTCTGCACTATGGGCGACGAAGGTCATGGCGCGGATTCTCGGGCAGGTGATGTCCACCGTGGTCCAGAAGTGCCACCTTCGACTTAACTTGGTTGAGCTGAGGGTGGCTTACAAGGCACGGTTCCTTGATGCCCCCATTTCCGAGGTTGGCCTAATCGGCAACACCGTCGAGGACTTTTCCGAGCAGTTTTCCGTGGTTAAGTAATAGATGGAGACTATTCAGCACATCCTGCCCCTGCACAACTCAAGGTAACACACCCCGTCTGCTCATCGCAAAGGGCATTGCCCTGAGGCAGCAACACCGTCTCCACCACAGCCCGCCCCGGTAGGCCAGCCCCGGCATGGTGCCACCCCAGAAATCAGACACCACCCGTCTCACGGCCGTCTTCAATGTCCTGGACTCAGCACGGCCACGAGTGACGCCTCAGGCTCAGACCCGTCGTGAGGCCCCACATGCCAGTGCGTCCGACGGTATTGTCCCTTTGGTCCTCCTCGCCCGGAGCTTGGGGAGGTGGCTCATGCTCCCCAACCCGTCACGGTGACTGACCAGGGTGGTCCGACTCGGCTACGCATTACAATTCAGCCTGTCCCTTTAGCCAAGTTTGAAGAAGGGGTTTTACAGCCCCTACTTTATCATATCAAAAAAAGGCAGGTTTGTGTGGTACTAGGAGTGTGGCGGTCCCCTGGGCCCTGACCAATGGTGCCTCTTTAGCAGACATCTGCAGAGCAGTGGGCTGGACAACACCCAACATCTCTGCAAGGTTTTACAACCTCCAGGTTGAGCCGGTCTCGTCCCAAGTGTTGTCAGGTATGAGCAAAAAGTTGGCAGCGTGTACCGCTTGCGCATAGCACCTTTTCGCTGCCTGAGGTGAAGACATGCGCTTTTACTCCCAGTTGTATTCACAGAAGTTGTGTGCCCTGGATGTCCTTCCTCCTTAGCCCTGTGGTAGGCGAGTTTACGGAGGAAATCGCTGCCGGCCCAGTACGTGTGCTAACTAGGCCCTGTACTGGAGTAGGTTCTCCACATGCGCTGGTTGACTGTAGGGAACCCCGTGTGATGTATCTCCCGCAAAATGGATCCCTGTTGGTAAACCCGCATCTTCCTTGGGCAGAGGCATATATATACAGTATATATATATATATATATATATATATATATATATATATATATATATATATATATATATACATACTTTTCCACATGCACACTTCTGCTTTTGTATCTAGTTTACTCTTGAAATTCAGTACTGTGTTATACTGTGCATCTCAACTCCTGTATGATAAATTGATTGTGTTTTTCTTCATTTGTATGTCACTTTTGATAAAAATGTCTACTAAATGATTTATTGTATCTGTAACTTTTATTAGGAAGTAACAGAATAATATAATACATTCCTTTAAAAATTAAAAGCCCCATATATTATCTCACGCATTCTACTTTTTACTGTCTCAGTGTCTCCTTCACTGTCACTGTCACCTGTTTTATTCAGTGCTGTAGTACCTGTTAGTCTTGCACACCTAAAAAACTTGTGCAGGAATTTTCTACACGCAACTGTCTTTATTCATACCTGCTCTGTCCTCAGTACTAAAAACTAAAGGTGAGCTGGGTAATTATGTTTAATAAATCCTTTTTTTTTTGGGGGGGTGGATTTTCTCCCCTTTTCTCCCCAATTTGGAATGCCCAGTTCCCAATGTGATCTAAGTCCTTTTGGTGGCGTAGTGACTCGCCTCAATCCTGGTAGTGGAGGACGAATCACAGTTGCCTCTGTGCCTGAGACAGTCAATTTGTGAATCTTATCATGTGGCTTACTGAGCGCATTACCATGGAGACCTAGTGCATGTGGATGCTCATGCTATCGATAAAAATTTTAAATAAATCTTCTTAAACTGAGCAAATCGCACAATCCACAGACAGATTGGAGAGGACTTCCGTGCATGTGAATAATATTCAGCAAGGCATTTAAAGGCAAACAAAAGTTGAATGTGAACACAACTCTGTCAAGGGTGATACATAAATATTTATGTTGACAGATATGAGCACAGTTCATGTTCAGCTTATTTATTAGTGAGGTCATTCTACTGAAATGTCCATGTTTCTCTCTCCAGCCATTACAGAAATCATACACTTTAAATACACTGTTTAGGTATAATTTATTTGCATGATTAAATAATATCAGATGTTCTTTGAAAAATATACATATTTTAGCCATGAATTAGACAATATTTGTAAATTCAAGTACCAGAAAATTGCTTGTCCCCAAGGTCATCTGTAGAGGGTCCGGGCCCTATTTTGAGTTTAAAAATAAATGTATCTCCCATTTTAAATGTAATAATGTATTACATTACCTTATGCACCAAAGAAACTAGCGCACATCTATCCTGCTATATAGATATCTTTGGTTTTGATGTCAAAGAGTAATTAGCTTTTAAAGTTTATTTACAGGTTATGGAGATGTCAAAAGCTATCATTTTAAAGTGTTCAGGGGATGTCATAACAACTAGAAGCAGAGCAGGGATATTTTAAAACAAGAGAACTTCATTCATAAATCCACAAGATCCTACATTAAGCTGTTGATGTACTGATATACCTCTCTGTGCTCATGAAACTCCAAGAGACAACAAAAAGTAATTAAAAATATCTCTGTACGACACCTCGGACCATCTTCTTGTGTTATTCAACCATCGCAATATTGTTAAGGTAACCAGATTTTTTTAGTGTAAAACCAGGAAGGGGGAAGGGGTGCTACTATATTTATACACACACACACACACACACACACACATATACAAGTGAACGTGTATGTTTTATTTTATATTCTGTTTACAACAATTGTAATCACATTTAAGCCTAGGGTTGTAGGGTGACAAATTAATTTTAAAAAGTACTATTGTCGTTTTCTTTAATGTTATGAAATGACATGTGTAAAAATATGAGCTGTCACTGTTGGAAATGTCATGTCAACTACACATTTTAACACAAATTTTTAACAAGTTGAAGCCTAAAAAACTTAAGCAGAATTACTCCTATAACAGTTAAACATCTGTATAGTGAAAAAGTGCAGTGTGTCATAGCTGTCCAGATGTGATCTGCCAGGTCCAATTTGCCTGTCGTAATTTACGGTGACAGAAAACAAAAACACCTCACAACCATTTTCACATCATAAAGGGGTGCTGTAGACTCACGCCTTCAAATATTGATGAAAAATATTTTCTGTTCTCCCACACGTAGGCCTAATCCATTTTGATCGACTCAGGAAGTTAGTTAGTTATGCGGATGAGCAGAGTGCTGAGAACTGGTGGGCTGAATATGATGAATACCTCAACATTACATGTATAACATAAATGACATAACTAAATGAAACATAAATATTATACATAATATGATGGAAAGAGTACCCCTGTCCCATGTCCTCTGGAGTCATGTCACTGGTGTTACCAATTAACAAAAAAACCTTGTTTGGAAAAAGATTCCAGATTTTGACATCACTTATTGTATCCTGCATCCTACTTGGTGAAGTTCTATCAAGAAAGGCACATTGAAATGCTGCATTCCATTCAAGTCAGATGTGGGTTATTCCTACTTGATATCTCCAACGATACAGACATTCCATTGCCAGATGCTCGGAAGTTGACATGTAAGGAAACAAAACTGTAAATCTCCCGTTAGCTTAGCAGGTATTCAGCTGTCACTAGAGACGTCTCCTAGCAACCAAATTGATAAACAATGCTGCAGAGCTAGCATTTGTGCTACAGTTGTACGATTATCAAAAAGAGATTTTATTTGATCATGCTTTGAAAACATGTCTCTGCAAACGTTTGTTAAACAAGTTTTATATCATGTAATGAATGACTCATTTATCAATATTATTTAATAATAGTGAATCTTTGTCACTTATTACGCTTTAAATAGTATGGCATGATTAGCAACATGCGGTTTAAGGTAGGAACTGCAGCTGCCATTTTATAAAATGCACATTTAATAAAAATTGACACCTCAGTGATGACCAGTAACACCAGTGACAGCAGGCTGTGATGTTCTATCATGCATCCAGACACATGCTCTACTCACCCCACTGTTCCGCTGCGCTTCTCCAGTTAAATCTTAAAGCAAAATGCAAACAGATGTTTCCCACTTTTTTTATTAAAAAGTTATGTTCAGGCAGATTCGAACCTGGAACTCCCTTTACTACAGGCAAAAACTTTACCTTTAAAACAATCAGTCATTCTAGGCTAAAATGTACTGATCAATGTATTAATCCGCTGACAACATCCCAATACTGACAGTGGTTGATCTACGGATCAAATTATCAAATTAATCATGTGAAATATTTATTGGAGTGTTGAATTTGTCATCAAGAATAACTGTGTAGCCTATTCGTGTTTATCTAAACAGTAAAATATTATTTGACATTATCTGCACAAGACCTAATTAATAATTAATAATCAAGAGATCATCCCCTTTGTGACATAACCCAGACACTATAGCAACTGCAAAGTAATTCTATATAATAAATAAATAAAATAAAACACACACACACACACAGATAGAGAGAGAGAGAACACCTTAGAAACCACATAACAATGTTCTGGGAACTACACACACACATACACAAACACATTTCTCACTTACGAAAATGTAAAAATCATGGTTGGTCTGTCACTGCAACATTCATTCAGTTGTATTAGTGCCACTTGAATCCCCAAAGGTCGTGCCTGATCAAATTAGTCAAGTTTATGTCAGCCCCGTAAACAGAAGCAGATTGGTCAGTCTGTCCTATGGGATCAATTCCATGCCACATATATTTGCAAAAATATAAAGTATTGCAAAATAAACTGAAGTTTTGCAAAACAAAAAAAGTATTGTTTGCAAAAATATAAAGTATTGCAAAATAAAATAAAGTTTTGCAAAACAAAAAAAGTATTGAGCAAACAAAAAAAAATAAAAAATTTAAAACAAAAATTAAGTATCACAAACGTAAAATAAAGTATCGAGAGAAAAAAAGAAAGTTTTGCAAACAAAAATAAAGAATTGCAAAATATAAATAAAATATAGCAAAAACCAAGATGTAATTAATTGCAAAAATCAATGACTGTTGTAAAATAATCTAAAGATCTTTTATCCTTTTTTATCTCTGCAACAGATTTTTAGGCAGCAATGATTTTGCCACACATCTTTTTCTTTGCAATGCCTACTAATTATTTTGCAATGCTCCTTTTAATCTGCATTTCCATCACGTGTGAGCTCGTGATACCGTTTTGCCTTTGCGCTTCACTTTTCTCTGCGTTTCACTTTATGGCACTGTTTTGACGTGGGGGTGGAGTCAGGGGATTGGGGCGTGTACAACGGGCTCAGTGATGCCTCTCTGGAAGTTACGTCATTAGCTTGAGACACGGATCAAACATCATGGCTGAGCAAACGCATGCAGGTGGATCTCAGGTATATAAAGTTGATTGTTTCCTTTTATTTAATTAGCATTAAATGTGTTTTAACAGCGTTTGCTTCAGATAAAGAAGTTAGAGATCGGGTGGATTTATTAGCCATACTCGCTAACATAGCCAGCATCTGCAGTTTATTCTCTCTCAATTGATTCTTATGTTTATTTTATAGATTATAATTGTCTATACCATAGTATGTTGTCTTCTAAAAAAATGTAAACTCCATATTTAGATGTAACATTATCACTGTTAAAGGAGACAATAAATAGATTACAAATAAAAAGTTAAACGATCGTAACAAACGTGCATGTGTTCTGTCTTTAAAAATAAAGTTTTTAAATATAAAATGTTCACATCCCCTATATTCTTAACCCTACGTTATACAGCTATGTGGCATGGGGGGCGTGGTCGTGTGTCGGTCTGCGGGAGAGAGAGAGCGGTAAGGCTTGTCACCTGGTTTGTAATTATCTCTAACACCTGTGTCTTGTTGTAGTGATACGGAGAGAGACATTTAAAGGGACGCCAAGTGTCTAGAGGGAGAGATTGGATCCAGAAAGCTCCACAGACTGAGTGTGATATTGTTTTATGTTTACATTTCTACGGCGGTGACCGTCCTATGTTCGTGAAAGAAATTAAAGTGCTGATTTCAAACCTGCTTCGCTGTCTCCTGACTCCTCCATTGCTCAACGATCCTGTTCACAAGCTACTTAAGTTCTTAAAATGCTCACAGTAAATGTACGTGTATCTAGGTCATCTCATGTAATGATTTGCCATGTCACATTTAGCAGAGAGAATATCCAGATGTCGTGACGAATCTTATTAGTGTTCTGACTCAAAGCTTCGGTCATATTCAGGCAGCTCAGGGTCAGCAGCAGCAACAACAACAACAGCTTTCTCCTGCTGTTTCTCTGCCTTGAGTAGAGCAGGATATAACCAGGTTATCAGCACCTACTCTTAAGAATCAATCTGTTCAATTTGTTTTGCTTTTGCACAATTAACATTAGAAGTGATGTTCTTTTATTGTTTGTAGGCTAGATCGTCTCCTGGGATGCTTATTTGTTACGATCGTTTAACTTTTTATTTGTAATCTATTTATTGTCTCCTTTAACAGTGATAATGTAACATCTATTTATATATTTTTAAATATGGAGTTTACATTTTTTTTAGAAGACAACATACTATGGTATAGACAATTATAATCTATAAAGTAAACATAAGAATCAATCAATAGTCCAATCAATTGAGAGAGAATAAACTGCAGATGCTGGCTATGTTAGCGAGTATGGCTAATAAATCCACCGCTTTAACTGATCTCTAACTTCTTTATCTGAAGCAAACGCTGTTAAAGCACATTTAATGCTAATTGAATAAAAGGAAACAATTTTTTTTTTTATTATTGAACACCAAGAACAGAACAAAAAACAGAATGTACATCTACAATGGCATTGGTAAGTACAGGTAAATGAGTATTAAGCAAGGCACATATCAGTTAAAATAAAATAAATAAATTCAATGTATAACATACAAATACAGAGGGGTCTCTTTATTCCTCTTTTAAGAGCTCAAGGTCTCTTATTATTCCAGCCAATTTCTGGGCCTTTTTACTTTTCATACATTCCAACGCTGGAAAGAAATTACAAATCAATTCTCTTTTAAATACAGAAAAATAAGGTTTCGTCTTCATACATTTGGACTTATGAATGAAAAATGTGCCCAGTATCAACATTACATTAATAAGAAATTAATTTCTTTTCTCGTCCAACAGCACTCCAAACATAACATGTTTCCTAGCAAAAGTGGGCAGTGAGTGAATCTTTGATTCAACCAATAAGACATATTTTCCAAAAAAGTATTTGAAGAAAAACGAGAAAAAAAGATGATCAGAACGTCTCTGTCAATTTGACAAAAAGTACAGGCATTTTCTTCAAAATTCACTTGACGGGTATACCCCATTGAATATTTTAAAATGAGTTTCCTTAAACAATCAACTTTATATACCTGAGATCCACCTGCATGCGTTTGCTCAGCCATGATGTTTGATCCGTGTCTCAAGCTAATGACGTAACTTCCAGAGAGGCATCACTGAGCCCGTTGTACACGCCCCAATCCCCTGACTCCACCCCCACGTCAAAACAGTGCCATAAAGTGAAACGCAGAGAAAAGTGAAGCGCAAAGGCAAAACGGTATCACGAGCTCACACGTGATGGAAATGCAGATTAAAAGGAGCATTGCAAAATAATTAGTAGGCATTGCAAAGAAAAAGATGTGTGGCAAAATCATTGCTGCCTAAAAATCTGTTGCAGAAATAAAAAAGGATAAAAGATCTTTAGATTATTTTACAACAGTCATTGATTTTTGCAATTAATTACATCTTGGTTTTTGCTATATTTTATTTATATTTTGCAATTCTTTATTTTTGTTTGCAAAACTTTCTTTTTTTCTCTCGATACTTTATTTTACGTTTGTGATACTTAATTTTTGTTTTAAATTTTTTTTTTTGTTTGCTCAATACTTTTTTGGTTTTGCAAAACTTTATATTTTTGCAAATATATGTGGCATGGAATTGATTCTATATTTTCTGTCCACTAATCAATCTATTAGAGAGCGATGTGGTGTGTAAAAGATGCACACGCTAATTACTGTGATGGCTGATTATTCATTGGTTCAGAATAAGTGTTAAACTGCTTTCCTATGCGTTCATTCCAGTAGCAAGAGCGCGTCTGTCTATCTCACTGTGTCTTTTTGGAGCTCACCGCGCGGTGGCACCGTGCGTCAGCCCCCTCCGTGCACATCGCTCTCTCCGATCCGCTGCTCATATGATGCTCAAGATCTTCAGCGCTTCATACCGAAGGTTCCAGCGCGACACACACCGATGACTGTTTGATCCCTCACGGATTCCGTTTCCCACCCTTACAGCGGAGCTTTCCGCACGACTTGGTTCGTTTGTACCGAACGACAGCGCGGCACAGTAAAACGGGACTTGGAAAGTTACTTATAAATAAAGCTTATTCTGAATCCGGGCGGACTCTGTGAGCGGGAGGTCCGTAACTGCAAATGACTCATCTTGTGGATTTTAAACATAAAACGGGATGGACGGAGAATAACTTTTATTTTATTGGACACATGGACGTGCATTTTTACGCACAAACGAATGAGTGAATGTCACTTGGCAAAAAACAAGCAACTCTGGAGACAGTTATTAACAGTTTTTGAACTAAAGGTGTGATCGCTCTGGATTTGGAATATATTGTGTGATTAAACATAGCCTATATTTTTGTTGAATGTTACATTAGTAAATGTATTACAGTGTAGATTGCAGATAAGAAAAAGACTCTCAGTAACCAACATTTCTGTGCATTTCGGACTGCTTATAGGAGGTTCGTGCGTTATAGCAACACTGCGTCCCGTGCGCAAAGTTTTGAAATATTTTTAAATGTTGTTAGCAAACTCAGACAATATCCAAGTCTGATATATACATGTGCCGTATGGTTGAAGGATCAGTCTTTAATTAATTCGCACTTCGCTTCATTTGCGCTAAGGCGCAGGACGCGCCAGTGACCCCACACGCTCGAGACGATTACGCGCCGTCCACACACTCAACAGTGGCAGGACTGTGGAGGAGCAACATGTACCCGGCGTGCAGGACAAAGCCGTTCAATATCTCTCCACCTGCTCTTCTGGCAATGTTTGGGAATTCGGGCAATCCGAGAAGGAGACTCTGTTGGATTGTAGTATTGTTGTCGGTGGTGTTTCATCTGGCATCCGCGCAAGGTAAGGGACTGCTTTTAAGTTAGTGTACCCTCAGCAAACCAAGACTGACTTTTGCAAAGTCTTGAATGGAATTGAACTGTCTCCAAAGACACTTAAAACGTAGAGTAAGGCTGATGGAGCATGCAAAGTATCATTCCATATTGTTTTAGGGAACTAAATGGAGACTTGTGATCCTTTAGTTGGCACAAAATTGAAAAGTACAATGATATCTTGCCCCATCATCCTTCATATATATTAGGTGTGTGCCAGTCTGCTCAATGTTCTCGCTCTCTCTCTCTCTCTCTCTCTCTCTCTCTCTCTCTCTCTCTCTCTCTCTCTCTTACTGTGTCCTCTTTTATCTCTCTCTTGGAGTCACTGTACAGGATATGTTGTAGACTCATCTTGTACATCCTTTTGCATGCATCAAACTATAGTGGTTTTTAGACCATGTACATAAACTGTATAAAGTGGTAATCTGCAATTGTTACTTCCAGGATCTATTTCTACTTGATCTAGCCCATAACAAAAAAATGGGTTAATTTATTTAACCTAGAAGAAACGCAGCTAATTTAGATGTTCCACCTTTTTTTTCAGTGTTCCATGTATACTGAAGTTCAGACCTTATGCAGCCAGTGTGTCTGTTTGCACACATGAAATTATTTTAAATGACATGGCTACGAAATTGACCAAAGTCAATCAATGAAGGCTGTAGATTAACAATCAACATTAACACCTTGCCTATTTTATTATGACTGCACATAGCGGGATTGCTCTTCTAAAGAGAGCTCACTAAATGCCTCATGCATGCTTTTCTTGTAAAGTGTTTTGTTTGTTTATCTGATGTGAATTATCAGTATGGTGACAGCCTCTTATGTAAGGATTGATGAAATGAGGATTCATTATTTTAATTAGTCAAACTGGGAACTGTTATAGGGAATGTTGGTATCTTACCAAACAACTACAATGTAACCGTTCTGATACATATCTGTAGAGACCATATCAAGAGACAGTCTTGACATAAACGTACTGATCAGGGGTGTAGATTCAATTTTCCAAATTAAGGGGGACAGCAAACAGGAACATTTTCTTAGCAACATTCATTGCAATATTGACAACTTGATGCATTTCCAATTTTGGGGGGCACGGGCATCTGTGACTCAGGAAGGGATAGAAAGTGTTTATTTGAGTTACACTGTGTGTGCAGTGCAAGGCATTTTTAATGCACTTCTTAGATGATTGGCTCACTCGGGGAAACATTTTATTTGAAATTTTGTAGACGGCAGGAGAGCAACAGAAACTTGCATGTCTCTGATCACTCACTTGAGTTTTCTGCCTAAAAACAGATAGAAGCAATATACTGAAATCTTTTGCAAGATGCTTGAATCTTTTCTTTAATTTTAAAAGAATAATTTACAGGATGAGCAATGCAGGCTTATATGAAAATATCTGTACTGCTCAATGGTAATTTTTGACCCAAAAATGACAATTCTGCCAATTCTGCCAATTCTGTCACCCTCATGTCCCTCAAGCAGGAACTTGCACTGCTTAGTTCCAAAAACAAGCAAGTTCTCGGATGAACACGTGTGTCGCTGTGAACAAGCTTCTCTCATAGCGCTCATAAAGGTGCAACGGATGCCAGTATTGTCACCTCAAAATGACTTATGGTTGTGGGTTGTATCTTTTGAGTCATTTTAAGCTTTGAATTGAGTCACTATCCACTGCCATTGTATTGACAAGTTGGCCCACTATATTAATTAAAACATTCCTTTTGTGGCATAAAGGTTTGGAACGGCATGGCGATAAGTAAACATTTGTCTGAACTATTCCATCAACTATGTTTTAAGTTAGAACAATATCTCATTTTGTAGTGGCTTTGGATAAAAGTGTTTGCTAAATGAATACATTTATATAACAATGTAACTTAGCAAAATGTGATTCAATATTTTGATTGTCAAGCCAATTGTCGTGTGCATACACATCATAATGCACTGATTAGATATGCACATGCTAAACCAAACTGATCTGTCACAAGAATAGTCGATATTCTGTATAGTCTAAGAGATCTGATTTTGGTGATAACTCAATTTTGACACAATATACAGTGTATACAGTATGTGTGTGTGTGTGTATATATACACTGTAATGCTATGTTGCTAAAATGTATTGCACAAACTTGGACTCTTACACATCGCATGCTTGCAGGTTGTCTCTTCTTTCTCTTCTTTTTCTTAGGAAGGTAGTTGTAATGCAAGCGTAGGTGGGAGTGTAGGGTATGTGTGAGTGTACAGTAGCTGTGGACACTAAGCCCTGGATCAGGAAATAGGCTGTTCTGGTACACTACCTAGGGAAGAAACCACAGCAAACTAAGGATTCTGCCATCTATCCATAATTCATGAGTGTATGCTGTCTAAACTGACATTTACAGTACAGTGACAACCTATACATTAGAAGGATTAGGTTAACAGTGTGTGTGTGTTGGGGTGGGTTTACAGGAAAACAATGTAGGCTACAAACTGGTATTTACAAGGGTATTATGCTATAAAGGTGGTTTATGAGGGCATTTTTAGTGTTCCCATAATTCAAAACATTTAAAAATCATACTAAACAAATTTTTTTTTTTTTATGTAAAAATGCAGAATGATTTTTGTTAGGGGATAGAATATATAGTTCATACAGTATAAAAATATTTATATCTGTGAAGAGTCCTCATAAGGATAGCCGCACCAATGTGTGTGTGTGTGTGTGTGTGTGTGTGTGTGTCTTTAACCTTGTGTAGTTTTGCTCTGTTTTTGGAGTATATTGGCAAGTAAAAGCATCCTGTCCATGTTTTCATCTGTCTAATTTGGATATCTTCAACCAAGAGACAGAATTTGCACCAAAATACTATAGAGCTTGATTAGCCACACGACTTTTGACATCAACAACAAAATATATTAGAAGCGTTTTCTCCTCCCATTTAAAATGGGTAAGCCTATTTACTTTACTATCATAATGAGTATATGTTTTAGTTGCTTGTATTTAGCATTGATTTTCCTATCAGAACAGACCTGTGATCCATTTTTTCTATTATTTTTGGGTCACAACCCACCACTTTAGAACAATTGTTTTACAGCACACAATACTTTAATGTGTTCCATAATGATCTGTGTTGTCAGTCGATTCATTCTAGTAAACTGTCTGTATCCTGTCAGGGGTTCTGAGAGGGTTCCTGTGGATGAGGACTCTCACCTTACCATCATTAAAATGGATTCCACCATAGTGCTTATGATCTGGCTCTCAGAATCTTGGCAGGGTTTTAATGAAAAATCCATTGAGACGCTTTGACTCATGAGAGGATACAAGCCTCCATCAAAGATAAAGGGGGATATATTACCAAACAGAACTGCGAGAGCTTACTGGAATGGTTTGTTTTGATTTGCATTGTGCAGACTATAAATAAGTGTTTACCAGAGTCTTAATGAAGTGAATGTTCTTGTATTGAAAATAAGTGGTGCTTGCTAAGGGATTAGAGCAAACCCCTTTACCCTAATTATTAAATTTTGCATGTAACTCGTCCTTCGCCATTCAGACATGAACAACTTCAAATTATGTGACCAATCATAGCACTGTAGCATTAAGGTGGTGAGTTTTGCACAGGGAAACACCACTGAAATGTCTAGGATTTTGGACAAGTAAAATGTAATGGTGGCCGGAGCTACTAAGCACAACGTTGCAAAAATAGAACTCAAGCCACCTGGAAAAAATTTCTACTGATCCTTGGACAAAAACTGAGGTTAACGTAGCTTTATTATAGGAAGAAAGCTTATCACTTGTCACTTTTTTCCCTTCGTGTCTAGTTCTGACACGGCGTTCACCTAAATGAAAACAACAAAAACTTTGTCTTTTTTTTTTTTTTACACAAAACAAGGAAAAGACACAGAAAAACACAGATGTATCATGAAATCTGTCATTCAGTTGAGATGGGAAACACGAAGCCCTGAATCTATGGAGCCATACCAAGAGCAGGCTTGTGTGCTCATTATTCATGAAAATGGGACCATTTTATAATACACCCAGCAGGGGGGGAAGGCGGTGGGAATGTCACAATTGGCATGTGTGTAAATCATTCAACCTTTTTTGGCTAGCTTTGCTAGCATGCTGTTAAGCCATGAAGCCTAGGGAGTGTGGAAGGGCCATGACCATAACTCACCTGAACTCAGTTATGAGCGTATTCTGATGCCTTTCTTGCTGCCACAAAAGTGACACACCACAAAATAGAAAACCTCACCACTGAATGTCATTCTCTGCTCGGCTGCGGTGCTTAAAGTGAAGGTAATGATACATTGATTTGGGGTGGTTGTGATTTGAAGATGCTCTTCAACTGAAAGCTTCTTTTTTATGTGCTGTCATTTTCTCAGAGTGCCTCAACGCCTGCTGATATGAAGCACTTGAGGAGAATATTTTTGCTCCGTTATACTGTATACGTATCTAAACCATAATTGGGCTATCCTCCACTGACCTTTCCCCAACATAGGCATTTTCAAAATGTCAACATTTCTTAATTTTAAAAATTTCCAAAAAGGACATAAAGGCAGCATAAAGTTTATCTATACTACTCGAGTGGTTTAAAACCTGTCTTTTGAAATGATATGTTCAGTTTTGGGCTAGAAACAGGCCAAAATGTAACTCCTTTTTCACTATTAATCTTGACATCTGTAGACTTTTGGCATGATCTTGATTTGAAGCTTCCCCTAGCGACATTTGTACTGCCTTTTTGTCCTTTGTGGGACCACAAATTGTTGGACCACAGTGACTTGCATTGAATGGACAAAACTACTTCATAACTCCATCAAAATATAATTGTCTGTGTTTCGCAGAAGAAAGTAAGTCATGTGAGTTTGGCACAGCAGGAAGGTGAGACTTGGAAAATCAACATCAGGGTCGTTGACAAAAAAGTTTGCCTGAGAAAAAAAAAAAGAAAAAAAAGGATATATTAAAATGTAGTTTCAAACTTGTCAAGTCCGTAGAAATGTAATCTTTGTGTCCATGCTGGTCTCATAACTTTTTGAAAAACATTTATAGCAATATATATATATATATATATATATATATATATATATATATATATATATATACACACACACTGGTGGCCAAAAGTTTGGAATAATGTACAGATTTAGCTGTTTCAGAAGGAAATTGGTGCATTAATTCACCAAAGTAGCATTCAACTTATCACAATGTACAGTCATGACATTATTGATGTAAAAAAACAGCACCATCTCTGTTTGGAAAAAGTCAGTTTTATCAAATCTAGACAGGCCTCATTTCCAGCAGCCATCACTCCAAAACCTTATCCTTGAGTAATCATGCTAAATTGCTAATTTGGTACTAGAAAATCACTTACCATTATATGAGATAATTTTATTTATTAGGATAAACCCCTTGAGATGAACCATCTTATTTTCGAGGGGGTCCTAAAAAACAAGCCAAATAGCTTTCAAACACAGTTGAAAGCTGTTTGGTTCGTTAAATGAATCTTAACATTGTCTTTGTGTTATTTTTTGAGTTGCCACGGTATGCAATAGACTGGCATATCTTAAGGTAAATATTAGGTCAAAATGGCAAAAAAAAAAGAAATAGCTTTCTCAAGAAACTCATCAGTCAATCATTGTTTTGTGGAATGAAGGCTTTACAATGCTTTAAATAAATAATAATAAAAAGATTTCATACAAAGGTGTAAACTACAGTTTTTAAAGAAAACTGAAAACTGGTTCTAACAAGGACAGCAAGAGATGTGAAAGGACCAGATACAACTAAACAGGATAAGTACATCAGAGTCTCTAATTTGACAAATAGACACCTCACATGTCCTCAGCTGACAGCTTCATTGAATTCTACCCACTCAACACCAGTTTCATGTACAACGGTAAAGAGAAGACTCAGGGGTGCAGGTCTTATGGGAAAAATTACAAAAACAAAAAGCAATTTTTGAAACAGAAAAACAAAAAGAAAAGGTTAGAGTGGGCAAAGAAACACAGACATTGTACAACAGATAATTGGAAAAGAGTGTTATGGATCTTAACCCCATTGAGCTTTTGTGGGTTCAGCTTGACTGTAAGGTGCATGAGATGTGCCTGACAAGACAGTCACACCTATAACAAGTGCTACAGGAAGAGTGGGGTGAAATGTCACCTGAGTATCTGGAAAAACTGACATCTAGAATGCCAAGGATCTGCAAAGCTGTCATTGCTGCATGTGGAGGATAAAAAAAAACTTTTTTTCAAATTGAAATAGTAATTTTTCATGTTAATATTCTCCTGACTATACATTGTGATCAGTTGAATGCCACTTTGGTGAATAAAATTACCAATTTATTTCCATAAGAGCAAAATCTGTACATTGTTTCAAATATTTGGCCACCAGTGTGTGTGTGTGTGTGTGTGTGTGTGTGTGTGTGTGTGTGTGTTTATAAAATGTGTTTATAATTTTTAAATCTTATATATTTTTTTATTTGATAAAAATAATAATTATAAATAAATAAAATAAAAATGAGTGTCACGTCATTTATCCAAAAACCAGCTAAGGCTATCTTAAAATAGTCAAGTTTTAAGTTAACAAAGCTGGTTTAAGAAACAGGAAAACAAAGCAACTAAAGTTCAGTCTTGGGTATTTTAAGCTTGGATGTACATTTATAGTGCTTTCACTTGCTTTCTGTTGACACTTAATTCAGATGTATTGAGCCCTGTTTACTTTTTTATAAAGAGCCCCCCTGGCTCCCAAGAGCCCCCAACACCTGGAGAAAGGATAGGAAAATATCAGTGATGTGTCTTCTTCCCCACACTCTCTGTCAAGTCAGTCTCGGTCTGCAAAGGGGGACATTGCCTTTTTCGGACATACTTTTGCTTTGGGTGATGCTTCAGGTCTTGTCAGTGCCTGAATGTCAATTGTACATGTCTGAGTTGAGGTTACCAATGAGGATTCCTCTAGTGTTCTGCATCACTGGCTGACCTATAAATCAAAAGTGATCAGCATATGTCCAAAACTATTTTAGATACCTGAATGCATCCTTATCATTCAAAAGACAGCACATTGACATAATTTGGTAAGTACTAAATCTAGAGTCTTAACCTGTTGCAAATTGTTGTGATGTAATTTCCTTTAGGAATTTAAGGGAAGTGGTGCAGGTGTTTACTTCAACATTGTCCTAAAAACCAATTAACAGAGCAATTTATAGCCAAGTTCACTTAATGTTTTAAAAAAACATTGTTACTCACACATACCCACCCCCATGTTGTTCCAAAACAATATGACTTTCAATGGATTACTGAGTATGTGGCCTGAGTAACATATGATTTTGTGTTCCACTGCAGAAACAAAGGGTCCCACATTACATTAGGTGTCTTTCACTACTATGTAATACCATTTTCTTATTATGTACATATGTGTTGTTACATTGTACTTACATTGTAAAATACAGGCATTTAATTACATCTGAAGTTTCACTGTTAACCCAACCCCAACCCTTACCCTTACCCTAAAACCTGACCCCTACCCCTTCTCCTAAACCTACCCATCCCTCAACCTCATTAGCAACACATTTTTAAATATTTATGTATTTTAATGTACACAGTAGTTAAAGTGGGCCCAAATAAACTCATACAGGTTTGGAACTACATCAGTGTGAATTATGACAGTATTTTATTTTTGTGAGAACTATTCTGTTTAAAATCACATTAGAACAGTTTGCATCTGGGTTAGCTGCTTTGAATAACATAAGCTGTTTGGTTTTCCATTAAAAAAAAATGCAGCATTAATATTGTTGTGAAATTATAAACAATTATCAAAGAAATAACATTTCAAATCTAAAATTTGGGACAGAACTTACTTTGATGTTCTAGAATTTTTACATTTCATTTGATATTTTGATTATCTTTTATTTGTACAAATTGTATAGAAAGTCGCCCTGTGATGGACTGGCGACCTGTCCAGGGTGTCCCCCGCCTTTCGCCCAATGTTAGCTGGGATAGGCTCCAGCCCCCCGCGACCCTGTACACAGGATAAGCGGTTGACGATGGATGGATGGATGGATGTATACAAAGTCTTAAAATAATAAATCAATATTTGGCAGCATGACATACAATTAAATGGCAGTTAGAAGTAGTTACAAGTAGTTAAAAGTCAAAATTGAACTAATTGTATTACTAAATATTAAACTGTGAATAATATTAGTAATGCACCTTAATACCATAATACTGTAATACCGTGGTATTTTTTGTGATGGTTATCATACCATGAACATTTCATACTGTTACACCCCTAGTGAATACAAAGTATATTTATTATTATTAATATTATTATTATTTATTAATATAAAAATTACACATTGGCCACAAATCATATGCCACCAATCCAGATTCAGTGGATGTCATGTAACACTAAAAGGGTTAAAAACTAAACTATTAAAATATTAAATATATTAGATTTTTGTGGACCAGCAGTGTCTGGAAATTATGCTAAACAATTTTGAAGCAATTCAGGCAAATTTATTATGCCTTTTTTAAATCTGTGGTAAAATATCTTGTAAAGACTTCCTGTATTAAATACAATAAAATAATTAATCATGAAAATTCTTATGATTTTAAAATACATTTTATTGTCACACTACATGTATTTATCATGATACAAACAACTGCAACACATTGAACTGTAAGCTGGTAAGGGAAAATGTAACGTCGTTTGATTTCTGTGCTTACCCTCAGATACAATCCTGCAGGTGCCCATGCACATAGCTACATAAAAAAAGGGAAAATAACACATTGAAAGACTAGATATCAAACACTGGCTAAAGCACAATGAATGAGAAAACTAAAACAGGTAAGGTGCACTGAAGCGAAGCCAGGAGCAAATGCAACCACACACATTCTGTGGATTAAGCAGACCGGGAAACCTACGCATCGGTGTTCCTAATCATCCATCAGCCCAGAAATCACAGTAAACAAAAACACACAGAGGAATGGAAAACACAAAATAGGCAGTGGACTAACTGGGTCGGAACAACCACCAGTTTAACGGAAATGCTATTGACTTTAAAAAATATATGGGCGTTTCTTTAACTTCTGGTAAATGAATGTCCCAGAGGTTGATATGTATTAAAAGATTTTAACATATTTCAACTTTTTTAAATGTTTGTTATATGAAGGTCACATTCCAACAGACTTAGAATTTTTTTTTACCAGGCCTTAATCATTTTCACTTTTCAAATGCACTTAATGTACAGATTACATTCTTTGAGCCGGGTCCCATTACCAGACTTTCAATATTAAACTACGAAAAGAGAATGCTTGAGATGAGATACGAGAGAAGTGATGTTTGAATAACAGCAGAATATTTTTATTGGACGTCATTTACAATTACACTGTAATTTTGCCAAATTATGTAAAAAAATGTGTGAAAATATTATTTGTGTATTTTGGATACATGAAATGTTATGTTTGAAATTAGCCTTAGCAAAAAAAACATTTATGTTATTTCAAAAACGTTAAAAATTTTATTTCCATCACTGTAATAAAAAAAAATACAAATAAAAAAATAACATATATATATATATATATATAATGAAATACGTGCATGCACATACACTATTGGACATTATTTTGTAGACAAAAAAAAAAAAATTAAATTATGAATTTTATTTATATTTTTTTATGATACTTTACTTTCTAGAAATCCACAATGCCGAAGTTGAATGAACACCCATATGCCTCTTAAAAGTGTGTACTTTCATCACCATTAATCTCACAACACTAAATGGAATTACAGAAATAATGACTGTTTTCATACAGGTTTTTGAACACACCCACCATCTGCCATTGGTTGACAAAAAGTTAGTCCCACCCTTATATTGCACCATTGGTTGAGCCAATGTTGCTGTGTCGGGCTGGTGGGAATCCTCAAACCAACAGAGCAATGTTTTGATAGCACCACAGAGCCAAAGTGTTTAAACTTTTCCAACAAATAAACCCAAGAAAGGCTTACTTGTCTCTGGGTTAGGAGAAAGTATTGTTAAGTAATTGCTCTGTCAATGGGGTTTTAGGACAATTAAAGCAAACAACCAACACATTACACACTTCACCGTTATCTGTGCATTTAGAAGCATGCAGCCACAAATCCAAGCATTCCTTAATACTACCTCAGCTACAGATACAGAGTCATGAAGGTGGTAATTGCTTGTTCAATCAGACAGGTACCACTAAGTTTCCCGTAGAGTCTAATGGCACACTTTGTCTCAACTCGCCTGGGGAAGTGTAGTTGACTCCACAGAGAATCCTTCACCATAATCAGCGAGAACTGGATATACAGCTGGAGAAATATTACATCCATTTTGGAGTGCTAGCACTGGGGTCTGCAAATGTTAAATATTTGAACTCTGTGGAGAGAATTAAAGCAGGAGAAATAAAGAGAGACAGAGAAAGGTAGAGGAAATTTGCATGTGATATACCACACAGGACTTTTTTTCATGCTAATCAGATAATAATGAAGTATGTTTGCTAAATCAAGTGCAGCATAATTTCTCAACCTGCATTTATTATTCCGCTCGTTTTTGTTCTTTTCAACCAATCTGTTCACATTACGATTACACATGATAATCCTTCACGCTCTCCACAAAAAGAAGCTGCGTTTAAAACGCTCAGACAAATTCGTTCATGATTAGAGCTCCTTGGACTAAAGCATGGCCAACAAATGCACTCATACACCAACGCACACCCGAATACTAAGTTCAAGGACTGTGCCAGAAAGGCGTTTAGCCAAGGTGCATGTTTTAAATGATCACTCAGAGCCCACTAAAGCAGGCATTATGTGTCCTAGTAAGTTGAGTCATAGCCATTGAAGCTATGAATGCACAACTGTAGACTAGGCTATGGCCTTGGTTATTGACTTCTAAGTGTTGCCCTGTTGCCTGTACTTTGGTGACATGGCTTCATCTAAAATACATTTTGAGTGCATTTTTATTTTTCAGCTGTTCCGGTTACAAACTCACAAGAAAAGTTGCCATTTGCTTTTGCAAAGTAGTACAAAAGCTGTTACACAAATATGCTAAGCATCAAAAAATGTGTTTTCTTGTATGGAAAAAAAGATGCAATGAAAGAGAATGGTGACTGAGGCGAACATTATTCCAAACATCTCTTTTAATGTCCCATTATCTGTTTTCTTTTGCTTTTTAGCTTTTTTTTCTGTCAATTCCAATGCACATGATATAAAACAGGCTCTTAATGGGACAGTTTATGCCCAGAATGTGAAAATCACTGACTCACCCTTTTGATATCCCAAACTCATATGACTTTATTTCTTACATAAAGACAAAAGGAGATGTTTTGCAGAATGAAAGTCTCAGTCACCATTCACTTTGCATGAAAAAATAAAAGAAAAAGATGCAATAAAGCTTCAGTAAATATTGACTGAGACAGGAAGAACTTGAGGATGAATTAATGATTGTTCTATCTTCTTTCAATCCTGTTTTATATTATGTGCATCAGAAAGAAGAAAAAAAAGGAAAACTAAAAGGAAAAGAGCTACAGGTGTATGCAAACGTTTAGGCACCCCTGACAATTTCTATGATTTTCATTTATAAATAATTGGGTATTTGGATCAGCAATTTAATTTTGATCTATCAAATAATTGAAGGACACAGTAATATTTCGGTAGTGAAATGAGGTTCATTGGATTAACAGGAAATGTGCTATATGCATCAAAACGAAATTAGACAGTTGCATAAATTTGGGCACCCTTGTCATTTTGTTGATTTGAATACCTGTAACTACCTAGCACTGATTAATTGGAACACACAATTGGTTTGGTGAGCTCATTAAGCCTTGAACTTCATAGACAGGTGCATCCAATCATGAGAAAAGGTATTTAAGGTGGCCAATTGCAAGTTGTTGTTCTCTTTCACTCTCCTCTGAAGAGTGGCAACATGGAGGCCTCAAAACAACTCTCAAATGACCTGAAAACAAAGATTGTTCAACATTATGGTTTAGGGGAAGCTATCGCAGAGATTTAAGCTGTCAGTGTCCACTGTGAGGAACATAGTGAGGAAATGGAAGACCACAGGCACAGTTGTTGTTAAGGCCAGAATTAGCAGGCCAAGTAAAATATCGGAGAGGCAAAGGCGAAGGATGGTGAGAACGGTCAAAAACAGCCCACAGACCACCTCCAAAGACCAACAACATCATCTTGCTGCAGATGGTGTCACTGTGCATCGTACAACAATTCAGCACACTTTGCACAAGGAGAAGCTATACGGGAAAGTGATGCAGAAGAAGCCTTTTGAACACACACGCCACAAACAGAGTCGCTTGAGGTATGCAAACGCACATTTGGACAAGCCAGCTTCATTTTGGAAGAAGGTGCTGTGGCCTGATGAAACAAAGATGGAGTTATTTGGTCATAACAAGGGGCGTTATACATGGCGGCAAAAGAACACAGCGTTCCAAGACAAACACTTGCTACCCCCAGTACAATTTGGTGGAGGTTCCATCATGCTATGGGGCTGTGTGGAAAGTGCTGGTACTGGGAATCTTGTTAAAGTTGAGGGTTGCATGGATTCCACTCAATATCAGCAGATCTTGAGAATAATGTAGAGGAATCAGTCACTAAGTTGAAGTTACGCCGGGGCTGGATATTTCAACAAGACAACGACCCAAAACACTGCTCAAAATCTACTCTGGCATTTATGCAGAGGAACAAGTACAATGTTCTGGAATGGCCATCCCATTCCCCAGACCTGAATATCATTGAAAATCCGTGGGGTGATTTGCAGCGGGCTGTCCATGCTCGGCAACCATCAAACCTAACTGAACTGGAGATGTTTTGCAAGGAGGAATGGTCCAAAATACCTTCATCCAGAATCCAGACACTCATTACAGGCTATAGGAAGCATCTAGAGGCTATTTCTGCAAAAGGAGGCTCAACTAAATATTGATGTGATATTTCTGTTGGGGTGCCCAAATTTATGCACCTGTCTAATTTCGTTTTGATGCATATTGCACATTTTCTGTTCATCCAATGAACCTCATTTCACTACTGAAATATTACTGTGTCCTTCAGTTATTTGATAGATCAAAATGAAATTGCTGATCCAAACACCCAATTATTTATAAATGAAATCATGGAAATTGTCAGGGGTGCCTAAACTTTTGCATACGCCTGTAATGATGCTGATAATATCTTACTCTTGAGTAAGTTTGAGGGAGATGAAAAGAGCTATAGATAGGGGGCACTCAGGTGTGCCAGTCAAGGGGCATAATTGATGCATTGCTGCAATTCGCTGCCGTTACTCATGTTTCATGTGAAATGTGCTTATTGTCACTCCAGAGACGTGCTGTTTCATTTGTGCTGTGTATTTTTTATCTGCATTTTTACAGCACTTGCTCTTTGAAGTCGCATTACATAAGGGGACTGGTAGAGGTCGCATACAAGAATGAAATAAAAGTGTTTGCGCATGTTTTCTTTCCGTACCTCCTGCCCTGCTCAGGTTGTGTTTCATTTGAGGGATGTGTCTTGATTCTGGTTATTTAGAGACTAGACTTTTGGATCATCTCTTGCACACAATGGAATGTTCACATACATTTATGAATTTGATAGATGTACCTAAAGCTATTTACAGCACATTCTAATGCATTTATTTTTATAATTTTTTCAAACTTGGTCTTGTAAAATCATGTTACTATAACTATACCTGGTGAAATTAACACTAGAGGCACTAAAAGTGACATGACTTTTATTCACTTTACATTTGCATTTATGCATTTGGCAGACGGTTTTATCCAAAGCAACTTACAGTGCACTTATTACAGGGACAATCCCCCCCGAGCAACCTGGAGTTAAGTGCCTTGCTCAAGGACACAATGGTGGTGGCCATGGGGATCGAACCAGCTACCTTCTGATTAACAGTTACGTGCTTTAGCCCACTACGACATCACAACTCCAATTCACTCAAATCATGAGTAAACGGCAGGTTTTATTTCATTATTTAAAAACTGCCACAATAGGTGTAAGGAACCACGTAATGTTATTAAGCAAAAATGCCACCACAGTTACGTAATGAATATGACATCAGACTGTTAGGTTCAGTTTGTTTGTTCTCTGGGAATCAAACCAATGACCTTGCCATGCTAGTCATGATCTACCAGTTGAGCTAAATTAAATGTTTACCCCCTCAGGCTTGCTTTAGGTCTACACTATCTGCCATATTAAATCCAGTCCACAAGCTCAGACATATAAGCTTTAGCATGCATAGGATCAACAAGACTGCTTGCATGACTGTCTGGATAGTTACCATTCTAGAGTCTCAGCTGATCTAAAGATGTGTAAACTCGACCCCTTCCGGAGTTGGGCAAAAAATGGTCACCAGCTGACCATAGTTTATGGCTGCATCTTTCCAGTCGTTCTTTAATAAAGATAATTTTGGTTCTGAATCAGCTCTAACGAGGATCGTTTTGTGATCTCCTGTGTGTAGGAATATTATTCCTACGTTAAGCGCCTCTACTCTGGGAGCGATAAGCTTTGAAATGTTGAGTCAACGCTGGGCTCTTTTCCATACTGTGTGTTGCCTGCAGTGGATACTTTGAAGTCATAGGTTTCTTCCTCTCACTGATGTCAGGCCGGGCTTGGATCAAGGCAGAAATGCATGGGAGGGGGAAGAAGCCTTATAGGGAATGGCATTTCAGAATATGTGATAACTCTATGACACACACAGCCTGTGTGCATCTGATGCTATCGCCACAACTAAGCGTTTCGGCCAGGAAAGCTACTTCCCGCCCTCATCCTGCCCACATCTTCCACCTGCTGCAGTCAGTTGTCAGCACTTAAAGAATTTCCAGAGCAGAACCACACCTGAATAGTATAGTAGATAGTATTTTTTGTAGCTCAACTAGTCATGGTTTGATTCCTATGGACCATGCAAACTGATAAAATGTATACCTCAAATACTTTGGACACTTATAGAAAAGCACCTTCAACATGTAATAAAAGTGTCTGCTAAATTTAAATAATATGGCTGATCTCAGATCAGCTCCTCGATACTGACTTTTTAAGTTTCACTAATTACTTATTACTCTCTAGTTTTTAGTAAACCATCTATGCACTGGTGATTTAAATAACCCTGAAACCAATACGTTGATCTGAAGAATCCGTGATGACACAGAAGTCTAATTCATTTTAGTGAATTGGTTCCTTCATTGATACACTGATGTAGCATTGATAAGACCAATTCAATTCAATTTAGTCAGATGGTTAATGAAAAGGAACTAGTTCAAATAAACAATTCACTTGAACCCAGAGCAGAAGTTACTTTGCTTATTTTTTAAGTAAAATATTTAGTTAATTCCTGCTGTTTATTACCTGCTGTTTATTATTTTTGACATAAAATGGGGTATTTTTTCAGTTTTATTTATTCTGAATCAGAAGAGTTTATATTTGGCAGCAGAGTTCAATTATATTTAATCTAGTTCTAGATTAAAAATGATGTTCTTCCTTAATGTTCAATACAAGTTAAATTAACATTCTGGGTTCAATACATGTGAAGCTGAATTGACAGCACTTGTGCCATAATGTTGATTACCACAAAAATGTATTTGGACTTGTCTCTCCTTTTCTTTAAAAAAAAAAAAAGACAAATCTGGGTTACAGTGAGGTACTTACCACAGACGTGAATAGACCCAAGCGCTTTTATAAAATGATAGGCTTCAAATTTCTGCCTTCAAACCCTCAAAAAAGTGGCCCCTTTCACTTCCATTGCAAGTGCCTCAATGTACACTTGATTTTTTTTTTTTTAAGGAAAGCAGGAACGAGACTAAATGTATTTTAGGTCATAATCAACATAATGCCACAAATGTTGTCGAATGAGCTTAACTTGAATTGAACCCGGAGTTTTCCTTTAATCTCAAATGACAGCATTTGTGACATATTGTTGATTATTTAGACTTTTCCATAGTTTATTTAAAAATAAAAAATAGCACATATCTGGGTTATGTAAGGCACTATTAAAGAGTTAAAGATGTTACGTCATTATCACAACAACATTTTATTACTGGATGTGACTTTACACAGATAAAGTTAGTAAGTGGTTTTATCACTCTAAAATCATGTCAACAGATATAATGTTTATGTCTTGTGGCTATATGCTTGAAACAGTCTGTATTTTCACTTTTAATTCTTACGAATTGGTCTCATTCACTTCCATTGTAAGTACTTTGTGTACTTGTGGGTTTGGTGAAATAAATTAATAGGTACTTAATTAATCTAGTTTTGTTTATATGCTTAAATATTGCGGCCTAATAGCTGTAGCTCAATATTTGTAGCTTTGGTGCTGTTGGCTGAAGATTTCAGACGGTCCCTTACCACACACGCCACAGTTTTAGCAAGTTTTAGCATAATGTGAGGACTTTTCAGATGGTCCCTTACCCACAGTAGGCTTCATTTCCAACAAATACGAAGGTTAAATGAATGATCTTCAACAATTTTGCTGTGAAACCATCGGACCAGCTTAAATACGGGACAAATTGCGTCCCGTATTGATTAGATTCAGGACACATCATTTCATCTTGAAATACGGGATGATTCCATATTTTACTGGATGGGTGGAAGCCTTACTTGGGCCCTACTTGCAACGCTACATAAAGAGACCTTGTCAAAAAAGAACAATTAATAGCATTGATGGATTTTTGTGATTGGAGAGCTAATAATTAACATCAGCAATATGCAGCCTCTTACTTACTGTTGTTTACATAAACCTGGATATATTAACCCGATTTGACAATAGAGGACACTGTTGCCCCAAACATTGTAAATGTAGTTTTATCCTTCTTATTGGTCATTTGTACTCATGACAGAAAATATCTCGTGACCCAGCAGACAATGATCCCAAGTGGTTGAGAAACCCTGGTGTAGATAACTACTTTATTAAAAATCTAGTTTAGCTACTTTAAGTTATAAGTAACTTGTAGCTTGGGAAGCTACTGTTTCAAAGTAGCTTCCCCAACACTGATTATAATAAGAAGGGCATTCTTGGCTGAACCTAAGATGCTCCAGTAGGCAACTGCTCAGAGATCCTCAACCAAGAGGAAAGACAAATGCAAAGCAGAACAATTCAAATTTCGTTGTAAACACCCAAAAGAATAGCAAACTTTAAAATAGCTAAACTCAGTTAGAAACTTTTCCTCTAATGTTCCCTGCTACGTACAGGCCTCTTTGGGAATGTTGGCCATTTTCTGTTTCTCAGCGGAGCTTGTAGCTCCTTTAAAGTCATTAAAGAGGAAAATCGGACAAACCTACTTTCAAAATGCACGGAGAGCTCCACACTCAAGTGCTCATTCAGTGTGGAATAGTCAGCCGAATCCCAGGCCTTTTAAAGTACAATTATGTAAAATTAAGAGACCGCACAAGGCGCTTTTGGGGTTGTTTACCAGAGTCAGACAGTGCGTGGCAGTAGTGTAATGAGCGTGACTACCGTGTGACATGCCGTTTATGAGGCCTTTGAGTCTCACACTCTCCAGCACTGAGCCGTGCGCTCAGAATGGAAATGCAATCAGATTGGCCCATGCTTAAGATGCCACCTCTGAACACAGTAATTGTCGCTCCCTCAGGGTGCTTGCGCGAGTGTGTGTTTGTGTGTGTGTTTGTAAGCTAAAAAAGGCCAGCGATCTCAGAATTCTTGTGAATAATTGGACCTGTAACTGCCATCATGCCTGTAGTATGGTACCACATACTGTATTTCCTTAGGCGTTAATGATCTTGCAAGCCATGAGCCACATGGCTCAAACGAAGGGGGTGGGTTTGGTGGAGGGTACAGAGCGTATTTGACAGCTCAAACCTATCCAACTGCAAAATGCAGTGGGCTGTGAGAAGTATGTCTGTGTATTTCCGTGTTCAAGAAACATTTATAGATTGTTCCATGAGCACATGATGCAAAAAGTTTAAGTCAACATGAAACGCAGTTCGCAACCCATTGTATTGCTGTAATCTGATGTATTTTGAAGTTAAACAGGGTATTTAAAGAGAAAATAATTGTAAGGCAGGACTTTATTTGATCTATTGGGAGTTTATTGTGTCTAGAAAAATTGCCACAAAGTCAGATGTATGGAGGGGTTGAAAAAGTAGAAGTAAAATAAAAGAATGTTGTTGTATTGACAATATATTTCAAGTTCAATACAAGTTAAGCTCAATTGACAGCATTTGTGGAATTACTACAAAAAATTATTTTGATTCGTTCTTCCATTTATTTAATAAAAAGCAAACATCGAGGTTACAGTGAGGCACTTACAATGAAAGGGAATGGGGCCAATTTTTAAAGGGTTTAAATGCAGATATATTATAAAGTTGTAAAGTTGTTTAAATCGTCATTTTTACAGTTGTTTTAGAGTTTTAGGATTTACTGCATTACATTGTCATGCCAAGAAAGTTGGAATTGTTTTATAACTTAACACAGAAAAGGTTAGTATGTGATTTTATCTCACTAAAATCATGTTAAAATGCAAGCATGCAACTTTGTGTGTGCAAATGCGTGTCAACGAGCATATGGTGCCTGCCACTCTCTCCATGATGATGCCACCTCTCAAAGGCTGCAAAGGAGCTTAATCAGTCAATGCCAAGGAGCAGAAGCCACTCGCTAGAAGAAGCCTGGACCCATGATCAATTCCTGCAGGTACATGCCCTTCGTTTCTGAAAGTCTGAAACGTTTTTCTCAGTCCTTTTGAGGGCTTACTTACCAATCCACCATTAGAAATAATAACAAAGAAAAAAAAATCCCTTCAGGATGAATCAACTGTAACCATATGCTCCACATTAAATTACAGTGCAATTTCGACCATGGAAAACCATGAAAGAAGAGGGATGTGGGAGTGTAATTGCCTTAACTTTGATTTGTCGGGTGCTTCACTTTGATGAGTGAGTGTGTTATAGCAGATGGGGGTGAGGAATGCTATTGTGCCCATAAACAAACTGCCATTTTCATCACCTCTTTCAGAGTGTTTAGATGACCAACAGTGCTTGACACATATTGTGATAATGCTAATGTTATTTTGGTTGTCTTGTCAACATGGTGATTATCTCTCAAATTATACTGTTTATCTGACAACTGTATGTGATGCTCCATAGGTCGTCAAAAAATATTTTCCTATAATCTTCCTGGTAATTGAGGTGGTCTGGATGAATATCTTAACAATCCTTTTCGCATCGTGAGAAGTCAGGAATTTGATAGCATTAAGCACTTGTTTTCATTAAATTTGTTTCCATACTGCAAAAAAAATAAATAATTATCTATACCTTATATCTATTTTAAGTAATTTAAAATAGATATTTTAAATAGTAAAGCACTGCATACTTTATATTGTTCTTTGATCTTGCCTTATTTATATTATTGTTCTATGATATGGGGTAGCACTTATAAAAGTACATTAAGACCAATAGTAATGTTGCAAAAAAGAGTTATTCGACTAATTCATAAAGTAGGGTTTTTGGACCACACAAACTCACTATTTTTAAAATCAAAGACCATGAAGTTTTATGACATTGTTGAGTTCCAATCAGTACAGATTCTATACAAAGCAAGGCACAAATTGTTACCAAGCAAAATACAAAAAAGGTTTCAAGAACGTACTGGTTGTTATGAATTACGTGATGATTTAAACTTTAGGACGCAGAAACACAGTACAACTTTGAAAAGTTTTAGCCTTACAGTCAATGGGGTACAATTATGGAATAATTTGGAGATAGTGATAAAATGAAGTTCAAACATCAATCTTTTTAAATACAAATATAAACAAAAGATCTTTGAAAAGTATAGAGAAGAAGAAATGTTTTGTCATTAGGGGTACTTTTACCATGACCAGATACTTGTTGTCTCTTTGGGGGGGGGGCTTATAAGCTCTTTTGCTTCAGAATGGTTACTGCTCAAATAAAAAAATAAAAAAAATTAAAAATAAATAAAAAATGTATCCAGTGAGATCTTTGCAAACCAAGATGCTCTCCATTTTTCATCAACAGGTTACATAGTGCATGTGCATTTTCAGGACACTGTAAATAGTCCAGATTAGATAGTATGACTGGATTTATTTTCTCTTGCTATTAAAGGACCATTTCATGTTTTTATTAGCAACTAAACTGTTGATGAAAAAGCAGATTTGACGAACGATATTATAGTAAAGAGCAGAGCGCAAAATTACCTTTACTCTGAATAGAACTGAATTTTATCTATTTTCAAATACGTTTCTACGGCTTGGTCCATTTGGCCTCACCAGAGAAGAATTCTATATATGTATTTGCTTGGGTTTATTAAATTAGTATGATTAAATTAGTATGAGGTAAGGTGAGAGGCTTTTGTCCCATTTATCTCAATGAAAAAATCTATTAAACCTATTTATTGCACATATTGTGATTCATGTATTTATGCAAATAGCCCTCTGAATTATCTTCTTGAATTCACAATTATACAAATTTGAACGTAACAAACTGACAATATTGTAATTCTGCAATAATTAAATATATGTGCTTCTCCATTTAATGAGTGTTGAGTACAAATTTATCCATTCCTTTATTTTCTTTGAAGGGATTGTGCCGGGTAAAGGTTGAATAAAGAGTCTCTCTGATGAGATCTTTGTCAGAAACACTTATACATTTCCTTCAGTGTGAAAGATAAAAGTGGTTTCCTCCTACTCAAACCCTTATAAAGAACCCACAGTATAAAAACTCAACATCAGCACATGCCATCCTCGTCAACTTTCGCTAAATCCTAAATGTATACTGTGTGCTGTAGCAGACAGTTTCCTCTTGAAAAATAATAATAAAATAATGATCCACAGCTCTGCCCTAACAAGTCTCAATCTCTACCAAAGTGGGATGTTCTCTTTGGCAATTCTGAGAGGTAATGTTCCAGGGTGGTACATGTAGTGGGAATAGTGGTGGATTAGACATGGGCATCCCCCACCCTATGAACTAAAACTCAAATGCTAACAAAGAGGTAACAGGTTGGCAGTTGTACCAGAATTAACATATTGTATTAATAGAAGTTACACATACCCACCTGCTCTCCTGCACAACATGTAACGTAAAAGGCAGTTCATTCTCATTGGCTCATCAGTCATAGGTTCAATGGCGTGTGGTCCTCCATCCATCTTGCTTTGTCAAGAACTACAATAATAATTACACGTGCTATGAACCTGTCAGGCTGGATGGGGGGGATAAAGATCAATATACCTTCTAATTGATTCATTGCCTCGCTGATGAGCAATCTCTCCTTTTTTACAGTCCTTATGTCATCCACAAAACAAAGGCCATATATATATATATATATATATATATATATATATATATATATATATATATATATATATATATATATATATATATATATATACACACACTGAATGAGCACTTTATTAGGAACACTATGGTCCTAACAAAGTACCCGATGTGGTCTTCTGCTGATGTAGCCAATGAAGTGCAAGGTTCGATGTGTTGTGCATTCTGAGATGCTATTCTGCTCTCTACAATGTGTTACCGGAGCATTTCTGTCTGCTGAAATCAGTCTGGCCATTCTACGTTGACTTCTCTCATCAACAAGGCATTTCCGTCCGCATAATTGCCGCTCTCTGGATGTTTTTTGTTTTTGGCGCCATTCTGAGTAAATTCTAGAGACTGCTGTGCTTGAAAATCCCAGGAGATCAGTAGTTACAGAAATACTCAAGCCATCCTGTCTGGCACCAACAATCATGCCACAGTCGAAATCAGTGAGATAATTTTTGTTCCCCCATTTTGATGGTTGTGTCATGATCCATATCTGCATGATTGTATACATTGCACTGCTGTCACACGATTGGCTGATTAGATAATTGAATGAATAAGTAGGTATACAGGTGTTCCTAATAAAGTGTGTGTGTGTATCCATCTATCAATCTATATACACTCACCTAAAGGATTATTAGGAACACCTGTTCAATTTCTCATTAATACAATTATCTAATCAACCAATCACATGGCAGTTGCTTCAATGCATTTAGGGGTGTGGTCCTGGTCAAGACAATCTCCTGAACTCCAAACTGAATGTCAGAATGGGAAAGAAAGGTGATTTAAGCAATTTTGAGCGTGGCATGGTTGTTGGTGCCAGACGGGCCGGTCTGAGTATTTCACAATCTGCTCAGTTACTGGCAGCAAAGCATTTGTGAAGCCACAACACGCACAACCTTGAGGTGGATGGGCTACAACAGCAGAAGACCCCACCGGGTACCACTCATCTCCACTACAAATAGGAAAAAGAGGCTACAATTTGCAAGAGCTCACCAAAATTGGACAGGTGAAGACTGGAAAAATGTTGCCTGGTCTGATGAGTCTCGATTTCTGTTGAGACATTCAGATGGTAGAGTCAGAATTTGGCGTAAACAGAATGAGAACATGGATCCATCATGCCTTGTTACCACTGTGCAGGCTGGTGGTGGTGGTGTAATGGTGTGGGGGATGTTTTCTTGGCACACTTTAGGCCCCTTAGTGCCAATTGGGCATAGTTTAAATGCCACGGCCTACCTGAGCATTGTTTCTGACCATGTCCATCCCTTTATGGCCACCATGTACACAACCTCTGATGGCTACTTCCAGCAGGATAATGCACCATGTCACAAAGCTCGAAGCATTTCAAATTGGTTTCTTGAACATGACAATGAGTTCACTGTACTAAAATGGCCCCCACAGTCACCAGATCTCAACCCAATAGAGCATCTTTGGAATGGGGTGGAACGGGAGCTTCGAGCCCTGGATGTGCATCCCACAAATCTCCATCAACTGCAAGATGCTATCCTATCAATATGGGCCAACATTTCTAAAGAATGCTTTCAGCACCTTGTTGAATCAATGCCACGTAGAATTAAGGCAGTTCTGAAGGCGAAAGGGGGTCAAACACAGTATTAGTATGGTGTTCCTAATAATACTTTAGGTGAGTGTATATATATATATATATATATATATATATATATATATATATATATATATATATATATAATATTATTATTATTTTTTTTACATTTTCCAATGCATATTTGTGCCATAATATTACATTTAATGACAAATCAGTTTTAGGTGTAGAATTAAAACACTTGATATAAATAATAGTAATAATAGTCAAATAAAAAATGAATATTAACCCACTGTATTTCAAATCAGTGCACATATTAAAGTAATATTACAGTATCATTGCTTTAATACTTACTAATATTACTGAATAGTTTTTGCCCTTATATGGTAGGCTAAAAATGCTTTTAGCTGTCAGTAATGATATGTTTCATGTAAAAGTGGTACATTTATTATAATTCATTCTTTTAAAGGAGTTAAATCCTTTTTTGCTAAAATAAATTGAGCAGCAGAAGTCAAGGTAAACCTCTCTCAGGGTAGATGTCAGTGTAAAAAGGCTTTGTTTTACAGTGTTTTGTGCAGCACTGTGAGTAGTTTGCTAGGAAATTAACACTGGGACGAACTGACAATCTATCACACTAGTCATTATATGGCAGTTATGTTGGCTGCTGATAGTGGGGACTGCAGCCAAAAAAATAGTTTTACACCTAACAGAATCTTTAATTTGTGTGGTCGTTTTTCAGACTCTAACGGCCTTTGCGCTGCCATTCGGAAATGGAGGAGAGGATAAATGTTTGTTATTAAATAGGAAAGAGTAGCACGCTGGATGCTGAGGTTCTTCCACTTTCCGAAGTCCTCTGTTCTCAGCTCTGTAAAGCATAAAAGCACAGGTTAATAGAAGTGCTAAATTCTCAGCTGTCTGCTCCTTTAGCGATTGACCCTGGGGGAAAACTGTGCAATAATGCTTTTTAAAGTATGGCTGTGCAGCAAAGCCATTATCTGTATCTGTATCTGTATTTGTTCATAAGACAAAATTATCTGTATATGTCTCTGCATTCCGATAGAACCGAGTGTGGGCGGGGCTTAAACCAGAAGTACGTTAAAACTAAATGAAATGCCCATTTTTAAATGGTATTCTTACATTTATATTTTCTATTAATACAGAATGACTTGTGTATGCCTTTTCATAATAATAGCCTAATCATAATAATTATTATTATTATTTTACAATTATTATTTAATATATATATTTTTTTCTTACCAGATGATGCAGAATTTGGTTTCTCTTTGTATTTGGGACAAAGCTCAAGGTTACTTCTTCTCAAATTTAGCGCAATTTAAACAAGAACAAGAAAAAAAAGATGGAGCATGTTTGAGTTTCTTTGTTTTTACTTAAGCAGGAATAGTCCGAATAGATGAAAACTCTATGGAGCATTTTAACTTTTTTCAGATTAAAGTCTTAATCAGATAATTCACTTATGTGAATATAAATGTGGTCAACTTTAAGAGATGGATTGACGAGCTCCAATGAGAAATCATCACTTCAGTTCAGGAATTTAACATCATGCTCAGGTTTAGGCTATAAATAAATACATGGGAGTCACATGTGAATCATGTGACACATTAACATAGACATTTCATGAAATGGACAAAGTCGAGAGTCAATACCATGGCCAACCGATCTAAAATCACACCATGCTCTTGGATTATCAGTCAAACAAATATTAAGATTAATCCGTTATTCGTTTTGAATAGAGACATACGTATGCAAGGATCCTTCTTATGGACTTAAATTCGGCTTTCAACACCATCATCCCAGCTATTCTCTGGACTAAATTACACCAACTCTCTGTTCTCATGTCTATCTGTCAGTGGATCACCAGCTTTCTGACAGACAGGCAGCAGTAGTGAGAGGGAAATTCACTTCCAGCACATGTACGATCAGCACTGGTGCCCCCCAGGGATGTGTGCTCTGCCCACTACTCTTATTCCTGTATACCATTGATTGCACTGCCAAGGACCCCTCTGTCAAGCTCCTGAACTTTTCAGACAAAGCTACTGTCATTGGCCTCATCCGAGATGACGATGAATCAGTATACAGAAGGGAGGTTGAACGGCTGGATCACAGGTACAGTCAAAACAACCAGGAGCTGAACATGCTTAAAACAGTGGAGATGATAGTGGACTTTAGGAGGAACACTCCAACACTGACCCCCTTCACCATTCTGAACAGCACTGTGGCAGCAGTGGAGTCATTAAGGTTCCTGGGCACTACCATCTCACAGGACCTGAAGTGGGAGACCCACATTGACTCCACTGTGAATAAAGCCCAGCAGAGGTTATTCTTCCTCCGCCAGCTGAGGAAGTTCAACCTGCCACAGGTGCTGCTGTTACAGTTCGACTCAGCAGACACTGAGTCTGTCCTCTGCACTTCAATAACTGTCTGGTTTGGTTCAGCTGCAAAATCGGATATCAGAAGACTACAAAGGTCAGTTTGGACAACTGAGCGGATTATTGGTTGCCCCCTACCCTCCCTTCAAGAACTATACACTTCCAGAGTGAGGAAAAGGGGTGGAAAATCACTCTGGACCCCATTCACCCACTACCTTTTTGAACTGTTGCCTTCTGGCCGGCGCTACAGAGCACACTGAGCACCAGAACCACCAGGCACAGGAATAGATTTTTTCCCTCATGAACAGTTAAAACTGCCCCATTGAGCAATAATTATGTGCAATACACAGCTTAGTCTATTCATATTTATCCAACATATACTACCTCTTCTGCCATTACATTCCCTTGCACTACCTGTATATAACAGATTTGTATTTGTACATACGTGTATATATATATATATATATATATATATATTACTATTAAATCTGTATTGTTGTTCTATTGTTTGTGCACTGGAAGCTTCTGTAACCAAGACAAATTCCTTGTATGTGTAAGCATACTTGGCAATAAAGCTCATTCTGATTCTGATTCTGAAGTCATTATTTGTGACTTTCTGAATAGGTTATTTGGCTTCTGGCACATCCCTAATTTAAAGTATTTTACTTTCTCCTATCCAAGGTTAATATGCAGATACAACAATATGAAATACATTTATATGTTCATTTAATTTCCAATGCCATTTGGTAATGGTGCAGAAATTACACAATTCACCTTTAAAATCCTAAAAATCAAATGCACATTTAGGTGAACTTTACATGATTTAATTTTGAAATGCACAATGAAAATATTCTGTGAGGTTTTGAGCATGCCAACCAGCCAGATGCTGTAACTTTGGCTCAATCAGTATTTTACATTTTAGGATGGGACTGCCCAACCAATAGACAATGACCCAGGAAAACGTTTTGAAATTCTGTTTTGTCCAGAAATTACACACTGCACCTTCAAAATCCTCTTAAAATCCAGTTCGCATGTAGCAACATTCAGATTTTAATTTTGTTAAATTGTATTGCCAAAAGTATTGCATAATGCTAGTTCTGCAATTAAAAAAAACATTTATTTTAGTGTTATCTCATTCAAATGCTCTCTGATAGTCTCTGTAATTGACTGAACACCACCAGCTGTACTCGGCGCAGGCATGGCATTCATTTTGCATGCAGCACGAAGGCTGCCTGTCTTTGCCCCAAAGCAGCACAAAGTGGGTGGGCCTTTTAATAGTCATACATACTAGACAAAGTGGTTAAGAGAGAATGTGCAGTTTAGAGACCCAGAGAGCACAGAAGAGTGAGAGAGAGAGTAAAGACAACAGTCTTGGCGAGGTAGGCTAGATGCTTTACAACTGGATGTTATGGCCTTGATGCTGTCCATGTGTGACAGGAGGGGCCAATGCAGCCTTTAGTTTGGGGAACTTTTGCAGCCCTGTAATCAAAGACAAACTAAGGACATAGGAGGCTGAAAGTGGAATTGGAGGGCTTCTCATTGAACAAACTCAATAATGGCAAAGTAACCATTTCAAAGCAAGGTGACAGCATTTCTTAAGCAGAGGTAGAGGAACAAAAGGGGCTTGTGAATGGACGTTGATTGGAGTATTTGTCTGTGGATGTGTTGATGACACAACCGCATGCCCCGCACACTACCCCACTCATTCCCTCTTCAAGGATGAAAATAGCCTCTCTCTGCCTGTGGACTTATTAAGGTGATGACTGAATTCAAAGAGAATGTATTCTGCCTGCAAAAAGGCTTGTCTACGCAATCTGCAATGGCACACAATTACCAAATCTCTCTCTTTTGATTTCACTCTGTGTCTCTCTCCTCTTTCTTTAAGTTGAAAAGCCAAACAACATTATGTTCTATTGTAAATGCAAGAACAAAGCCACAGGAGTGGCCTTGGAATCTGGATAAATCAGTACAGCTCTTTAAATCAGTAAAACATGTAAAAAAGTGATATATTTAACCTTTTGAATTATTATTTTTTCTTAATTAATATTTTCCTTGTTTTCCAATAGAAAATGGGTTTTATGCATAAACATAACTTAATTGTGTTAGATTTAAGCTTGAAGCAAACAACTTAAATCAAATGGAGTAAGAAAAAATTTACTTAATAAAAAAAAGATAATTTAAGAGATATTAATTATATATCTCTTTCTTTCTCTCTCTCTCTCTCTCTCTCTCTCTCTCTCTCTCTCTCTCTCTCTCTCTCTCTCTGTCACTCTGTGTTGGCCTTTCCCTTGCCAATTTTGTTTTTGTTGTTGTTTTTACCCTCCTGTCTCCTCCCAAGGGGCACAAGGCATGCCCCCTCCACTCCGGGGGAGCGACAGAGAGAGAGAGGAGAGAGAGAGAAAAATACTCACTTACCGGTTCTCTGATGCGCCGTCGTGTGGTCCCCGATCACTCATCCACCATCTCAGGCAGACAACAGACGCTCCTTCCTGGGTGGACCGGCATCAGACCGACCCCCAGCGGAAAGAACGCCCCTTTGTGTTCCCGGCAACCTGTGAGGACAGTCCTCTGCCCCAGGCAGGGGCCCTACCGCTCCAGGCGGTCGGGGAGTCGCTTCCCTCCTCCCCTCGTGGACGGCGTTCTTCTTGATCCCCCATTTCTGGGGGATGGCAGGGCACTCCTCTACCCCTGGCAGCGGTTCCTTCGCTCCAGGTGATCGGGGAGTCCACTCCCCTCTTACCTCGCAGACAGCGGCAGTTCTCCTCACCCGGGTGGTTGGGCTACTCCGTCCCCTGGCGGATGGCAGTGGCACTCCCCTGGGTGCACGGCAGTTTCGAGGACTCTGCGACGGGCATCCCTCCTTCTTCCCAGTTTTCGGCACCAGTGTTAGGGGGTATAAGGGAAAGGAAGAGGCGAGAACCGGCTTGGCAATATAAATAAAAACCAAAAACACACAAACATAAACCCACAGTGCATCTGCCTGTCATTATCTCTCTCTCTCTCTCTCTCTCTCTCTCTCTCAAACTGTCATCACCGGCCGCCTTTATCCCTCGCGTACCCCCATCAGGCTGATTGGGGACCGGGCGTGGGTTGTTCCAGCCCGGCCCCGCCCTCCTCCACTCTACACTTGTAGTACCACCTGTTTACTCCAGAGGGCAGTAAGTGAAATGTCTGCTGTATGAGCAACAAACAGTTTATGCAGTGAAGAAAACAACCCACAACACAGTTCTTGCGTTCAAAACACTTGAAGGAGCACAAATGCGAACTAAGGGATCTCAAGATGTGTTTAAAGATTGAGTATTAAACTATATTTAACTTGAAACAGTGAACTAAACAGTTTATGTTTATGATGCAACGCACCCGAGACACTACACAAGCATGTCTGACGCAGGTGTAAATTGACGGGTCCTTAAACAAGCCCTCATAATAAATCTCCAACTCATTGACAAATTGACTTGTGAAATGGATTGCTGTGAACTGTATGCCAATGATTGACTTATGTTCAATAATATGGTAGTAAACAAAACATTGTTTTCTAAAGACGCTTTTTGTATTGTCTTATCAATGATTAACTGTTCTGCCACAGGAATGTAATGCATTTTAATTATCAGAATATTTTTTATTATATATATAGTAAGTAGTAAAGTAAAAGTTTATTTATATAGCACCTTTCACAGGTATAAGGCCACAAAGTGCTTCACAACTAAAACATTTATATCATAAAATACACACAATAAAAGCATATACAGTACATGATCATATCAACCCACAAGCAGCTAATTAAAAGCCCGAACAAATAAATGGGTCTTTAGTCTGCATTTGAAGGCATCAACAGAGTCAAGAGAGCGCATAGACGGTGGGAGGTCATTCCACAACATAGAGGCAACAGCCTGAAAAGATCGGTCACCTCTAGTACGATAGCGAGTGTGTGGAACCATCAACAGGTTCTGATCCACAGACCTCAAAGCACGCACAGGAGTATAACGCTGAATCAAGTCACTAATATAGGGAGGTGCCTGACCATGCAAAGCTCTGAAAACTAAAACCAAAATTTTTAAATGTATCCTATAAGACACTGGTAGCCAGTGAAGTTCTTTTAGGATAGGGGATATATGAGACCTCCTATTTGTACATGTTAAAATTCTGGCTGCAGAGTTTTGCAGTAATTGCAGTCGAGAGAGCTCCTTCTGGTTTAGGCATGAAAATAAACTATTGCAATAGTCTAAACACGAAGACACAAAGGCATGAATGATAAGCTCCAAATCATTTTGTGAAACCATATTTCTAAGTTTCGAGATTTTCCTTAATTGAAAGAAGCAGTTTCTCGTCAGCTGCTTGCAGTGATGCACTAATGACATGTCTTTGTCCAGGATAACTCCCAAATTTCTAAGTCTTGGCTTAGCAGACTGGCCTAGATCACCCAAGTATTGTTTAATCCCAGGGATTGCAACCTCCGGGGCAATGATCAGTGTTTCTGTTTTGTCTGCATTTAGCTGCAGGGAGTTATCACTTAGCCATTTTTTTATTTCCACAAGACAAAGGAGCAAGGAGTTTAACTTACAGATATCCGACGGCTTAAAGCAGCAGTAAAGTTGGATATCATCAGCAAACAAGTGAAAAGAAACATCACTGAACCTTTGTATGATCTTTCCCAACGGGATCAAATACAACAAAAATAAAACAGGACCCAGTACGGAGCCTTGAGGCACTCCACAGAGCAAGGCCGCAGACACAGACCTAATTTGGTTAGCTGTAACACTGAAACTACGCCCAGATAAATATGAAGTGAACCACTGCAGAACTGACCCTGACAGCCCTACTTGGTCCCTTAATCTTTTCAGCAAAACCTGGTGGTCGACGGTATCAGAGGCTGAGGACAGATCCAAGAGAACCAGAACAGTGTGTTTTCCAGAATCAGCAGACATCATAATGTCATTTGACACTTTCAGTAAAGCCGTTTCTGTAGAGTGTTGTTTACGAAAACCTGACTGAAATGGCTCATGGATGTTACTTTTGTCCAGGAAAAATGTCAAATGTTCGCAGACTACCTTCTCAATGATCTTGGATAAAAATGGGAGCTTAGAAATAGGCCTAAAACTATTAAAATCCGACGGGTCCAAACCTGCCTTCTTTAGTAACGGTTTCACTATAGCATGCTTAAAAGCATCTGGAAAAACGCCAGTAGACAGCGAGAGGTTAACCATTTTAGTTACACAAGGGCCAATTTCTTCAAACACTTTTTGGAATAATCTAAAAGGGATGACGTCCGATGAACAGGAAGATGGCTTCATCCTGGTCACCAATTTGGAAATATCAGCAATCGTCACTGTCCTAAAAGTGGACCACTTGCTGGAGACTGGTTTAAAGACAGCAGCGGTACCCCACGAATGGGACGGGATTTTATCTTTAATCATTTTGATTTTATTTGTAAAAAATCCCAAAAAGGCATTGCTGTCAGCTTCACAAAAAACAGGGATAACTGGGGCAGCAGGGCAAACAAGTGTATTGATCGTGTCAAACAACACTTTAGGATTTTTTTGTTTAATGTTACTAGATGACGGATATAGTCAGATCTGGCTTTTCCAACCGTCTCATTATAGGACAACACAAGATCCCTGAGATACAACCTGTGCACCTCAAGGCTAGTGGATTTCCACAGGCGTTCAGTCTTTCGACACAGTCTCTTAAGATTTAAAATCTCTTCATTAATCCAAGGCCACATTTTTTCCCGAGTAGACAAGTTTGATTTAACAGGGGCCACCTGATCCAGAATTTTTACACAGTGATTGTTTAAACAGTGAACGAAATCATCCACATCAAGGCAGTCCATAACTAAAGCAGGATCAAACAAATCAGAAAATGTATCTGCAGTATTTGCCTTGATAACACGTCTCTGAGACCTAACTACTGAAGGCTTTGGGACAGAACTGATGTGAAGATCAAACAGAACAATATTATGATCGCTCATATAGACATCACTTACAGATACGTTTAATATATCTAGGCCAAGTGTAAAAACTAAGTCTAAAATATGGCCTTTTTGGTGAGTAGGCCCAGATACATGCTGCTTAAAATTAAAAGTTTCAGTTAATGTTAAAAATTCCATTGCGGGGCAAGATGAGCTGTCATCAACATGCAGGTTAAAGTCCCCAAGGATTAAGACAGATTCCAGCTTAATTATAGAAGATAAGAAATCACTAATATCCCTAAGAAAAACAGCAGCAGGGCCAGGAGGTCGATAAACCAAAATACAGTAGAAGGAGGATGAAAAACCCACCTTGACCATCTGCAATTCAAAAGAAGAGAATTTTTGGGGCACGATTTCATTACATTTGTGAATGTCCTTGTGCACAATAGCCAGTCCACCACCCCGACGACAAGGGCGGGGCCTCCCAATAGCAGAGCAACCAGCTGGGCAGAGCTCATTTAAATGAATAAGCTCTTCCTCTCTCTGCCATGTCTCTGACAAACACATAATATCCAGGCCTTCCCTTGTGAAAAGATTGTTTAATGAGTGCGATTTATTCGCAATAGAACGAGCATTCAACAGGCCAACATGCATTTTAGAGAACGTCACGGAGGCAATGTCCATGTTTTGCAGCGGGATTGGTTGCAGGCACGTCCAGCGGTCACATGGTCTCATGCCAGTCCATACAGAAAGAGCCGGCACAAACACGGAAGTAAACATTTGCGGCGAAAGTCTCTGACCACAACTCCAGCGCTGCAAAGGATCCAGGACACCCGTTGAAATCCGATCAGGCGGCGGCGAGGACACGCCGCCGCACACATCGAGAAGAGGAATCCGGCGCATGCACCGAACACGGCCCCGGCGACCGAAGACAACAGAGCCACCGCGCGCCGCGGCACGCCTTCGCCTGACCTGGACACCGGACCGCAAGCCTCTTTTCCTGAATCTCCTACGGACCCTACTCGGAGCCCGGTATAGTAACAAGTAATCAGGTGAGTCAGGATCGATAGCAAACGGAGGAGGAAACGCCTGTTTAAACCTATCGTAATTATCAAACAGGTCCTCCATCGACTCTCTGATGTGAAACAAAGAGTCCCGATCATAAAACCATACAGCCAGGACAGATCCATCTGTTATGCGAGCTGAAATGATCACGTACACTGAGAAAACGACCATTAATAAATTACACAGCAGGAGACGAGCCGCGGCTCTGCCAGTTACAGGCGCCATCTCTGAACTCGTCCAGAGAATCAAGCTCGTCTCTTTTGATTATTTGAGTCAGCGACTGGTCAGCGATGAGAAGTCTCACATCTCATGACAAAAGGTCCTGTTGTGCGCACACTCCAGCAACAGGTCGAGACGAGTTCTCCTTAGGTGAGTGTATATATACACTCACCTAAACGATTATTAGGAACACCATACTAATACTGTGTTTGACCCCCTTTCGCCTTCAGAACTGCCTTAATTCTACGTGGCATTGATTCAACAAGGTGCTGAAAGCATTCTTTAGAAATGTTGGCCCATATTGATAGGATAGCATCTTGCAGTTGATGGAGATTTGTGGGATGCACATCCAGGGCACGAAGCTCCCGTTCCACCACATTCCAAAGATGCTCTATTGGGTTGAGATCTGGTGACTGTGGGGGCCATTTTAGTACAGTGAACTCATTGTCATGTTCAAGAAACCAATTTGAAATGATTCGAGCTTTGTGACATGGTGCATTATCCTGCTGGAAGTAGCCATCAGAGGATGGGTACATGGTGGCCATAAAGGGATGGACATGGTCAGAAACAATGCTCAGGTAGGCCGTGGCATTTAAACGATGCCCAATTGGCACTAAGGGGCCTAAAGTGTGCCAAGAAAACATCCCCCACATCATTACACCACCACCACCAGCCTGCACAGTGGTAACAAGGCATGATGGATCCATGTTCTCATTCTGTTTACGCCAAATTCTGACTCTACCATCTGAATGTCTCAACAGAAATCGAGACTCATCAGACCAGGCAACATTTTTCCAGTCTTCAACTGTCCAATTTTGGTGAGCTCTTGCAAATTGTAGCCTCTTTTTCCTATTTGTAGTGGAGATGAGTGGTACCCGGTGGGGTCTTCTGCTGTTGTAGCCCATCAGCCTCAACGTTGTGCGTGTTGTGGCTTCACAAATGCTTTGCTGCATACCTCGGTTGTAACGAGTGGTTATTTCAGTCAAAGTTGCTCTTCTATCAGCTTGAATCAGTCCGCCCATTCTCCTCTGACCTCTAGCATCAACAAGGCATTTTCGCCCACAGGACTGCCGCATACTGGATGTTTTTCCCTTTTCACACCATTCTTTGTAAACCCTAGAAATGGTTGTGCGTGAAAATCCCAGTAACTGAGCAGATTGTGAAATACTCAGACCGGCCCGTCTGGCACCAACAAACATGCCACGCTCAAAATTGCTTAAATCACCTTTCTTTCCCATTCTGACATTCAGTTTAGAGTTCAGGAGATTGTCTTGACCAAGACCACACCCCTAAATGCATTGAAGCAACTGCCATGTGATTGGTTGATTAGATAATTGCATTAATGAGAAATTGAACAGGTGTTCCTAATAATCCTTTAGGTGAGTGTATATATATATATATATATATATATATATATATATATATATAACATTTTTACATATTTAAAGATAACTATATATAATTATATATTGATATAAATATGTATAATCATTATATATTGAATTATTGTTATATGAGGGGCTTTCTCAGCAAATATTTGTATATGCGATTAATCGCGATTAATTATTCGGGACACCATGTAATTAATTTGATTAAACATTTTAATCGATTGACAGCCCTAGTTACTATACCTACTTGTCTATTCTTGCTAAATAATTTTTACATTGTTTTCTGTATGTATCTTGGCAGTTTCTAGGTGAAATAAACATTAGATGTGCAACAACAACAACAAGGAATTGTATTCACTTTCACACAAAAACATGAGTAAACTGCAAATTATCAGTTCATAAACACCTGCTTTTTCCCCTGTTCCTCACACAATGCTATGTTATGACTTTTACTACAGCGCATGTCTTACAATACATTTATAATATTTTACATAACCAGCTACATTTACAAGCCTATTCAGGGTCTCACATTTGCTCTTTATGACTCTATTCATAGGTTTAAGGGGTTTAGGGAGGTAAGTTTTGTTGATTTAAATCTCGATAGAGCATAAACCTCAAAAACCTAATCTGTTATGAAGAACATTTAACTGACTTTTAGTACGACAGTGAACATTTCACCACAGAACTGCTGCGATACCTGTAATGTTTTTTTCAGTTCCATGCCCCATTGCCACAATAAATTGAAATAAACATGCTTAACAAAATATCCCTGATGAAATTTTGATGGAATATATTCTGTTCTGAAATTATTCCTAAACTGTGAAAAATAGCCAGCCAGGAATGTTTGTGTGCTAATATGTGAATAGTTATTGCTAGAAATAGATTCTGTCATAGTTTCAACCAGTGCAGTTTTTGCCCCCCTCAGCGCGTTTCTCACAAACATATCATTGCACAGCATGGCTTGACCCTTTGAAATACCACCTGCACTTGATACTTAAAATAGCAGGTGCTGAATAACCAAATGCCACAGTTATTAAAGACAAAAAAAGTGTAATTTTCTTTAAAAAAACAAAAAAGGGTGGGGGAGGCTATTTCTTTCACAATAGACTGTCAGGTTTTAGTTATGTTTCTATTACTCAGTGGCATGGATGTGGTTAACAGGTCAACATAATGATGGCACTTTAGACATCTTTGGCCGTTGCATTGTGTCTTGCTGTTTTTCAGTGTCTCACGCCATGAGCTTTGCGTTTTAATTACACGTAAAGTTTAAAATAGTTTACGTTTCATGGTACAGCATTCTGTTCTATTTGGTTGCATTTTCCATTCTAGTTCTATGTACACCATCTAATCTTCTCCAAACAGGTTTTAGCACTGGTGCTGCCCCAGATTGAAAGTCACCGACTAAGGGTGCTGATGCATTTTTTTTCTGATTTGTCGTATCTGACCACAAAGTAACGCCATAAATGAATCTATAACATTTACATTTATGCATTTGGCAGATGCTTATCAGCTTGTGTGTTTCTAAACACCACGTTGAACTACACAAAAGTATAAAAATACACAAAAAATATATAAATAAATTTATACCAATAAAACTAAATTAAAAACACAAAAGCTGTTACTGTTTTGCTCGGTGTGAAATGTTTTGAAGTAACATAATTATTGTGTTTTTGTGATCCATCTTTGAGTGTGTTTACATGCACAGCAATACACTGACAACTATCAAAAATCATCTTATTAAAAAAACATCGACAATGAAGGAAACACGTGTTTACATGCGATTTGAAATCATCTGATATTTTTTTGCTTTTGACGTCATAAATGTAAACAGGCATGGACACAATACTTGCACACATTGGATAAACCGGTAAGAATGCCAGTAAAGGTATCGAAATCAGGGAATGGGCAAAAATCTATATGTGCCAGTCAGTTTTTGCTTGAGTTTATGAACTTATGGCATTTAAATGGCCTTAAGCTTAATCGATGTAAGATTGTGCATGTAAACATGCTCATTGCTGACATTTCCAAGTACCTAGCAAATCCTTGTCCTTAACCAAAGCTATTCTAGGCCTAGCTGCAAACTATGTAGCAGACAGTTGCTTTTTCTATTTAGCTAGTTGAGCAACAAGTTTGTAAACCACTTTACTCTAGCTGCCTGTGGCAGCATCTCTAATGGAGATCCTTGAGGCGTTTCCATGCCAGTTGCCCATCAAATTCATTACAGAAAGTGACTAGCAATATTTGTACCAACTCTTCACCAGTAGTTTTGAACATACATGTCAAATCACTGAAGTAATAATTTAAAAAGAGTCAAATTGGTTACATAAGACTACCTCATTCCTTACAAGATCTACAAATTACCCACTATAATCTCGTCTCCCTGCTAGCATTACTAAATGAAACAGACATAATCCCTGACAGAATTCTTAAAATGTGTTCTGTTTCACTTGCTAATGGTTAACAGAATTTGCCTCATCATTGTAGTGAGGTTGGAGCGTGCCATGCATGCATGATGCAGTTGGCAGGCACACTGGCAGGTCTTCTGTTGGCTCCCTGTACTGACAAAGACAGGGCGGCCTCCCCTGCCCCTTTTCCTACGGGAGTAAGTTCTGTTTGATGCCGCTTCTGCTTTTTAGTGATCACGCCCCCTGTCTCTTTTTTCCCCTGCTTCTGTCTCTCTCTCTTGCTCCCAAGTTTGCGGCAAATTTGCCATGAACTCTCGATTTTTTTGTAAGGGTCCCCATTCAAGACGATAGGAGCTACACTTTCATGACTGGAAATAGCTTCCCTGGAACATTCCAAAGATAGCCATTGGACTGACTTGCTATAAATACCTTGGTGTAACTCAGTTAAAAAAGTTATTATATACTGTAATCAAATACTAAAAAACTTTTTTTGTCAAAGTATTGTGTAATGGATTATATTTTTAATACTTGTAATCAAATGTACCCAATTTTAAGGATTGGAATCGATGACTTTTCCACGCATCGCTAATCGGAAGATTTTCCAGATGATTCTCAATATATATTGGGATGTTTTCAGATATAAATAGGACTGCTCATTACACAATGGTCTTTGTCTCATCAGACATATTTCTCAATATATGTGTGAGCAGCAGGGTAAATTAAAGAGGGTTGCACACCGGACGCATCTGATGGATGACATGGAGTGTTCTAAAATTCAAAACATTTAATTCTTTTTTCAAAATATATACTGAAGTGCCACGGAGCGCAACTCGCATATAGTTTTCTATTAAATTATACCCAAATCATTATCAGTGGACAAAGATTGTTTACTCTAGCCATCACTGGATGAAACAGTATTTATATGTATCTTTCATATAGCCTACACAATATATTTCAGTTACAAGTATGTTCTGTGTACATTTGCTAGACAGCTGGAGCACAATTTTGTGCACAACTGCTGGAGAAAGCGATCTATCAGCTTTCCCATTAATCTCAATGGCATGCAGCCCTTAAAGTATGCGACCTGGATGCTGCCATTTTTAGTTCTTGGACATTCAATTACAAAACAGTTTTGATCCAATCTCTTGAGCCAAAAAATGCCATGTGACAGATAACGCCATAATACAACTAGAAGCATACAGGAAACAATTCTAGTCCATTCTACAATGTTAAGAATCTGTCACTGATGAAACACTTATGATGAAACATCTGTAATATAATGATATTTTTGTGATGTATATCCTGCAAAATATGAATCTGTTATTAATTATATATCACATACATATGGTCAAATTTCTTTGTTTTTTTTTCAGTTAGCCTTACATTAGCAAGCTAATCGCTTAGCATACTAGCTTAGCCAGCCTGCTGTTTAGCCTGCCAGCTTCATGCTAACTGATTATCCTGCTCTTCTAGCAGACCCTACAAAATACTACACACAGTAATATCAGTATTTTGCATTCCAATGTTGGTGTAGATGTGGCATCTTTCAGCAAACTGCTAAAGCAAACCAGCCAAACATTGACCCTCTGGAATATAATGTTGCTTAAATGACATTGCAAAATATAGATCAGATTAGAATTTTCTGTTTTCTGAAGTAGATCAGGTTGAGCATCTGTTTACATTTTTGTGTGTATTTGCTTATTTTGGTACATGCATGCAGAATTAATATTGATATTTTCGATAAGATGTTTTTATATAAAAATAATACTGATCCTATGAAAAAACAGTGTATCAAAAGCTTTGAAGTAAATAAAGTCTTCAAGTAGTTGTGTAACATAATAACTACTCTACATTCGTTTGGAGAGGTTTGTGTGCTGTTTATTATAAGTAAAAAAAAAAAAATTAGAAGTACTTAAAAGATTTCTGTAATTGCTGTTGGTAAATGATAAACAAAACAGATATTTGGCAGTTTAAGCCTATTAAATGTTTAAATATTTCCAGAGGACATGTCTATTGCTCAAATGTTGCTCTTTCATAGTTTAGGAAACTTGTAGGAGTTCTCTGACAAATCTCATTTCAACTTTGTCTCTGATGACTTAGTAGACAAAAAATATATAGTGAGAGACAAAAATGAGACAATTGTTGACACAATCAGAGTATAGAGCTTTTAAATTGATGTGGACAGCATTGCTCAGATAATTTTCAGCCAATGGACCCTTTTCACACTTCCGCGTTTCCAAAGCAGAAGTCGTCATAGCTGAGTAAACTATGGCGGCGACTGGGAAGAACAGTAACAGTGCCACTACAGGGTTCCTATTTGGATACATTTTAAAAGAAAACATCAGGATTTGTGTTTCCATGAATTTCCAAAAGATGCTGAATTTCTGTGGGCTTGGGCAATTAAATGCAAAGGAGAAAACTTTGTTATTAAACGAGGGAGCACTTTTGTCTGTGGACAGTATTTTCAAGATGAGGACTGAAGATGAGGTCGCTCAATGGTGGAACTGTGAAATGCTTTGAAATTAGAGCTGTACTGTTAAGGGTTCAGTGGAATGATTAGGCTACACATCACAACCGACACGGGAGTGTGTGTTTGACAGGGTTTGAAGTCAAATGGAGCAGGACATGGGTCTCTCCTCTCCTTCAAATCCTCCATCGCTCCCCATCAGGTATTATTTTCTCACAGATTTGTTAACCACCCTCTTTTTTCATTTTTGCAATTTACGGCGACATATTTGTAGATCGTTCCTTTAACACATAAATATGTGCCTGCTGATTTAATGCACAACCTCTCAATAATAATATACTTTTATCAACTTACCTTCATATTCATGCAGATAACACTCTAAAATCAACTTATAACCTTTGTTGAGTTTAGGTTTAACTGTTAATAGATGATGCGGTCAACGTCAACATATGTACTGTAAATGAAGGCAAACATTTTAAGGACACTGTTAAAAAGCATACACCTTGCTGCGGCCATAGTTGCGTTTACCCAACTATGACGACTTCAGCTTTGTGAATGCGGAAGTGTGAAATGAGTCCATACATTTATATTCAGTTCATATTGAAACCTCTGACGTTTGATGGTAGCCGTTGGTATCTTGGCAAATGAGACACATGTAAGATTATTAGTGTCTGTTTCTCAGGAGACAAATCTGAAAATCATGAGACAAAAGTTTCAATTTGATCTCCATGACTTTCGAATGGAATGTTACATAATTGGACATTTTAGAGGTAGGCCTACTGGCATTGATATTGGTGATATTGACTGTCCAGTCCAGTATTTGGTATCCAATCACAATGAAAATGAGTGATATTGCCACTTCTGTAATGTTTGCAAGTATGAGTGCATGACTTTTGCATTTATGTGTTGGCACACTATTCTTGAAACTTGAGCTAAAGTGAGTGTAAACTTCAGCTCAGCCATTCCTTCTTCCTGTAAATGAGGCTTCCGTCAATATCCTCCCATACCTGCCTCAACCAGCGGCCGTTTATGAGCTCCTGCAGTCAGTGCAATAGGTGCTGCATGGAAAATAAAAAAGCACAGTTTTCACTGGCTGATTGTGGTCTCAAAGCCTAGCTATAAATCTGGGATTTTATCTTGCCTTCTGAGTGTCTGGCCATCATAATTTATAGCCAATGTTATTTGGAGTCTTGGTCAGCATGCTCTGCTCTCCATATCTATGCTTGTTTTTTTTTCTGTATGCGGACCACAGCCACTGGTGTGCTTGTTTTTCAGATCTGCCTACACAGAACCAAGATTATTTTTTTTTCCTGTTCATGTCTTTTGCATAGAGAGGAGAGTGTTTTGCTGAATGGGGACCATACATAGCCAGTTGTGACTGAAGGATTGTGGTATTTGTGTTGTTAGAGTTACATACTGCCATGCTGTGCTGTAATGAAACCACAAGGTAATTGTGTTTCCCGGTCTGTTGCTCACTTCGACGTTGTGTCGAAGAAGCGACACTAGGCATCTCTCTTGAGAGTCTCATGCATCTCTGAACTTGAGAGAAGGCAAATGAGAAATTGGCAGACAGAATTTGCATGTCCCGCCCCCAGACATACGGGTATAAAGGGAGCGAAATGGATCTGTTCATTCAGAAATTTTCTTCAGAGCCGACCGGTTGTGTGAGCAGCTGCAATTTGTTTGCCCGTTGGCACTTCGACAGCGCTCTCTAAAAGAGAATTTTTGTAAAAGAGTTTCATTCTCTAAAAGAGCAATACACAGCAGCATTGAACATCTTTATAAAGATGCCCTTCCGCCCCTGTGGATGGTTCGTGTTCTCACTGCGAGAACCTTACCATGGTAACATTGCGGTCGCGGCTTTCCTTCCTAAAAAGGAACGCCACTCCAGCCTCCCAATGAGGTAGGATCTACCACCGCGCCATTCTCCACATGCGACTTAGAATCCCATGTGATATATTCCAACACTCTTTACCTGCCCCAGCCTGGGCAGATGTGGTCTCTGCAGGATCTTTCCCCCCTGAATGAATAGGAATTGGGAAAGAACTTTTTTTTCTTCACATTTTAGAATAATAGCAAAGTCATCAAAACTATGGAATAACATAATGGAACTATCTGAATTATTTTGTGACTAAACAAAATCCAAAATAAATCAAAACTATTATATTTTAGCATCTTCAAAGTAGTCACCCTTTACCTAGAATTTGCAGAAATATACTCTTGATATTTTCTCAACCAACTTCTTGAGGTATCACCCTGGGATGCTTTTTAAACAGTATTGAAGTAGTTCCCATCTATGTTGGACACTTATTTGCTGCTTTACTTCATTATTTGGTCCAAGACATACATTTCCAAAAAGTTTTTTTTTAATAAAATTTTAGTTTTGTTATGAATTAAGTTAATATGGTGGCACAGTTATATTTTTGTCTACAAAACTAATTTCAAACATTTAAGCATACGCCTTCAGATCAAAAGATTTTTAAGATCATGAGAAACATTTCAGTCGTGTTTCAAAACTTTTTGACCGGTAGTGTGTATGCAGTAGATAATGTTTAATTTGTCTTGATGACATTCTAAATTCATGATGCTAATGCACTAACATGCTTTACTATCAAGTTTGCACCAACTCGTTAATAACTCTGTACACCAGTTTGTTCATGTTGACTGATCTTGACTGACTGAACAACGTAAACAGAATAGACCTTTTTCACACTCTGGGTTTTGTAATGTGGAAGTAAACATTTGTAGGGTAAGCTTCGACAGTGGTGAATGGGAGTGAATGGGAGATTACAGCACATATTATTTTCACTTACCCATTTGCTACAAGGCCAAAAAAATGTGTAAAACCCAACATTTTTGACATTGTGAGGATATTTTGTCGGTCCCCATGAGGAAAACGGCTTACAAATCATACTAAATTATGTTTTTTGAAAATGTAAAAATGCAAAAAGTTTCCTGTGAGGGTTATGTTTACAGATAGGGTTAGGGGATAGAATAAAAACCATTATGTCTATGGAAAGTCCCCATAAAACATGGAAACCCAAATGTGTGTGTGTCTGTGTGGATGTGGCAGTACACTGAGTGTATTCACCCATGAGTAAAAGAAAGAGCAAGAAAAGGTGACTGTGTGATTGAGGGTTTGAAAGATTGATGGAGACAAGGCAAAAATGGCAGTCTTTTAGTTTATATTTGGGAGAAATATATAAAGGATGAAGCCTGTATGTCATGTTAAATGATGAATGTTCCCTCAGATTATTCAGCTAATAGAGCTGTAGCGTACTGTGTTAGCCTAATGTCAGCAAAATTGGTCCTCCCGGCAGGGGTCAATTGATCACTGAGCTCTTGAAGTGGGCTAACCTGCCGTGAAGGAACCCTGAAGGGCAGAGTCCCCTTTAGTCTGGAGGCAGAGGCAGCGTAGGAGGAATATTTAGCTTCAAAGTGCAGAATATGGCCTGCAGTCGAACAGGCCAGTGGAGAGAGTGCTTCTGTTCCTGAAGGGAGAAAAGCTTGCCTGGAAAGGTACTATTGAAGAACACCGTGAAGCACTTTGGTTAGTATTTCTAAGCTAATATGGCTTCACATATGAAACATTCTTCTGTAGTCAGACTTTTGACTGTTGAGGTCAAGAACTTCCCATTTAGACAGAGACTGTCTGACTGAGCAACCAACGATAGTTTTTGTTTTGTTTTTAGGTGCCGTTTAGGGGTGGGTGTATAGTTGATTCAACAAGAATAGCTGTGGTGGTAAATAAAAAATAAAAAAATCTAATAATTGTAGCATACAGCAGTGTTTGTCCCTGACTGGCTGTACAGAATACACCATAAAATATATATTAGAAATGTGTGTTTTTAATTAGAAATTAAACACACCAGCATCCAAATCACAACATGGGATGAGGTTTTGTTGGTCCCTAATATTGGATGTTGGTTTGCTTGTCAAACTAGATAAGAACTCTAATAGGCAAACCAGCACACCAGCATCTCCAAAGAATCCAAAACACATCATGGGAGGCTGGTCTGCTGGTCCCCAGTATGTGATGCTGTAAACTAGTTAAGAGGTCCAGTGGGATGCTGGAGACCAGCATCCAAAACACAACATAGGATGCTGGTTGTCTGGTTAAACTAATTAGGAAGTATATAAGGGAAAAAAGCACACAGCATTGCATGTTGGTGACTAGCATGCAAAACATAGCATCATGGGATTCTGGTTTGTTTGTTCCCATTATCGGATGGTGTTTTTCTGGTTAAACTAGTTAAGAATGCTTACAGGGATACTAGCACACCATCATGTCATGCTGGGGATCAGGATCCAATACACAACATGGGAAGCTGGTTTGCAGATTCCCAGTATTGGATGATGGTTTGCTATGTAAATGAGTTAAGATGTCAAATGGAATACCAGCACACCAGAATCTCATGTTGAGAACCAGCATCCCAAATGCATCATGCGATGGTGGTTTGCTGGTCCCTATTATTAGGTTTTGAATAGGGACGTATAACAGAGAAACCACCATCCAAAACACAATGTCTTGTTAAGATGTGTAAGGAGGAGTCCAGCACACCAGCAACTCATCCTGGGGACGAGCTTTGAAAGCTATGTATGTCTTTTACATAGTAGGCTTTTTTACCAATAGACTGAAGTCTGGTTACATGAGATTAGAACCAGCAATGGAGGTTTAATGATGGAAGACTAAACAGTCCCTCAAAAATGCTTAGTCTTGTTGTCTTTTAGTTGCTCTTTATATTTCCTCTGACAGAGAAAATACAGAACTTTTGATTAGTTCTCTAGTGTTGTGCTCTGCTGACTGTTAAATTCTCTAACATGACTCATATATGCTGTTGAACTCGTCTACGAAAGTTCAACTTGCACAAATTATTCACCATCCCTCCAACCTCTCCTCTTTTATTTAGCTGTCTGTCCCTGCCTCAATTTCGGTCCAGTGCTTATGATGTTAGCAGTTGAATTGTCCACGCAGATAGAGGGCTGTTTACTGTGATGAGGATGGCAGCTGCACAGATACTGCCATTAAAACTGCCAGCACAGCCTGTGACACACTTTTTTTGATATGCTTGGCCAAGCTTTAGTTAGCAGGGATGCAAATTTATTTCAGAGTTTCTCCGCCACATTTTGACAATATAGCAATAACACAACTGACAACTGGCTAATACACTTAATACAGTGTAAAGCAGTTGAACTGCAGTTAAGCTACTCTGCTGAAAAAGTAGTTAGCTACGCAATGTTATAAACAAAAAGTAGCAATATCAAAGCTATATAACTTGGCTGTGTTTTATGTAACATCACAAGATTTATTCATCTACAGTACATTAGGATGACAACATCAAACTTGTACTCGAAATTGACTCTATATGCAACTAATAAAACACATTGACTTATACAGTATAGTGGAACTAAACAGAGTGAGATACAACATTATTTAAAGATACACTGCAATATTCTGGGCTCTCTATTTACAGAAAACAGCATTTGCAACCTATTTTACTTCTGTAATATGAAGTTTATATGCAGAATATGCAATGAGTAAAAATGTAGGTCGGGACTCAAATTTTTTTATGAAAATTATTTGGATTGTGAAAAGTGAGTGTTAATAACAAACACTGATTATCATGCACAATAAGTCCAAGAAATATAAGCGCAGCATAGTTCTAGCGGGAAAACTAGCAGCTGTACATCATCGCACCATTAGCTAGTGTGCTAAAACCGCAACCTCCACCACCCCACTGCCACCAGTTGAGTCCCGTCCTGCACAGGGGTAGGCTCCTCGCCCCTGCCGCCTATCTCCGGCAGGATCTGATGGTTCCGAGTACAACATCTTCGGACCACCAGACGGGGCTTACGGCAAAGAGAAAAATTATATTCCTGTTTTATATTCATCAAATAAATGCAATCTAAAACTTTACTCAAATCTGTGAGTATTCCTGATAGAACGTACATTAGGTAATAAAGTTTGCAAATGATGAACTGTTCATCTAAACGAATCAAAACTAATCCATTCTCTACAATTAATCACTCTTTCCATTGTTACTGGAGACAGAGGAAACTGGGAAACTGTTTTTGATTATTGCCTCATTGTATTACATGATGAACCAGACATTGTATGATACTGGAAAAGATACATTATTTTGAAAACAGCTGAGCATTTATTAGCTGAGCTATAAAAATGTAGTTGAAGTAGTGACGTTTCTTCAGTACTTGTCATTATTTACTGCCCAAAACTTTTTATAAATCCTTACATTTACAAACCCATGTACATTCAAACACAATTTTTCCCTAAAGCAATGGTCTCAGTGGGTTGGCAACATGTTTATGAGAGACCCAGTGGGGGTGTGAACTCCCATGCTGTCATTGTGACTAGAAAATGGCCTCTATTCCAATGCAGCTTTAACAGTGGGCGTCTGCCATATAGCTGATGAGTTTTCACCATGTTTGCACTAAACCGCTTCTCTATGACCTTGCACTCAATGAAAAGTGCATATGAAATTTACTGTAGAAGGAGCTAGAGACATTAGAGAAAGGACCATATTATTAATATTGCTATTTATAATAAGTGGGAGAATTGAAATAGTGAAATGAGTAAAATAAAATATGATATTATTTCTGGTGAATGTACCATGGTGTTTCCATTTGTATGTGAGTGTGTGCCGTGAGAGTGTACTATTTATTGTGGTGGAGTCTAGGTGTTGTTCCTGAGCTCTCGCTCCCTCCCGCTGTTCTCTGGGGGATTGAGCATGTTGGTGGTTCCAACACCTGCTGCTGTAACAGTAGATGCAGCTTTAGTGAGAGATGAGTAAAAATCTCTTGCTGAGCTGCAGAGAGAATAAAATAATATGTGCAGTTACACATACATGGTAAATGTAAATGGTCTGCACTTATATAGCACCTTTTTAAGTGTTTTACACTGCATCTCATTCACACATTCACACACATATTCATACACCAATGACGGCAGAGCTGCCATGCAAGGCGCTAGCAACTTGGGGATCAGTGTCTTGCCCAAGGACACTTCGGCATGTAGAGTCTTTTGATCCGGGTTTTGAACCGCCAACCTTGCGATTAGTGGACAACCTGCTCCACCACCTGAGCCACAGCCGCCCCATAACAACACATCACCCCATAAACAAGTGCAAAGACTGTAGCAAAGAAGTAACTACAGCTGGGCGATATCGAATATTTACAATATATATGGACATGACTTTGTTTCCATTACATTTTAATGTGCTTTTAATGCATCTTTAAAGGGATAATTCACCCATAAATGAAAATTAAGCCATAATTTAATCGCCCTCATATTTATGCAATCCCGTATGACTTTCTTCATTGGAACTCAAAAATAAATGCTAGGCACAATGTTAGCCTCAGATTACATTTGCTTTCATTGCATCTTTTTTTTTCATACAATGAAAGTGAATGGTAAGTGAAGCTGTCATTTCCTAAAATTATGCCTAACATCTCCTTTTGTCTGTGATGGACTGGCCACCTGTCCTGGGTGTTTCCCTGCCTTCGGCCAAGACAGCTGGTATAGGCTCCAGCACTACCCATGACCCTACATAGGACAAATGGCAATAGATGATGGATGAATCTCCTTTTGTGTTTAATTGTGTCTCTGATTTAAACCTCAGTAGCAAAAAACGGTGTTAGATTAGGTACGTTTGATAGATTTTTGAGAATCAGTACAAATGGTTTGTTTCAATTAATCAATTCGGTAGTTCGCAAGTTAGTGTAATCCTGCTTAGAGTATAGTGTAAACATGTGTGGCTTGCTGTCCTGGGTGAAGGGCTTGAGTCTTGAGGCTTGACCTGAGCTCGAATACCCCCCAAAAGTTGCCAGCAAAATGGGACAGCAAGCTGTTGTCTATGAATCCTTGTGTTTGAGAGGAGATTAAATATATTGCAAAGTCTCTTGTGCCCCCAAAAAGAATGTAAAAAACAACTTGCAGGGGGATGTCACTTGCTTATCTTGTGTGAGCTGGGCAGATGTGCCAAAGAAGATAGACTCAAGTGGGGCCGCTAGCAGAGGCAGCCTCACGCTAGGGTTCACATTGGGGGATAGGAAATTGGGAGGTGTAGGATAGGAGGATATTGGAGAGTGAATTCTGGTTGAAGCACTGAAGGGACAGTGGAGGGATCAGCCACAGGAAAATGTGCAGGAGGGATAATTATGCCCTAATGCTGGGGACACCTCCACAGAAGGGCAGGGTTACCCCGGACCGAGGCGTGAGTCCTAACCAGCTAGATTGATCTTAAGTTTCCCTCCAGGCAGCTGCTCGAGCAGGTGAGCCCAACCTATGATCTAATGGGAGCTCTAACTGCATTCGACTGTTAGAGTCTTCTGAGCTTCGAACGGTAGAGTCCATGATATAAATAAAAATGAATAGCTCACTCAGCCTTCGAAACGGGAGAACACTCACTGTGGTTTGAACGGGGGAGCCATTGTGGATTGTGCTGGGGGAGTCAGGCCCCCCCGAGCAGAGGTGTGAATTATAGCCACTAGGGCAGGTCACCCTGAGTATAGGGGTGATCCTAGCCACTCTGGATGACCTCAGCCTCTCCTCCTGGCAATGTGGGGGCCCCTGAGTGTGCTTCGAAGGGGAGCCCATGATATGAATAAACATGAGTTAGCTCGCATGCATTCGTACGGGAGAACCCCCTGCTGCACCTTGGAAGGGAGAGCCCTTGAGTTTTTAGGCAGGCCTGTCCAGCAATATGAGATGGGGGCTCCCGGGCTGGCTGGAGAGGCCCCCGCAGTGAGGAGCTGGCCTGGTTGTGTGACAAGGAAAAGGCATGCGTCTCCTTGACCTGGATCGTGAATGAATTGTGGTTAGCTAATGAGAGCTTGTTGACTGTTTTTATGTGAAAACTCTTGATTGTGAACCTTTGTAGTGGAGGTAAAGTCGCACGGGCCAAAATATGCCGCAGTTGCGGCACCTAGACAGCACATTGGTGCTGCTTAGGGATGTGTTGAGCCAATTGGAAACATGGTAATGTGGTAAACGTAGTGGCTGTGGATGCCTAAACGTAATAGTTTGCTAGGTTAAATGTTAGGATCATATGAGAAACAATGTCAGGAAACATGCTTGCATGTGCATATGAACAATGTCATTTAAAGTTGGTTTGTCATGAAATTAGAAGGCACCTGAAACTGAGTGCCCAGATGAATACCATGGTCTGATGTTTATTAAATTAAGCATATGGCTTTGAGCTTTGTAGACTGTTTTCAAATGTAATGCAAGTCATTTCATAACCCTATATTATTGGCACGAGGAGACTCGTCTTGTTTTGACGGAGACGTATGAAACTAGGATTTGTGTTGGGAGTTTGATTTAATTGATACTATAAAAGTACTGTTTCAGTTGTGTCGTGAATAAAACGACTTGTTTGGGTAACATACGTGCTTTGCATGTGTTTGTGGGGCCCTGTCAGACACTTCGGGGCCCCAGGCAGACACCTGTATTGCCTGTAGGACGGAACGGCCCTGTAAACAGTCGTAACAGTCTGTTTTGCATGTATACAGCACCGGAGTAGCCGGTATGTGGAAACAGCTTCACGCAGTTGCCGCTCTGGGTGGGAAATTTAAATAGGAGAACATATGAGCAGTTGTAGGGAGCATATATACATATATACAGTGCCGAAGCAGCCAGTTTGCGGAAGCTTCTGTTTAATAACTAGATTGTTTGGATGGAAGAGTTGTTCTGATGAAGGCGAAATCATTTTGGGCAATGGGCGGGGCCAAATGCCGGAAGACTCGATTCCATGTAGAGGTAAGCAGCTGTTAATATACGCTTACTCTGGTGATGTGATTGGTCAGATTAAATGACCTTGCTCCTACTGAACCTAGTTTATAAAACTCTTAATTCAAAACTAATTCAACTATTTGTTTAAGTCGTCACTCAACAATGTTCACAGAAGTCTCTGCTTGCCTTTTTTAAGTATAAAAATGTAATAGTAAAAATATACTGTAAAGTATTGACCTTAAGGTATTGATTTCCTGATTCGGCTTGATTCTGATTTACATGCTCTTGTTTCGATTAGAATCCATTTAAATTCATATGGACATATTTCATTTTAAAATGTCCATTTAGCTTACATATGATAGAAACTCTCTCAGCCAGTGCTGTTAATAATACATGGGGCCTTCTAACTAGGTATAATTATTAAAATTGTAATTTTACTAATTTAATTCATCATTAGTTTTTTTTTATCATTTTAGTCACATATGAGCTTTTTTTAAAGGTACAAATCCATGTATTCCAACAACAAATATGATGGCTTGCAATTGCATATGTTATTTTGCTCTATGTTTATTGTTTACATGCGTATTTACATTCATATGTAGAACAAGTGCTTAAATTGCATTTTTAGTCACATTTTGGTTGCATGTGCATATGATTGATTTTCTCGCTTTGAAGAGGACTGCCTTATAGATTGAAAGATCGATCTTGAGATATAAGAATCAATATCGAGATTGCTGGATGCATCGTAAAATCTATATTTTTACCCAGACCTAACAATAACTATTCCTCCTTGTGTTTATTTTGTGAAAAAATAAATAAATAAAAAACATATATAAATATTTTTAACAAAATTCTTATAAATATTTGAAATCTACTGGCTACAATGGCTATTTGGTTGAAATTATGGTTCCTCTGATTGAAAAGGAAACCCGCCCTTTTATGCTATTGCAGAGCAAATACATTAATATATTTATATATTGGTCAGCAATTCATGTGTCCACACAACAATACAAACTTCTGTACAAGTGAACACAATGTGCAATAGACGCTTGCTGTGGAAGTGCTAATCTGTAGTGACAGGGTTGCTAATGCTGAGAGAGACTGCTGCTAACACTGATTAACCACAAGAATGAGCCAAAGTGTGTGCGTGTGTGTGTGTGTGTGTGTGTGTGTGTGTGTGTGTGTGTGTGTGTGTGCGTGTGCGAGCGTGCATGCATGTGTGTGTGTGGGTGTGTGCGTACCACTCTGAGGTCTTGTGAAAGATTCTGTGATGAGCACAGATAAGTGTTCTCCCAACGCTGAAGGACGCAATGTGGTAATCTTGTGTCAGATAGGAACTACACCTGCTGTGAAGTGCTCTAGATGTGTGTGTGTGTGTGTGTGCATTAGGTTTTGAAATCTGTGGGGACCAAATGTAATGAAATAGATAGTAAAATAATAATGTTTCTTTAATTATTTATTTATGTATCCCTCATGTCTGTTTGCTGTAATGAATTTATTTTTCTGTGGAATGCAAATGTAGATATTTTTGATGAAATTTTACATACATCTTGCCACACAATGACAGTTCAAAGAGACTGCATCAGTACAAGCTCCAAAAAGGACAACAAAAAAAAACACACACCTTTAAAATATCATAAAAATGTGACTTTGTGCGCATATTCCAAGTCTTTTGAAACCATGCATACAATAGCATTGTGTGAGGAACATATGGAAATGTAGGTAATTGTTCACTGAAATTAACTGTGTATTTATTTTGGAAAAAATGAAAACTCACAAGCATTCTAACAAAATGTGTCCTTGTCTTCACACTGTACGCTAATTTACTTTACACATCCCTACCTTCTCCTATTCAGTCCTTAGGGCTTGAGCATAGATTTCCATTTCTGGTCTGCTGTCGGGCAGTGTAAGGGCTTCTCGAGCATGCTGTGAAGATTAGCAAACATTCTGCATGATGGAGAATAGGATAAATCTCAGGAAAGATCACAGAACACCCTCATTTTATCTAATCTTATCTTTATCTCTCTCCCTTACTCACCCCTCAAGCTTATTTCCTCTTCTGTGCCCTGTCCATGTTCTATAAGACATAAGTAAAAACACACACATTACACAGTTCATTCTGTTGCAGTTACTGTATCTCTATACAGTATAAATTATATATATATATATATATATATATATATATATATATATATATATATATATATATATATATATTATACAGTAAGTGCATCATGGGATGTGTTAGGGCTTAACAATCATTGTGCCTAGCAATTAAAAAAATTGCACTCTGAGTGCGATTATCAAACCGCATAGGCTGTGATTTAATTAAATACATAAATAGTCTGCATGCGCTGCTCTTAGACATTCACCTTAAAACAAACGTTTTTCTTAACTGTTCTTTGGACAACTCTTTTCCTTTCCTTTTCTTTTATACTGTACATATGAAGTACTTGCATCACAATAGGAATTAATACAAATGTTTTGTAAATGTGATGAGTCTTTTCAGTCTTATGGAAGTCACCGTGGAAGGCATTATTGTGAGAATAGAAAAGGGATCCACTCCTGTAAGTTGTTGTATAAACAGGATAATTCAATAGTCACATTCTTAGTAAATCCTAACATTGACTATAGCCACACCTCTTATCTGTATATATATATAATGTATATTGTAATCTTCAGAATTACATTCATTAGTTGTTGTCATTCTGGTGAAGAACTGTTTTCAGTATATACCCAGGGTAACTTTTGGCTTTTAAATTAGAGGCTGTTTACTGTATAACACAGCTTGTCTTTACATTATAGCACATCTGTGGTTTCATTGTGTGTGTGTGTGTGTCTCAGTGCGTCTGTTTTGTTTGCCCCATGATGCCTCGTAAATTCTCCACAGCGTGACTTAATAGCACCAGCGATGGCTGCCGCTGGCCCTTGGGGATCTTAGTGATACCTTAATTAAGATCTACATTAAACTGGGGCCTCTGTTAAATCACCAAGCAAAATCAAGGGCCCCGAGGCCAGCTCTGACCATTAGTGGACTGTGAAAGCAGCTCATTTCTGTGTTTACTCATTAGTTTTTGGGGTTGTGCAGCCTAGTGGTAATTTGTTAGGCAAGGGGAAAATGATAGTACAGCTTGGGTGCATGATATGGAGGCAGCTCCAATGCTCAAAAGCTCTGTTCACAAAACTGGTTTACTCTCGGTTTTGAAATCAGGCATAGGGCCTTAGGATTTTTCCATATGGAAACCTGATGCTGATAAAAAAAAAAAACATTGAAAATCAGGGAGTGTCTTCTGTTATTATTTACTCACCTTCAAGTCTTTTAAAAACGTGTGAAACATTTTCCTCCATGGTTTAGAGCATCTCAGACATTTTTTTAACGTTTTCCTTTGGTGTTCTTCAGTAGAAAGAAAATCAAATGGGAACTACATGAGGGAGGGTAAGTGATGTCCAAATATTTATTTTTGGGTGAACTATCCCTTTAAAGCCAGTAAAATGGACTAATCAATTGCACTTAAAGAAGAATCGATAATCATTGTCTCCAACTGTCGGCCCACATCCAGGTTCACGACCAAGAGGAAAGAATACTGTTGGCAGTACAGAATGCTGTGCACTTTGGTGTTGGAACCAAATTAATTGTGTAGCCCTTTAATGCCCATGAAAAAAACTGGTTATTGTTGGCACTGTCTGATGGTGTGACTTGCCTTGCCAACAGTTGTACACAGGTGCATGTTACCTGAGGATGCAAGTCGATCTAGTTATTTAAAAGGGAAAGAAAAGTTGTTTTTGTTTTGATCATTGAATTTTTTCATATGCAATTCCATGATATATCCTAGATAGCGCTTCTCTAATGTACTCCGGCACACTCACTAATTTATTATACAAACAGCACATAATCTCATCACAGCCACAACTTCAATCAACATGGACAGATAATCAACTAAATCAATAACACCGTAGGGAACAAATCACTTCTTATAACTCTTGACGAATAGAAGAAAAATAGAACGCTATTACAGCATTGAGTTTCACTTTTGCTAAATCTGGTTCTACATATACAGTAATTGCAAAAAGTGTTTTCAAGATTGAGATCAATGGCCACTAATGTGACCCTCCAAAAGGCCGGCCCGCTCTGCATCTGCATGGACCCTTTCCTTTTCTTCATGATGAAGATACCCCATTTTTATTGGGCCATTTTATGAACAGGTCTTCAACAATAACATCTAAAAATGAATCACTTGTAAATGTCACCTTAAATGTTATGCTGCTGCAAGTAATAAGTTTAGGGTGACATTACATAACACTTTCGACAACTTAAAATGCTAAAATACATTGAGATCCAAAAATCTGAGACCAGACCACAATGAAAATCTGGGAATCAAAATCTAATTCAGATCTGCAAATGTATTGTGTAAGTTTATTAAATGATTAGTTCACCCAAAAATGCAGTCATTGTTTTCTCACACCTGTGTTGTTATAACCCTGTATGACTTTCTTTTTCTTAACACTCCTTTGTAAAAAACTTGCTGGATAATATGGATCTTCTGGTTTTGGTCAAACTTGTGGATTCCATGCCAACATGAGTGCATACTGTTATTAAAGCAAAATGTAAACATACCGAATACTAAGACATTTTCAAATTCAACTTTTCAGCACATAGTGAGGATGTCTTCAAAAATAATGACATACAAAGATTTAATTTATCACTTAATGTCATACAAAATCCAGTAAACATACACAAAGCTAAATCAATATTCATTCTGACCATATTTGCCTTTAAAACAACACCAATTCCCCTAGGTACACCTGGACACAGTTTTTCTTGGTTGTTGGTAGATAGGATGTTCCAAGGTCTTGGAGAATTGGCCACAGTTATTCGATCTATTTAGCTGTCTCAATTGCTTCTGTCGCTTTGTGTAATTACAGACTGACATGATGTTCAGTGGGGGCTTTGAAGGGGCCATGACATCTGTTGCAGGGCTCCCTGTTCTTCTAAACTAATCTTTTCTATTTGCAAAAGTATTGTCTGGGAGTCTAACATTTATATTTCCTATTGACACACTTAAGACAAATGTTTTTGTGAAACATCTTATGTGCCTAAGACTTTTGCACAGTACTAATATATATATATATATACGTATATACACACACACTGTATATGTTTTCAATAATCTTTTTAATAATTATACCCAAATGTTCACAAGTATTCATTTGTACCTTCAGTACCTCTCCATATTCAATCAAATGCCTTTTTTACTTGCTGCATTTAGGACCATGTGGAATACCCACCATTCATTAATCCAAGGCATTTTGTGATTTTAAATAGCTTGAAAGGACTCTTTGAACTTTTTAGACATTGTCCATCATCTGAGAGGTGACCCAGTCACAGAGGTGAGAGGTTAGGGGTCAGATGCCATGTTCCCTCTGGATATTTAACCTTCTCATTCTTCTATTTTGGTGGCTGTGAAAACAGAGCCTGTGGGAATGTTCACACCAGTGTCTGGTCAGCTCAAACAAGCTACCAAATGTACCCATTGAGAAGTCAGACTGGGTCAAGGCTCATCATGAAATAAAAATCAATTTGAATTGAACCTGGGAATGTCAGGGCAATTTGGTTTGAAATGTGCTGAATGTTGTAATGAGGAATAGATAAGTAATGAGGAGAGTGATATTACATCTCATTACATGGCTATCTGGAATCCTTGATGCTGATTGGTCATTGATTCATTTATATAACAATATTATTGACCATTGTCCCAGGCAACAGATATCCTACATACTGTGCTAGTTTCATGTCTCTTGGATTAGTCCGTGGTCTCTATCGTCTCACTTGATAAAATAATGTGACTTTTTTTCCACAGCTCTTTAGAAAATGTTATGAAGGACACAGTGTTGCCTAAATTTGTGTAATGCGTTCATTTTGGAATATTTTACTTGTGGAAAAACTGTGTGCATGCTGATTGTACAAAATTCACACCTCCATATGTTTGATCAGATGGTTTTTGTTTTTAAAGGATAATGGGCTGTCACTGATAGAGTTGTAGTGTTCACACTGATATTTAGTGTTAGAGTGTTACTATGTCTCATTATGGACAGAGAGAAAGAGAGAGATAGTGGGGTAAGGAGAGAGGAAGTGAACAGCGATCAATACAATCAAAAAGTACTCTGGAAAATATATAAAAGGCTTTAATGTAAAGTCTTATTGTACCGGGAAGGAGAGATTAAGTGGGTGTACACACAGGATGTATACTCGCCTTCCACCTCTGATGTTATGTAATAGTTTGTCTACATAAACATGGCTGCTGCATCATGTCCCGATATTTTTTAAGCACCTGGTGCTGTAAATGTTAACGTTTTTAAGCAGACTAATCAAACTGTAAATTCAGCGACAGTAAGTGAAAATGGCTGAAGTGGGTCTGTGCTTTCGGACATGCAGTGCCTCCAGTGGCTTCTGTGGCCGAAGCATTGTTGAAGTGTTGTTTAAAGAATGGGCATGTTTGAGCTTGTCCTGGATAAAATGGCCACAGAGTGGCGCCAAAAGCAAGTAGTATTTCTAGTAAATTATTTAATACAGTTGACAGTACTGCATATGTTATTAACCACACTTTCCAAACCCAACCTTTAAACCCAACCATCAGTGGAGTACAAATGCAATCTTAGAGGGACAATGCCACCTCTGAATTGTGCTCATCTTTGATAATGTGAACTCGATTACTTACTGTTTTCCATGGTACTTGAACCCATGTTTCTGAGGCTGCTCACACATTGCAATCAGTACTGACACAATCAGTAGCACTAGAGGGAAAGGTAAACACATTTGAATTTATGCCAAAATGATTGATTGCTGTGTGATCAGGTTGTTTTAAGACATCATTTCAGACATTTTTAAGTTTAAAATAGCTGATATTTTGTCATCAATGTCAGTTGAATCTGCATTTGCAACCCATTTTACCTCTGCAATCTCACAAATTTCTGAATGAAACAGGATTTTAAACAATAAAATATGTTGGTGCGGGACTTGGATTTGACTGGATCATAAAAAGTGGGTGTTACACGCCCCAGACTGGAGCCAGGGTTTGGGGGCAAGTGTTAAAAAAGTTATTTTTGATGTCAGCCAATAAGAAATGTCATTTCAGAGGCAGTCATTTCAAAGATCATTAGAAAAAATATATATTTTTAGAATAATGTGCAATGCAGAATTATGCACACAAAGACCAGGACAAATTAACCAGTTAGAAGAAGCTGGGGGCGGGACATACATTTTGAGTGTGCTGTGGCCACAATTTTGGTTTAAAATGCATTTGTTTTGCTCATTTTATGCCTCTCATCCACACTTGAATGGTATTTTTGAATGCCAAAAAAGTCTTGAGCATTTCGAAACTTTCGAAAACGCTCTATAGTACCACATACTTTGGAAAACTATGATGTTAGGAAATGGAAACCACTGTGTTCTATGTTCTGTTCCATTCCATTGCACTCCATCTTGTGTTTTTGAACACAAAAACACACCCAGCAGCAAAACTTGCAGCCCAGACTGCATTCTACTCAGCACACTTAAGTGTGTGTTTGAGAGCATGAGGGTTCTTTTCCCATTAGTCTGCCTTAGGGCCATAAGAAGCAAACCTTGCATGGCTGTTATAGCCCTTGCAGGGCCTGCGACAGGCCATGAGGTAATATGCCTTGACCATATAGTGATGGAATCGCAGTAATGAATGCAGTCTGCCATTCTAATGCCAAAGCAGAGCGACTCCTGCACTCATTTATTTCTCCTTCCATTTCTGTCTTTTCTGTTCTTATCATCACGATGATATTAGTGTTTGGTGTGCATTACGATTGTCCGGTCCTCTCTGAGAGAATGGTTTATGGGCCATGGTCTTTGATTTAATCATTTATCTCTCTCTCTCGGTTTCTCTTTGTTTGTCTTGAGGGCCTCACATTCATTCTCTTCTGTCCCTACATGCTTTTATATCCATAATCATGCTTTCTCTGTCTCTCCCAGCCTGAAGGAAAATAATGTGCAAGATTTCTGCCCTGTTATGGTACTGAGCCTTATTGTTCTTTTATTTGGTAGCCTAAAGGTTACTCAGATATGTTGCAGGTACACAACGATGGAGAAGTGGCATCACTGCATGGAGACAAGATGGACAAAGAGCTTAATAGTTATAGGAATAGTTACCTCACATGTGAAAAATATGTAACTATTTACTCAACATCATGTCGTTCCAAATCTGTTTTCTTGATAAACTGTAAAATCATAATACATTTATTTAAGGTGATGATATGGCTCTATTTTCGTGAGTGTGCAAAGCGCATGCGCTACGTGCTAAGATTGTGTGCAAAGTCCAATTTTCATGAGAGTGCTAATTCTAAGTGCAATTTGCTTGCCAGTGCAAATGCAAGTTGCCATGGGTGGGAGTGTTTGCGCAACTGTGGGTGTAGGAGCGCAAACTGTGGGTGTATTTGATGTTAATGAAGTGGCGCAAAGCGCAGTTTGCTATTTTCTAGGAAATATGTCATTCCGCTAAGATGTTTCAATACCACCTCTTAACTCAGCACAAAGTAAATTCAGTTCAAAGAAAATTCAATTCCTGCATTTGCAGTTAAGAGATTTCACCAGCAGGTGGTAATAAAGTTAATGTCCAAATTCTGAAAGTACAGAACATCCGGTAATGTCCTTGACGATCGCTGTTGAAGGCGTTTGTTGGAAGAAAAACTTGAGATTTGTGTTGCATTTCCAATGCAAATGTGTAGCTTATATGTAGTGTATGCTGAGTTTATGTGTAGCTTATATGCAGGGTTGGACTGGTAATCTGGCATACCGGGCATTTTCCCGGTGGGCCAACGTACTGTGAGGCCTTTCAGGGGTGGAATGGTCACCGGTAGTGCCGATTGGGCCGCGATATGCATAAAAGGACAGCGACCACCCATACTCCCAACTCAACAACTTTTGGGTAACCCAAACGGATATAAATCTGATCTTCAGTTCCCACGCTATATGCAAATAAAATGTGTGATTATACTCTTTTTTTTTTTTTTGGGCAGTGACTTTAAAATATGTGCTTTATTATTTGATTCCAAGTGAATTGCCCAGCATACTTTTTGCTCACGTTTGCACATGCACTTTATATAGGTATGTTATTTAGTCTGTGTAGTCTCATTTGGTTCTGTGTTTGTCCTATGTTATTTTATGGAGCACCATGGTCCTGGAGGAACGTTTTCTCATTTCACTGTGTACTGTACTAACTGTATATGGTTGAACGACAATAAAAAAACCACTTGACTTGACTTGACTTTGGAAAGTGTTAAAATTTGGAAACTGAAAACAGATTAGTGTGGATGTGGCCTATGTCAGATTGGTTTGGAACACCATAAGAGGGAGTAAATAATGACAGATGTTTTATTTTTGTATTTATTTAAACCTGTAATGAAACGTGCATATTCACATTCACAAAAATAAATGCAGAACTTTTTCCTGTACCAAGTCAGACGACAGATGCTTTGACAGATAGGAGGGTGGTAACCACAAAAAAAGTCACGGAAACTAATCTAACTCTCTCACCAACTCACACAGAGCTCCTTCAGATCACAGAACAGATGTCTTGGTTTGAAAATAAAAAAAGAGAGAAAATAACTTGTTCATAACCAAACCCACACAGGCATGCATTGTTCACACTGTCCATTCCTTCTGAAGATACAGTAATTGTCCCGGATGCTTCTGAAGCTCAGATCAGATTTCTATGTATTGAGTCACTGTATTAATGCCATTTAATGTTTTTGCGTATCAGTATCCCTTGTTTCCTGTTAATGGAGATGTCGGCCTGCTTTGTTAAATCATACAAAGAGGTTTATTAGAAATGAAACAAACCTTTCCACTGATTAAAAGACAAGAAAAAAGGGGGCCTGGGTAGCTCAGTGAGTAAAGAGTCTGACTACCACCTCTGGAGTTGCGAGTTAAAATCCAGGGAGTGCTAAGTGACTACAGCTAGGTCTCCTAAGCAACCAAATTGGCCCGGTTCCTAGGGAGGGTAGAGTCACTTGGGGTAACCACATCATGGTCGTTATAATATGGTTCTCGCTCTCGGTGGGGCATGTGGTGAGTTGTGCGTGGATGAAAAGCGTGAGCCTCCACATGTGCTATGTCTATGCGGTAACACTCAACAAGCCACGTCATAAAATGTGCGGATTTATTCCTCTGCCACCTGGATTGAGGCGAGTCACTATGCCACCACAAGGACTTAGAGCTCATTGGGATTTGGGCATTCCAAATTGGAGAGAAAAGGGGAGAAAAATTAAAAAAGAGAAAAAAAGAAGTGTATCGTTCCTGTCTCTTCTCCTCTGTGGGTGCATTCAAAAGCTCACCCTCTGAAAGCACTTCCCATTTCTTATTGCATGGGGGTGTATTTAGTGTTTCTGGTATGCTCGGTACACACAGCAAGGTTTTGTGGCAATCTGAAGTGCTTGTTGTGATTGTTGCTGCTTTTGTCTGCTCATCTTCCAGAATTGTAACCTTGATCGCCGAGAGCTGAGTAACACATGAGCATGCAGAACATTTCCAGAAACTAACAAAACAACCAAGGTTACAATGCCTGCCTGAGTGGAAAAAAGTAATGGGGTGAGATTTTGAGAGGGTGACAGAGCAAGAGTTTAAATGTGTTTACTTTAACGTACATTTCTTTTTGTGAGTGGATTGGAAAGGTATGCTGAGGAATCTGGAATATTTACCAAATGCATGATTCAATACGTCTACACCCTTAACACTTTTAATAGTCACACTGCCCCAATAATTTGCTCAACATTTTAAGGGGCTGTTCACAACAAGTTAGCATTCATCTGTGCTGTTTTTGTATTTTTATTTTCTGTGTAAACATGTTCTAAAAAGACGTTTTTGACCATTGTGCACATCGTCGTCTTCTACAGCATCAAGCTGTAAAACCCTTTTTGGAACCTGCCTGTGTTTAAGAGTTTAATGACCCAGATTGACGTCAATGTTATGAATGCAGATCTGATCGAGCTGTTAACCCTCACTCCCTTTGTGGTAATTGAAACGTGGGTTTTTCAAAAGCTGGAAGATAATTCTTATTATGTGAGACAGTGCCACGCTAATGAGAGAGCTCTTTGCAAGCGACACCAGGCAAGGACTCCCAGCATCCAAGATCATTTTTGCAACACAAACACAAACACACACACACACACACACACACACACACACACACACACACACACACACACTTGGCCTCCTTTAGAAGTGTGTATATAGAAATCCCACAAGGCTTTGCTCTCTGTCACTCTGAAAGGGAGAGACTGATAAAAACAGGAGTTTAATGAGAAGAAGAGATTAATATTCAACAGTCAATCATCTCACAGCAATTAAAATGTAAAGGCTTTTGTTTAGCTAGAAATAAGAGCAACTGAGAAATATCTTCCACCATACAGTATCTGTATCAATTGGATAGAGAAACTTCACAAATTACAGGAGATATGACTGATACAAAATCAAGAGACCTTCAGTCTTGAAACAACACAATTCAGCTGCCTTACTTATAGAGGAAGTCAGCAACGCATGCCATTTTTGTTCATGCATTTAATACCTTGTATTGTGTAAAGAATGCATTATTTCCTTTCAACAAACAAGTGCCTCACTTTCATTTAACAACGATTTTCCTTTTTAAAGCACGACAAAAGATGCTTCATGCAGTCAGACTTCTAAACTAACTTCACAGTCAATTTGTGACTGGAAAAGGAAATAACGTGCAAACGTGTGGCCAGAAACATACTTTACACAAATGATGCCAATGCAGACCAGAGCGCTTTGCCAACTCATTGTCAATGCATGGCCTAGTTGAACATACATACCATGCACTGGCTGTAACAAACACACTATTCAATGGGGCGATATAGTTACTGGATGTGTTATTATTCAGGTAAGGTACTATTACTATATTGATGTTAATTTACTTGCTCAGCAATATTCTCTTTCTATTTCTCAAACTGTTGTTCCACCATGACAGTAGTTGTAAAATATTAACAAAGAAGTGGACTGTTCACACTAATGTCTGCTATAGCGCCCGTTGTGGCAAAGTTGAGAATACAAAGCATACTTTTGTTGTCTGACACATTTTGTAATTCAGTGACTTGTGAAATAAAGCTTGCATAGCTATAAGCATCTGCATTCACATACTAGCTTAGAGTATGTTTCAAGCTTTAGCGCTGAAGAATCATAATTAGCATGTGGCAGGTGGCATTTATAAATTATGTTCTGGTGCTGGAGAAGAACCTCCACTGACCCGATTAATGCCTTGCATACACAATTTCCAAATCCACTTGAGTCTAGACTTAGCGAATGCTTACTTGAAAATACCAACCCTTCATGGCCAGTCCCATTGACTTTACGCTTGCATGCTTACTATACTATTTGTAAATTGTATATTTTGGCGCATGACACAATGTTTTATAACATTGCTGTTTAGCATGTCATGACTGTTGACTGTTTAAAATTTTTGCTCTCTGCATAGCTCTTTTAACCAAAAAAATTCTCAATAGAATTCATATAGGTTGGGGGGTGCTATGGATCATGGTGCAGGCTAGATGTTTTTTTTTTTAGCAGCTCCGCTCAATAATCAACCCTCGTGTATTGGACATTAAAATATACATTCAAAGACATGATGAAGCCAAAAAATACAAAAAAGGGAGAAAAGACAGATGGCTCGGCAGAGGTGTATAGTAACGAAGTACACATATTTTGTTTCTCTACTTAAGTATAGTTTTTTCATATTTGTACTTTACTTGAGTATAAATATTTCTTTGGACTTTTACTTTCACTTCACTATATTTTGAAGAGAAAATTGATCATTTACTCTGATAAATTTCTCCAGACCCTTTCATTACTTTTGGGACATAACACACACACACACACACACACACACACACACAAAAAAAAAAAAAAAAAAGCTGTTGTGCATGAATGCATCTTTTAAAATGTATTCCTTTGCACTGAAGAAAAAATATAAAAAAGTGGTCTGAATGATTCGTTTATTACGTGTTCTGTCTTCTGTCTCCTCTGGGAAGAACAAGAAACTGCTCATGTAAGTTTAAATTAGTTTTTTGACTAACTAATTTGATAAGTTTAGGATTAAACATTATGAAAGCTATGAAATAATGAAGTTATGTGCGATCTGCAGATCTGGTGGTTTCTAAAGTGTTAGATTTGCTTTGGAGCACATTTATGCTACAGTATGTGCTTACTAGGGTTTTCTGGGTGGTTGCTAGGCATGCTATGCAGTTGTTAAGGGAATCTGCTATGTGTTTAACACATTGCTACAGTAGCCTATGTGGTTGCCAGGTGGTTACTGCGCTGTTGCTAAGTTGTTTTCTGTGTTTTTGCACATTGTTCCGCAATTGACAGGGTGTTCTAGGTGATTGTCAGGTTGTTGCTATGCTGATAAGTTGTTTTAGCACAATGCTATGCTGTTGTGTCCTGGGTGGTTACTTATTGTTCCAAATGAAAAGAGCCCACCCCCACAATTCTCTGTTCTGGTCACTAATATTACTCAACCCTGTGACTTCTTCAGTGTTCATATTTGTATGGACTGTGGTGTTCATTTACACTCATCCCATAAATATGACTTGAATAAGCCATTAAAAGGATAGTTTGTTTAAAAATGAAAATTCTGTCAACATTTTCTCACCCTCATTCGATCCTAGATGTGTATGACTTTCATTTATTTCTTCTTCTGCAGAACAGTGCAGAAAAATATTTTCATAAGAATATTGCTCTTATGTAGGTCAATTACATGTAAGTGAATAGTGGCCAGACCTTTAAATCTCCAAAAAGCACAAAAATGCATCAGAAGATTATTTCATAAGACTCCAGTGGTTTCATCAATGTCTTCTGAATGGATCCAATTGGTTTTTGGTGAGAAAAGTCCAAAATATAACTCCTTTTTCGACTATAAATCTTGACATTAGCAGTCTCCTTGGTGATCAGGATTTCAAGCTCGATTACACTTCCTATAGCACTACCTAGGGCTCTGTGCATGCTACAAGCACTAGAAAGTGAAATCAAGCTTGAAATCGAGCTTGAAATCATGATAGTGCAATGACAAGATATAGAGTGAAAATGAGTGACAATTTGGTTTGTTCTCACCCAAAACCGATTGAATCGCTTCAGAAGACATGGATTTAACCACTGTAGTAGTATGGGCAACTCTATGCTCCCTTAATGTGATTTTTGTAGCTTGAAATGTCTGGCCACCATTCACTTCCATTGAATTGATCTATAGAGCAGAAATGTTCTTCTAAAATCTTTGTGTTCTGCAGATGAAAGAAAGTCATTCACATCTGGGATGGCATGAGGATGAGTGAATGATGAGCCCCATCAATCAAATAAGTTGCCATGGGTTTAAAGAATTAACTGTTTCGTAATTTATGCAATTTACTTTTACTTTTGATACTTATGGAAATGTAAAATAATTTTCTCATTAGCTATTTTTTTTTGCCCAAATCCCAATGCACTCTTAAGTCATCATGGTGGCACAGTGACTCGCCTCAATCATGGTTGCGGAGGACAAATCACCACGTGCCCCACAGAGAGTGAGAACTACATTATAGGGACCACGAGGAGGTTAACCCAACGTGTCTCTACCCACCCTAGCAACTGGCCCAATTGGTTGCTAAGGAAGCCTGACTGGAGTAACTCAGCATGTGGATTCGAACTTGCGATACCAGGTTTGATAGTCAGCGTCTTTATTACTTTAGCTACCCAGACCCCCTCTCATGAGCTACTTTTACTTGAGTCAATTTCCATAAAGGTGTCTTACTTCTACTTCAATATGACAAATGGATACTTTATACAGCACTGCAGCTCGGCCATGGATTTGCCCTCCAATCAAGAAGGCCTTGCTGTCACGCAGCAACAGGCAACTAGTCACGAGGTTAGCCGCATACTGGGGTCTGAGAGCCTGTCGCTGAGCGATCTCATGTTGGCAATGAACGGCATCAACAATAACGACGATGCTAAGCTTGGCACAATTGCGGTGAATATTAATATAATGTAAGCATCTTTTGAGGCAACTCTCGGACAGCTGTGTAATGTTGAGCAGGCAGTAAATGCTCATGATTATCATATCGCTAATTTGGAGGACCAATTCAAAGTGCTGCAGAAGCTATGAAATAAAAATGTCAGGAAATGGAATGATCTGGAATCTCACTCTCAACGCCATAATATTAGGATTGTTGGGCAACGATCAAGGGCAAGAAAAATGGGAAGCCAGCAGAGTTTATATCAGAAATTATTCCAGCACTTCTTGGCACAGGCAGCGTGGTGAAAAGAGTGAAGGTTTTGACTCACTTAAAATCACTACTGATGTTGCTTTTCTCCAGGAAACTTTTGCTAAGCGTACAACTGAGATATTACTTGGGGCAAAATGGCTGGGACACATTTATAAAGCTAGTTTCGGTCACGTGCGAGAGGTGTGGTAATACTCTTTCATGAAAATATTCCCTTTATCCATTCAAGAATATTGGTGGACCCTAATGGGAGGTACATTGAAGTAGCTGGTATTTTATGCTCCATTCCAATATGTCTCATAAATATTTATGTAACAAAGTTTTTGAAGTAATTCCGGATATAGACCAGGCGATCTTAATAATAGGAGGCGACATGAACTGTGTCTCGGATATGGCGTTATATAAAAAGTTCTTCTTTACAGCAGATTTCCTCTGGGCTATTTCTGAATATTGTATTAAATAAGAATAATCTAGACCGGGAGGGAATATTCATTATTTTCTTCACTCCATGGATCAAATTCTTGTATTGATTTATTTTTGCCATACTCTAAAGTTATTTCAACAGTGGTCGTTGTCTCATATCGCCACATCATAATTTCAGACCATTCCCCAGTGTCGCTGCGCCTCCGCCTGGCAGGTTTGGACAATAGGGGCCGCTCCTCTTGGCTGATAGAAAAGGAGATAGCACTATATTTAGAATCAGATGACAAAGGGGATGATTTAACACTGTGGGAGAGTTTGTAGGTAGCCTTTAGAGGGCAGATTATCGCCTATACAGCAACCAAAAGCAAGAAACAGGAGGTGGAGCTTCGGAAAGTGGAGGATGAAATAAAAACATTGGAACAACAATATCATGCTGCTCCTGACTCAAGACATAATCAAAATGATTACAAATCTAAAATATGAATACAGTACATTCATGTCAAAAAGGGTGTGCTCAGCTCTGGCGAGAAACTGACAACAGCTATTTGAGCTTGGAGAAAGCTCAATTGTTAGCAAGACAGCATAGGCAGGCACATGCCAGGCAAACGATACATCAAATTAAGAAAATGTTGGATGTTATCACAGATCTGTGTGAAATAAATGGTTGCTTTGTAGAATTATTTTCAGACTTGAATAGGGATAAATGCTATGCTAGTCAGTCAACTCTAAATTTATTTTTTGAAAAATATAGCAGCAAGTCACTATAGAAGAACTGGATTCTGATATTATGCTAGAGGAAATAAAATCTGCAGTATTTCAGTTTCCAAATAATAAAGCCCCTGGACCTGATGGGTTCATCAAAGAATTCTATAAGAAATATTGCTCTTTGGTTGCTCCATTTATTCTTCACATGCTCAAACGCATAAAGCATACAGGTTCCTTTTCACGTACATTATATCAAAAAAAGGATAGTGACCCCACTGACGTATCCTCATATAGACCTGTTTATTTACTCCCAAGTGAGACTAAACTACAAATCGACTTTTAGACCAGTTACATTCCATAACAGCACATTTACTTTAATTTACGTCGTTTATGTAATATAATCTACAGTCCGGTGTGTCGGTAGGAGGATTCTGTTGTTCTCTCTATAAACACTGATTGATCAGTTAGAATGGCAATATAATTTCTGGCCATTGAGGGGTTTAATTTTGGGAAATCGTTCATGGAGTGGGTTAAATTATTTACAAGGAACCTGTAGCAGCTGTCATAACAAATTTGTATGTATATCAACTTTTCAGTCTTTGTAGGGGGATGAAAAACGTGACCCATTATAACCTTCTTATTATAACAATCTTTGCTCTCGCTTTAGAGCTACTTGCATCTTACATTAGTTTCTTTCCTGACGTACACCTCATTGTTCTCCAAGGGTTGCAGCATAAATTATCTGTGCACGCAGACAATATGGTTCTGTTTCTATCTCACCCTCAACTCTCTATCTCTCCATTGATGAGCATGATAGACACATTTTTGGGATACAAAATAAATTGGTGAAAGAGCGAATTGTTGCCCTTATCACAGCAGGCTGACCTCACTTACCTGAACTCCACCTTCTTTAGCTTGGTCGCAGATCAATTCACTTGCTTAGGGATCATAGTCACAAAAAAGTTGGAAAAGCTACTATAGACTAATTCGGTTTTTGGACTTTAATGGAATATTGAATATCCTACCCTCACCCTTAATGTCTATTTTACAGTTTTGAATAGTATGGTTTGACAGTTTGTTTGGGATGGCAGACAACCCAGGATCTCCAAAAAAACATCTATTTAAAAACTAAAAAGAGTGTGGATTTGGTCTTTTTCAATTTAAATCATACTATTTAGCCACTCACCTGAATATTCTTGCTGCTCGGCAGACATGTCATGCTGACGTTTGTCTGGAGGACATGCCAGCCCGACTACAAATGGAGCACCTTTCCTGCCGAAGCTCCTCTTTACCAGCTCTGATGTATAGCCCAGTTAAACTGAATATATGTATACATTTAACCCCATTATTCATAACACGCTGAGGATCTGGAAACAAACTGTGTCAGTTTATAAATGTTCAAATGTTTCCCTCAATAGTCCTATATGCGGTAATCATGCTTTCCCTCTGGCAACACAGGACACAGTTTTTCAAGTTGGAAGGAAAAGGGTATTCGCAAAATTGGAGACTTATATAATGAAGATGGGCTGTTATATTTTCAGCAGCTTCAGCAGTGTTTCGGTCTGCCAGCTTCTCACTTTTTTCACTTCTTACAAGTGAGGAATTATCTATGAACTTACTTTCTGCAATATGTTTCAGCACTGCAGATAACACCTCTGGAGAATCTAACTCCTCTGAAGCCATAAACAAAGGGTGCGGTTTCTATATCCTATGGCCTTTTACAAGATCTACAAGGCTACATCACCTGACTCCATTAGGATGGCTTGGGGAGAGGAACTGGGAATGGAAATCTCAGAGAAGATATGGGAAGCATGTTTGTACAAAATCCATCGTAGCACAATCAATGCAATGCATAATTTGAATCAGTTTAAAGTGGTTCACATGCTACACCTTTCTCCAAATAAATGACATATGATTTTTTTTCGAAAGTATCATCACTATGCAGCAAATGCCTTGTTGAGGAGGGGTCACTGTCTCGTCAGTTTTTCTTGTGTCAAAAAGTGCTGTCATTCTGGGGCCATATATTTGGGTTTATGTTGAAAACATTCAACAGGAAGGTCGCAGTAGACCCTCTTACAGCTCTGTTTGGGGTTGTAAACCCAGAAAGCTCATATAACAGACTTGAGGCACAAGCGGTTTTGCCATGTACAACATTTGGCAGGCAATTGATATTGCAACATTGGAAGTTTGAGGTAGTACCCACATTTGAAATGTTCACAGAGAATTGGGTAATGTTTTATATCTAGAAAAGATACCTTTTATAATTTCCAAAAGAGGGTATATTCCTTAAGATCTGGGAGCCTTTTTTAAACCTTATGGGTTAGCTTGTGCTTGATGGGAACAATTTGTACAGTTTTTCTTGTCTCACTTTTCTTTTACTAATACAATGTGAAATTTGGGCAGGCTACATACTGTATTTATATGTCACTCAAGTTAGCAATACCCTTGCGTTTATTTTATTTTCTTCTTTCTGTTATTTCTTTGAGGTTGCTGCTCCATTTTCAATGTAATGGAATTGTAATTGCTTGTGTCCACCAACGGTTTGTTATTTTTGTTGTCTGTTTATTGAAAACAATAAAAATACATACATTAAAAAGAATGATAATATAGGTTGCATTAGGTTTGTCGTCTGGAAGAAGGTTGACGCGCATGCTCCAGACAAAAAATAGATACAATAGAGCAGAGCAGATAATTGTCGTGAGTCGTTCTTTTGATGGCTCAGGCAATACTTGTACTTAAACCATGCTTCAATTGCACCACCAAAATCAGACGAGAAGCATATTTTGCATGTATAAAGCATTGACTGTGAGATGACAAATACATTGGAAGTACTTTTCCTCTGGGTGGCTGCCAAAAAACGTTCAATGGTGGGAGAACCCTTGCTCTTTCCCTGCTGTCGTCAATAGACCTGTGACCCATTTTTTTGTCACGTCCCACCAGTTCAGAAACACTGCTCTTGTAGATACTAGTCATAGTCATCACCATTAAAATAAGCCCAAAGCACTTTTCCTTTTCAAGTTAATTTCGGTCCCCTCCAAACACTTAGCTGTCTTGTTTGGTCTGTATGCCTGAATAAAATAAACTCTTCCTGAATATGTTGATGTTTGTCCCTCAGGAATGTCTTTGTGGTAGAACGTATATTAGTTGTGTGACGGTTTCTTTGTAATAGGGTCATTACGTTTTTAGAGTTGAGCAAACTGTGTGAATGAGAAAGTGTATGTGAGTCGTCACTTCATTATTCCAAGCGCTGTTACTCTTGACATCCGCTGTGGTCAGATGCTCTGTCTTTTTACCATTTAAGTATGCGAGGAGACGGCCACCCGCTCTGCATCCTGTCAGCGGTCACTGATACAATACTGCTTACCTATGACCTTTGACACCTTTTAGTGCAGCATGGACATTATTTTTCCTGTGTTGACAGCGCAATTCATTTCACAAATAGAGTACTCTGCATACAAAATTATTATTATTATAATAATAACAATCAGTATTTTTTGTCTTGTTTTCCTGTAAAAATATCTGAACATTCTTAAAATAAGATGCGTTTTCTTGAAAAGTAAATGAGTAACATTTTACAATAAAGTTTGTTAATTCCAACATATGCACATACATTTTTCAAAAGGTTGTATGTTAACATTAGATTCATGTATTAGGAACTAACATGAATAAACAATGAACAATATTATGTTAATTAATTAACATATACCAAGATTAATAAGTGCTGTAATTAAATATTATTTATTGTTATTTTATGATACCTAATTCATTTGTGTGTGTTATCCATTCAGTCAGATCTGACTCTTGGCGATTCTATGGGCCATCTCTCGACACGCTTTCCAGTCTTGGATTTTCCCTTTTAGCTGTTCTACGGCTAGGCCAGTGTCTGTTTTGATGGTGTCGAGCCAGCACGTTCTTTGGCGGCCTCGTCTTCATTTTCCACTGGCCATTCCAAGCATTATTGCTTTCTCCAATGAAACTGATCGCATAATGTGGCCAAAGTAAGTGAGCCGGAGTCCAGTGATCTTTCCCTCAAGCAACATTTCAAGCACCAGAACCTCTTTGTTGGGGACCCTTGAGCAGTCAAAAAAGGGTCGCAATCTCTAGTTCGGTAGATCATGGATCCCAGGCAGCAGAAATCCTTGACACATTCGATTTCTTCACTATTGATGGTTATTTTGACTGCTCCTGTTGTCATGATCTTCGTCTTTTTGATCTTGAGGTGGAGGCCGATCTTTTCACTTTCCTTTTTGATTCTAAGAATGAGGTGTTTCAAACCATCATCTGTTTCCGTCAGTAATGATGTATCATTGGCATAGCGGAGATTGTTGATATTTCTGTCGACAATCTTCACACCGATTTCCGATTCTTCCAGATCTAATCTGATGATTTCAGTGTAAAGATTGAAAAGAAAAGGGGACAGAATACAACTTGTACAGAATACAACTTGTTGCACACCTTTCCAATCTTGAACCACTCTGTGTCTCCGTGTTGTGTTCGGAAAGTTGCTTCTTGGTCTTTATAAAGGGATCTTATCAGCTGGATCAAGCGTGCTGGCACTCCCAGTTCTTGCAGGGCTTTCCGTAGCTTATCATAGTCGATGCAGTCGAATGCCTTGCTGTAGTCGATGAAGCACATTTAGATGTTTTTCTGATATTTGTAAGATTTCTCCATATTCCACCGCAGATTTGCAATATGGTCACAGGTACCACGACCTCACTGGAACCCAGCTTGCAAGTCAGGTATATCTGCTTCGATGATTGGATGCAGGTGCTGCTGTATGAAAGACTCTTCAGAAGGACTTTGCTGGCCTAAGGAATCAGGGCTTTTGTACTGTAGTTGCAACAGTCCCTTGCATCACCTTTCTTATGTTAAAAAATAAACCCTAATTGTAAAATGTTAATATATTAAGTCTGGGTAGCAAAGACATCTATACATTTATTGAGGTTTATGCCTTAAAAAAGGCAGAAAAAATGCCAAGGAGAAATAAGCTTCATTCAAAGAGGAAGTAGTTTTTAAATGGTAAGTTTGGTCTCTTCCACAATTTCTTATTTATTTATATGTATGTATGTATATATGTATTTATTTCCAATAACATCATATTTAACTGTGTAGCACATGATGCATGCAACCCTGTACCCAAGGTCTGTTTATTAAGCAAAAATGCAGGAATTCTTTTTTGAAAGTCAAATTCAAAATATGACTTCTTTATTTCCTTGATTCTAATTCTCTCTCTCTCTCTCTCTCTCTCTCTCTCTCTCTCTCTCTCTCTCTCTCTCCGTAATGAGGGCGTGTGGTTGAAAGGCAGATGGAAGTGCCTGTGGGATTGTGGTAAGGCAGAAACATAGGGAAAGGGAGCCGTATGCAGCATTGGAGAGGCTGGTTAGGGTGGTGCCATGTGGTGCCAGGGTCCGTCTATGCCCTTTGGACATAAGTGCCAGTCCTGCTTGGTGGTCATCCAGGCTCACACTACCCTGCCAATTAAAGACAGGCTCCCAGGCTGCCCCTGAGCTCCCTTCTCAACCTCTCTCTCACTCCGTCTTCCCACTGTCAGTCTCCCTGCATCCCCTTCCCATCGCCTCTTGTGGTTTCCACATACGAGTTGCTCTTGTTTCCTTTCAGTTCTTTTCCTCATCATTATCCAGCTTCAGTCCTAAAGCCAGATAACCCACTTTCGGCTCTCAGAGCAGAATCTGGCCAAGAAGCCCCTTCTAGCCCTGACATATTTAAACCACATTTGTGATATTATGAGACCTGTTATTCATTTTGCTGTGCAAATGAATTGCTGACTGGCTGGCTGGATGGCAGGATGGATGGATGGATGGAGTGATGGATGGTTGGTCAATTGATTGATTTTCATGTGCACACAGGCACAGCCTCTAAATAAACATTCATCCATGCACACGCATGCAATAATTAGGAATGTCTCATTCTGGATGCCTCCAAAGATGTCAGTTAAGATTCCCAATGGCAAGAACACACCATTCATATGGAGTGGACAGATGTTTGAGGGTGACACGCCTAATTCGATTTCCCACAGTGTCTACTGAAGCCAGTAACACCTCTCATCGCAGCACACACAGATGCCCATTTTGTTCCTGACCTCCACCAGTGGCATCTTGACCACATTTCACACCTGTGCCCTGTCAAAAGTCTCAATATCTGCCAGAATGCTTTCATAAGTCCAGTTTTATTTTAACACTAAAATGGCATATTGCCATATGTACAGTTTTAGATTCAGTGACAAACTTGTGAGAGCCAAGCTGATTTGCGTTAGAGACTATCAAGGCTATTCGTTTGGATTTTGGCTGTCTGAGTAAATTTAGAAATGTGTATTAGAGGAGTTAAAGGAATATTTCACCCAGAAATAAATCAGGCATCATTTACTCACTCCCATGTTGTTAAAATCCCACATTACTTACTTTCATCTGTGGAACAGAAAATGTTATGTTCTTAGGTGAATATTCTCACCTAGGTGTATGGGGTATTGATACAGATTTCCCAATTCAATACAATAATGATACACAAGCTCTCAATTTGATTTGATTCTGATTTTATTAAATTCTGATTCAGTAGGATCTATTTTGGTTATAATGTCCTTTTTTTTTGCTTACATGCTTTGGGAACATCTAACTTGGTACATTATGAAAATGTAAATTTTAAAGGGGTCATGACAAGAGGAATCAACCAATATTTTTTGGGGACGTTGTTATGCCCTGTGTGAGCAAAGTCTGGAAGATTTAGTCCAATTTAGTCCAACATTAACTAGTATTTCAGGCAAAAGAAAATCTTTGTGTCAAAATGACCAGAACACAACATGAGGGTTAATTTATTTAAATCAAGCTGCAAAAATTGCTCGTTTGGAATTTATGGAACTTGTGACGTCACAAGGACCAAATACATTTGCTTTTGCAATGCCTATTTTTCGCTATTGCACACTTGGCATCGCCCACTATTGCTCAGTCATGAAATTATTATATATGAATAGATTATGATTGTTTGGTGCAAAAAAAACTTTACTAACATTCTAAATGGACTTCAAGGAAGATAATACATTTATAAAAAAAAGAGTATTGAGTAAAAGAGTAAAAGAGCACTATTGTCACCCATCATTTTCTTATAATGAGTTATAAGTTAAAGTTAAAATTGGGACTGTCAAGCTCCAAAATGACAACAAACCACCATGAAAGTATCATAACAGTGATCCATATAACTAATGTGCTATATTCATAATATTCTAGAGCCATGCAATATTTTACGTTGTTATTCACTGAAAATCTTGATATCTTCCTAGCTCTCTTTAATTAATTCATGAGTTCATGAGAAGTTACAATGTCCAAATCATGAATATGTCTTTCTTGTGTGTTGTATATTTTCAATAAATCAGTTGATCTAGTTCAAAAAATCAGTCTGAAAGATTTGTTCATGATTTAGATCCAGTTCTCAAACTTTAAGCAGCTCGCTGAATGGAAGATTATTGACAATAACGGCTTAAATTTTGATCTGTTCCTAACACAAATATATTGTATTGACTTTAGGAGACTTGAAATATAATGCAAAAGACATATATACTCACTTATATGTCATTTTAGTTGTATAATTTTTGTCATTTTGGAACTTGACAACCCCAGTCCTCATTTACTTTCATTACATGGAAAAGAGTGGCCAGGATTTTCCCCAAAATTGCACTTTTTTGTTCTATGGAAGAAATAGTCATTTGGGTTTATAACGACAAGCAGGGCGAGTAAATATTGACATAATTTTCATTTTTGGGTGAACTGTTCCTTTAAAGCTAAATCAAGGCTGGATTTGACTGCGAGAGTTGGACCAGAATCAGATTCTGCACATTGACAAGCAACTGCCATTTCCAGGGCACGGATTAGAACACACCATGTGGCATCGACAAATGGAGAACGAGAAGGCTCAAAGGAACTATCTGGCCTAGTACAGGATCTTCCCTCAGTTTCACTATCTCTCCTCAAGCTGTAATGATAATGCACGGCAGGCATAATTTCGTACATGTACCTACAAGACTGCTTAAGCAGAATGAAATATTTCTCGTTTGTTTCTTTCCTCAACCTTGGGTATCTCTGCTGCTCTAATTCGACCTCTCTGGAAGTGAAGTTTGTGTTTGTATTGGAAAATAATAGCATAATAATGCTTTAGCAAGACCTTGAGAGGAGTCTGCTTGCTCTCAATTGGCCTTAGGAACTCTTCCAGCCCTCTCCAAAGAGCCCTTCATCCACTCTCACACTGAATTAATGAATTCCTGACATTTTTACCTCAATCTGGAAGGACCCATGGAGCATGCAGATAAGCTCCTTATTTAAAAAAAAGCAAAAATTGAAGTTACAGCGAGGCTTATAATTTTATCAATTACATTAATTATTCTGCTAAAACTCATGTATTGTTTTAGCTGTAAAGTTTTTTAAATAGGGATTATCTGTAAACAGCAACTTGAATTTCTGTCTTTTCCTCAAACGAAGCTATTGTATGACTTTCAGGGCTGGATTGGTAATCTGGCATACCGGGCATGTTCCCGGTGGGCCGACACACTTTGGGGCCGATCAGGGGCAGACTGGCCATCGGGAGAACCAGGCGGGCTGGTGGGCCGGCCGCGAAACAGGCCGAATGGGCTGCGATAAGCAGAAAGTAGCCATTGCTTTATGCAGAATTGGACACAAAATGGCAATATACCCCCAATTTCACCTCCCACCCCCCCCGCTCAACAACTTTTGGGCCAGTTTCTATGTAAAATCCCAGGCCAATTTCTCTTCCCAGTCCACCACTGATGACTTTAGAAGACTGACACCACACAAATAAAATATGAACTACCTTTTTTTTTTAGGTCAATATTATGCAAAGAGCTGCATAAAACCTACATGTTTAGGACAACATGAGGGTGAATAAATAATGACAGAATGTTCGTTTTTCATTGAACTATTGAGGTGTCTTTCAAAGTGTCTTTTCTAGACACCATTGTGTATCATTTTACTTTCAGCTTCGAAATCACAGCATTTGTTATCCCTACTGACTATTGCCCTTGCGCCTTTTACTTCCCTCCCACGGGTATGGAAACTTTCCCGCTTTTGCCACTCTCTCCTTTTGACAAATGTCTCCTTGGGCACTCCTGATCGGGTAAACAGGCCTGGGTTCCATATTTATGAAGCGCCACTTCAGGACTGTCATCAATAATGAGCGCCTACCACCAACCTTTCTGTCATTACATGGAAAAATAAAATATCTGTCTGAACACAGGCAGCACAGGAAGGACTGTAATGAGACTAAGCGCAGGGTTCCTCTGGGAAACTGAGACAGAGCTCCTGAGTTTGATTGACACAATGTTTGCTGGCATCTCACTGTCCTTTATACAAATTCAACAGATGGTCTCAATGAGGTCAAACACAGCACTGATTTAGACTCTACACGGCCTTGTTTTCCCTTCCAATTAAACTCAACATCAAAACACAAGCTTAAATGTTTCTTAGTGCAGATTAGCTGAGAACAGAGGGAGGAATAAAAGAGCGAAAGCAATCTCCATGGAGACCGAAAGAGCTGTCTCATTCTATAGTATGGGAGGAGAAGTTCCACCAAGCCAAAGGAGGAGCACCTTCAACTAGAGTGCTTATTTGTTTAGGGAAAAGAGGTACACTGAGAGAATACATCTTTGCACACATCTCTCACCCTAGCATGCACAAAAACACACACTGCTCACATCTGAGATGCAGTATGTTCTGTAGGTCTACATAACACATGTGGACATTTCACCCAAAAATGAAAATTATGTCATCATTTACTCACCCTAGTGTTGTTCCAAAGCCATTTTTTTTTATTTTGGTGAAACACAAAATTAGATGAATGTTAGCCTCATTCACATACATACAAGATGCAGTAAACGCATATGATGGCTTTGGCTTTCAGTCACTAACATTCTGCCTTACTTTTGTGTTCCATGGTAGGAGGTTAGACAGGTTTAGAGCAACATGAGGGTGAGTAAGTGATGACATAATTATCCATTTTTGGTGAACCGTTTCTTTAAATGTTGCATTCAACTGAAGCACTATTAACAGCATGCCTGAAAATAACACAATGACGTTATGAAAATAATAAAATATACAAAATAAATAATAATAATAAATATCTATAATAAATAACAGAATATCTAAAACAATATTTAACAGTATAAAAAAATACAGAACATAATTTCTTTGTTTTTTATTCAATTTTTCTTAAAGCAACAGTTGTAGTGAGTAAACTGGCAATAATATATAATATGCAGTCACAGGTTTTCCTTTATTGTCATTTTACAATGTCTTTGAACGTGGCTCATCCAATTTAGCATTAGATCTAAATATTTTTTAAACCTGTTTAAAAACATTTATTAATTTCCATTATAATAATTAATAATTGATTTATTTATTTTTTTCAAATCTGCTTGGAACTGCTGGTGGCACAGAAACTACTTCACCTTTAATTTGTTTTTTGAACCTCTACACGATTAAATAGTAGCGTTCTCTCTTTGTTTACCACTCACTCTTCTCTGCGTCTTCTGGCTTTCATACATACACAATTGTTAATCATCCCACCTCAATCCTACCTCTGCTTTATATTTTTCTCTCCCTCTCTACTTAATAATCCAAGGATATTTAGATCATTGTTTTGGTTGTATGTCTCTGCAGAGAGTTGTAGCGAGCATCTTTACTGCCTGAAGGATGACAGCACTCATAAAGCCAGATTCACACAGGAATTTTTAAATTCAGTAGTGTTCATTATAATTAATGAATAGCAAAGCTTTGGCACCAGATGCCAGCTTCTTGGAGTCCTCAGTGGTCACAGAACACGACTCAATCAACCATAGTTTTCCCCTAAAGCAAGGACGAGGCAACCAGAAGATGTAATTTGACTTTGAGGGTACAATAACCTGCTCTTCCTTTCTTTCTCATGGTAATATAGGAGCTCTACCTAAACAATTAATATTAGCATTTGGAATCTCCAGGTGTGCATACATTAGGAGGAAACCACCATCCATAAGTGTGCAGACATGCATGTTTTCTGCACTGATTTCCCCATAAAAATAAACAAAATTATATTTAATAATTGCAATTATTTTCATGCGGATACTATTAAATGCTTTTCAGTTGATCATGTAAACAAATCAATGAATCAGAGTTCATTGAATCAGACATTTTGAACTGATTCACCCAAAACATTTTTACTAACCAACTCCTAACCTCATTTTTGCCAGTGTTATATCAAGTGACTTGTCCTCATACTTATGTAAAAGTAAAGACACCTTTATGGAAATTGAATGCAGTAAAATTTGAAGTAGCTCATGAGAAAAATGCTTATGTATTAAGCATTTTAGTTGATGATATTAAATGTACTTAAAGGGACAGTTCACCTGAAAATGAAAGTTCCCTCATCATTTACTCACCCTCATATCATCCCAGATGTATACACAATGACTTTCTTTCTTCAGCTGAACACAAACAAAAATGTTTCTGAGCTTTGTAGGTCTATACAATGCAAGTGAATGGTGGCCAGAACTTTGAAGGTCCAAAAAGCATATAAAGGCAGCAAAAAGTAATCCAACCGACTCAGTTGTTAAATCCATATCTTATGAAGTGATGTGATGTATGAAGGTGTGGGAGAGAAACAGATCATTCAAAATATCGAAATATTTATACTCAAGTAAAGTAGAAATATTCAAAAACTGTACTTAAGTACAGTAACAAAGTACTTGAACGTGGTTACTATACACATCTGGTTTTTGCTATTGTAGTTTTGCTACTAAAGACTGTGAAACTAGTTTAATGACATGCTATTTCATAAACTTAACAGCCTAATTAAAATTACAATAAATAAATTCACAATTTTGCTTAAATTCATTATTTAAGGCATTATCAAGAATATTCAATGTATCTCCCTGCCTTCGTAAGAAGACATAGGCAGTGGCAGTGTTGAGGGGAAGTTTTTCTGGATGCACTACGAATCAATAAGCTTTAGCAGATTTGTTTAGGGTCTTGCCCCAGCAGATTAGCTTGGATTTGTCAATACCAACTCATCTGGTGTTCACAGACTGGACTCAAGCAGGTGAAGGGACTCCAAACTCCAGCGCACCAATGACAGCGTATGGCCAGATAAGAGGTGTTGTCTCAAACACAGCTGAATTAAAATACCAAACAGATTATATCTGCAGATTTTGGATTAAAAACACTTAATGAGAAAAAGTGCCCAGCACTTTTTCTCATTAGGAGTGAATGTGCTTGGAGTGAATGTGCTTGGTATGCAGTAATAAAGCAATATGTGCACAGGTAAACTACAAGTTATACCTACTTGTAACTCAAGTATCGAGCTACAGTCTTTATATGTCTGTACAGGTATATGACACAATGCATAATAGAATATTTGAAGGAAGGACATCAGCTTAAGCAGCACGGTAATACACATTGGACATCACATCTGTCTTTTTCGGAGCACGCTCAAAATGCAGGAGCAAATTGAGATCTGATTAATGTGTATGATGTATGTCCTAAAAAAAGCCACAATCATATTATCTAGATCTGTTTGTCCGACTTTGCAGTTATTGGACTGGTATTATTTTAGTCACAGTAAAGCATCAACATGTCATTTGAAAAACAAATTGATCGTCTGGAGTGTATGTAATCTTACTAAGTCCTTTAAATCCTGATCTATATAATTTTTCTCAATTATTAAGTGCTCAACAAGAGAGATCAAACCTACTGACCCAATGATTTTTGTAAATATTCAAATTAATCTGTGCAAATGTCATAAACTGCAACACCAATTCTTTATTTTTCAAAAATATGATTTTGGATCATATTGTCTGTATTTCCAGTGCTGGCTGTGACCTTAGTCGTTTAAAGAGACATGGGAAGTTTTGAATATAACTAGGCTTATAATAAGTCTTATAAAGAAGCTTGACGTGTTCTAATGAAACTAGGCTTTGCACAAAGAAATCTTGCTTCCACTGAAAGAAGAAAAAATAATTCTGTGCGAGCGGAAAAACTCACATCAAGGACTCTTGGATATTATTGAAATGGATTGTAGTCGTAATTATGTGGTTAAGTTTGATTTGTGATCACTAAAGATATCACTCTCCAGACGGCCTTAATCACAGTTCTAAAGTGCATATTTAAAGTGCTTATTTCCTCAAAATCTCAGTTTATAAATATGCTAACAGAATACATCTTCAATATCTTCAGATGTGTATAATGAAACTGGTTTGCTTATGTATAGTTCAACTCGTGTAATTTGACAAGTTAAAATTTGCACATTACGCAAGCATTCTTTTCATCTCAGGTGCCGAATCGCCTACATACACTCACCTAAAGGATTATTAGGAACACCTGTTCAATTTCTCATTAATGCAATTATCTAATCAACCAATCACATGGCGGTTGCTTCAATGCATTTAGGGGTGTGGTCCTGGTCAAGACAATCTCCTGAACTCCAAACTGAATGTCAGAATGGGAAAGAAAGGTGATTTAAGCAATTTTGAGCGTGGCATGGTTGTTGGTGCCAGACGGGCCGGTCTGAGTATTTCACAATCTGCTCAGTTACTGGGATTTTCACGCACAACCATTTCTAGGGTTTACAAAGAATGGTGTGAAAAGGAAAAACATCCAGTATGCGGCAGTCCTGTGGGCTGAAAATGCCTTGTTGATGCTAGAGGTCAGAGGAGAATGGGCCGACTGATTCAAGCTGATAGAAGAGCAACTTTGCCTGAAATAACCACTCGTTACAACCGAGGTATGCAGCAAAGCATTTGTGAAGCCACAACACGCACAACCTTGAGGCGGATGGGCTACAACAGCAGAAGACCCCACCGGGTACCACTCATCTCCACTACAAATAGGAAAAAGAGGCTACAATTTGCAAGAGCTCACCAAAATTGGACAGTTGAAGACTGGAAAAATGTTGCCTGGTCTGATGAGTCTCGATTTCTGTTGAGACATTCAGATGGTAGAGTCAGAATTTGGCGTAAACAGAATGAGAACATGGATCCATCATGCCTTGTTACCACTGTGCAGGATGGTGGTGGTGGTGTAATGGTGTGGGGGATGTTTTCTTGGCACACTTTAGGCCCCTTAGTGCCAATTGGGCATCGTTTAAATGCCACGGCCTACCTGAGCATTGTTTCTGACCATGTCCATCCCTTTATGGCCACCATGTACCCATCCTCTGATGGCTACTTCCAGCAGGATAATGCACCATGTCACAAAGCTCGAATCATTTCAAATTGGTTTCTTGAACATGACAATGAGTTCACTGTACTAAAATGGCCCCCACAGTCACCAGATCTCAACCCAATAGAGCATCTTTGGGATGTGGTGGAACGGGAGCTTCGTGCCCTGGATGTGCATCCCACAAATCTCCATCAACTGCAAGATGCTATCCTATCAATATGGGCCAACATTTCTAAAGAATGCTTTCAGCACCTTGTTGAATCAATGCCACGTAGAATTAAGGCAGTTCTGAAGGCGAAAGGGGGTCAAACACAGTATTAGTATGGTGTTCCTAATAATCCTTTAGGCGAGTGTATATCTGGGAAACAGATCCATAGAGATGCATTTGTTTTAAAGTTGTGTACAGTATCACACTTAAAGCTGTGCTTGAGAGGTTTGAAGTTCCATTGTTAAGATCTCTCCTGTCATCAGTGACACTTGAAAACCTGACAGTGTGGCCATCAAGCTGTTTGTCTTACACACTTGTGGAGTTGATCTTGAAGCTACAGATGATTACAGAAGTTTGTGGTTAGAGGTTGAGAGGACAATTGCCACTTAGTGGACAGTTGGTGTGTGTGTGTTTGAGGGTTTAACTCACTCGAAGAGGGGGTGGAGAGGCCCTATTGATCCTCGAAGCTCATCAAGATGATTTTTATTGAACAGCTAAATAAAACGGAAGAGTGGCCCTGTCAAATCTCCTCTCGTGCTACCTCTTCTGAGTGAGAAAAGTGGCACCCTCCTTTCCTTTGCTCAACGGGGGCACACACTGATCGAAAAATAAATTTAAGGCCTGTGGAATGTAGACCTCAATAGTCTTTGGGTTTTGAAAGTACTAAATAGAGCACATCATGGATTGATTCATGCAGAGATGTTTTGACCATGCCCTTTTCACTCCTTTGAAATTTCTTTTTTTTTTTTACCCATTTTGCCCTTTTGATCAAATAGCCTTGGGAGGAAATGAGTCGTTGTGCACTCTTTTCCCAGAACGTTTTACATCATTTGGTCTTCAACCACTTGCAGTTCAGTGACATGGGTTTTCAATAGCCGATGCTGATAATAATGTCTTAAGAATAAAGTGGCCGATATTATGTCAGCCTACATAGAGGAGACTGGGGGCTAGTTGTCACATGGGAAAGTTGTCACACAGATTATATCACAGTAACGATACGATTTGGATTCAAAAGTTAAATTGTGCAAATGTTCGTTTTCTCTAGCAGAGGTTTTGTATGCTGGTTTCAAACACCTAGTTTAAAACCGTCTTCAATTAGAATGATTTTTTTTTTTTTTTACACTTCCCTCCAAAGTAAATTGCATTATAATTGTGTTACAACAGGTGAACATAAACCACACTTGTATATGTTAAGGAAAGAGTCAACTATGTTATTGCATGTATATTTTTACCTAAAGAACAAAATGTTATTTTAAGAAAAAGGTATTGAAAGACAGTTCGAGGCACGTTATCACATATTTGTTGGGAAAGGTGTTTTAAATTTCATACATTTATACAGTTTATCAGTGACAATATGTGTTGTTAAAAACAATGTTTTGCTATTTTTTGTACACTAGCCTTTCAATTTGTGTTGTTGCTTGAAGAGGTCATGCTTCTCTTTGACTTTTGCTCAATTTTGTTAATGTCAAAATGTAAAATTTAGTCATGTTGGTAATCAGTGAACATGTGTGCCTATATACATATATACATATATATATATATATATATATATATATATATATATATATATATATATATATATATCTGTTACTTTCCGTGTTGTCTGCCCTTGTTTTCTGTTTCACATGTCACTTATCCTGTTCCATGTCACATTTTCCTTGTTGTCCGCTCCGTGTTTCACTTGTCTTTGTCTAAAGAACTACAATTCCCACAATTCCCGGCCTACCTCACTGCCTGCACTCATCATTGTTCTCACCTGTGTCTCGTTTAGTCTTCATTGTGTCTGTGTATTTAAACCCTGTTGTTTTCCTTTTCCTTTGTCGTTGGTTGTATCGTTTCATGTCGTGCCTATGCCCCTGTTTCCTGCCCTTCGTGAATGTTCTACCAGCTGTGTGTTCTTTTGTGTTAGAGTTAGTTTTTCCCATCGTGGACTTTTCTTTGTGTTTGCTTATTTGTTATTTATAATTAAAACCGCATTTGGATCCAAACCACCCATCTGCCTTCTCCTGCTTCCCACACACATAACAATATCAGCTCTGTGGATGAGAGACAAATACATATTTAATTCCTCTGCCTTTTTTTACTATAAATCTCTACTTTCACTTTCAGATGTGCACGTGAAACTAAATAGGCGCCACAAGTGACTTACAGATGTGAAAGTGGATATATATCTTTTTCTCACCCACACCTATCATATAACTACTGGAGTCTTATGGATTGCTTTTTATGCTGCATTTATGGGCTTTTTGGAGCTTCAAAGTTCTGGCCACCATTCACTTGCATTGTATGGAAAAGAGCTGAGATATTCTTTTAAAAATCTTCATTTGTGTTCAGCAGAATAAAAAAAGAATGTTATACACATCTGGGATGTCATGAAATGATGACAGATTTTTCATATTTGTGTGAACTATCTATTTTAGTAATTCTTTTAAACATAAGGGGAGCAACAGTTCGATTTTCTGATATAGATCAGTTCTGTTGTCGCTGTGATTGTCAACTAACAAATACCACGAGTGTTCAACATCACGTAAACCAGAGATGTGTTCAAAAACAAGAGCAATATGTCCACAATTAGCACCAAAAGTTCAGTGACAATTCATAAAGATTTGTTCACCCCCTAAGCATTTTACACAGAAGTATATCACTAAAAAGCATTTGCGTGAAGGCTTCTCAACAACATCACTGCAGGAAAAACTGTATTTTTTCCCCCTGTAAATACTGCTGTCATGTTGAGTCCATATCTCTGATGAGCTATTCAAGAGATTGGACAGATTTGCAGCGTGAGTAACCCTCAGTTTAGATTGTTAGCATGCATGTTTGATAGACAGACCGCGTGAAGACCCACCAGATATTATTATTATTATTATTATTATTTTATTTGTAACATCCTCTTGCAATTGAAGCGTGCCGCGTGTTGAGGAGGCCTGCAGTAGAGTGACAATATGCCCCGCTATCAAAGTTGCACAAAAGGTTAATTATTGTTCAGTGAACTGTACATAGTTATATGTGACTATGCAGACATTACATATATTAATTTAAGCTAACGTGTCACAAATTTGATTAGTAGCCTACAATCTTAAATATTTGACATCTTTACATCATAAATTTTTTTTTACAAAACATATATTTTTGACAATATTTACTTAAATTACACACAAAAGTAAAACAAAATAATGGTTTATTATATATTGATAAAGTTGTTGGTAGATTTCGAAACTGACACAAGGAAAAGCTAACACTTCTGTTTGATTGTGGCCTGGTAGATATATCGGTCTATCACTAACCTTTACATTGTATTGCGTTTGCAAAATATATGTCATGAGCTCAGTACTGATGTCTTATCTCACAAAGCGTGCTGTGATGCTCGAGTCCCAGTTGAATTTTTCACTCCACAGGAATGTCTGGCGAATTGTTTGGAGGCAATAATCCTTTACCCAGATGACTCTTGTATCCCCTTCTAAGGCTGCGGATGGGCAGGGAGCGAATGTAATAGATGAGTCTGATTTGCCAATCTGTTGAGAGACTTGTGCTATTTCTGGGAAAAAGGGTGATAGACCATTACTCAGACTGGAGACAGATAAAAAGGCTGTGCTCTAGGTCCAGATGCCAGTGGCATTATGAAGGCCTAATGCAGTTGTGAGCAGGCTGTGTGAGTGTCTGGCACAAACACATTCACATGGCTGATAGTCCCTCATTTGAGGAGAAACAACAGTGTAGATGGGCTTGTAATTTCTACAAGCTGCCCATGATGTAAAACAGTTGTTTCTGTAAAGCCTTATGGGCGTAATCACAAGCTGTGTGCCGTTAATATGGTAGCACGTAGTGACTTGGGACAGTTCACAATGGTTGAGTAATTGACTTGTTGTGCAACAACCAACTTGTCAATTAGTGAGTTTGACTAGTTTATCTAGATTTTATTGCATGCTTTAATTGGTGCGCTGACATCATTAGCAGTGACATGTTAAAATGCTATCGAAAAGCACATTCAGATGGACATATTTTGATGTTATGTCTCATCTCACACTGTTTATTAAGCATACTGCCGAGTGTTACATTTTTTAGGAGCCATGTCAAGTTAAATAATAGTAAAGCTTTTATTATTATATTATTATTTTTACTTCAAGTTGATTTTGAACGGTTCTCAAAATCACAGCCCCAGGGTTTATTGACATAATAATATTTGTTTGGGAAATATCATACATTTTTGAATCAAGAATAGCAAGACGTTTTTTCATATATATATAATTTTATTTTTAATAATAATAATAATAATAGTTTGAATTCAGGGGATGCTGAGTGACTCCAGTCAGGCTTCCTAAGCAACCATTTGGCCCAGTTGCTAGGGTGGGTAGGGTCACGTTGGTTTAACCTCCTTGTGGTCGCTATAATGTGGTTCTCGCTCTTGGTGGGGCACGTGGTGAGTTGTGAGTGGATGCCATGGAGAATAGTGTGACGCCTTCACATACACTAGGTCTCCGCGGTAACCCATTCAACAAGCCACGAGATAAGATGTGCAGATTGATGGTCTCAGACACTCAGAGTCACTACGCAACCATGAGGACTTAGAGCACATGGGAATTGGGTATTCCAATTTGGGGAGAAAAGAGGAGAAAATTTTACCACATGCAATTTTTTACTATATTATTTTTTTAAATAATTTTTAAGTTATTTCAATTGCATATTTAATGTATCTTTGAGTAGACCCTAAAAAAAAAAAAAAATATCGTCATGACCCCAATAAGAAATGCCCCCAATCTGGACCAGTTGAACCCATGGCAGAATGTTCACCGCAGTCCCCATTTTATTTTGACAGATGTTTGAGTAAATGATGATTACATTTTCATATTTGGTTGAATTATCCCTTTAAGACTGATTAGACAACTGGTCATTTAGGCAGCTCATTAGTCGATTTTAAAAATATTTAGTTTTGCACATTCCATTTAGATGCAACCTATGAGCTAGCAAGGCATAAACTAGGAGATGGTTTGAAGTTAAATCTGGAATGTTAACGAGGTATGTCGGGTCTAGTCCGGCTGGTTTAACTGTGACACTGTTGATCTCCGTGACCGCCTGCATAACCCACAGTCACATCTACAGCTGCAAGCCGCAAAGCAGATTTTTCATAGGTGGCTGCACAAGACAACTCCTCACAAAATACAGCCAAGGTTGATTTGGAGGGTGAAGAAAGGCTTAGATCCACATGGAGAGCTCTTAAATTCAACTATATGTAGAAGATTGGTTCTGTACTTCCTCCTGTGCCTGATCTCTCAGATGTGGCACTGCACCATGACCCCAAAGCCCATGCTAAGCCTACCCAGGCTCATCCTAGCACCAGGACTGAAAAGAAAGTGTTATACACAAACACAATACACAAACTGATGGGAGCCAGATCTCAGCCAGGTGCGGGCCTAAATGAGTCCATTCATTATGACAGCAAATTCTAAGGAAGACGAACTTGCAATTTCTTGCTTTGACTGCTTAACCAATGGGCAACCATTCACTGGGGAGGTATCACGATGGCCGACTAATCCACTACAGCCATTAACTTTTAGTCTTTGGTTATTGTGTCATGTCTCATGCCAATGTTTTACTTTTGTGTTTATAGATGGCATGCTGAGTTAAAAAATAGTCCACCTTTTTAAAGGAATAGTTCACCCCCAAATTTTTTAACAAAAAATAAAATGTACGTTTTCAGGTACCTTAATCTGCCTCCAAATCCATAATTTAATTTCTTCCATTGCACACAAAAAGTGAATAGTGATTCCTGGCTGTAAAGAAACCAAAATTTAAGTTGCCATTTACTCAAATAAACTCCCAGGGCCAAATCAAATATGGTGACTTTGACCACTTACACACTAATCCATTTGAGTTTGAAACCTCTTTTTTAAGTTCAAAGTATGTGGTTATGGAGAGCATTTTTAAAAGTAAAAATTTTCGGTGGAGGAAAAGGCCATAAGAGTGTGGATTAGAGGCATAAATGTAGCACAATCAATGTGTTTTCAAATGAAAACCTATTATTGTGGACATGGCCCATGTGAACAAGGGCCGGTTACAATGGTGCCGTGACCCGGATGGGAGTGAGGTTTAGGGGGGTGAGTGTAACGGGAGCCAGCTGGTAGATAGCTGTGCAGTGTGTAAACCTCACTCTCCTGATCTTAAGAGGTGCACTGATGCTAGAGGCTGTAGCTTTTAGCCTCCTTGTTAGCGCATTCGCCTCCCATGCCGGAGATGCTGGTTTGAGTCCCGTTCGGAGCGGGGCGAGCAGGGCCGGTTACACAGGGCTTCCTTAAAATTGACCAGTCGACTAGTCAGGGGTTCACTAAACTTTGAAAATATATATAGTCATTTTTCACATCCCTACCATACCTTCTTTGGGTTTAATTAATCTTTTGAATCAAACGTACATTTTTTGGAAATTCCATAGTTTTAAATCTTCGATTCACTCCATTCAGATACCAGAAACATAGTGTTTGTGCACTGTCCTTGAAAAAGACAAGTTTGAGCATTGGTTAGTGGATTTAGACAAAATATAGAATAGGGAGACAAACCTCTGTCCCTTTAAATTGGCAAAATGTATTTGGCCAAACTTGAATTTGTCTCATTGTTTGGATTCTAAACACATTTTTTTTCTAAGGATGTGGAATTTTACAAGCTGTTTTAGGCTGCGGTTGGTTTTGAGGCTACGGTCGGTAAGACCTTACAAGGACACAAGCACTCATGCTTACAATTTCTTTCTCCATATATAGTCACGCTACTTGACCACAAACCAAGGGCAGATGAAGAGTCTGTAGAGGGACTGGGTGCGGCCCACAGTCGGCTTTTGTGTGCTTGACTACAACATGCTGCAAGTTAAAGTATAGATAAGGGGTCGGCAACCTTTTTGGTGCAATTGGAGTGCCATTTTTTGTTTTCCTGGTCAATGTCTGTGCCGACATATGTGAAAATGTTTAAATAATTTTTTTCTAATTTAATTGTTTATTTTTAATTACAAAAGATATGATCAGCATAACATTTCTAGTGAAAAATGTGTGCCTCCTATGAGCTCATGAAAACACTGCGTAATCACAATGTACATCAAAATGTAGATTGGAATTCAGGTGCGGAATTTCATATGAATAAAATAGTATACGGACTCACTTTATATAAGGTGGCCTTAACTACTATATACTTAACCATTTGATACAATGTACTTATTATGTAAATACATGTTGTTGCAATGTAACTACATTTAAAGTACTTGCATTTAACTACATTTGTAGTTACACAGTTAACTTAACCCCTAACCCAACCCAACCCTTACCCCAAACCTAACTCTAACTCTAACCCCTAATCCTAACCCTAACCCACCCTTACTCCTAAACCTAACCGTACCTCAATCTCAGTAAAAGCAAATGTGCAAATTTTGCAGAACAACATAGTCTTGTATGTATTTAATGTTAGTACATAATAGTTAAGGCCAACTTATATAAAGTGTCACCTAGTATACAACTCTCTAACCCTTGCTGGCATGCCAGTGATTACCGCTCAGCTTGCCAATGCTGGCACACGTGTCATAGGTTGGCAACCCCTGGTATAGCTTTGGCTACTCTCTTCATGGTTTTGATAGTCTTACGATAAAATACTTTCGCTTATTCCAGTTTAATTTGTAGAGACAACTATAATTTGGTTTATTTCCCTGAAAAGTGTAAACACTGTAACTCTAAGGCACTTATAGCATTACTCTGTTGAGCAGGGTTCCAGTAGCATTTCCACTTAAGCTCGGTTCGGCACGGCAAGGTTACAAACCGATCTCAGCCTGTGTTTCATGGCACTGTTAACTAACCGTGCTTAGCCATGCTGGTTGAATTGCTTTAGGACGTAGTGCATCTTCCAACATTAACTTGTTTCTTGTTTCTAGATAGCTGGCAAAGTTCGCTATGGTAAGGTTAATAAAATGTAATTCAAATATTGTATGTTTGGTGTCTTCATGATTTTATGAGAATGGTTAAGCTTGTATAGTAGGCTACATAATTTTTCTAAACACCTTTTTTGTCAGGGAGGTAATGTAGATTATATTAGCTAGCTCATTAAAACTCATATAATATATAATTATTCATATTACTCGTTTAATATTTTGTCAATACATTTCCTTTTTAGCTAATCTGGGAACTTTTGCCTTTCTGAGTGTTAGTGTTTGGTGGCATACTCAACCCCTCAGCAAATGATTGTAAACCTCTAATTTTTTCTTTTTGCGACATGGGACACGTCTTTACACATACATTACACATTCCAACTTAAAGTGCCTGTACTTTGAGCTTTTACCTGTACTTTTTGCTACTTCTTCTTTCACTGAGCAGATCAGCAAGGCTCTGAAAGTGTTTTGAGCTGAATTGGCTTGGCATTTCTTTGAAATCTTGCAATTTAAATGATTGAGGTAATGCATGAGCACAGGTGCTGTGTCAAATTGAATGCTAGTATAATATGACTGCAACTATTTAGGTAAATGTGAATATTTCAACCTGGTCTCATAGTGAAAACGTGACTCTACTGTATATACATGTACATTTTTGCAAACATTTTTATACGTGACTCCAGGTACAATTACCTGCAGTTTCCAGGTGAAATGAAACTAGACATTACAACAACTGTGTTTATTCACTTTTACTCAAATCATGATTTTAATGGCTGATTATAACTTCATAAATACTCATTTTTTTCTCTATATTACTCAGAACCTGCTATTTTATGATAAAGACATACTTTTACTCAAACGCATCTTTTGAAAAATTATACATTTTAAAGCTTGTATTACAGACCCACCTACATTTATACACTTATTCCAATATGATTAGCTTACATTGTAGCTCACCTCATAGAGTGATGGGCTTTGGACTCGGAGGACCGCAGTTCAAAACCAGACAAGAACTCAAGCTAACATGTGACATGACAGAGACATAAAAGTGACACAAATTTAAATGGTTGCTTTAGAAAATGTGCTTTTATTTTCACTTCTGCATTTTAAAACACTATCGGTGAAGGTCATGTGTTGTTTTAGGGTAAGGATGTGTGTTTTGTTAAACTCTCATTTCTCTTTTTGGACACTTATTGTTAAGTTTAGGGTAAAGTTTTAGGTTAATTAAAACCTCCATCTAAAATTCATCTTAAAAACATCGTCTGATTACAACCTCATTTTGCTCGGTTCTGGTGCCCCCGTTGGACATTTTGCTTGAAAAGTGCAGCCAAATGTGTTATGAAGTACGAAATTTCAGTTTTGCAAAAAAATTTGAATACTCACGTAAATTTCATTTGACCAAGCTGGAATATTTTTACGAAAGTAGTATATAAATTAGTAAATTATAAACTACTTTCATCCTTTGAATATAGAAGAGAGTGATCTCTCGATGTAGCAATGTAACAGAGTAGCTAACTCAAATTAGAAACGCTGTAGTAAATCAGTTCGTTCATGTAAACAAACTGATTTAAAAACAATTTAATTGAGTTCCCGTTAAGCATTTTAGGTCTTTTTTTTATAGCAAAATATTTTGTTTAATGCTGTTAATCACTGTATTTAAACTCAATGATATGAATTAGCATGTGGGCTAGGCATATCTTTTTTTCAAATTACAGTTAATTTAGTCTAAATGTATCTGCCTAATTTAAAAATTCTGTCAATCTTAATAGACAAAGATAGGCTATGTCTCTGATTAAATTATATCATCGGATAGTTATATATTTTAAAGATGTTGTCCCCCAAAGTACCTTCAATGTTGTTAGCTACTGTTTATGAGTAGCTTGTTATGTCGCTAACCACATATTCAAAATAGTAGCTTGACTGTTCTTGATGTTCTTTACATTCTTGGTAGCTTGTAGCTTGGCAAGTTACAGCTTCAAATAAGCTTCCCCAACACTGTTTCCTTTTGGTGAGAGTTAGGTGTGAAACAAGACTGTGAAAAGCAAGACTGTAGTAGAAACTAAGTCAGACACATGAGGATAGGCTATGTCTTCAAGCAGGCATAAGAGCTCTGACTGTAAAAGAACCCCAGAACTTGGAAAAGAGAATGAAGGACAAGTGTTCCGGGGACTGATTAAAGAGCAAAACTGCATCATGTATACAAGAACATTCTAGAAATCCTTTTACTGTTATTAATCACCAATGCTGACTTATCAACATGAGATGTTTGCAGAATTCCAGCAAGCATTAACCCAAGTGCCAATCCAAGCTTTCAAACAGGGAAGACCCACTTTTCTAATGTTCTTTGGTTTTGTCTCTATAGGGCCTTGTGATGTTAAAAAGTGCCACTACTAAATTAACCTCATTTTTCAGTAGTGTGACAGTTGCTTAGCCATTTTCAAAACAGTGTACTTTAACTTTTCCAGTATGACCAAATGTGATGCTGTAGCATGAAAAAAATAATACATCATGCTGTTCAAAAAAACATCTTAAACTAGCTTAAGTAGGTTTGCTGGTCTTAGCCGTCCATGCTGGGATACAGGCTGGTCTGTTGTCTGGTTTTAGAGGGGTTTTGGACACATTTTAGCTCTCGTCAGGCTGGAATACTAAATAAAATTATCTTAAACCAGCTAAGACTAGCAAACATTCTTGGGATGGTTTAAAGTAAGTAAGTTTATAGTGTTTTTGATTCACTAAAAATAATTGGCTCATGAGAGTAATTTGTTCCGGAATCAGACTACACTGTAAATGCTGTGTGTTTCACAATGTAAATTTGGTGAAAAAGCGCATGCTTGGGAACCGTTAACAGAACTGAAAGTCATGAAAATCATACTGTTCATATGAAAAATCATACAGTATTTTTTTTTTTTTTTTTTAAATGTATTGGGTTATGAACAAGAACCAGTTCTCAGTTTCCAAACCTACTTTTAACTCATATGTAGTCGTTGGAAAGATCCAATTCATTCTAGTGAATTGATTTAATTGGATGCTGAATGTATATATCAAGTCCTTTTTATTTGTATAGCGCTTATCACAACACACATTATTTCAAAGCAATTTTACAGAAAATCATTCTTTAACAGACAATGAAACTATATCTATTAAGTCTTAGAGACATAATTGTGCAGTTTGATTAAATATGATTGTACATTGTGTATAAAAATAAACAATTAAATAATAATGATATTTAGAAACCCAGTGAGCAAGCCAAATGTGACTGTGGCAAGGAACACAAAACTAAATAAGATTGGAAGAAACCAGGTTCACTGTGGGGGCCAGTTCCCCTCAGAAATTTAACATGTAGCCAATGTAAGGATGATAAAATGGGGCTAATATGATCATATTTTTTGGTTCTTGTCAGCACTCTGGCTGCTGCATTTTGCTGGACATCCACTCATGAAATTATTTTGAGATTTTCGGCATCAGCATCAGAGAGCATGCGTCTTAACTTAGCATTATTTCTGAGGTGGAAGAATGCTGTTCTAGGACAGATTGATAACAAATATAACGCCTAAGTTCTTCGCTGTAGAAGATGGTGTAACAGTACATCCATCGAGATTCGCGTTATGTTTCAGTGGCTTATTTTTCGAGGTTTTTGGTCCAGTAATTACAATTAGTACATCTGTTTTGTCAGAATTGAGTAGAAGTAAATTTTGGCAATCCAATCTTTGATTTCATTGATACACTCTGCTAATTTTGATAATTGTGAAATTTCGTTAGGTTTTGAAGAAATGTAAAGTTGGGTATCGTCGTCATAACAGTAGAAACTTATTCCATGATTCCTGATAACATCTCCCATGGGAAGACATATACAGAGAAAAGCAGAGAAAAGCAGAGACCCTGAAACTGATCCCTGTGGCATTCCATACTTAACTTTTGTTTGATTTGACAATTCCTTTTGTTCACAGATAAAGTGTTAGCGGTCTGCTAAAATTGACCTAAACCATGCTAATGCAATCTTCACATGCCAACATAATTCTCAAGCCTTTTCAAGAGAATGTCCTGATCTATGGCGTCAAAGGCAGCAGTAAGATCTAAAAGCACTAGAAGAGAAATGCAGCTGCGATCAGATGATAAGAATAAGTCATTTGCAACTCTGATAAGTGCAGTCTCTGTACTGTGATGGGGTCTAAATCCTGACTGAAATTGTTCAAACATACTATTTCTCTTTAGAAATTAACATATTTGGGAGGACACTACATTTTCTAGTATTTTCGACATAAATGGGAGATTTTAAATCGGTCTATAATTAGCCAAGTCTCCACGATCAATCTGTGGCTCCTTAAGAAGCTGGTTGATAACTGACATTTTAATGTTTATTGGGACATTTCCTAAGGATAACAGGGAATATCTCTTTTAAGAGCTTAGTTGGTATTGGTTCCAACATACAAGTTTTAGATTTTGATTATTCTATATGTTTTGTTAGCTCTTCGTGACCTATCACAGCAAAGGATTGAAGTTGCTCGTGAGGAAAATTATGAGACACTGTTTTCTGAGGAACAGTGACAGACGATTGCATAATTCCAATTTTATTTCTAATGATTTCAATTTTATCAGTAAAGAAATGCATGAAGTCTTTACTATTGTGCTGCGACGTAACATCTGGTTCAGTCAAAGCTTTATTCCTAACCAATTACTTCTGTCTGTGAAAATGGATGCAAAGTCATTGGTTATCTTGCAGTGTATATTCATTGTAGCTGTTTAATTATATGTTTTCCTCCATTTTCAAATTCTTCAGCCTCAAGACTCTTGATGTTTCATCTGCTGTGACACTTTTGACCATGATCCCTTGGCACTTTAAATATTTCTTCTGTTTCCTCTCTCTGTTCTTGTATTAATTTGTGTAGTTGAAGCTGAAGTAATTCATTATGAAAGAACACACTTATAAATGTGCAATGGATGTCCAATTTTTTTGCCATCATATATCTTCAGAAGTCTTGAAATGTGGCACATGAGTTGCATGGACTACTTTTTTTTAAATATAATTTTGGGTCCTTTCTAAGATTTAAAGTGAGTCACTATCAACTCACATTGTATCAAAAAGACAGGTCAAAACATTCATTAAAATTTCTCCTTTTGTTTTCCACATAAGAAATAAAGTCTCACTGATTTGGAATGACATTAGCCTGAGAGAATTATGACATCATTTTCATTTTTGGATTAACTATTCCATTTAAAATAAAATATAATTACACACATTAGCTTTAAATATTGAAGTAGAAAAAATATTTCAATAAAAAATGATTTAGCCCATTTGGGTCTGCTTAGGTCATTGCCTATTCACTGCTTTTGCAGATATATAGCAAACATTTAAAACAGTATTCAATAAAACATTGTTATTTCAAAATGACACTTGAATAGATGCTTGAATAGAAGTGCACAGGTTAAGGTCCTATGGTTATAATAGGGCTACATGATATGTTGTGATAGCATCATTACTTTATTTTTACAGAGAGAGGTGGGTCTATTACTAAAATCAGTAATCAGTTGACTTCAGCAACCCTTCTCGTATTATGAATATTCAAAATATGAGCTTTTGAATTTCATTGGAATTCATTGAAAAAAAAAAAAAACCTTGACTGTGCAAGATACACAAGAAGTATCTTGAAAAAACAGAGTTCTTTGCAAAGGTGATGCATTTGTATCATGGGGCCTCTTTTGAGATAGTGTTAACAGAATAAAAGGGCTATTTTCCTTGTTGTTGATACCATAGGTTCCTCTACCTAAATACTTATTCTAGTTTCTTTTTAGATGGCATTTGCTATAGCAGGCTGAACTTCCTCTTTCAACAGCTGAGTCCCCATTGACAGCTGTGTTGTGTCTCAGAAGTTCTTAGTCCACCACAAATCCAACTCATCACCTAACTCCCTTTGGGACCTCTTTCAAGCAAAACATCCCATCCAACTGGTTGAACCCTCTTCCATATCCTCTACATCTTCTGTTGGCATCTGACCAGTCATTTTCTACTGAATGGATAGTTCACCCAAAAATGAAAATTATGTAATTAATTACTCACCCTCATGCCATTCCATATTAGAAAGAGGGAAATTTAAAAACTGCTTTCCAAACTCTTTTCAATGCAATGACTACATTGAAAAGGTACAGAAGCTTTCATGCTTCAACAAAGTTGTAGAAGCACTATAAAGTTGTTTAACACTTTTAAAAAGTCATTATTCACAAACAAATCTAATTGGTGAGTAGTAGTGATGGTCGATTTGTAAACAAATCATTAGAATGAATCAATCAATCCAAAACTTTATGGTCTTCAAAATGTCTACTCTTGTGTTCCACTGAGAAAATAACACCATATGGTTTGGAAATGAAAAGACTCTTTTTTTGGGGCAAACAATTGTTTTTAAGTAAAAACATATGCCCATAAACTCCTTCCCTGTCCGTCCAAGTTTCTGGCTATCTTTCAGGCCCTCCAAATGGGAGGCCAGGAGAAGACTCTGCTTTTCCAGCCTACTGTTCTGTCATCTGATACCCTTGATCAGACTCTTGTCCCCAGAGTGTCTGTGAAAACTGGGCTTTGTTTCTGCAGAACTCCCCCTGATCTCTGTCTGTGACTGAAACCAGATGGAAATCTGAAGGGCCCCTTTGGCCCCATGTTTTCAGGACCTCGCTCTTTGACACAAATGTTTCCTCTCCTCTTATGTGGTGTTTTTGTTTCAAATGGTAATGATTTTTCCAAAGTCCTGGTTACTTGAGAGGCAAGGGTGGGATGGACACAGGTGGGTTTGTGGATAGGTTTTTTATGTGAAGCTGCAACGGTTTTCAATTTATAAGAAATTGTTTGTTTCAAAGTTGCTGATGTAGTTTGTGAACAACAATGGTCAACTACAATAGATTTTCCTTTCTTAAGTCAACTTGAAATGGCAGTTGGAACCCATTTTACTTTATTATCAGATCTATTTTCAAGTGAAACAGGAGACAAGAGAAAAATGGCTTGCAGGGTGGGACTTGATTTTATCCATTAGTAATTGATTGAATAGTGAAAAGTGGGCGCTAAATACCAGAATGAAGCCAGTTGGTTGGATAGGAGGGGTTGATAAATAAGGGATTTGTGATGTCAGCCAAAACAGAAAGAGGTGGAACAAAAGTTGTAAAATTTCAACATAGTCACATGACAGAAAGGAAACCACTGTAAACAAATTTAGTACTCACTACATATTTATTTATGCAATACAAATGGCTGATGTATGTTAACAACCTGATATAAACTTCCCTCATATTGTTCCAAACCCCTGTTTTTTTTTTTTTTTCTACCATGGTACACAAAAGTAATTGTCATATTGAAATGTTGATTTAGTTTTGGGTTTAGGCCAGGGGTTAGACTTGATGGTTTAGGTTTGGGTTAATGGTTACACTTTGTAAAAATCGTAATAATATTGTTCATTGGTTCATTAATTTATTTTATCTAAGGGAATACAAATCAGAAGTTTTGTTCGAGCCAACTCAAGGGATTTCTTACGATTTCATCATCGCATACTATTTTTACGACTTGTCATTAGACAGGGTTGTACATTCTGATGGAATATTATGAAGAACAAATATTATGTTTTGCTTGTAATAATGTTCATCCATGAATTGTGCACAATCAGACCAGGAATGTGCATTAAGAAAGCAAATGTGGTCCATTTTGATTTCATATCAACTTCAGTATTTCATGTGAAAATACAGTACACGCACGCATTAGATAAAATAAATAGTGTTTGCGCTTACTTTACAGCCTCTTAAAAACAGTACAAGCACAGTTGAGACTGCTGAAACTGAAAAGTAGGAATACTGTACATTAGATTTTGTGGCCTGTTTAATCATGGCCTGCAATTATTTTAATTTGACTTAAAAGCCCTAATGACTAATATTCTAATTTGATTGGTTTGTTACAAATCATACCTCAGAAAATTGTTTTCATCATCGCAATCTCATTTAATGTTTCTCTCAGGTTAAATGCCTTTTGCCAAGACAAGGTATCTGTTAATGACTCGATATGATTATATGAGCATGTGCAAACTACAAAGATTCATCATTTTGAAGGTTGTCAAATGAAACTGGTTTAGATAAAAGGTTTCCTTAGACTACAATAAGACTGCAAAAACAAAGTTTCATATGGCCAGTCTTTAGCTCTAGCTCTCTCTCTCTCTCTCTCTCTCTCTCTCTCTCTCTGTCTCTCTATAGATGTATTCATCTGTCCTAGAAATGTAGGACAAATAAAACATCGATCAGAAGCTGTTGTTCCTAGTTCTAAAAGTTTTCACAAGGCGTTCGAGGCTTCGTTAAGCACTTCAAAAGAGCCATCATCTGCTTAGAAGAGACTGTGACATATTTGAGACATTTTGTGAATCCATTTAAAAATAAAACAGTATGCATTGACTCTGAAAGCTTCAATAGCATTATTGCTTCAATAGCATTATTGCATTGGGGAAATGAAAATTGAGCTCGCTCTGAACACAGGCCATGCCTAATCAGAATGTAATATGCTACAAATTGGTGGAACGCAAGATGACAGTCACTTAATTAATTTGCCATGGTGGTGAAATCAGTGACATATGTCTATTTTAGTCAATTTCCTTCTGCGTTTACCTTCTTTTGACCTTCCGTTGTGCCTTAAGACATAGACACACTTTCCACTGCAGTTTTGTTGTTCCTTCACTGCAGTTTTGCAGTTTTCAGGTGGTTAAGGTCACATCCCCAAAGCATTTCAGAGAGCTGCTTATTGAAATTTCAAAAGTGGCCAACTTAGCAGAGGTCACTGCGTGACTTTGAAGGAAAGCTCAACTTAGCGTCGCCTTGGCCTCGCTCCAATCAATTACAGACTGGACCTCAGTGGGCTCATAACTGTAGAATAGGATAGAGGGGTGAAAAAGCTGAAAAGGTGAAAAAACACTACCTGACTATGGCTTGACTAAAGTATATCAATGTTTTTTATCTTTTGGTTTGTGAACCGTAAATGGGTTGCAGGCCTGTTCTGATTTCAAAATGATAAAATGCATCTATATAATTGTGCATACTTAAGATATACTGTATACTGTAAATAGGCTTCTAACTTTATAAAGGGGAAGAGAAAATGCTTCCCATATCTTTCCTTATTAATGTCAAAGGCTGTGTGTCCAATCAAATGTGGGTATTTGGCTGCAAATTTGTCTGTTACTTAGTAGAATCTAGTCAAATATGGCAAATGCCAGCATGGACAGGTTGCATGACAGCCTCGGAACCAATAACAAAACTATGCGAGTTACAGATGGCCCACACTATATTAAATATGGGTTCACTTGCAGCGAGGGTAGACACTGATTGTGCCATTCACAATTTGTTTTGTGTGTTGAATTTTATCTGCTGACAGAATTAAACTATTCATTGTATTTTTTAACTTTTTTATAGTGAAAAATTGTACTACTGTGTTGGGTCGCCTTTTGATGTCCATGTTACATTTGCATCTGAAAGCAAAACCAGTTGGGAACAACTGAACTAAATGATATGTTGTGATAGCATCATTACTTTATTTTTTAAAGACAGAGGTGGGTCTATTACTAAAATCAGTATTCAGTTGACTTCAGCAACCCTTTTTTGTATAATACGCCAATGGTGTAAGAAAAAATGGTATTTTTTTTCCAAAGATGGGGTGCTCAGATGGAATGACCCTTAATGTGTGTTTCATGGGTTTTGATAATAGCGTTACGGACCAGGAATAAAGAATTTTTTTTTTTTTATCCTGAATCAGAATAGCATGGCTAATTTAGATATTGTTGCATAATTTTAGTCAAATGTTTTAACAGCCACTTACTAATTCAATTCAGTCAATTAACAGCATATATCGCCCTACGTGACATTAGACCTGCCAGAGTGCCGCCACACACAGCAGTCAGGCATCGTTAGCTTGGCCCTACCAATTGAATCATGTAAAAAAAACAATTTCACAGTCTGATCAGCTGTTAAACCACTGTACACTTGCTCAGTCTATAAGGTTTTTTTCAGCTATAATGGTTTGCTTCCTCTAGTAGGCCTACTTAAAAACAAATAATCCAAAATATATTAAGAACAAAAAGGAAAAGGAAGTTTCAGTTATACTGGACATGAACTTCTAACAGTAGCCAGTTTTGAGTAACCAGACACTAGCCACTAGACTTACTTTAAAGGCAGTCAAAATTCTGAGATTACAAAACAAGGCACGGAGTGCTGTAGAGTATATGAGTGGTTATTGCATTATAAAAATATTAAGGAAACACATTTTCATTAGGACTTTATTAAGCAAATGTATTAAGATTTTGGCATGTCTGGAATGTTGTATTGACCAATCAGCATTCAGAACTGGATTTCATAAGTGTACATTGCATATTAGTCATGTGTGCATGTATTTATAAAAATGTATGAGAGAATATCATGTCTCCAGTTTAGTCTTTATGATTACATAATTGGATGCGAGTTGGGAATAGGTTTAATGCCGTAACAAATGCCAACATCTGCTTATATTCTCTGTGTCTTCACTAATTAAGTCTCATGGATTTGGGGATAGGTCAGGTCTCCGGACTGCAAATGCATGGTACAAAGATAAAAATGACAGAAATGGTGGGATTCAATGTGCTGCAGGTTTCGGAGGAAAGACAACCGGGTAGGGCTGCACAATTAATCGAAAAACTAATTGTGATTACGATTATGCCATGATTATGAAATTGTGATTTCAGTTTAGGTCTGCTCCTGTTGCATCAATGGTTTCTATTTGCAACGTGTTTTTGCAGCGGTTGAGTATTCTAACCAATAACGAGCAATGAAATGGCAATGGCCAATCAGAAATTAGTAGCTTAAATTAGTCCTCCATCCTATCAGTAATGGCAAGTTTGAAACCATCTGAATGTTCAGGTGCTTGCTTTATGTTCCACTTCAGTTCGCAGTAGCACACGAAAATTAATACTGAAGAAACATCACCTGGCACTCGAAAAGAAGCTGTAGAACAAGGGCAAAAATCACTTTGGAATTATTTTCGATTCATTGCACATTGCACCGCTTGCTTTCGACGTAGATGTTAAATACACTGCAAATGAGCAACACGACAATACACAAATTTGCCTTTATAATCAAGGCATAGACATGGTGTAAATAACTGATTTATTACGCTGATTAGACAGCATAGTTTTTAATGAGAGAATTCGCGAGAGTGCAGAACTTTGTGTGGAGCTTCACTGACCTCACATTGAAATGCAGGTCTCAAACAGTGTAAACCTGCAGTGAGTGACAGCAGTCATTGTAATAGAAGTGTTTGTCACGTTGCTTGATTTCTGTGTACAATTTATTAAAAATGTAATAACAGATTTGTTTTGTCATGTTAATAAGTAGGCCAATGTGAATTTGATTTGTACAAAATAGCAATAAATTAATTCAGTTTAACCCTTCTAAGTGTTTTGGAAGTGTAGCCAACATAATGATTATGGCATGAATAGCATATTTCAGGAATCACTGTCATTGTTATCGCATCTGCTCTAATAAGACCCATTTACCATGCAGCTGGTATTAGTAGATTTAACATTTTCACAAATCGCACAAACTCCATTTGCAAAATATTTCCAAAATGCAACCACTTAGGCCAAAAATTATCTAACAATGATCTTACTTGAACAAGACCACCATTGAATATCTAATGGGATGAATGGTCCCCTGTCTCGCCATTAAATGGCTTACTGGACAGAGTAACTTGGTCAAATTAAATCGGCTGTTAATAAGTTTGAATATTGAATATGTCATATTATTTACTGTACATGGACTAATAATTTAAGCATTAATTAGCAATAATTTAATTTATTTAACACTATTGTTATCCATTTAAAATATGTTTTATTTGTCCTATCATTAACAAACAAACATTATTACAATATTTAATGCTTAAAAGATGCTTAACCTGTTAACCTGCACCCCCACTCAGGGGCTCACAGCTGAAAATGACATACCTGAATTAAAATAAATATAGCTCCTAAGAAGAGTGTACCACAGGCACAATTAAGGTCTCTTTGGAAAGAAGACACTTGGCACTCTACTAACAATAAATCAGAGTTGATAAAGCTCAAACAAATAAAAAGTTATAAAAGTTGAAGTGCCTCATAAATAATGTGAACTTAAAAAATGTTTTATTATTTCATGTACAAATATATAAAAATAGACCTGGAGGAATCCAATTAGGTAAAGGATTGAAAGCCACAAGTCTCATCAGTTTATATTTCAAATTTGAGGAAGATATAATGAAAAATGGGGTTCCTGCAAGCTTTTTTCCAAGACTATGTCGGTTCCATTTCTCCCTCCCCTGCCTGAGGCACATCCCCAGAAATGACATCCCCAAACTAAAATAATTGTAGTTACTGAACAATTTGCTCTACATGCACAATTGAGACATATTTAAAAAGAAGACACTTTGGAGTTTATTACCCAAATGTAAAAGTTGAAAAAACTTACACAGACAAAAATTTATAGAATTTAAAGTGTCTTGAAGATAATTTGTACTGCAAGTAACATTTCATTATTTTATGAAAAAATAGATGAAAACAAACCTGGAGGAATCCAGTTAGGTGATTGATTGAAAGCCACAAGTCTCATCAGTTTATATTTCAAATTTGAGGAAGATATTATGAAAAATGAGATTTCTGCAATATTTTTTCCAAGACTATGTCCAGGTACCAAGAAGCCTCCTTGGATACCTGAAAAAGCAACCTAATGACCAAAGGTTATGAAGGGTACTGCAAGCTATTTTAGTCATCGTATACACTGTTCCATGCTTTTTCAATTATAAAATAATCCACACAACCATAAGACTCTATATAAGTGATTTATTTGCACAACAGAACAATAAAAATATAAGTACAATAATATGAAATTTTAAAAAAGTAAAAGTATAAAAATAACTGAATTTCTTTGCAACAGAAAAGGCAAAGAAAAAAAATTCAAAAATGCTGTTGTCTCTGGCAAAATGCTAAGTCCTGTTTAGTCAGTGCTGGTCATGCCAAACAGCTGAAGCAGTCACGCTTTGGCTGAAAGCACAATGGCGTTGAACAAGTCTTACAAAAAACAGGAGTTTTTTGGAACAAATCCTGCACTCACGCCTTCCTTTGGTGCTGTCTGAAGCAAAGTTCCCTGGCAAATGGCGAGTCTCATCTTTGTGGGATGGAGGAGATGAAGGAACATCAGCACGCACCAACATAGTAAGTTCCTCAACAAGACGTTCTCTGAATTGTTTCTGTGTCAGTGGCTTCTGGTTCTTCATACAGGCCATTTGACGTTGCAGTATAAATGCATTGACAATGGCTATGTCCACGAAGTGGTAGAAGAAGGTACGATACCACTTTCTTGTTTTGTGTGAGACTGAGTAGTAGCCAATGAGTGCATCTGAGACATCTACTCCACCCATGCACCTGAATAGAAATAGAAACGTCATATTTTAGAATCAATTTTCAGAAATGTACTTGATATTCAATATAGATGAAATATAAACAAGTAAAATTGACACTACTGAATATATTTTACAAACCTGTTATAGTCTGCAACACAGTCTGGAACAGGTACATCCAAGGTTTCCCACTGTCCATTTCCACCTTTCACTTTCCTCTTCACAACACTCCCTCCGCTGCCTCTGTGAATGGTGGAGCACATCTGTACCTCTCTTGTGTCCTTCCATTCCACAAACAGCATGTCCCCTTCTCTCAGCCAACGATGTGTGCCACGAGGAGCTTTTTTGGGAAGCTTGTTCATGCCGGTTTTAGGGTAGCCTATCCTGTTGGACCGAATAGTTCCACAAGCCCAGATGTTTTTTTTCAGGAGATCTCTAAACAGAGCTGGACTAGTGTAGAAGTTGTCAACAAACAGTCTGTAGCCTGTTCCCAACATCTTCTCATCAACCAGTGCCATGACAGACTCATAACTCAGTCCTTTGTTCTGTGGAATGGGTGCTGCAGGTGATTTACCCTCATAGACAAAAAAGTCCCACGTGTACGCACACAGCGAGTCAGCAAGCACAAACAGTTTATATCCCCACTTTGTTGGCTTGGCCTTCATATACTGCTTTAGTCCATTCCTAGCTTTTGATGCCACCATCCTCTCGTCAATGGCAATGTTCTGGAATGGATGGAAAAAGTTCTTACATGCATCTCTCAGCTCCTGATACATCGGCTTTATCTTGCAGAGACGGTCATAGGCAGCGGTTCCTTTTTTGTTGGTGTTTTCGGCATCCACCTTGGGATCACTGAGATGCAGTGCAGAGGAGATGGTAAAAATTTCCTCGAAGACATGACTTTGCCAGGAAAGGGTACATGGAAAATGTTGGATTTCCTCCAGTAATCCGACAGCCAAGGCACTTTTACCAGACCCATGTATATAAGAAGTGACAGATAAGTATATAAGTCATTCAAAGAAATATCTTGCCACTGTTTTTGTTCTTTTTGCTGAAGTGTTCCATAGGCATTTGTGTTTTGCACAATTGTCTGCAGCAATGAAGTGGACATGAAGAGCTGGAACAACTGCAACACCGTGTATGATGCTGTGAGGATCAGCTGTGGGCCTGGTGTTCTAAATGGTCTGAAGACTGCAGGCGGTGGTGTAATGTCCTCGTCAGTTGAACAGTTCCACTGTTCTTTAGGGGTGCTTGGGGACACAGCGGGTATGGAATTGTTTTTTCTGCTGCTCTTTTTGCCTCTCCCTTTTACTGGTCGATTCAGGTCTAAAACAGCAAGTGCAGAGCTTGAATAATTTGAGAGCTTGCATCTCTTTTCTGCTGGTTGGCTGCTGCTTGGATGCCACTCTTCATCTGAAGATTCAACTTGATGGCTGTTGCATGGAAAAGAATGGAAAGATAATTAGCACCGCATGTCAAGTAAATAATTCTGTATAGTTTTTATGTGGCTGGCCATTCAATCAACAATCACACTGATGGGCAGTCGCCTAGACAGCATTCATACTGATAGTCGCCCATTCAACGGCTGGTGATGGCCAGTGATACAGACAGCATTCATATGGATGGTCAGACATAGAATCAACAATCACACTGATTGTTGATTCTGTTTTGTCCTAGCACACATACACTATATAGATATATAGTGTGTATGTGCTAGGACAAAATGACAGAAACAACTAAACAACTGTACAATTATCCAATAAATACAAATATAAATAGATAAATAAATAAATACATATAAAGTAGCATTATCTTTTCAGACCACTATGCATTTACCTTATAAATCAAATGGGAAAACAAACACACACACACACTCACACTCACACTCTCTCTCTCTCTCTCTCTCACACACACACACGCATAATGTGTGCATGTTACATAGCAACTCACCGATGTAAAATTGGACCATCTTTTCCGTCCTCGAGCATATCACCCTCGTCGCTGTCTTCACTCTCCTCAATTTCTTCGTCGCTGCTTCGAGTCATCTCAAATAAAACATCTTGAGCAGAAAAAACCTTCTTTTGACGATCCATTTGCAGAGATAATCCGTTCAGTAAGTAAGACGCGAAAACAGATGTTGACTGGGGAACCGTCTTTTTTCTATCGCTCGTTTGTTGTCAAATGACGGGGGTGTGGTCACAGCCTACATCGCAGGTTAGCTCCGAAAAGCGTAATGGAGAGTGGCTGATTCAAATAAATAAAAAAACATCCTGTTCGCGAGGAATGTAAACTTCCCGGATATCGTTGGAATCGTGCACTGCTTGGCTACATTTTCTATCAGTCATATCATTTCAATTCTTTCATTGGCTTTCGTTGTAAAGACAAAACAATAGGATCAGCATATCATGACGTCAAAAAAACTGACCGCAGTGTTTGGATATTTCGACCTATATATTGCCTATCTTTGTATTTGTGTGTGTGTGTGCGGTCTTAATTTGTTCATTACACTCTAAACAACACACCCATATAACGTTCGGCTACCGAGTCTGTTTTTATGCATCATTTTATTGCATAACCGACAAGTATGATACTACACCCTGAAGAAACTTCGATGTAAACAAAGGAATAACCATCGATGTTACAACGTTATTGTTTCTTTGGACTAAAAATGCTCTATGGGATGTTATTCAGTGGACCCTCACCTTTCCATCCAATCTGGAACTTTTAGCGGTGGATGCGTGTGTGGCTCGTTATTACGACACTACTGGTAAGTACTCAGTTTTTGATTACGTGTCTTTTGATCTGTATTGCTTACATAAATGCAAGAAATACATTCGTTATAAGCTTTTCATCGAAAAACAGAGCTCTATCATCGATGCTTGAGGCTTACACCTTTAAAATGATATATAGTTTGCCAAGATTAATGATGTTCTTTCACGTTAAATCTATTCATAAACATTAAACTAGGGGGGGGGGGGGACTCTTCGGTGCGACTGCGCACTGGTGCAGGTTAACAGGTTAATAGAAACCGGAGCGCAGCACATATACACCATTGAAATCTGCTGCTCTGAAGAACCGCACGTTTGCTTACTTTGTGACATCACAGTAATTTAATATTTTAATCAAAATTACTAATCGCAATTACAATATCAAGGGCAATAATCGACAATTATGATTTTTGCTATAATCGTGCAGCCCTACAAATGGGTATTGTTGGGGGTAGAGATGTGCTTTGCATTAACTGTGGAGTGGGGCCAAGGTTAGGGTAGTGTGACGCCTGCTTGTAATCCTATACCCTTTCTCTGGGGAGTCCTTGTAAACCAGGATGCCATCACTAACTGTGCTGGCCATTCCAGTCTGCTGGAAATAGAATGGATCATGAGCTCTCCAATTCTTGAGCTTTAGCCATCTAATCATTAGAGAGATCTACATACATTACATACAGTAGCTAGGCAGGGTGATATACACAAACTGAGCACTTTATAAGGAACACTGTGGTCCTAATAAAGTGCCCAACTTGGTCTTCTGATTTTGTTGCTCATCCACCTCAATGTTGTGCATTAGATGCTATTCTGCTCACTACAATTGTACAGAGTGGTTATCTGAGTTACCATAGCCTTTCTATCAGCTTAAACACATCTGGCCATTCTCTGTTGACCTCTCTCATCAAAAAGGCATTTCTGTCTGCATAACTGCCACTAACTGGATGTTTTTATTGTTTTTGGCACCATTCTGAGTAAACTGAGACTGCTAAGCTTGCCAATCCCAGTAGATGATCAGTTACAGAAATACACAAGCCAGCACGTCTGGGACCAACAATCTTGCCACGGTCAAAATCACTGAGATAAATTTTTTTGTGGATGTGAACATTATTTGAAGCTCCTGACCCAGATCTGAATGATTTTATGCATTGCACTGCTGCCACATGATTGGTGGATTAGATAATTGCATGAATATGTAGGTGTACAGGTGTTCCTAATAAAGTGCTCAGTTAGTGTATGTATATATATATATATATATATATATATATATATATTACTTTGTTGAGGACAACCCTTAGACACATGCTCTCTCATTTGGTCCCCACAGTGCACTATAAACACACACACACACACACACACACACACACACACACACACACACACACACACACACACACACACACACACACACACACACAGTTGTGTTTCCATGTTTTATGAGGACTTTCCATAGACATAATGGTTTTTATACTGTACAAACTTTATATTCTATCCCCTAAACCTAACCCTACCCCTAAACCTAACCCTCACAGAAAACTTTCTGCATTTTTACATTTTCAAAAAACATCATTTAGTATGATTTATAAGTTGTTTTCCTCATGGGGACCGACAAAATGTCCCCACAAGGTCAAAAATTTCGGGTTTTACTATTCTTATGGGGACATTTGGTCCCCACAAAGTGATAAATACACGCTCACACACACACACACACACACACACACACACACACACACACACACACACACACACACACACACACACACAGCTGTCTTTTCTTTCTTTTTGTTCACACCTGTTTGCTCTAGTGCCTTCTCTACAGTTGTAAACAATTTTTCCCATTGCAGTCAGTGTTTTGTTAAGCCTCTTGTTGCCTGTGTGTCTGCACTGTAACATACACACACACACACACACACACACACACACACACACACACACACACACACACACACACACACACACACTCTTTCATTCAGACACCCTTTGCTTAGCATGTGTTGGCCACATTAGCATAAAGAGAAGAGGACATGTGACAAGGAGAAGGGTGGGGCTGGGCCATGATTATGCATGCCCGGCCCCCAATCAGACTAATCAGCCGAGGAGAGGGGTAAGTGTAGCGGGATGCAGCAGTTCGAGAAAGAGAGAGCCACAGCTGCAGTGTGTGCATTTGTGTTGTGTCTTTTTGTTTCATTAAATATTATTTTGACTGTTCACCCGGTTCCTGCCTCTTCCTTTCCCGTTTTAACCTTGTTACAGGACAGTAATGAAGGGCAGAACTTTTCCTCTCTAATTCAATCTATATGTAAAACACCACTGGACTGTGTTCACCACATCCATTCTATTCAGCACACCTGTGCAGCTCTAATTAAAACAATGCCTCTCTTTTGCTCTTTCTCTTTCTTTTCATTGCTGTGTGCTGAAGGCCACATCGACTAGTGATGGGGATTTGGATTCATCCCAGTGACTCAAAACATTTGAATCCTTGCAAAGATTTTTTTCAGTGGTTATTTCTGTGACCCTTTCTGTAGGTTGCATCATTAAAACAGTATGTTACTGAATACTGCAATGTATATACACTGTATGCTTCTTATTATTTTGATAATAACGATGTGTGATCATGCTTCTCTCATGAATCTGCATTGGAGAGCTGGGCGAAAGTGAAGTGTTTTAGTGAAAAAGGAATTTATTTTTGGATGAACTAGGCCTTAAAGGCTTGGTAACATTTACCCTTTGACTGCAAAATTCAGCAGGTGAAATAGTCATCTAAATGGGAATCCATGTAATAAGAAATCTTGCCTGATGGCTCCCCATTGGTGAAGAATTTCCTTATGTGGACTTTGTGTGGGGTACAATTTTTGGTGATCTTTGTCATTTAAATTTGCATCATTGACCAGTAGGAAGCAGCTTGGTTTTGGCAGTGACCGTACATTGCTTCGTACATGGCCACTCTGAATATACACAATGGCCAAAGAAATAATTTTATCTGTGAGTTTCTTTATCACTTCACTCTCCCGGAATATAAAGTGCAGCATTACAAATAAGGCTGCTTGGCAAGTAGTGTTTGTGCGTTTTTTCACATGTTCTTAATCACCTGCAAAATTGTGCCATTCAAAGGTAAATATATGGCTGAGCCTTTAGTCATTGAAAGTAGGAAAAAGGAGGGACTTATTAGTCAGATCATGGAAGTGAATGAAAATGATTCATGACTGAAACATCACTTCTCCATAGAGACTCAGTCATCACATTTAGTATAAGGGATCATCCCACATTTTTAGCTTCTGAAAAAAGCATTCAGATTCCTTACACCCATGCAGGTGAATGTCAGCCTTAGCAATTACTCAACTGTGCTGAATTCTGGAAGTAACTGCTCATAATGAAATAAAATTTAATGCTGGGCCTCAAAGCATTAAACCATAATTGTCTCAAGGTTGAACCGAGACCATATTACGTTTACTACAAAAATAGCGGGCTTGAGTGCCACTAAAGGTGAGCTGAGTTACAAGACAAAACCAGTGGAGGAAAACTGCCAATCCTAGTCCCAGTCGGATGGCCACCGGTGCCCGTCTGATCATGGAGCAATTGAACATTACCAGTAGGAGATGAAAAGAGACTTTAGTCAGGTAACAAATGTTTCAGCAATCCGTCTTTCGCTGGAAAACTGTCCCACGGGAAAAAGGATTGAGCTTTCAAATATAGCAAGGGAAAGAGAAAAAGAGAAAACTAGAGGGAAAAATGATGAAAAGGCAACAAAGGAAAGTTAAAGATTCAGGCAATGTGATACATCAAAGAGGAGACTGATTCTAAGGACAAGACATGAATGCATAAGGATTTCAACTTGACTTAAGAAACACACAGGTACTGTAGTAGCAAACACAGTGGCTCTGAGGTTTTTACGAGAACACTATGCACTATGAATCACAAGTGTTCACCAGTTTTTAAATGTTTTGATCCCATACATTTTTGAGTCAAACCCTCCAAAACAAATATATATATATATATATATATATATATATATATATATATATATATATATATATATATATATATCAACAAGGTGCTGAAAGCATTCTTTAGAAATGTTGGCCCATATTGATAGGATAGCATCTTGCAGTTGATGGAGATTTGTGGGATGCACATCCAGGGCGTGAAGCTCCCGTTCCACCACATCCCAAAGATGCTCTATTGGGTTGAGATCTGGTGACTGTGGGGGCCATTTTAGTACAGTGAACTCATTGTCATGTTCAAGAAACCAATTTGAAATGATTCGAGCTTTGTGACATGGTGCATTATCCTGCTGGAAGTAGCCATCAGAGGATGGGTACATGGTGGCCATAAAGGGATGGACATGGTCAGAAACAATGCTCAGGTAGGCCGTGGCATTTAAACGATGCCCAATTGGCACTAAGGGGCCTAAAGTGTGCCAAGAAAACATCCCCCACACCATTACACCACCACCAGCAGCCTGCACAGTGGTAACAAGGCATGATGGATCCATGTTCTCATTCTGTTTACGCCAAATTCTGACTCTACCATCTGAATGTCTCAACAGAAATCGAGACTCATCAGACCAGGCAACATTTTTCCAGTCTTCAACTGTCCAATTTTGGTGAGCTCTTGCAAATTGTAGCCTCTTTTTCCTATTTGTAGTGGAGATGAGTGGTACCCGGTGGGGTCTTCTGCTGTTGTAGCCCATCCGCCTCAAGGTTGTGCGTGTTGTGGCTTCACAAATGCTTTGCTGCATACCTCGGTTGTAACGAGTGGTTATTTTAGTCAAAGTTGCTCTTCTATCAGCTTGAATCAGTCGGCCCATTCTCCTCTGACCTCTAGCATCAACAAGGCATTTTCAGCCCACAGGACTGCCGCATACTGGATGTTTTTCCTTTTCACACCATTCTTTGTAAACCCTAGAAATGGTTGTGCGTGAAAATCCCAGTAACTGAGCAGATTGTGAAATACTCAGACCGGCCCGTCTGGCACCAACAAACATGCCACGCTCAAAATTGCTTAAATCACCTTTCTTTCCCATTCTGACATTCAGTTTGGAGTTCAGGAGATTGTCTTGACCAGGACCACACCCCTAAATGCATTGAAGCAACTGCCATGTGATTGGTTGATTAGATAATTGCATTAATGAGAAATTGAACAGGTGTTCCTAATAATCCTTTAGGTGAGTGTATATATATATATATATATATATATATATATATATATATATATATATATATATATATTATTCACTGCTTATTTTTGAAAGAAATAATAATAAACAAAACAACTACTTATGCCAGTGTTACTTTTCCTCCCCTTTTCTCCCCAGTTTGGAATGCCCAATTCCCAATGCGCTCTATGTCCTCGTAGTGGTGTATGAATCCACGTATGAATCTGTTCTGCCAACAATTGTCAATCAAGTTATTACTCTAGGTCTACTAAGCAGGCTCATAATGTCATCATTATAATAACCCTTAAATGTAACCATTACTGACAGCCAAGTGGATTTGTATCAACTTGGCCATGTCATCAAAACAATAGGATCAGCCAGAGCAATGAGGAGAACATATTTTTTGTTTCTGTTTTTGATTGTTTTGACACTTTATTTATTTATCCACATAACTACATGAATTATTTATGATGGCATACATAATTTAATGGAGAGGGTCCCCAAAAGGTTTACGCAGTCCTGTTTGTCAGAAACGTTTACAGTATTTGTTGGCATATTCAATAATTGTTTAATAAATCAAATTGACTGCAATGGGAGTTTTGTCTTCTCCGCAACAGCTCCATATGTTTTGATGTGGCCACGTCACACTCTAAACGGTAGAGAGAGAAAGACTGCCAAAATTATAAAAAACAAATAAAAAAAACACATGTTGGAAGGTTGAGCTGTACGATAATGAAGAGCACATGAATATTTAAATGTCAGTCAGAGCGAGGCAAGTGGCTAAATCTGTTTTCACTTAAAATACTATGTAAGTGTGCTATTGCATGTTTGTTTATGCACAGTTATGCATGTTTGTTTTGAATTGTCATGTGTGTGGGTGTGTGTGTGTGTTTCGGAATGCATCAGCAATACACACACGCTTGTCCATTTGCATATTTTGAAATTAATTGTTCATTTTTTACTATTTTGGAAGGGTTCGGGTCAGGATTTTGCTTGTTAGGATGGGCCAGTTAAAGAGATAGTTTACCCCAAAATGTATCCCTTTAATCCCTGCTAAACCATACTGCTATGCATGAAAAAGCATGTTTCTCCATTTGACAGCCATTTAGAATTAGCTGTTTATTCGGGCAAATGAAAGCATGAAATTGACTTCTGTGTTTTTCTGTCCTTTATGTACTTCCCACTTCGAATATAGATCAGTCACATGGCATTTACGGCTCAGGTGATTGGTTAAAAAAAATGGTCAACCTCCTTGGTTGGAACCCTCTGCTTTTGGATTAAAGCTGATTTTAACTATGAACAGTGTTAACTCACTGACTTGCTCCTAGAGAAGTAGCGATGTGATTAAATTTCCACCTTTTTTTTTTTTTTGTACATGTTTTGTAATAGCTGAGAGTGTGTGTTTGTGACCAAATGGATCCCTGGGTGCCAAGTTTCTTTTAATGAGCTTCTTCAGTTTTTGTGCTCCATGAAGTATTTCATTCAGTTATATCCGTCCACTGCTCCTGTTACATTCCATAGACCCAAGGTACTCAACAGGCAGCCAATGCATTTTATATGGTCTGAATATGGTGCTGCAGCTTGTTAATAAATAAAAAAATAATAGAGTGTAACAGTGTCCGCTTACTTTTGTAGCCATTTTGGATTTCATAAAGTCCTTCATATAAACCAACCAGCTCAGATGTGAATCGCAATCTTACAAACTTTGATTTAATGCAAAAAGACAAAGGTTCAAGACATCTTTCATGAGAGCATGAACTACAATCCCGTGAAGCATTGCGAATGATGTTGTGAAGTTGAAATAACGCATACTGATAGCTTCAATAGAATCATATACTAGCGATCAACAACCTCTAAACTAATGTTAGGTCTGTATTTAAAGGAATAGTTCACCAAAAATTTTAATTCTCTCATCATTTACTCAACCTTATGCCATCCTAGATATTTATGACTTTCTTTCCTCAAAAAAAGCCAGTGGAGGCTTGCTCTCATACTGCGAATATCAGGGGATCGAGTTATTTGTCCCAATTTCAAACTTACGTTTTTAAGGGTTTTATGAAATTGTTCAACCAGGCCATCTGTTTGTGGATGATAAATTCTGGTGTGAATTGACTTAATGCCCAATTATTCGTAAAGCTCGTGTTGTGTTCGTGACATAAAGGCTATGCCGTGATTGGTGAGGATTTCTTTCGGAATCCCCATCTGGAAGATTATTTTGAAGAGTGCTTCTGGATATCGCGTTCCATAGTCCACTAGGACCAATACCAAGGTCCATGCCAATTCTCTCAAAGGGGACCTTGATTATCGAAAGGGGGCACAATGGTGCTTTTGGGGTGGCTGGCGGATTCACCAGCTGACATTCACAGCAAGGTGTGCACACCACCTGTGGACATTGCCGCCAATCCACGGACAATAAAACGGGCTATTAGAGGGTTCAGTGTTTTTCTTGCCCCTAGATGACCCGCCATGGGATTATAATGAGCCGCCTGGAACACCATTTCCCGACGGCTCTGCAGTATTAAGAGCTGTGTTGTATCTTCCTTTGTTTGCGCGGCCTGCATCACTCTATTCAACCGCTCGTTTATAATTGCTGAAATGGGGATTTGCATATGAAAGTGCGATATTTGACTGGAGTTGTTTAACATCGATCAATCTCCCTTGGTCAAAGGTGTGCTTGAGGGTTTCGTCTCACGACTGCTCCAAAGGGATATCTGGTACGCTCCGGCCTGATCGCGGACAGCATGCAGAATTTCAGGGATCCGGACCACCATCCCCGCAACACCAGCAGACTGCACCTGCATCTGCGGACTCTTCCAGCTGGGTCACTGTCAAGGCTGGGGTGGGGCACTGTCGAGGCTGAGGGTGATACAAAACCCTGCGTGCGGGGAACTGGCTATGTTTGCCGGACTCTTCGCCTCTGCAGGGCAGCAACAGGCTCTAGGGAGAGAGCAGAGTGAGATTGAAGAGGGGAGGGGGGAAGAGAGTGGAGAAAACACAATGGTCCGCCAGTCGGACAGCTTCCTCCAGTGACACCGGCCGGTGGCATTGGAGCCACTCCCTCATCCCTCTGGGCAGTAAATGGACTAGTTGCTCAACCACCTTTGCGATCTCCTGCCAGCAGCCATTTCCGCTGGGTGGCCGATCTTTGGTTCAGAAAAGCTGGAGGTACTGCTCCGGACTGCGGTCAACCTGCTGCAGAATGGACTTCTTGAGGTCTTCATGGGCCGGGAGGTTATCTGCCAGTAGTTGTTGGGCAGCAAGCTGGGCTTCTCCGGACAGCAATAGGAGGAGTCTGGCCACCCACTGATCATGCGGCCAGCTCCAGATCTCAGCGGTATGCTCAAACAAGTCAAGGAAGGCTTCCGGGTCATCATCTGCCCACATCTTCAAAAGCGTGGGTGGGGGCAGGGGGCTGTGGGTGTCCAGGGACACGGCCGGGGCTCTCTCCTAGATGAGGAGGCTCCAATTCACATGCTGGTCCTCTGCTTGAGCTCTGATGATCTTAAAGAACAACTGACGATCCTGGTCTTGATGTAGCTCAGGCAGAGATTGTTGGTGTGACTGGTGTAGGCCAGAGAGGGACTTGAGGATCTCGGCCAACTGCAAGGACTCCATGGGGCATACTTCAGGATCCTGGGTTTCGGCACCAGTGTGGGACAACTTAACAGCAAAAGGGAAGTAAACACAAGGAAGTGTGGTTTCTCCTGGCACAGGGAGTATTTTTAATCGGCCACTTCAATGCTTTAAAACTTAGTAGTAGGTAGTCAAACAAACACATCAGCTTCACAGGAACGTAATAACTTCAACACATCAGCTTCACAAACATAACAGATTAAACAGCTTCAGCTTCAGGAGCACCGTGGCCTTGCTCTCTCTCTCTCTCTCTCTCTCTCTCTCTCTCTCTCTCTCTGCTGGTGGCATATCTGTTTATATGCCGCTATCCACATGCTCACTGGAATTAGAGACAGGTGTTAAACATAATCTAGCTCAGGTGCAAGCACCCTTACCACTTTCTATCTCTCCTGACGGATGATTGACCATGCCACCCCCTGCCACAGAAAGTAACTTCCACACCGCAATGCGGAATTGAAAGTGTATATTTACTGTAAAGAAGGACTTAAATACTGATCTGATTCTCATCAACACTTATAATATCACTTCTGAAGTCATGGATGTAACCACTGGAGTCAAATTGATTACTTTTATGCTGCCTTTATATGCCTTTTGGACACTAGCATTGAAATATTCTTCTGACAATTTTAATTTGTGTTTAGCAGAAGATTCAAAGTCATACACATCTGGGATGGACTGAGGGTGAGTGAATAATGAGAGAATTTTCATGTTTGGTTATCATTACTAATCAGTTTTTCTATTGAGAAAAATGAATGGGACCCAGACTGTTGCACACAATTTCAGTCATGTAATTCATATTTTTCCAAATTTTAAATCTTTCTACACCTTGCGCTCATTTTGTTAGTATTAGTTAGGAGTACTGATTGGTGATGGGTTGGTGATTCACCATTTTCTTGGTGCTACAGGGAGCTCATTTGTTTGGTTGTGTAAATTCTTTATCTCTCTATCCCTGTGTGATTTCCACTCTGGCCCATCCAATGTGAGCTGTAATTTAACTTGGGGATATTAGGGATAGAAACAACAGATCTAACAGGATTCACTCATGGTTGTTCTCTGATCCCTAGACATGCCAGTTCCGCCCCAGGTCTGATTGAAAAGTGCCAGGGTTGGCTACTATTGTCCTGTATATATATGCAACATTTAATATTTCATTTACCGTTAGCGCAGATGAGATTGGAAACCACTGTGTCTTTTATCATGGGAGACACGGCTGATTTTATCTTGCTCTCTTTGCCTCTACCTTCTCTCTTTACAATTTCAGAACGGTTTCTGCAGGGCAGGTGGGAATCCTGTGGGATGTTTTTTTTCCATAATCGAAGAAAGTTAAATTTCACCTTCACCCACATCCTCCGTTTTAATTTTCAATGATGTTAGATTGAGTTTCAAGTCTATACCGAGTTATTTTAAGTCAGCTCTTTTGAAAGTGAGCTTAACAACTTTATACCTACCAGGGTAAAGATCAATATTTAATACATTTGTGAAGTCTCATGAGAAAAGTGAAAATGTAGACGCAGCATTCAAGAAAACCTTCTGGAAAATCCAGCTTAAACTGATAGCTGTGTTATGGAATATGGCAACTGGTTTATTGCTGGTCTAAAGCTGATAGACCATCTTGGACCAGCAACAAACCAGCCACCAGCTGATCATACCAGCAGGAATAGTCCACCCAAAAATGTATTAAAAAAATCTCCCTTGTGTTCCGCACAAGAAAGTAAGTCATTACAGGTTTGGAACAACATGAGAGAGAGTTAATGATGAAATATTTAGTTTATTATTAAATTTTTAAGGTGAACTATGCCTTTTAGATGGATTTTCCAACAGGGGAGGAGAGAGTGCAATGGTTTCTCCCACTTTGTTGCATCACACACTGTATTGGTTTTCATCTTTAGAGGTTTTAGAACCACAGCATTGAAGCACACATCATTAATTTAACCTCACTAACCAAGAGTGAGTGATAACTTCTAAGTGCAGCTAAAATTGCATGAAACAACTCATTTTTATGTATTTATTTTGGTGTTCATGCAACTCAAATTGTAAATAAAACAAAGAAACATTATCTTACATTTAGCTGAAAAAGGGAAAGGCTAAAGCCAATGCTTTTTAAACCTTCCCTTCTCACCTTTAAGGATGTATACACTCTTTTGATCTTATTTAACTATCTGCATTTACAATCGTTTGTAAATTTAAGAGCAATATGACTATTTAACAGCAGGGCTGGATTGGTAATCTGGCATACCGTGCATTTTCGTTTGGGGCCAATCAGGGGCGGACTAGCCCATCTGAAAAATACGATGAAATGAGCCTCTGAGTTACGCAGAACGGGCCACAAAATAGTGCCGCGTTATGCCGATGGGGGCAGCGATATGCAGAAAAGCACAGTGACACCCCTATATACCTCTATATTATATTCCACAAGGTCATTACATTTTAGTATCTGTAATTTTACAAATAAATGATTGGATGGTTCTCTATAATTTGTTCTCCAAAAATATTTGATTGGTCAGGCCAGAGGCGGCGGCAGCCGATTTTGCCGGGGCTTCAGCCCCGAATGTTTTGAGTGTAGCCCTGAATGAATTTTGAAAAGTTGACTGACAAATATGAAACTGGACAATAGCCTATGTAAACCCCCGAAATCACAAGTTGCCTTATTTCATTTTGTTTTGGCTTTGCACATACTGCATACAGCCTGTAAAAATAGACATAGGCATAATCTAGCCTATAGAATAAGTTTCTTTGCTGTCAGAAGCCTATGGGCGACTCCGTTTCTTCCTCTCTGTTGAATATGCAGCAGGTAGGGGAGGAGCTGACATCAACTTACGTTACTTAGTGGCGAGTTAACAGCAGTTAGCAGGAAAGACAGCAAAAATGAAGCAAATGAGGCTTCTAAAATTTCCGAAGAAGTCAGTGGGTAAGAATTCACATTTGTTTTTGTCCCTAAAGTCTTTTAGCTTTGTGGTTAACGCGTCCGTCTCTCACGCTGGAGACCGTGGTTCGAAACTCGTTCGGAGCATAATTTTCTTGTTTATCAGGTGTTGTTTTCGCTAAGGATAACCAATAAGCATTAGCATAAAATGTATGTGTGACTTGTTTTGTGATATTACTTTGTAGTAAATATACACTTTGAGGGTAGCAAAGATGTGCCAGAATCAGGCATGGAAACTGGTAACAATTAATCAGTCACTTTACTTTAGAGAAAGTTAAAAGTGAAACATTGTTTATCCCAATGATCCTAATGAAAGGATTTTGACAGATGAACATGGAGAATTATATACAGTTCGATGCCATGTGTGTCAATGAACTTAGAGTAAAGTAATTCATGTATTGCTTTAACTTAGGATCTTATACATCATTTTGACTATTTATGTCAAAAAATATAAATTATTTATATTCAATATTTTTTTACTTCACTTTACTCACTATAATATAACTCTTTTGTGATGACTTTATGGTAATGTACATGACAATTCAAGAATCATGATAGATCTTAGGGCAATCCCACTGATCTGCTCTTCCCAATACATTTTCTTCAATGGTATTGGTCTACAATTTGACATATGTAGCACTTAATGAATTAGTTGTTTCAAGCTGATTTGCAATAAGTTATGTGCTGTATCTGTTCTTTTGCATCACAGATGATTCAGGGAGGAGAGAGGATGAGTTAGTCGAGGATATACTAGAGTGGAAGATTTTGGAACTGTAGAAACAGGCCCAGCCATAGAAAAACTCAAAGAATACCCTCTCACCAGCTTTGAACTACAGAGAAGTGGTTGCTAGTGTGAAAATAAAATGGTCTGGGCTAAGCCCCGGATGTCCTTCAATGCTGGAAACGCCTCTGGGTCAGGCCATGATCTTCGAAAGCACCTAGATTGTTTTATTTAGCATGACTTGCCATTATTTGCAACCTAATTTGGATACATTGGATTTGTGCACATATAACTCGATTATCTGATTAAATATGTCAGTGCAAGTACTTGGAATGGATTATATTGTGCGCAAGTCAATACCAAACTTGAAATAGATATTGAAATATTTAGAAAAATGTATAAACATTAATCTTTTATTTATTGGCAGGATGCGTCTGTTATCATCACGTCTGCATTAGCATTGACCAAAAAAAAAAACGACAATTTTCTTCACTAATTTCATTTGATGAGATTCACAGTTCAACAACTTAATAACAGCTCTCAAAAAGAGAGCTGGGCTATAAAATCCAAAGGAATATATATTACAGTATTTGACCACAAAACCGACCATCGTCATCTGATGGCTTTTGGAATGGAAAATTACAACATTGGATCTTGTCGGCCGATGAAATAGTCTCTTGCAAAGTCTTTGCATTTGACATACGGTCAGATCTAATTTTACACAGACAATTAAACCCAGTGTGATTGTAGGGCCCACATGCACACACACACACACACACACACACTCACACGGCACTCAGTTTCCCGCTGGCGGCTCGTGTTGGCCTTGTGTCAGGAAAGCAGCGTGGCCCCAGGAGGTGAATGAACATTTAACCATGGCAAACAGTGCCATATTTAAAAACGCCCACTGTGCAGAGAAATTACAGAGAGCAGAAATATGGCAGAAGTGTCGAGGTGTGTGTGAGTTTGTGTTTGTGGGCAATTGTCATCTCTGAAACTAAGTAATCAGTTGTGCAAATAGGAAAATGAGAGAGTGAGGTAGAGAAATGAAGAGAAAGGATTTTTTTTTTATTTTAAGATTGAAATATTGAATGGTTATTTAATAAATGCAATTTTCACCCAAAATAGTGATTTAAATGTCAGTCTGTTCTTTACACAAAGCTAGTGTATGGCTTCAGAAGACATGGAATACAACACTTAAGTTGTATGAACTACTTTTATTATAGTTTTATGTTGCTTTTTTTTTGTCATTTTGGAGATTAGCCTAGTCTCCATTCACTTTCATCATATGGAACAGTGGCCAGCATATTGGTTCAAAATCTTCCTTTTGCGTTCCACAGAAGAAATAAAGTCGTATGGGTTTGGAACAACATGAGGGTGAATGATGACATCATTTTAAATTTTAAACTTTTCAAGGGTGGGTACACGTCAGAAGGAATAAAGTATGTATGGATAAAAAAAAATTTACTTCCTAGAGGGTGATGAAACCAAACCAGATGATGGGAATAAGACAAATGTAGAAAAGACGCAATGAGCAGTGTTTCCCAACCACCGTGAAAGATTGTCAGGTGCGCCGTGGAAAATGATCAAATTCCACAAAATAAATAAATGCATGAAAAAAATATATATAATTTCAGCGATCCAAACTCCTCACCTTTCGGAGAAATTTGCCGTTTTGAAACCATAATCAGTCACTTTTGTCAGTGATTGTAAAGAACAATAATTAATGTTCAAAAGTGTGTGATATTTATATGAGGGTCTTTCACATGACTCGCATCAGCATGGAAGTCTATTACGTGTTTTTCACACAGACGTTTTTGCTTCACCAATAATGTCTTAGAGAGTATTAAGCAACAAGAAATATTTAAAAACTGTCCAAATTTGTGAAGAAACATTGAATGTCTCATAATTTATTTTTAATTAAATATTATCTTATCGTTTACGAATATCAGTGACCCCAGTTACTGAACTCATTTAAATTCACCAAGATAACGGTTAAACCTAAACATAAACAAGTCCTTTTATTTATTTCTGCTATCAAAGCAACTGCAAGCATTTTTCTCTCTTCCAAATACATTGTGCACAACTCCCACATTGTTACTCGTAAAATCTCGTAAAATCCCGCCTCTGTGACGCTTTCTGCAACTCTTGTCATATGGAGGGCGATGCGTGCTTGACGCAGGTGTTGAACGGAGCGTTGAAGCCTCGACTCAACTCGTGTGAAATGCACGTTATTATGAGGAAAGAACATTATTGAAACTCAAAATTCTTATTATTTGTCTATTATGTTGGTCTTTTCTGATAAAAGCCATGCTCAGCAGTTTAAAAAGGCTACTGTAGGAAAATGATACCGTAGATCTGCTTTGTGTTTATAATTCTTTTACTGAAGTCAGTAGATTTGTAGCCATGCAAGTTTTAATAAAGGAGAAGTTAAGGATGTTATTGAAACTCTCTATTAGACTATTATTGTTGTCTTTTTGGATGAAAAATAATGCTCAGACTGAAGGAAGACTATAGATCTGCTTTGTTCTTTTAATGCTTAAACACTATAAAGTCTCTTGGCAGATTTCGGTCATGAACGACTCAAAATGATTCACTGACTCCATCATAGCACATAAGACGCTCATTTGTCGTGACCTAGTGACATTTCTAGAAGGGGTCACTGAACTAATCAGTTAATAAAATTGAACAAATTTGTGAAACAGAAGCAAGCCACACCAAAACACTCTTTATTTTGCAGCTAATTCTGCACAGTTGTCAACTTGAACACACTTGAATCACTTAAACAGCTGGAATTGGTGCTTTTACCTTATTCTTTAAAAAATGATTCCCTTATTCACAGAATTTTTTGTCTTAACTTTTTCACTCCTCATGAGTTTGCATCCTTGTAATGTGTTGTGGCATTGCTAGAACAAATCTACAAATGTGAAAAGTAGCAAATTTGTTGTTTTTTCATTACCCATTTAGCGCTCTTGCCACTTGTGGCCTAATACAACGTAGCCTACATATGTGACTTTTTTTCCTTTTTTTTTTTTTGCATAGCTGAATTTCAAACATTACAAACATTACAAGTAAGCATTCTACTAAGACGGACAGAAAACATGGACAAGTTCTTGAAAATGAATAATATTGACGATGGTTAGCCGTGGGATAGTGGTGTGCCGAAGAAGTTTTTAGTCATAAAAAGTGTGCTGTGGCAGAAAAAAGTTGGGATACACTGCAATAGAGGACAGAAAACACAGTGATTGAAATGGGAGATAAAGAGAAATGGATGGCTGCTTAACATTTTGTCAAACAATGACAAATAGACTGAATTTCCAGAGGAAAAGAGAGACTCTCTGTCCCGTCTATCCATTATTCTCTTCTCTTTCTCCAATTTCATTCTCTTTTCATCTCATACTATCTGTCGTTACACTTTTTTTACAATCTCTCTCTTGTTTCCTTGCCATTCTCTCCAGATTTACTAAGTGAATGCAGTTGTATATATTTTTTTTATTGCTCCATCTCTCGTTCTCCTTTATTTAATATTACATACCTGTCTAATTGAGAAATTCTTTTGCTTGTGTTAAGTTTGCTGCGCTCAGCAAATAGCATTCAAAAGCAGAATAGGAATACCTCAGCATGTGTTTTCATGCATTACACGACCCCTGCTTTCACAATGTCCCTTCCCCTGCTGCTTTTCAGCTCTGATGGGCATTTGTCCCCGGTCCCTAACGGCAATGTGTAGCGGCTTCTATCGGATTATCGATTGCAATCATGAGGCAGTAATTTGCCAGGGAGTGTGGGAATGTGATTAAAAGGCCTCTGGCCCTGTTATGTGGATGTTGGCTGAGGTGGGTGACAGCATGTAGGGCTTCTAGGGATGGCGATGCTACCGAGATTCAGAGGAGTTTGGAAATGTGAACACGTGTGTCAACAGAGAGACAAACAATAGAAGGGTTCATCTCTTTGTATGTGCGTATAACATCAACTAATGTTAACTTTTGTATGTTGAAATTAACATTAACCAATATTAATAAATGCTAAAAAAAGAATTGTTCATTATAAGTTCATGCTAACTAATATAGCGGAACCATATTGTAGTGTTACCTATTTATTTATTTGATTTGATACTATTATTATTTACATTTTCAAATGGTTTTTCCTGGCAAGAAAATCTAAATGTTCCTAGTAATTACATTTCGTATAAGCTATGTTCACTTGTACAGGCCGAACAATGAAATTAGGTAATCCAATTAGGTGAAGGAACGCCCACCATGTCCAAATATACAGCCTATCTGCAACTTCCAGTAGTAAAATTGCTGTCGGTGTGAATGGGGCCTCAGATTTTAGCCAAACACATTTATCTTATAATGTGAAACTGACCTGAGAAATCTGCTAAAATATGTCATATTTGAAAGTATTATAACTTTTGAAGCTTTTTGTTGATTGATGCAGGACAAATGTGACTAATAAATAGGCCTAACTAAAATAGAAACGTATTGTTGGAATTTGTGACTTTCCATGTAGGGATTAAACAGCAACCTTCTGGTTACATGCCCCAAGTCTTTACCAAGTACACCAGTGGAAATATCCAACCCGATATCATAAAATGTCGTACATAATTTACGAGTTGGCTATTTCGTATGGTCACGATGTTGTTGGCATAAACTCGAATGACTTCATCACGTGCAATTTCCCAGATGTGTAATGCGGAAGTAAGTGCGAGTCCCGTGCACGAGGTGTTAAGGACATGCTTATTAATATCATGCCCCTACCCAAACCCCTTATCTAAACTTAACCATTCAGTAGAGTGTGTAAACATGATAGAAAGCTGTTGTGTGTGAGAGAAGGAAGTAATTGTTGCGTATTAGATGGAAACGATGTCCAGCATCGTCACTGGCTGCAGTGAAAGTCCTAGGAATTCAAACAAGTGCAGTCACACAATATCATAAAATTAGGCACATTTAGAAAAGTCGTACAAATCCTGACGATTTCGCTGTGAGAGTGTGTTGAAATATCTCTGTGAGAGGATTTGTGTGTGACAAGCAAAGACATTGTTCACTATAATAATAACAGAGTGGACACTTCTGACACACTAACCTCTGGGTTATGGATCTAGTCTGCTGCCAGTGCACTGAAACCAACCAAGATGGTTCTCAAATCCATAATCCCTGGTTTAGGAGTTTGGCGCTTTTTCCATTAGGCCTCTGTGGTTATTTAGAAACGCAAAAAACTCAACTATGTGTTGTGCATAAAGTAGCTCAGAAATTAACAAATCACTTTAGATTTTTCTCATCAAGGATTGATTTGAACGCCAGCACATTCTGTGTTGAAAGTAGAGTTTGTCCACCAAATTATACTCATCAGACGGCATCAAATTTGAGCAGAGATACACTTGCTACAGGACTGGTGAAAATGCTCTATAATTACAGTTCAGTTCTTCAATACCTCGTGCATGAGGGTGAAATGTGCTGCCAATAAGAGTTACTCTGTAATTTTCTTAATGAAACCTTTGACCAGCCTCTCTATTGCTCAGATTAAAACAATGGTGGCAGGTTTGATTGGTTATTCTGTAAGGCTTGATTTTAATTAGTCAAATAGATGCGTTATGTTGCACAGGAGGACAGTGCTTTCTCTTCTACAATTATTTTCTTCTGCCGCTGATGGATTCAAGAATCATTGGTGCCAGGCTACAATTGAAACTGGAAATATTTATATTCAGAGTGGAGTTGTCACACTACCAAATCTTCAGTGGTCGATACCAATACTATTTTCTATACCACCAAAATAAATAAATAAATCAATGCATTTAAAAGGAGTGAGTTCAATAGCATATATATATATATATATATATATATATATATATATATATATATATATATATATATATATATATATCTATATATCATGTGTGCTATTGAACTTTTAATTAAGTTAAGTATTAATTTATTGTCAATATTAATATACATTTTAAATTGCATTCAAACAATATATTTTGATTTTGGGGTTATCCAGCTATCCAGCTTTTTGATTAATATTAACAGCATAACAGATAGCAGGCAGGTCTATTAGGGGGTGTTCACACCAAATATGTTTTGCATCCATCCACAATGTTTTTTACTTCTTTTTTTAATTTAAGCATGTGCTAGATGGACATTTTTGACCATTGCTCAACATCCTGATGTTTTTACAGTGTCTCAGCACTGTGTATTTTTAGACACTAAAGCTTTTTTTATGCACAATAATGTGTTAGGTCTGAACGCCCCTTTAAGCTACTGTACATTTGGACTAGAAGGGCAATCAACATATTGTTGATAACCACAAAAAACCTTTTCTGTGCAGAAACCACAAATTTGTTTTGTGGTTATTTAACATTATACCACAAATGCTGTCGATCGAGCTTGACTTGTATTGAAACTGGAATATTCTTTTAAGTACCGAATTGGGTTGGAATTCAGTATTTCAGATACTGTAGTAATTATTATTATACTTTTTTTCATGTTTCTTTGTTTTAGTAGTGACTTGGTACTGAACAGGCACGGTATGGCCATTGGGAGAACCGGGACTTTTCCCGGTGGGCCGGCCGCGAAATTGGGCTGCTGCGTTATGCATAACGCCCCACAAAATGGGGCAGCCCCCCACCCCCACCCCCCCTGCTCAACGACTTTTGGGCCAGTTTCTATGTAAAATCTCAGGCCGAATTTTCTTCCCAGACCACCCTTGGTACTGAAGTACATGTAAATTGGGCAGTATCCTTGTAGTTCAGAGATACTCTGTTTGCCAAAATTGTGTTTTTTTAAGCTGCAAGCTAAGTTTTATTGAATAAACTGTGATATAACCTTAATGAACTGGAAACAGTTCATGTTGTTACAAAACAGAATTACTTTCATTTTCCATGAAACACAAAGACAAGTATGTTATTCTTAGTCACCATTCACTTTCATTGCATCTTTTTTCCATACATGAAAGTGAATGGAGGCTGAAATTCTTCCTAACATCTCCTTTTGTATTCCTCAGAAGAAAGATAGACATACACAAATTTGTAACAACATACAGTGGGTACGGAAAGTATTCAGACCCCCTTAAATTTTTCACTCTTTGTTATATTGCAGCCATTTGCTAAAATCATTTAAGTTCATTTTTTCCCTCATTATTGTACACACAGCACCCCATATTGACAGAAAAACACAGAATTGTTGACATTTTTGCACATTTATTAAAAAGGAAAAACTGAAATATCACATGGTCCTAAGTATTCAGACCCTTTGTTCAGTATTTAGTAGAAGCACCCTTTGGATCTAATACAGCCATGAGTCTTTTTGGGAAAGATGCAACAAGTTTTTCACATCTGGATTTGGGTATCCTCTGCCATTCCTCCTTGCAGATCCTCTCCAGTTCTGTCAGGTTGGATGGTAAACGCTGGTGGACAGCCATTTTCAGATCTCTCCAGAGATGCTCAATTGGGTTTAAGTCAGGGCTCTGGCTGGGCCATTCAAGAACAGTCACGGAGTTGTTGTAAAGCCACTCCTTCGTTATTTTAGCGGTGTGCTTAGGGTCATTGTCTTGTTGGAAGGTGAACCTTCGGCCCAGTCTGAGGTCCAGAGCACTCTGGAAAAGGTTTTCGTCCAGGATATCCCTGTACTTGGCCGCATTCATCTTTCCCTGTATTGCAACGAGTCGTCCTGTCCCTGCAGCTGAAAAACACCCCCACAGCATGATGCTGCCACCACCATGCTTCACTGTCGAGACTGTATTGGACAGGTGATGAGCAGTGCCTGGTTTACTCCACACATACCGCTTAGAATTAAGGCCACAAAGTTCTATCTTGGTCTCATCAGACCAGAGAATCTTATTTATCACCATCTTGGAGTCCTTCAGGTGTTTTTTAGCAAACTCCATGCAGGCTTTCATGTGTCTTGCACTGAGGAGAGGCTTCCGTCGGGCCACTCTGCCATAAAGCCCCGACTGGTGGATGGCTGCAGTGGTTGACTTACTACAACTTTCTCCCATCTCCCAACTGCATCGCTGGAGCTCAGCCACAGTGATCTTTGGGTTCTTCTTTACCTCTCTCACCAAGGCTCTTCTCCCCCGATAGCTCAGTTTGGCCGGACGGCCAGCTCTAGGAAGGGTTCTGGTCGTCCCAAACGTCTTCCATTTAAGGATTATGGAGGCCACTGTGCTCTTATGAACCTTAAGGGCAGCAGAAATTTTTTTGTAACCTTGGCCAGATCTATACCTTGCCACAATTCTGTCTCTGAGCTCTTCAGGCAGTTCCTTTGACCTCATGATTCTCATTTGCTCTGACATGCACTGTGAGCTGTAAGGTCTTATATAGACAGGTGTGTGGCTTTCCTAATCAAGTCCAATCAGTATAATCAAACACAGCTGGACTCAATTGAAGGTGTAGAACCATCTCAAGGATGATCAGAAGAAATGGACAGCACCTGAGTTAAATATATGAGTGTCACAGCAAAGGGTCTGAATACTTAGGACCATGTGATATTTCAGTTTTTCCTTTTTAATAAATGTGCAAAAATGTCAACAATTCTGTGTTTTTCTGTCAATATGGGGTGCTGTGTGTACAATAATGAGGAAAAAATGAACTTAAATGATTTTAGCAAATGGCTGCAATATAACAAAGAGTGAAAAATTTAAGGGGGTCTGAATACTTTCCGTACCCACTGTAAGCAGGAGTAAATGATGACAGCATTTTCATTTTGGAGTGAACTATCCCTTTGACAGTGCGTGACACATTCCAAATCCATGATCCTTAGGTGAACAGTCTAGCGAGCTGACTCATAATTTCCTTCTAGGAAAGAAGCCCATATTGCCTGTAATGATAAAAACAGAGTCTGGGCACTTTTCCTTTCCCCTTATTTCCAACCATCTGCCTTTTTTAACCAGCTCAGATATCCCCACACCTCATAGAACCATTCTCTTTAGTCTCAATAAATATCTTAAACCAGTCACCAGGGGATCCATATTATCTTTAAATCCCTGGCTGTCATTTATTACTGAATTTAAAGTGCCCATAAATATCGAACAGCGGGTGGAATTCAGTCCATCATTAGAAGATCTGCTGGTATGGGAGGCACTTAGGCAGCTGCAGGCGTTTTGAAGAGAGGACAAATCAGCTTTCATAGCTTGTTTAGTTGATCATTAACTTAGTTTTATCAATTAAAAATTCTTCAAACAATTGTAAGACTTGTTTATAGAGGAGGCAACACTGTACTGTAGTGCATATTGAGAGCCTTGTTGGGTTAGCTAATGTTAAATGGCATTCACAACACATAGCTTTTGTAGAGTAAAACAGAGTATTCAGTGTAAAACAGTGTAAAACTCTGTAGGGTGGGACATGTTTCACCATTGATGGCTAAAAGTAAGGTGTGTATTCTGACAACATAATTTAGCTTTCTTATACCCTGATACAGGTTGTGGACTCGAGTCACATGACTTGGACTTTGAGTCAAATTTGAGTCACACATTTGATGACTTGTGACTCGACTCAACAAAGACTTTGACAACAGTGTCTTGCGACTTGACTTGGAATCGAGCCCTCTGAATTGGAAAGACTTTATACCTTCTAAAATCAAAGATTGTTGTTGTACATTTAAAATGTGCAGCAAATCAACGATTCATTTCCCCAATAAACAATTTGTTTGATTGGTAAAATCTGCATTTCCACACTCCACATTCAACCAATCAGAGAACCAACCAATCAACTTCCACGAGAGGTGGACCAAGTTGGAAGATTGCACATTCAAGGATGACACAGCCAAAATGATACTAAAGGTATTATCAATTGTATATAAAGAATACAATATCAATGGAAACAAAAGGATTGCAATATGTAGAAATATTGGTTTAAAAATGACAGACGCTTTATCCACAACACCCAATTTTGTGAGGCATCTGAAAACACATAGACAGAGGTAAGTTAAGATCGTTAACTGTTACATGCCAGCACGTCGTATGGTTCAGTAGCTTTTAACTTATTGTGTTAGCTGGGTTAGCTTGCTAGCTACTTAGTTCCACAGAGTTCAGTGCACTGCAACAATGTTTTGATGTAAATAATTTTGTATGCCTCATTGCTGAAACCAGCTAAAATATGCACTGTGGACCAATTGTTGCCATCTGTCCCATAAAATACGGGATGGTCCTGTATTTAAAGTCAGTTATGTCAAAGTCAAAATTATGTGTCCAGTATCTAATCAATACGGGATGCAATTTGTACCATATTAAATCTGTTCAGATAGTGTCACGGCAAAATCGTTCTAGATCATTACTTTAATATTAAAGTGATATAATTACTTAAATGATATAACTTAATTACTTTAATAATATGGCTAAAAGTTGAGGACTTAAGACTTCACTTGGACTTGCCTTGGTACTTACCATTCTTGACTTGGGTCTTGACTTAAGACTTGAATACAAAGACTTGAGACTAACTTGTGAACTGCAAAACAATAACTTGGTCCAAGAAGCTCCCACTTCTGCCTTGTTAGCTCAATAGACCCATATGTCTATTTGATGTGTACTTACATCTGGAAGACATATTTTTTAAGATGTTCACTCATCTGCAATACGTCTATAAGACGTATGTCAATAAGTATGTCTCGCATGTCAATAGAGACGTTTATCATTTGAATGTTTGTAAATCTGATATTTTTAAGATGTTTAACAGATGTTAATTAGATTGTGATGCTTTCCAGATCTGGGTAGTAGATGTTTCATCAGCGCACTGCAAATCATGTTTAACAAGTATTAATTTAAATGTTTTTTTCCAGTGAATAACCTAACATCCTTAAAACAAGGTAAAGGTACCTGATGAACCAAAACTGTGTTAAATATTAAGGCTTGTTTTCAGAGAATGTGTCTTCAATATAAGTGTATATAACAAGCAGAATTGTATTTATTAAATTTAGGCATAAAAAAGAGAAAACTGGGAATTTTAATCGATAGCTACATCAGCAGAAAATAGAAGTTGTTAAAGAGGCAGATAAATGTATTACATTCAGATGATATATATATATGTATATATATAATATATTAGATTTTATGATGAAGTTTGCAAGATTGTGCATAAGACCAAAAACTGTTATTGACAAAATAGATAGGGATTTCATCCCACCTAGCATAGATTGCTCCAACAACTTTGATTAACATTTTAGAAAGCTTAGGAATTAACTTTTTTTACGTCAATGGGACGTCCTAATGATAGTATTTGAATTCAATAAAAGTGCTCAAATGCTATGAGAAAATATTCTTAGTGCAACATTATATGTTATACTTTTTTAAGGTTTGTGCAAATTATGTTTTTTGGACAATTTCACATTTTCAGGAATGTTATGCCAACCTTTAAATAAAGTTCTACTTATGTTAAGAAAACTAGACAGTTTCACGTTCCCACAACCACAATATAACTTTTGAAAAATGTTTAAGAACATAACATTTGATCGCTGGGATGTTGTCTTAAACTAACATTTTTTAGCTACAAGTCAGCACGAGCACTTTGTATCCTAATTTATCTTAGTTTGGTTCATTGTTGTGTTATAACCGTTCTCACTTCCTTTCTCTCTCTGGAGTGTGTTCATCATATCCGTTGTTGTAAAAGTCTTTGGTATACAGCCTGCATCCATGCTTTGTGCCCTCAATGTCTATTTGGACATTGGACATTGGAAACGCCATAGTGTGGACGTGGCCTGAGTTGCTGCCAATGTAGGACATTCCAGATCAGTATCTTATGATGCTCCATTCCAGTTAGAATGCTGCCTAAGGGGCCATTCATACCAAACACGTTTTCGTGTCCAACTGCACTGTTTTTACGTATAATCTTTGGTCTAATGATGGGCTACACTCTTGAAATGGAATACATAGACTATCAATTCATTGCCAACAAAAGCCTTCATCAGCCAATTAACAAGGACAATGCATCTATGAACTTCTGCAATTAATCCAGGATGGACTTCAAAGACATTAGTAATTAATTTTACAATTCATACAAAATATTTGTTTAAACACTGACCATTAACACTTAATTAGTTTAATCATTTTAAACCATGACTTGCACTATACATAAGTAATATTGTCATTATTTTCATGATATTAGCCAGAGGGGAACTGGTTAAGTCTGATTTCTCCCAATGTTATTTTTTCTCCATTAACCAACATCTTATGGAGTTTTGTGCTATTTGCCACAGTCGCCTCCAGCTTGCTCACTGGGGTTCTAAATACAATTATAATTTAATTACTTATTTTTAAACACAATTCACAATCATATTTTATCAAACTTCACAATGATGACTCTTAGACTTTATAGATATTACAGTTTGATATTGCTTGATCTTCTGTAAAGCTGCTTTAAAATTATGTGTGTTGTGAAAGGTGCTATACAAATAAAAATTGACTTGACTTGACCTATTTGACCATTGCACGTGCACATTGACGTCTCGCAGTTTTTTGTTTCTATGTCTTTTGAGAGAGTGTTTTTTTTAGATGATGTTTCAGGTTAAAAACAGCTTTTTAAAACACTCAATACGTGCTTTCTGTTCTATTCATTGCACTGCGTCTATGTTTTTTAGCGCAAGAATGCATTCTGTCTGAATGGCTCCTCAGAAAGTGGCTTCATATGTAGGCAGTAGACAGCAATTCAGCACACTAGGTTTTGGAATGGAGGCTATATATT